>NC_069804.1:37007281-37716435 GCF_027406575.1 Nycticebus coucang
GAAATAAAGAGCATTTATCTATTGATATTACACCCAAAAACCTTAAAAATGATTTTATCTCTTTAGCAGTTTTTCTTAAGTAGATTTGGCTTATATACATTCCGCTCACATTTATGGATAGTAGCCGTGTTTCCTGTATTTGATTCATATCTCTTTTACTACTTCTGTTTCCCATTACATTCTGACGTACTACCTTCATGAAAATAAGGAATAGAAATGGGAATAGAAGGCATTTTTTTCTGTTTTTCAATATTAATATATAAGCTTCCTTTTTTTTTTTTTTTGAGACAGAGTCTCACTTTGTTGCCCTTGGTAGCGTGCTGTGGCATCACAGCTCACAGCAACCTCCAGCTCTTGGATTTAGGTGATTCTCTTGCCTCAGCCTCCCGAGCAGCTGGGACTACAGGCGCCCGCCACAACGCCCGGCTATTTTTTGTTGCAGTTTGGCCGGGGCTGGGTTTGAACCCGCCACCCTCGGCATATGGGGCCGGCGCCCTACTCACTGAGCCACAGGCGCGGCCCTGTCCTTGCATTTTTAAAGAAAACTTAAGTTTGTCACTAGCAGTTAGATATATTCATGGCCCTTTCATTTGTAATAGCCAGAAGAAAATAAAGGAAAATACTCCTGGACCCTGAAACTTCCTTAAAGAAAAATATGTCTTTATCCTCTTCTTCACGGCTTTATTAAGATAATTTTCTATGCCTAGTAGTTTTACCCATATTGCAAATATTCTTTTTTTTTTTTTTTTTTTTTGAGACAGAGTCTCACTATGTTGCCCTTGGTAGAGTGTTGTGGCGTCATAGCTCACAGCAACCTCCAACCCTTGGGCTAAAGCGATTCCCTTGCCTCAACCTACCAAGTAGCAGAACTACAGGCACCTGCTACAACTCATGGATACATATTGCAAATATTCTAAGAGTGCAATCAATATGCTCTATACTAGCCCTTGAGGGAAACCACCCAAGTGATATCACAAGTATATTTATAGGCATAGAAGATTAAGACTTGAAAATATAACATATTTAAATCCAAAAATATCAAAAAATCCAGAGAACAAATATTAAGCCAAAAGAAGTAGAAGGTATGAGGTATGGTGAATGCAAAATTGATTAATTGTTTACTGTAAACTCAACATATAATTCTTCAAAAAGGTATATATGACAGATTATGTCATATATTTTTAATTACAAACAAAAATAAGTGATATTAGTTCAATAATATTGCATAAAGTATAGGTTGAGAAGAGATTTAAATTTTACAAGAGAACACCAGAAGTAAGTAATAACATTTTCGACGAATTGGCTTGGCATCCGTAGCTCAGTGGTTAGGGTGCTGGCCACACAAACTGGGCTGGCAGGTTTGAACCTGCCCTGGGCCTGCTAAACAACAATAACAATTGTAACAGAAAATAGCCAGGAGTTGTGGCAAGCGCCTGTAGTCCCAGCTACTTGGGAGGCTGAGGCAAGAGAATCGCTTCAGCCCAAGAGTTGGAGGTTGCTGTGAGCTGTGACACCACTGCACTCTACTGAGGGTGACATACTGAGACTCTGTCTCAATAAAAAAATCTTTTTTTGAAGAATAAGCAAATGGCAAGCAAGAGGTTATTACTTAAAGAAGAATTTCAGGTAATAACTGAAGAAGAGTAAGAGAATTACTATTATAAAAAGCCTTAATGAAAAATATAGAATGGTCATGATAAAACGGTGATTATCAAGATTACCAAACAGAGCAACACAAAAATATTATATATCTCCACATGGAAGCGTGAAGCCTCAGCTCCAGAATGGTCTTGCCAAAGAACAACAACACAGAAGCCTAATGAACACATATATATGTGAAAATTAAAAAAAAGAACAACACAGATTTAAAAATGCTAACTGATCAACCTTCTACTTATAGCTAATAAGAATTATTACGCTGCATGTCAGGTATACAGGGATAATTGTACTGCTACACATCTGATAATTCCTTGAAATTCCTATGAAAAATGATTTTATTATCAATTTTAGTTTATTAAGTATAAAATACCTGATTTTCTTAGGTACTAAGTTCAATGGTTGATATCTCTAATTTTCACTTTGACACTTCTTGCTTATTTATTTATATATTTATTACTTATTGTAACAGTACCTTCTCATTCTTCCAAAGTTACTTTTTTTTTTTTTTTTGTAGAGACAGAATCTCACTTTATCACCCTCGGTAGAGTGCTGTGGCGTCACAGCTCACACCAACCTCCAACTCTTGGGCTTAGGTGATCCTCTTGCTTCAGCCTCCCGAGTAGCTAGGACTAAAGGTGCCTGCCACAGCGCCCAGCTTTTTATTTTAATTTTGTTGTTGTTGTTTTAGTTGGGCCGGGGCCGGGCTTGAACCCGCCATCCTCGGTATGTGGGGCCGGTGCCCTACCCACTGAGCCACAGACGCTGCCCACCAAACTCACTTTTTGCCTTTTGATCTTTCTTTTTTCCCAGACCAATTTTTGTGAAACTGTGGATAAGTCAAAAAATTGTGTTATTTTTAAAGATGAGTTCCATCATGGAACCAGTGGAGCGTAGACAGCTCTATATATGAAGAAAATGTTTGTAAAGGATGGGGCTATTAAATGACAGTCTGTGAATGGCATGAGAAGTTTTCTTCTCATAATTTTAGTCTCAAAAGTGAACCATTTTTGTGACCTGAGACTGAAGAGGATAATGATGAGGTGAAATGGAAGCATATCCATCTCAATGTCTAAGTAAATCTGAAACAAGATTTGATATTATTCTTCCAACAATATTGGACCACTTGAAACAAACCAGCAAGGTAAAAAAAAAAAATGGATGGATAGGTTCCACATGAATTAAAGGAGCATTAGAAGAATAATCATCTTGAAGTTTTCCTTCCTTTTCTATAATGACATAAAGGTAAACCATTTCTATACTGTTTTGTTATGCGTGATGAAAAGTGGATTCTTTTTGACAATCTCGTGTGATAAAAAATGTATTCTTTTTAACAATTTCAAGTGTTTGGCCCAAAGGTTGGATAAAGGTGAATTGTGAAAACACAATCCAAAACCAAATATTCATCAAAAAAAGCTAATGGTGTCTGTTTTGTGGTACAACACTGTTGTTATCCACCACAGCTTCATGAAACCTGGTCATTCTCTTACAGTGGGTGTCTACTGTAATCGGTTGGATGACAATGAAGATTCTTGCTATCAAGCACCCAAGAGGGAGTTAACGGAGACAGACCAATCCTGACAATGTTGTTTCTGGTACACAAATGATGCTGCTCAAACTACAGAAGCTGGGCTGTTATCCATCATAGTCACTGGACATTGAGCCAACTACCACTTCTTCCAGGCTTTAGAATACTTCTTGCAATGAAATACAATTCTAAAAAAGCTATGGATAAAGTCCTTCAGATTATATTGCCACTCACTCTCCAGGATTTTTCATTGCTACCATTACAATGGCAAAACTTGTTGGTAGTTTAGATGCACATTTTGATTAATTTTGCTACTTTTTTTTTTTTAAGACAGAGTCTCACTTTGTTGCCCTCTGTAGAGTGCTGCGACATCACAGCTCACAGCAACCTCCAGCTCTTGGGCATAGGCGATTCTCTTGCCTCAGCCTCCTGAGTAGCTGGGATTACAGGTGCCCGCCACAACACCCGGCTAACTACTTCTTTTTTATATACAATAATCTAAACTTTTTATTTGAAATTAGGTATTTCAGATTTAATGGTTGAATATTGTCATTGTTAAGTTTGGATACTTAAATGAACTGCACAAAATTTAGTATAACAGAAATTACTAAATGGATATAATAGAAACATAAAATTTTAATAAAAAAATGCAAACTGAAAGTCTAGTCCAAAACCACTCTCAAAATTTTTCAGGATCTACAAGGTTTAGCAGCTAATTCCACCCCAAACCATGAAAATTTAATCAGCATCTGATGTAAATTCATCCAAACCACACAAATAGATTTGAAATGCCTCAGCACATTAAGAAGGTAGTTCTTTTTGATACAAAAGAAAACAGGTTAGAAGACACCAAGAAAAGAAGACTTGATTCAAGCCTGCTCAACATTAAAAAGTGGACTGGAAAGTATATTTGAATAATAATAATTGTAAAATAAATAAAGGGTAGGAAAGGGTAGAGAGATAATATTCGACTGCTTCCCAACTGCTGCAAGAGGCATGCATTCTGGGTGGCGCCTGAGGCTCAGTGGGTAGGGCGCCAGCCCCATATGCTGAGGGTGGCAGGTTTGAACCTGGCCCTGGCCAAACAGCAACAATAACAACAACAAAAATAGCTGGGCATTGTGGTGGGAGCCTGTAGTCCCAGCTACTCAGGAGGCTGAGGCCAGAGAATCGCCTAGGCCCAGGAGTTGGAGGTTGCTATGAGCTGTGACCCCATGGCACTCTACCAAGGGCGATAAAGTGAGACTCTGTCTCAAAAAAAAAAAAAAAAAGCATTCTTCCTTTTTCCCAACTGAATAGCATTCCACAGTATACATACCACATTTAATCATTTTCCTAGACAATATCAGATACATTCTCACCAAACCATTCTTACTCCCTTCCTTGTAGAAAATAAATATCTCTACTTAATAGAATGAAAGATGCATAATAAGATAAGTCTGGCAGGTGAAGAGAAAGAATAGATCAATAGGTTTTTCTCTACTGCACCACCATCTGTCCTGGTCCCTGCCTGTCTTATACTGCAAGTTTCCCATGTCTTGTTAAGGCAGGGGCAGAGACCCAAGCCAAACCCTACAAGGCTTGCAGTGAGTAAATTAGTCAAGATTTGCTGGCTCAGTGCCCGTAGCACAGTGGTTACCGTGCCAGCCACATATACCGAGGCTGGCGGGTTTGAACCTGGCTGGGCCAGATAAACAATGACAACTGCAAAAAAAATAGCCGGGCATTGTGGTTGGCGCCTGTTGTCCCAGCTACTTGGGGAGGCTGAGGCAAGACAATCGCTTAAGCCCAAGCAGTGACGCAGTGACGCCACAGCACCCTACCGAGGGCGACATAGTGAAACTTCGTCTCAAAAAAAACAAAAACAAATTGCTGCGAGTTGGTATTTCCCAGGAAGACTAAAATCAATAAGAAAGGAGGCAAGATTAGGATCCTCATGAAGGAGGACTGAGGAAACCAACACGGCTGAGTAAAGGTCATGCGGGAATGGAGTGTCTCCTGAGCCCTAATAGGCCCGAGGTAGGGCTTTCCAACTGAGCCATCCCCTAAGTTGCTCTGTGAGGTTCTCAGGAACATGAGGAACTGGGGCTGAGAGCCTAGCCTCAGCTCAGCAGAGGGAAAAAGTGAACGCCTGGCATAAGTCATTGTGAGCACTGGGAGTAAGGATCCTAAGCAACCTCCTCTATGGAAATAAAGCCAGTCCAGAGAGGCCCGCCCCAGCCAGTCCAGTGAGGCCCCAATCAAGGCTAGCCGGATGTCACGCCCCCTGACTTCCTCTTCCTGTCTGAGGACCACGAGCAACGCGGCTTGCGCTGGGCAGACTCAAGTCAGCTGACTGAGGAGTCGCGGGTGCTTCGAGATTCAAGGTAAGTTTCTAAATAAACACCTGCCAGAAGTCACAGGCGTCCCTATAAATAAGAGCCCCTTCCCATGGTCTATTCCAACACCTTCATGGCCAGCCTGTCGGCCTGAACCTGCCCCACAGTTACTCCTTGGGACCTGATTGAGGTGAAGGCCTTACTGCCCGGGAATAGAAGTCCTTTCACCTTCCACTAGTTGCGAAAAGACAGCAGGGTGAGAATTTAAGGGTTCCCGGACCACAGAACAGTGATGCATCCACTAAGCTCAGGCCCGTCTTCCCAGGCCTGTCTTCCCTCAGACACTCTGGACAGGGGCATCAGGAAGAGCTACTCATTGACTGCTTAGGAAGATTTATTGCGCCTTAAAGGTGGTTTGGTGGAGGACCTTGAGTGAATTTTGTCATTTTCCCCATTGTGAGAAAGAAGTTTTGCCACAGTGTCTGGGCCCTGTTGTCAGTTCTGGATGTCCCATTCATAAGGTTTGTCCTCTCTTTTTTTCTGGAGTGTCTCATAGAAATAAGAACTTGCTTAGAATGAGGTAGCTGTACATAGCTGACTGCAGAGAGTACTCTAGTAACCAGTATCCATCTGAGTTCCCCATGGAAGGATTGTGGGACTAACTGACTGATGAGAGAGTGGATCCATAGAGACTTGACCCCGTTGTCCCCTCTGGGAGACCCACTATAGCAGTAGTTCTCAACCTTCCTAATGCTGCGGCCCTTTAATATAGTTCCTCATGTTGTGGTGACCCCCAACCATAAAATTATTTATTTGAAAGTAATTATTTATTTGAAAATAATTTTATGGTTGGGAGTCACCACAAGATGAGGAACTGCATTAAAGGGTCGTGGCATTAGGAAGGTTGAGAACCACTGCATTATAGCATTATCAGGGTTAGGAGATGCTTCATTTTCTTCTGAGGGATCAGGTAAGAGAATATTTTATCTAAATAGATTACCTAGGTCAGCAAAATAATTCCCTGGCCTTGACAGGTGTCATGTAGTTATGACTAAAAGGAAAAAACACTACATGAAAGCGTGGACCCACTGATCACAGGAAACCCTTGAGAGGCCCAAACAGAGATAACCAGATGGGACACCCACTCACTCCTCCATGATGTTCACTGGGAAGGAGACCTTATAGTGAGTCACAGAATAAGTCCCAGTCTATGCAAGGATTCAAGGTGTAGACCCCAAGAGAAGACTACCTTGACTGCATATTCTGAAACAGCTATCAGGGTCCATATGGGATTCTATCCTGACTCTTTAATCATCACTTTAAGTCATCTGGCAGGAGGAGTCCACAGTTGAGACAATTTCAAGCCATCCATTTAAGTTTCAGGGAGGTGTTGGCCTTGGTGCCAAAGAGTGAATTGAGATCATCAGAGTAGGGATCTCTGGGTGCCTAAAGAATTCCTGACTTAAGACTGAAGGATATACACACCCCAGAACAAAGGTAACACCACAATGTCCACCAATGTTGTCAGTTTGGAGAAGCAAATAAGCCTAGATGAAGGACACTTCACATCCTCTGTGGTGGGTCCTTGGGGAGTGAATCTTTAGCGTAAGAAGGACCATCAGGTCAGCAGAGGGGTGGAATCTCCCACAGTGTCTGGAGCCAAAGTGTGGACATTGAATGATGATCAAAGGGACACATATTCCAACACAGGTAAAATCTTCATAAGCTTCCCTATGCCTCTGCATTCATCCCTTGGAAGCCCAAGGTGGGAATATGAATCCCACACTCTCCCTTCATCCTCAAGTATCCCAGGGAGGTACCTGTCTTGGTCTGAATGGAAGCCTCATGTCAACATAGGGGTAGATATGCAATGGGTGCCAGGAGGCAAGGTGAAGACATGAAGTTATGACTTAGTGATATCTCATTCTGCCTTGGCGTCCCCAGGATTGAGCCCTTTTTTGAGAAGGGGTAACATTATATGGGGAATAAAGCCCAAGCAACAATGAAAGCAGGGACCCTGAGTCAGGGCTCTATGAAGCCCCTATCCCAGAAGATGAGGGCGAAATAATAGCTTTGCTTAGCCCTGCTGTCAGCTGTGGGAGGCCTAGGAAAAGGCTGTCAGGCTAAGGTGTTTTCTTATATTCTGCTCAGTGAACTCAAGGAGATAAGGATTTTGGTCTGAGGGAAGGATATCAGGTCCCAGATATTGGTACTGCTCAAGGGAAGAAGCCTAAGTGATGCTAATGACCATACTCACCCCAGAACTATGTGATCTCAACAGAGCCATGTCCCACTATCACACTAGCGAAACATGAGATTGAAATGGTTGGATGTGATGTCCCCTTCATCACTCCTCAGGGGCCATAGGAACAGGACTCTTTAGCATGAGGAGATATCATCAGGACAACAGAGGGAAGAAGTCTCGCACAATGGCATGAATCAGAGGGGTAGACTGTAATTCAGCAAAGTGTTGACCATTCAGCTAAAGTATAGATTGAAAGTTGTAAACAGTTGCACCCAGAGACAAAACTGTAGTAGTAGAGAAATTTAGGTCAGCTTTATGGTGACCTGCCTGGGCAGTGGGAAGATAGCCCCTACACCCAGAGGCAGTTAGAGACCACTTTTATATGGGGCCTTGGTGGGTGGGCACATCCCACAGGTTCCCAGTCAGGTTAGGGTCCTTTGGTACAAACTTCTGGGCAGTGAAGCTGGCCAGATCCTTTGTGTCTTTTTTTTTTTTTATTTTTAGGAGGAGATGAGGAGGAGGGGGAAAAGGTTTGTGTATATTAGTCCATCCAATATTCCTGACTGTTCATAAAACAGGTGATAGGCTTGATGGTTTGTCTCCATAAACTGTTTCTGGCTGTATAGGGTAGTAGTTGTCCTCAGTGAGATGAGTTGGGTGGTGGCAGGTCTGCGTGGCTTAGGGATACATTGGGAGAGGGTTTGGAGAGTAGTAGGAATTGGATTGCAATTGCAGCTGACACCTTTTTTACCTTGTCTTGAATAAATGAGGCCAGAAATTGGATGACACAGGGAGCAAGGGTTAATAACAGAGGATTGCCTCAAGGGGGCCTAAAGGGAATAGAATCCAGTGTCCCTACAAGCTGTCGAACCAAGGTCATATTTTGAGATCACAGCTGGTTAGGTTGTTCCCAGAGCCAGGTGATGCCTTCTCAGACCAGAACAGACTTGGTGTAGAAACAGCATGCCTTCTATTAGAAAGTGAAAAGGCCCCCTTCCCTAGCAATGAGTAGATATAAGCCTCTATGATTTTGGATAACTACTGTTGCTAGGGAATCCATCTAATCTTGTATGAGTTGTAACTGATCAGAGAGTTCCTAGAGGCCTTTGGCCAGCTCAGTGGACATTCGGGGTGGTAATAGAGTGTGTCTCAGGGGAAAGGTGAAACTCAGTTTGATCTAGTGATAAGTGAGGTTGTCAGTGGGTATGTGGATAAAGGGGCAAGAGATCTGAGTTTCCCCAGAGCTTTTAATCCACAGAAGAAGTGAAGAATAGACTGAGGGCCTGCTCTGACAGAAAAGGGAGTACCGATTTTGGGTGTGGGGCCCAGAGAGAGTGGGGGAAAACTATAGTAGCCTGGCTGGATGAAGCCTGGGATAGCTCCACATAGGGTTGAAAGGGAAGGGGGAATGGAAAGAGTGATGTTATCTAATACTGGGCTGAGAGTTCCTACTGGGCTCCCTTGGGGCTGGACTCTTTGGATGTAGAGGGGACCCTAGGAGGGAAGAGAGATTACCTTGCCTATGGGCCCCTCCATAGCCCTTTGTGGGGAGTTTAGGGATTCTAAGTCTTGGGTACACTGCCTAGAGGTTGTTCGCCTCTCTTTGATATTCACTGGGGAATGAAATATATCAGGTGATTGAGCGAAAATAGAAAGCTCTCCCTTTATAAACAGAATACGTTACGTTAAGGATGTAAATGTAGAAGCCGAAGTTCGAAGCAAGACGGGTATAGCTGAAAAAGAGGTAGTGGGAATAGGTAAATAGATCCAGCAACTAGATGCCAAGGAAGGTGAGACTTTTTGAGCATGGAGTGGGTTAAGGTAAGGGAAGTGTTTACATAAGTGGGTAAAGAGGGCCCTGCTAAAACTGGGTAGAACTGGAGGGCAGAGAAGAGGGAGAGGGAGCACAGGAGGTGTTTGGGTCAAAAAGGCTTATGGGGTGGCGCCTGTAGCTTGCTCAAAGGAGTAGGGCACCGGCCCCATATGCCGGAGGTGGCAGGTTCAAACCCAGCCTTGGCCAAAACTGCAAAAAAAAAAAAAAAAAAAGCTTATGATGTTTTCCCATGGGTGATTGGGGAAGGATCCTTGGAGGAATCCTCCAAGAGGAATCCAAGTACTGCTCTTCAGAGGTGCTGGGGCAGGAAATGAAAAAGGGAAATGACCTGGCTAGACAGGGGCTCTGGAGAGGGTGAAGAAGATGCATTATCGTGGTTCCTGGTTCCTCGGGGATTATCTGGAGTGTGAGGGAGGTTGGACCTGTTAAAGTGGAATCGTATTGGACCATTGGGGTGGGGAAGGTTTTATTTTTGACATGTGAAACCAGATTTGGGGTAACTTGGTTATTTTAACGGCGGTAGGGGTAGTAAGAAGGACAATATATGGCCCTTTCCATGATGATTAGAGCCCCTTTGTGGCACTGGGTGAGTTTATAAGAGAATTTTGTCCTCAGTTATAAGTGAGGATGTTGTTTCTCCTGAGTGGCATTGTGGGTAAGGTGAGGTCAGCATACTTCTGGAGAAGATTTGTTTTTTTGTTTTTTTTCTATTTTGAGACAGAGTCTCAAGCTGTCACCCTGGGCAGACTGCTGTGGCATCACACCTCACAGCAACCTCCAACTCTTGGGCTCAAGCCATTCTCTTGCCTCAGCCTCCCAAGTAGCTGGGACTACAGGCGCCCGCCACAGCGGGTTGTAGTTGTCATTGTTGTTCGGCAGGCCCAGGCTGGATTTGAACCCGCCAGCTTTGCTGTATGTGCCTGGCACTTTAGCCACTGAGCTACAGGTACTGAGCCTGGAGGAGGTTTCTGTTTAATTTCTTTTTTTTTTTTTTTTTGCAGTTTTTGGCCAGGGCTGGGTTTGAACCCACCACCTCTGGTATATGGGGCTGGTGCCCTTCTCCTTTGAGCCACATGGAGAAGATTTCTTAATGTGTTAAGAGTTGGGACATCGTCCCCAACTGGTGAGGAAGGCTTGTCAGGATTCCTAGCAGAAAAGGGGAGTAATACAGCAGTTCAAAAGGGCTTAGAAGAGATGCTTTTCTGGGTAGAACTGGTAAGGGGATTAAAGCTAGGAGGAGAAGTTGATGCCAAGAGAGGTGAAGTTCAGTTGTAAGTTTAGTTGGGTGTAATTTTAGGAGATGGTTAGCTTTCTCTACCTCTCCAGAGGATTGAGGGTGGTATGGAAAGCAAAGAATCCAAGCAATACCTGGGAGGTTACACGCCTCTCGGATTATTTGAGATGTGAAAGCGGGCCATTGTTGGACTGAATGAAGTGGGCATGCCAGATCAGGGAGTAATTTCTGTCAGCGAAATCTGGACTGAGAAATCTGACTGTGTCTCAGGCCTTTGCTGAAGTGAGAGGGAAGGCTTCCATCCACCCAGAAAAAGGGTGCACAAGAGTGAGAAGGATTTTCATCTTTTTTACAGGGAGCACGTGGGTGTAATCTATTTGCCTGTCTTGTCCTGAGATGTAGACTCCAGCCTGATGTAGTTGGAAGAGGGAAGAGGTGAGACCTCCCTGTGGGGAGGTGGTGGTGCACATGGTAAAGGAGGAGGAAATGTTCTTTAGAAGAGAAGGAGATTAGGGCACAAGATTAGAGGTTCAAAACGATCTTGAAGGGTTTTAGTGCTACATGAAATAGATTGTGGGGGGTTGCGAACGGATTTGTGTAGTTTAGGCTGCAGGGAGAAGTCAGTTTTCTCTCACGAACCATCCCTGTGGTGTAGGGAGGTGTTTTATGGTATATTAAGCTACTTCTTCTGAAGAGTATTGGGGCATGATTGATAGGAAAAGGTGGGAGAGAAGGTTAGGGACAGACTGGGCAAGGGCAACTGGACGGGCTGTGGAATCAGCCTAATTGTTGCCCTGAGCGATATGGTCAGATGGAGATCGGTAGCCTTTACAGTGAATGATTACAGCGGGGGTAGGCTGCAGGGCTGCCTGAAGGAGTTAGTGTATTTGAGGGCTACTAGTTATGGGGAAGTCTGATGTGATGAAAAAACATGTATCAGGCCAGATAGCAGCATGATGGCGTAAGATGTGATAAGCCTATGTATATATTGGTTGTGGTTGTTTTTTTCCCAGCAATTTGTAAGTCTTGGATGAGGGCTCCGAGTTCTGCTTTCTTGGAAGGAGTTCCTAGGGGGAGAGGTTTGGTCTCCCTGATAGTGGAGGGAGGGAAGGTGATGGCATAAGCTGCTAGCCCCTGGCCTTTGCGTAGGAGTGAACGCCATGAGACATGGAGTGGAATTGGTAGCCGGGTATCTCTGATGTATTAAGAAAAAAGTTTTGGACCTGTAGTGTGGCTTCCTCATACAAATGTATAGGTTCTGAGTGTGGTAAAGGAAGTAAAGAAGCTGGGCCTAAAATGAAAAACCGAGATGATCTGGGATGCCAGATGGCAGAAGGGAGCCATAGCACTAGGCAAAAACCCTCTAGTTAAGGCAGGAACAAAAGAACCAAAGGAAGAAAAGAAATGGGGGATGTAAGGAACTAAGAAGCCCGGAGCAAGTAAAAGAATTTAGCCCGGTGGGGTTCTGTTTGAAGCTGTTTAGAAATCTTACTCACATTTCAATAGCAGGTGGGGCAAAATCCTCTAGGACACTTGACGGGCAGGTCAGCAGAATCAGGTCTGGGCACAACTGGAATCAGGTCTGAGAAAACTGGGGTGACTAGGGCTGGTGGCAGTGAGATACAGTTAGGCCACAGCCAGCTAATCCTCAGCCAGACCCTAGCAACCAGGTCCTAGTCTTGGCATTATACAAAAGGTGTAAACAATTGTGCCCAGAGACAAAATCGCAGAAGGAGAGAAGTTTAGGTCAGCTTTATTGAAAGGGGAGGGTGACCACCTGGGCAGTGCAAAGATGGCCTCTGCATATCAGAGACCACTTTTATATGGAGCTGTTGGGAGGTCACATTGCACAGCTGTCTGTCAGGTTAGGATCATTCAGGGCAAAATTCTAGAGAGTGGGACTAGCCAGACCCTGTGTGTCTTTGTCTTAGGAAGAGACGAGAACGACCAGGGGTAAAGGGTTGGTGGGTGGCTGCATTATGCCCGCAACATAGATCATAGGTGACACCTCGTAACACCTATTCTGACTCTATAGGCACACCCTCAGGGAGGCTGCAGATGAGGGTGGTCAGACATCTCACCAGTTCACTTTGGACACTGAGGTCCCAGGGAGGTGGTGGTCTGATGGCAGCAGCTTCAAACACACAGTGGATGGGGTGTGCAGGAAGGGACAGGGGTCTCTATGGAGACAGAAAAGGACTGAAAGGAGTCCACTCTAGGATATATTGTCACCAAAGAGCCCTGGTAACTCATCACCTCCAGGGATCCCGGGGCAGGAATGCCAGGACAAGTTGCCCCCTCCCTTCCTGCTTAAGGGTCCTTGTTCTGTGTGCCCATGTCACATCAGGTCAGCAGACAAAGGAGGTCAGAGCCTGTTAAGAGTCACAGGAAGGACTCCAAATAATATTCACCAGATCCACCTACACCAGAGCATGGTGACTCCCATAGTGTCTTGCCCTTGTTGTTAGCACCATGAAGCAGCAATAGGTGTGGATGGGCAGTGTCCTAATTCACACCCTTCTCAGGTGACTCCAGAAGATGAGGTGTTCATGAAGGCGCAGTTTGTGGCATTAGTCAGTGGTTCTCAACCTTCCTAATGCCACGACCCTTTAATATAGTTCCTCATGTTGTGGTGACCCTCAACCATACAATTATTTTCGTTGCTACTTCATAACTGTAATTTTTGCTACTGTTATGAATCATAATGTAAATATCTGATATTAGGTGACCCCTGTGAAAAGGTCATTTGTTCTCAACAGGTTGAGAACTACTGCATTAGTTAAGAGTATTAAGGCCCCACCCCTAGCCATGTCAAAGAGCCTAAAAGAAAATTGAGGGGCTGTACATCCCAGACAAATAGGGATCATGAAATTTCAGCACTGCTTTTTTGTCAGCCTTGAGAGAGTATAAGCCTGTTAGGTGGAGTTACACCTCACTGCCTTCTCCAGAGTCACAAGAAGATAGAGGCAGGGGAGAAAATTAAGTTAGAAAAAAAGAAAGAATCCTTGGGCCTGCCTGGATTTCATGTAAGGAACCTGAGTGAGAACTGAGGGGACTAACACACTAGTATAGTGGCTTGCGTGGAATCTGGCTCCTACTGTCAGCCCTGGGAAACCACAGCGTGGGTCGCTGGAGGAGGGACCTCCACACTTTCTCCTCAGTTGTGCTAGGTGATGTGACTTGTTCTGGGGTGGGTAGCCTCATATTAGAACAGGAGAGGTGACATAGGCCCTAGTGGAAGCCACATTAATGGCACTAGTGGAAGCCACATTAGTGGCACTTCTAGTCCTAAACTGATAGCACTACCTTCCTCAGAACAGAGGTGGCTCTACAGAGCCAAATAACAGCTGTCTGCTGTGAGCCTGAATATCTGGTGTTGGGTTGCTTGGCTGCACCCTAGGAAGATTCTCACTCCCCTCTTCAGGTTCCTGGGAGACACAGACATGACACTAGCGACCTGTGAGACCCTATAACACTGTTGTCAGGAAAATTCCATTGGCAGTAGCTTCCATGAGAGACACTACAGTTGATTTACCAACTGAGGACACTCACATCTTCCCTCTCTCCCTTAGGCAGTGACCCTGCAATATCCACCTTCCTTTGCTCACTCCTGCCTCTGCCACCAGCAAGAGCCATGATGCCTCGGGATCAGAAGAGTGCACAGTGCACACCTGATCAGCACCTTCAGACCCAGAGTGAGACCCAAGGCCTGGAGAGTGCACAGGTCTCCAAGACTGTGGAGGAGACCTTGTCCTCCTCCTCTCCCCTGCCGAGGCCAGACAACCTGCAGGAGGCTCCTGATGCCAAGACGCTGAGTGCTCCTGAGGGTCCTCAGAGTTTCTGCTCTTGTGCAGGTGACATCACTGCCACCTCATCAAGCAAACCTGATGAAGGCTCTGGTAGCGAAGAAGAGAAAAAGAGTCTGAGGACCTCAGAAGCTACAGCAAACCCCAAGAATGTGCCCAGTGATGCTCTAAACAACAAAGTGGCTTTTCTGGTGAATTTCCTGCTGATGAAATATCGAATGAAAGAGCTAGTAAGAAAGGCAGATATATTGACGATTATCATCAACGAGGATGAAGAGCACTTCCCTGAGATCTTCCTGAGAGCCTCTGAGCGCATGGAGATGATCTTTGGCCTTGATGTGAAGGAAGTGGACACCATCCGCCACTTCTATGGCATCTTCATCAAGCTGGGTCTCACTTTTGATGGGATGTTGTGTCCTCCAGTGGGTTTTCCCAAGACCGGCCTGCTGATCCTTATGCTGGGTGTGATCTTCATGAATGACAACTGTGTCTCTGAAGAGGAAGTCTGGAGAGTGCTGAATATATCAGAAATACATGCTGGGCAGAATCACTTCATCTATGGGGATCCCAAGGAGTTCATCACCCAACATTTGGTGAAGGAAAAGTACCTGGAGTACCGCCAGGTGGCCAACACTGATCCTGCACGATATGAATTCCTGTGGGGCCCAAGAGCCCATGCTGAAACCAGGAAGATGGCCATCCTGGAGTATCTGGCCAAGGTTCATGGGACTGACCTAAGGTCTTACCCATCCCAGTATGAAGATGCTCTGCAAGATGAAGAAGAGAGGGCTCAAGCTGCCTCTACATGCCCACTGTGAGTTCCCGTGCCGTGTCTGACAGCATCTCCCACGCCTAGTGAAGTCAGGGACACCTTCTTCATGTTTTGAAGAGGGCAGTTAGTGTTCAAAAAATGTAGGTCCAGGGTGGAGTTCAGGGAAAACAGTATTTATCATCTGTATGTTCATATTTTGTATATGTAACTTGACAGTTTATCCTTTTAGTTTTTGATGGTTGCATTATTCAGAAGTTACTTTTTGTCAGATACTTGTATTTAAAATCTTCGTTTCTAATGATAATTTACACAATTATTTTGTTTTTTATAACCTTTAATAGTAAGAGCTTTGTTATTCTGTAAGACAAATTGGAAAATCATTTACCTATATTGTTGTCTGAAATAAGGTAACATGTTATTGCTAAGAACTCTGGTTTAAAAATGGTATAAAAAATAGAAAATAAAAGAGGATTGCCATTTTCCTTTACCTGTACTCTTTTATGTGTTGTTTTATACAATGAATATATGAGATATAAATCTCAATAATGTTGATTCCATACTTGCTGTCTTTTTTTATTCTTCAAACCTTAATTGAGCATTTTTTTTTTTTTTTTTAGTAACAATCATATTAATAGTTCTATGCTCGGATAAACAAGCCTCGGACCCTCCCTTATAATTTTAACTGATTAGAGCAGCAATTCTGACATTATATCAGTGGGAAATCTTCTAATACTTAAATGATAAGTACAGGAAAGAATTAATAGATGAGTGTTTTAGAGAATCCATATGAGACTTTCAAGTGTAATAGCCCTGATGCAAGGACATTTGAGGCTTTGAGAAGTTGAAATTCCTTCTATGCTTATCAAATTTAAGTTAATTTGGGTACAGTGAGAGATGAGCCTGAGGGTATGGTTATCAGGGGTCAGACCTCCAGAGTTGAGATTCAAAAGCCTGGTGTGGAAATCTTATCCCAATTACCTGGCATCCTGGTTTAACCAGAGATAAATCTCTACCTCAGGAAGACATAGAAGTTGTTCTGCTATTGAACATAATTCACAACTGTTTTTTGCAATTGTCTTCGTGAGTTTTAAGTCATCCAGATTTCAAGTATTGTCTATTCCATCAGTTAGCAGAAACTGTATCTCACAAATATATTGCCACTATTTTTGTTGTTCTGCTACTGGGCTTCCTATTTTTCTTTTTCTTTCTTCTTTTTTTAAAGACACAGTGTTTTACTCTGTTGCCAAGTGGTTGAAATACAGTGGCTCAAACTTCTGAGCTCAAATGATCTCCTGCCTCAGCCTGCTGAGGAGCTGGGAATACAGTCATATGCCACCACATCTGGCTAACTTTTTAAATATTTTGTGCAGACAGGGTGATGTAATGTTGCCCAGGCCCATCTTGAACTCTTGGCCTCAAGCAATCCTTCCATTTCAGCCTCCCAAAGTGCTGAGATTAAAGATGTGAGCTATCAGGCCACATCAGGCTTCTTTAAATATTTGATGACAAAGCTAATAGTGCACATATCCCTTGGCACAAAGGTTCTAGAAACATATATAAGTCACAGTTTGTACCTTTATGGTATTCCCTTATAATTCAGGCTTATCTTCAGAGATAATCACAGTAAATAAGGCACATTATTTTAAACCTAAGTCTAGGATTTTTCATACATAGATGTGCTGTAAAAATACACTGCAATTTTTATTTTTATGTTTTTATTTTGAGACAGAATCTCACTATTTCACCGTCCGTAGAGTGCTGTGGCATCACAGTTCACAGCAGCCTCAAACTCTTGGGCTTAAGCGATTCTCTTGCCTCAGCCGCCCAAGTAGCTGGGACTACAGGTGCCCACCACAATGCCCGGCTATTTTTTATTGCAGCTGTCAATGTTGTTTAGCTGGTCCAGGCTGGGTGGGAACCCGACAGCCTGGGTGTATGTGGCCAGCGCCCTATCAATTGAGCTACAGGCGCCACCACACTGCAATTTTTAAACATAATGGGTAGTGATGTGTGTGTTATTCTGCCACACATCTTTGCCATTTAATAACAATGCAAGATCTCTCTGCGTTAACACATATAGATCTACTGTATTTCACCTTTTGAATTACTCCCAGAGGATGTATATGTCATGATGAACCATCTCCTTCTGATGGTCACATAATTTGTTTCCCAATTTTTGCTATGACTTATATTTTGAACATGAATTGTTGGGCTAAAGTCTGTTGTTCTTATGGAAAGATGGAGATTAGGTTAAAGTGGGGCGTGTGTGGAAGTTGTAAATTTGTATAAATGTCACAAAAATTTATTCCCCCCAAATATTTACCTGTATATATTCTCACAAATTAATGCAATAGATATTGTAAACACAGACATTGTATTTTATAAACCCAAATGGTTAATTTGAAAAGCTAGGATTCAGTCAGAATGGTCAGATGACAGGCAATGGGGCCAGGGAAGGCTCTCGCACCTAGTGAGGGATGAGGATCCAGAAAGAAAGCAATTTTCAGAAAGAGATCAAATGTGTAACTAAGTACAGAAAGCCCACAGCAGGCTGGTGGTCACACTTCTAAATGTGGAGTTCAGTGTAGGATGGAAAAAGGACCACAAGGGGGGAAAGTGGAGAATCTGGGTGGAGAGTTCAGAACAATTCATATGACTAAGTGTGGTGAATCTCTCAATCACCAGAAACAGCTGGAATTTGTATGGTCCTCAGAGTGGGCAGGTCTACTGTCTGAAGCAACCAGCGATATCATAGACACCTACCATCTCTTAGAATGCCCCTACCTATTGTCAGCCCATAGCTATTATAGCTATCCCCATTGCAAATTCCAGTAATGTTGTTAATGGCCTCTGGGAAAGCTACATGTCTTTACTATTCTACTGTTTCACTGAACTTGCCAGTGTATCAGGACTTGGACCTGTCTTGATTCATGCCGAAAATGGCTATTTCATCTTCTGTATACAGTGGACCCTCTCCACTGAGATCAGAGCTATGTAATTGTTAATGAGTAATGACAGACAGTTGAGACAGATTGGAAGTACCAATGAGCAGTGGAAGGCAGTACCACTGCAAGGAGGAAATTCCCTTGTACTAATTTCTTTAGTTGCTCTACAGATAAAGGACTTGTTGTGGACATGTCTCCTGAAACAATACAGATGTCCCCAACTCAGACTGCTGTTCATGTTTCTTGAGTTTAGAGACACACCAGAGAAAGGCTATCTTCTGTCTATAATCACTGGCCTACACCACCAAGACACTGCCTCTGGAAGGGGGTAAATCTAAGGTGCAGACCTTTGCAGGTTGAATTGCAACCCTGTGGTGATTGTACTCTTTCTTTTTGAACTGACTGGGGGTGAAGGGAGCATGGAGATCCTTCCTATTGCAGGTATTCTCAACTCCAAGACAGCATTTGGGCCTAAGGAGAAGAGTTCTATAACAATATTCTCAGGGATAGTTTCCCAAAGGAATTCTCAAATTAGATAAGCAGTTGTAACACATTGAGCCTTGGATTCAAAAGATCCCACCAGGTGGTAAGCTCCAAATTTTGAGTCTGTAAATGTGACTTTCTGATATAATACATCCAACGAACAACACTGACCATATACTGGGGTGCATCATGAGGCATATAATAAGAACATGTAGAAAGACAGAAATAACTACTTTCAAAGTTCAGTGAGAAGTCTGGTAATTACCAAGAAAAGAATTTACTGTGCTGTTGCTATAGAGTTTCTGACTTTCGCTTCCCTGAAGCAAATATACAACACAGTCTGCTCAAATACTTAATAGATATCACTTATAATTGAGGCAAGTAATTTTTCTTTTAATTAGTTAATTCATTTGTATTTATTGTTCATTAAGATGCCAGATAATTTTAATCCTTATATTTATTTACAACATGATTTAAGTTGCCACTTCTCAATTTTAGAAAGGAAAATTTGGAAACCATACTAGACTCAACATGAACTGTTGCTGTTTGATATTCTGAGAGCCCTTATAACCAGCCTTGCGACCTTAAAGAAGCCACTCAGTCTTATTATATCTGTGACACAAAGACATTGAACACATCTGTTCCACTAAATGTTAGTATTTCATGGAGCAGTAGTGAGAAATGAATGAGAAGGCAATCTGCTTTTGCAATGAGAAAATTTGCCAATAAATGTTGTATCTTTCTTTTCTAACTAAAATGAAAAAATCAAGTACAAGAAACTATGTCTAAATTTGGCTAGCGAAAATATTAGATAATTTCTTTCTTATCCCTAAAAAAAATCTTTCTTTTTTGAGACAAGAATGCATCCTTTTTTTTCCTTTAATCTATAACTTAAAACTTTTAAGCTATCCCTCACATCTTCACTGAGCTAACACAACTCTAGTATTTTTCAAGAAGACAACAATTACAAATCAAAGATCTTAGGAACAAATATAGGCAAGTGTTGTAACAAAACTATAAAATTATTTTTTCTTCCTCCTGAAATATGGACAAGAATATATAAAGCAGTCTAAGGGAAACTAAAATGATAAGTTAACTATTGTTGCCCAGTATGAGATTATATCAGCCCATTGTGTCCTGACACGATGCATGAAAAAGACCTGTTGAACAGGTTGACAATTTCATGAATACTGATAGAAAGTATGGTCTTACAGAAACAATTTCAAATTTATGCTAGAAAATATTTCATAAGTGTTAATAATAAACAAATGGTTAGGAAAAGTTCATGTCAATTTACCTAGAAAAATTATTTTTTCCACCAAGGAGAACACTTATAAACATGGGTATATTTATAAGAAATATTATTAGCATCCAAACTCAGAAATAATATATTCAAGTTCTTCTATTAATTGAAAAGTGTATTTCTACACATTTGGCACCTCCCACATATTTAAAAGTTTTTAGTGGCAATTAGCCCTAATGAAGAACATGCCCATTATGAAATCTATCTGGATCTGTAAACTTCTCCCTATGAGAAAGTTGAATCATTCAGATTACGAGTCCCACTTATAGCATTTTTCCTCTCAGGTATGAAATGGATCTCAAGTGGCCTGGCTGGATGGGACTTTGAAAAGTGTTTAACTTTAATCCTTTATCTTTGCAAACCTGTTCATTTTTTTTTTCAATGGAAATGAAAGATTGTCTCTTTATTGCAGGTAGTGATTATTACTACTAAGTAATTATTACTTAGTGAAATTGCCACTAAAAACTAGGTAATTATTATTACTAAGTGAAAGATATTTCTGTCACTCTTCTAGGCTTTTCACCTATAGCAATATATACATATTTAAAGCGAATTTGGACTTAGGAGAAATGGATAAATCATTCTTAAGTGCTTAACTTCTTGTGTATTTAGGGTTAGAATGTTTTCATACCTGGCAGTACAATGCTATGAAAGTACAATGAAAAAACACCAACTTCTTGGGAAGGTATGTAGAGAAACTTTTATAGTGGAGCATCAGGGTTGAATTGGACCGCAGATGTTGTGGCCCAGTATTAGAGAAAAACTATGCACTCTAAATAATGATCAAAGGGACTAAGAAAGCTTTCCTGTGTTAAATAAACATGTAATTCAGTAAAAGAACCATAAGTACATAAACCATTGTGTTATTAGGTAAAAGATGTCAAGTATTCAAAAGAAACCTCAAGAGAGTAAGTGACATTTGAAATAGGCCTTGAAGAATGCCAAAAATTTGGGTTGTGTTGAGGACAAGAGAAAAGTTGTATTCTCTTAGAAAGGGAAAGTGATATAAGGTAAGGAGACGAGAAGGCATAGTGATGGTTTAGAAAAACAGAAGTTTAGGTCATGCATAAGAAAAGAAGACAAATAATGAGTGATAAGACTAAGGAGTACTGAGGACACATTGTGATGGGTTTGGATCTCAGGATGAAGGATTTTGTTTCCTAATAAAGAATAATGAGAAAAGGGCAACAAGTCAAGTAGATCAGAACATAGTGTTGGGAAGAAGTACTTTTCCTGGATATCTATCTTATAATAAGGCAGAAAAGGTAATTATATTGATAAATAAGATAAATCAGCAATGGGGATCAGAATGGACTTGAGTTGAAATCCCAAAATGCAGAGGAAAAACAGTAGAGAAAATAGTCTCGATGTAAATTGGAACCAGAAAGAGGGCCAGGGTAAGAAAAAGGAAGTGTTCTTTGTATCAGCTTATATAGTTCCTTACATCTAGAAAAGAGTAGAATTACATGCCTGCTTTGGCAGCATGCATGCTAAAATTGAAATGAAAAGAAGAGATGTAGGCTCAGTGCCTGTAGCTCAGTGGTTACAGTGCTAGCCACATACACCGAAGTTGCTGGGTTCGAACTCAGCCTAGGCCAGCTAAAACAACAATGACAACTGCAACAACAAAATAGCTGAGCATTGTGGCGGGCACCTATAATCCCAGCTATTTGGGAGGCTGAGGCAAGAGAATCGCTTAACCCAAGAGTTTGAGATTGCTGCAAGCTGTGACGCCACAGCACTCTACTGAGGGTGCTGTAGTGAAAAAAAAAAATAGATGTTGTGGGGTAAATCTTTACTTGAAAAGAAATATTGAGATTGGTATGAGACAAGGATATAAACAAATTCACATTATCACTAATTGAGCCACCAACTTTGTCGTTTTCACTGTACAGGTAGCTCTCTGTACTTCCATGAAATGAAGACTGGCTGTGTCTTAAAGATAGTGAAGCTACCAAATCTGGGCCTGGTTTTGGAAACAGAAATGATGTGAGGGTCAATCAGATCAAAAGAAATGTCATGTGGAAGGAATACACTTGACTCTGATATTTTGCAGTATTTAATGTAGAATAGTATTGTCTTCTCTGATGATCCACTAATCTGCACTTCCTCATACATTCTTCTTCTTTGGAAGAAGTGAAGGGTATATCCACTCTTGTATTGCTAATAGGCAGTAAAGTTTACCAATAAAAGAACATAGAGAGGAATGTGTTTGTTAGCAAGAAGAAAGGGAGGTGATCTATTTTAATATGGAAGAAAGCTGACTGAGTGTGATAGGAGGAAAACCAAGAGGACGCATCTGGTCCCAAACTAGCTCCTAGGCATTCTGCTGTCTCACATATATTCAATAGAGACAATATTAGACAGTAGGCATAGGAAGATCATTTCAGATAAGAACAAAATTTAAAATTGCACTGAAGAATTTGATTCTCGGATTTACTTTCAAACTGTTAAGAAGTTAAAGTGAGAAAAGTAGCCTTGCTGGGGTTTGTGTAATGGACCAGACTACAAGTGTGAACCCAAGAGATCAATGATGTGAAACATGTTCCTTGGAGCAAGAGATGACATTAAGAAAGAATAAATTGGGCTTAAGTCTCGTGACAATAATTAAGTCTTCTGAACTTCATTTTGGTGAACATAACTTAAACTAATATAAGTAAGAGTATAAATAATGTGTGTCTATGTTTTCAAAGACACATATGGAAAAATATATAACAGAATAGCAATAAAATAATTTGGTAAATAAAAAATTCATTTATCTCAAAGGAAAATATATTTGATACTATGCAGTGAGACACCCATGAAACTCTTCAAGTGAAAAAGCATGTATAGGCTCGGTACCTGTAGCTCAGTAGCTAGTGCGCCAGCCACATACACCAGAGCTGGCGGGATTGAGCCCAGCCCAGGCCCGCCAAACAATGACAACTACAACCAAAAAACAGCTGGGCATTGTGGTGGGCACCTGTAGTCCCAGCTACTTGGGAGGCTGAGGCAAGAGAATCACTTCAGCCCAGAAGTTTGAAGTGTCGCTGTGAGCTGTGACGCCATGGCACTCTATCAAGGGCCACACTGTCTCAAAAAAAAAAGAAAGAGCATTTATAACTTTCTTTATGGGTTTCAAATAAAATAAACAAATTGGAGGTGTCAGGTTTAAACCCGGGTCAAAAAAAAAATCAAATATCAAACTATGCCACGTTTCCTTAAAACAATAACTTATCATGAAGCATCTTTCAAAATATAGTCATTCTTCTCTCTATATAAGACTAATCAAAAAGAATTTTAATTATGGTCTTTTTATCTTCCCTGAAAATACTGTTTGCTACTGTACTAACAAAAGACAGAGTATAAAATTTTTAAGATAGAAAATAAAACATAGTAAAAATATGCTGGAGTAGAAAACTAATAACATAGATTCAAGCCCTGCTGCTCAGTGATGTGATTTTCACTAAATTAACATGATTGGATAGGTCTTGGTTTCCTCATCACTAACAGGTAGAGCTTCCTGGTAGACATTTCACATATGGATTCATGATATCAACGGCTTTCACACCAGACTCCAATTACAATTAGTAATACCCTTGCCATACTATAAACTTAGAGAAAATTCTATTGATTGCCTTCCCAACTTCTTTTTTCTTCACTAAGAATCCCACTTTTTGTGTTTTTCATTCCCTTCACCAAACACCAGGTTAGCCAAAAGTATGGAATGGCATTATTGTCAATGGGATCCAAAAAAAGCAACATGGGGCTACTGGGAAAGCTCGAGAAGAGATATCATTCATCCTGCCCCACAAATAGTTGTATGAAGTTGCTATGTGAGAATTTCAGTAGCCATTTGAGATTATCAGTGTAGATGACTAAAAACAAAGCTGGCAGACTGAAAATGACTGAATGAAAATTACCCTCTGATAATTTTGGTGTGAAACTAATTGCCCATATAACCTTCTGCCATCTGATTTCATGTCAGAAATTAAAAAAATATTTAATTTACTCATTTTGCTCATCTACTTATGGGTAAAGCTTCTTAAATAACAAAAACAAAACAAAAGAAAAAAAAAACCTTTGAAGCACAAAGTTCTATTACCTATTCACCTTTAGCTCCCTTCATAAAACAAAATGTTCTGTATTGAACAAACTCCACAAATGATTATTCGTTGTTTTCCCAATGTACATCTCTCTGAACAAGGGAATAAAATGTACTTTATAGGTTGAATAAAAGAAAAGTTCCTGGGTGGCGCCTGTGGCTCAAGGAGTAGGGAGCCGGCCCCATATACTGGAGGTGGCGGGTTCAAACCTGGCCCCAGCCAAAAACTGAAAAAAAAAAAAAAAAAACTCTGTGATTTTTTAAAAATTAAAGCCATTGCATGAAATTATGAATATGTAATAGCTGACAGGATTCCACACCAGGACATAACATTGGTACAGCTACTCATCCAGCTGGTCTCCCATTTTCAAAGGAGGATGTAGGGAAAAAAAGACAAACACTAATAAATAAGGGCAATGATGAGTTGCAAATATACAAATGTGGACAAGTGTTAAACCTCAGTATCCATTCACCGTGGGAAATTAATTAGAGTGACATTTTTAAATTCTTTCTACTATTTAATATGGCTAGAAAATTTGGACTGATAGAAAGTTAGGACTTTGGAACTGGCTGATACAAAATTGTTAACTTGTTAAATTAACTGACGATTTCTCTGTTTATCAAATTTTGGGCATCTTCTCTACATTTTTACCTGGTGGATATTCATTGGATTTTTGTGGGGTTTTTTTGGGGGGAGGAGGCTGCATAATAAAATAAACATATGATTCAATGTATCTGAGGAAAGGAAAAAGCAAAGGAAATATTCACAATTCTGATGAATTATACACACACGCACACACAAAGATATTTTAAGCTTCTTGTGAACACCTACAAAATTCTCAAAGACCACCTTAAATATCAAATGGCTCATGCAACTTTTCCTGGTTCTAAGAGTGACCTTTAGCTACCTGGATTCCCATGACTCATCCTTTCTACACACTCTCTGTCTGGCATCAGCCCTTATTCACGTACACGGTATTATTAGTCTGCAACATCTTTGAAGGCATACATGTGGTTTAACCATATCTACATATCCTTGTGCAGTCTATTAATTGCCCTTTACAGAGAGGTGTCAATACTTTTTTTGCATTGCAAGAAGGTGTAATAATATTATTCTTCTAAATATGTTAATTTATAGTTGATATAGTTTATCTTTACAGATATACCAGTATGAAAGAAGGCAAATAATAGTTCCTGTACAAAGTGACTTTAAAAGTCTACATTAACAGGAAAAAATAAATAATTATAAAGCGTCTTTTCTATAGACAAAATATGGGACTACTTTATACCAAGTCATATTTTGTCACTAGTATTGTCAGTCTCTCTGGATCACAGAGTGGGAAACCCAAAGTTAGTGCTAATTGTCTTTCTTCTGTACCGTCCTTTTGTGGCTGGCCACCAGATTGTGCAAATCTCATTTATTGATCCTAGATCAGTTCATTATTTTCAGACATCACTGCAATGATCTGAGTCAAGATAATTATTACTTTCCTTCAACATTTGAAAGAGCATTCTGACTGATCTTTACTTCTTGTCTTCAGTATCTCTCCTTGTAATTCAGTAAGAGATAATGCCTTTATTGTTAAGAGTAAATGCCTTTATTCCCCTAATGGACACACAGTAAACTACTAACTTTTTATGTAGATACCCAAGATCCCAACCTACCATATACCTACGTTTAAATTTCTGATCCTAAACCTCAACTAGAACAACATATCCACATAATTTTTTTAAGTCATTTGTTTACACTTGGCGTTTGATTCATGCCATTTTCTTCTAGAAAACACCTTTCTCTGTCTCCATTACTGATCCAAATCCAATACACCCTTCACAAATCTTAATAATTCCTGCTTCATCAGAATTCTTTGGTTGATAAATCTAGATCACATTGATCTCTTCTCTTATCGGAATTCGTCTTCTATATGTCTCCCAATTTGTTTGTATATACTACAAAAGCAGGAAACATTTTTTTATGTAACTGAAGTCTCCCAAAGCAACCCACAAAGGCCTCAAAAAGTGGTAAGCATACAAAATATTTTTATTTGCTATTGTGGACTTGATGTGAAAGGCCAAATAGAATTATAACTGGGAAGCCAGAATACAATGAAATATGTTATTATTATTGAAATTGTCACACATATACTTAATTTAAAACGAATCAAAATGAAAAACTTATTTTTGCTGATAAATTAGAAAATTATACAACATCTATACGAATGCCATTCTGTGTCCTTAACTTATTCGTAGAGTTTGGATAGTGTTAATAAAGTAATTAAACTTCACTCAATGGGTTATGATACCTAGATCTCTCACTAGGATGACATTCTTATTATGCACAGTTGGGTGCACAAACTTGTATATATTTTTTAAATTACAGTAGAATTGTGTAGAGTCATATTTTAATTTCCACATTGTAATAATATTCCATGAATGTTCTTTTTTCAATTCAGATATTAAAAATGTATGAACAAAGTAAGAATACAAGGGAGAAAGGTAATAAAAATATTCATAAAATGTTTGTAGATACATAAAAAGTTGTTGCTGAAATTTCTCTGTGCTGTGTCCTTTTGTCTTTGGGTTTGAAAAATAAAACTACGGACCACACGGATCAACAAAATGAGTTTATTGATAGAGAAAGAAATAGATAAGGAAAAGATCAACAAAACCTCCAGCAACAGAGGTGAAGAAACTTGAGTGGGATACCCAAATGGGTACCCTTTTGTCTAGGGGTTCATATACTGCCTTCCAGCAGGGGGAGCATGGGGAATGCATGTCTGGGACATGTCACAGTGGGCCAGGGGAAGGCAGACAATACAATTAGCAAATGAATGTATTTAGCAAATGAATGTGGTCCTTATAGTCCCTATCCCAGGTAAGGCAGCAGGGTATATGTTTTCCACTCCAGGAAGAACTGAGCAGATAAGATACCATTAGGCTGTTTTTCTCTGACCCTGCCTGAGTCCAGAGAATGTGGTCTAGAAAAGGCCTGTTTGTCTAGGCCTAGAAAACGAGGGGATCCTGTCCAGCTCTGAATGGGGGTACCCTGTATCAAAGGCATTCCCTTAGATGCCTATGTTAAATCCACTTAGAAAAAATAATTCAGAAAAGTTTGTCAATTATGTAGACACTGTTCAGTGCTATTTACTCATATGATCTTATTTTTAAAATGAGAGTCAAACCTATTGTGCTTTTAATGATCATCTTTATTCATTTCATCCTGAATAGTCTCATGAATCAGGCACATATTGTCTTTTACTTAAAATGCAAATAATGACTACCTTGCTTGTCACACACTTATTTTTACTTCTGAGGTGACATGGTTAAAGCTAGGTCAAATGGCCAGGCCCAGAGGCTCACTCCTATCACCCTAGCACTCTGGGAGGCCCAGGCAGTGTGATTGCTTGAGCTCAGGAGTTTGAGACCAGCCTGAGCAAGAGCCAGACCCCACAACTATAGCTCAGAATGAAGAAGGGTAGATGAGAGTGAGGGGAGGGGAGGGTGGAGGCCAGGTGGAGGGAGGATAGCCGGTGGGACCTCACCTATTGTGCATAGTGCAAGGGTACATGTCAAATCTGTTAAGAATAGAGTGTAAATGTCTTAACGCAACGATTAAGTAAGAGAAGTGAAGGCTATGTTAACCTGTTTGATTTAAGGATTCCAAACTGTATAGAAAATCAGCACATTGTACCCCATAAATGCATTAATGTATACAGTTATGATTTAATAAAAAAAAAATAGAAAAAACCTGAGGCAAGAGGATGCCTCTAGCCCAAGAGTTTGAGGTTGTTGTGAGCTATGATGACACCATGGCACTCTACCCAAGGTGACAGAGTGAGACTCTGTCTCATAAAATAATAAGCTGGGTCAAATGATTCTAAGTCACTATAATAGGTGAGGAATTAATAAAAATACATTTTGTCTGTTATATACAGGAGCAAGAAGCAGTTGTGATTTCCTCCCTTCTTTTAGAGAAAACGTTTTAATCAATTTGCTCCATGTCAGTGAATTTTCAGCAAACCTTTAGGGGGCCAAGGACTCTTGTCCCTACAGTTCTAAGATCATGCACTAAATTCAAAAAATGATCCAAAATTTGATATTATCTTCCCTTCTAGTACTTCCATGGGAGTGGGAGACATTTCTAATTAGATGGAGTGAGTCTTAATATGTGAAAATTATCCAACCTCAGAAGCAAAAATATTGTCCAAATGCTATAATAAATATTGCATACTATCGTAGCTGAGCTCTTCCTCTTATCTCACTTGTATACTATAATATTTTATAGAAATGTGTGAAGGAAATAAAAAATTTCACCTCAAAATATATTTCTTTGACATATTTTATGATGGCTTTCAGAAAGCCTGCAAACTGAAGTAGTCCTGAAAAGCTACCTTCTAGGACTGTGCCTGCGGCTCAAAGGAGTAGGGCGCTGGCCCCATTTGCGGAGCCAAAAACTGCCAAAAAAAAAAAAAAAAAGCTACCTTTTAGGAGGACATTTGCATCTGTAGAGAAATCCACATTGATGCAAAGAAGCCTGCTTAGAGGCTCTCCTGGAAGAGCAGCAGTCACTCCATCTTGAAGCAAATAATCACTCTTTGTTTTAAAATATCTAATTGTGTGCTTATGTGAGAACTTTATGAAGTGGTCTTGAGCAGTTAACTATAGAACTATAGATTGAAGGCCTCCCCCTGGAGAAAAATGCTGAGCAGTTAACCTTCAATTCTGTTGTGGTCTAGCTGAAATCAGGAAGACCACCAGATGGCCCATTACTCAAGATAACCATTAGAACAAGATGTGCTGACCTGCATGTAGCCATCTCCTGTACATGGTTTTCCAAGCCCCTTTCCTCTTTAAAAACCTTTTTAAAAATACCCTCTCAAAAAACCTGAAAAACTTGAGATGGTCTTTACAACATTAGTCCTCCATCTCCCCAGATTGCTGGCTCTTGAATAAACTTACTTTTTCTTCCACTAACTCTTATCTCTTGAGTTTGGCTTTCACACAACAAGCAGCTGAGCAAGAGGTTGATTACACTCCCTTGTCTAGATCTAGAAAAGATTGACTAAGAATATCACACCTTGGGCGGCGCCTGTGGCTCAGTGAGTAGGGCACCCGCCCCATATACTGAGGGTGGCAGGTTCGAACCTGACCCCAGCCAAACTGCAATAACAAAAAGAAAAAAATAGCCGGGTGTTGTGGAGGGCACCTATAGTCCCAGCTACTGGGGAGGCTGAGACAAGAGAATTGCCTAAGCCCAAGAGCTGGAGGTTGCTGTGAGCTATGACGCCACAGCACTGTATGGAGGGTGACAAAGTGAGACTCTGTGGAAAGGAAGGAAGGAAGGAAGGGAGGAAGGGAGGGAGGGAGGGAGGGAAGGGAGGGAAGGAAGGAAGGTGGAAAGAAAGAAAGAAAGAAAGAAAGAAAGAAAGAAAGAAAGAAAGAAAGAAAGAAAGAAAGAAAGAAAGAAAGAAAGAAAGAAAGAAAGAAAGAAAGAAAGAAAGAAAGAAAGAAAGAAAGAAAGAAAGAAAGAAAGAAAGAAAGAAAGAAAATGATACCTTTAAAATCTGAAAGAATAATTTATCATCTATTTTTTTCTGAGGACTGCTACCTATGACGTGTGTCAATCTGAAATAATCAAAAGGATCTGAATCCAGTTTTAAAGAGTTTATTCAAGTGAAAAGCTGGGAATAGCCATCCAGAAAACACAAACTCCAGAGAAATTGGGTTAGTGCTCTGACACTAAAAGTTAAGTTCTTTTTTTATACAGAAAGAAGACAAAATTAGTATGATTATAGTATTTTCTATGCATGGCTGGTTTATGAGTTATACAAATTTAACTGATTAGTTTGCTTTCTTTTCCAAACAGCTTGGTTTCATTTCCTTTCCAACTTAAGAGAGATTTAACGTTCCAACCCAGGCAATGGGTAGTCATAAAGTCTCTGTTCATAACAGTTAATCTATAATGAAGATCAACAGTAAGAAGGATGGGGTCTTACCTTGCACCATTTAGCAATTTACAACATTTCACAGAAACAATGTAGGTATGGAAGAAGGCTAATGTAATCAGAGATATAAAGCTTCCAGCTGCCCAGGTTACATGGCTCAGATTCCATAATCACCTTCTTTTAAGACTATCTTAAAATTTGAACAACTTAGATTTTGAATCACTTATTTTCACAGGTTTCATATAGATAAGACTATACTCTCTAGCCAGGCTGCCTCCAAGTGATTTTAATATCCATCTAGGTTTCACAAGCACCTTTGGAAACAAACAGGAAATGAGACATCTTCCTGACTATGACAAAGAAAGGTTACAAGAACTTCAGAGGCCTAAGTCTAATACTAACATTGTAGTAAAAAAGCAACTCACATGATGATAAAAATTATGGGCTCCAGATCAAAACTTGCTGATTCAAATCTCAGCTATACTCTTTATTAATTGCATGTTTCTAGAAAGTAACTTAAACTTTTCACTTTCTCCGTATGTTTAATGATGATGATAATACCTAATTGTGCTATAGATTGTGGGAAACAAGTATTTATAATATGCTTAATTCTTTACTGACTCTCAGCAAATATTAGTTATTGTTATGATTCATCATAGGTTAGTAGAATATTCAATCAGAATTGGAGCCAACTATATTGAAGGATGAAATAGTAACTATTTCATTTTTTTTATCCAGACATATTTTCCCTCCTTAAGGCTGTAGAATAACACTTATTCTTTTATAATAGTCTTTGGTTTCCATCTCATCAAAGGACATGGAGACATTCAGGAATTTTTTAAAGCATTTTGACACAAATACAAACATTGTAAAAGTGCATATGGCGTGCTAATTTCTGGGACTGATTGAGGGAACCCATGATTTTATGGAAAAAAATTATATTACTATAGATAATAAAACAAAAATAAATGCATAATAACTCACCAAAGAATACATTTTCTACATAACAACTCTGATCATTATGAAATATTACAGTTAGTTCTCTGCCTCATTCCCTATTTTCCTGTTTCCAATAGATGTTACAAGTAATGGGACTTTTTCACCATTAGAAAAATCTCACTGTTCTTAGAAGCTTAATTATTTCAGGGTAAAGCACTATGATATTTAAGTTCTATTACATACAATTGCATTGTTCAGAGCTTTCTATTACATTCTATTTTTGTGTCTGTTCAAGTAAAAGTTTACAATTATTTTCACTGAATAGTAGGTTTAAATTTTTAAAAATAATGTCATCCTTCTTGGCACTATTTATTTTCAATGTTGTCTTGCTTTTTCCATCTGTCTATTTTTCCAGGTCAAGTTTAAAATTATTTTGTCAGCCTCCTTAAAATTCCTATCAGACTAAATTTCAAAGATTAACTTGGAGAAATCTGACACTGATGTATTTGAGCTTCTTCACAATAGAATATTGTACGTTTTTCCATTCATTTAAGTTTTCTTTTATATCAGTAGTAAAATTATTTTTGTTTTCTTCACGTAGTATTTGTTTGTTTCTTATTACACTTGTCCTTGTTGCAGTATGTTTTTAATCTTTTTGCTGTTGAAGTAGTAATTTTTGTTAAATTGCCCATTTATTATTGGTGTATAGGTGAGTTTTTGCTTTTTTACCAGTTTGCTTAATAAATGTTAGCATCCTTCAATTCTCTTCTGATTTCCAATAGATTTTTACTAAATATTTCTGTATTTTCCAGGTGGATAAGCATATAATTTAGAAATCATAATTTTGACTTATGCTTTCCATTATTCATGCACTTTCTTAAATTTTAAAATATTTTAAATATTTAACATTCTTAAATATATTTTAAATATTTTACTACCTTAAAATTGAGCCTTTTGAAGAGTTCTTTATATAACCACATATGTAAATTTATGTAACCACAAATATAAATTTGATATTAAGATCATTCTACATTTGTGAATTCTTCAAATACACCCACTAGAAAGTTTTATGTTTTAAATATGCAGGCAATAAATTTTTCACAGCTGATCTCTTAGGACTTCAACCCATTACCCCTGACTATTTTGTGGCCTATCCCATGCAGACTTTTGGTTGGGAACCCACTATTTCTTCAATTAGTTCTCTTGGGAGGAACCAGTGCAGTACCAGACCAGCTTTTCCTTATATTTCCTACATCTAATAAACACTCAGGCTTTCTGGTCTTACCATTGGTGAAATGTTATTGGGTCTCAAAACAGCTCTTCTTCTTCTTCTTCTTCTTTTTTTTTTTTGCAGTTTTAGGCCAGGGCTGGGTTTGAACCCGCTCCCTTCAGCAAATGGGGCCAGTGCCCTACTTCTTTGAGCCACAGGTGCCGCCCAACAGCTCTTCTTTCTCTTACCGTACCCTCTTATACGTTTAAGTTCTTGTTTCTAATATCAGTATATATGATTCTCAAGCTATGAGGACTATCACATGTAAAGGTCCACACAGGGCCTGTTAAAGTCCCGCCTGTTTCTGCCCAACCAGGTCCCTAGCCAATTGCCTAGATAGAGACCAATATACTAAGACAGCAGAAGTTGCAGCAGAGAAAGAGGTGCCAAGTGAAAATAAGGGAGAAATTTCTCAAATCCATTTCATTAAGGATTTGGGAGTGTTCAAAAGCTTTGTCTTCAATGTCAGAAATCCTTTCTTCTGCCTGCTCCATTCTGTTACTAATGGATATTCTTCTCAGCAAAGTATCTCAAGAATGGAAGAAAAAGTATCCAGTGTACTCAGCCCTACTATGAAACCAATTTATAGCTTTTATATGAAAGCTATAACACAATTATAGCCCAAGAAGAAGGGGAAAGAGGAAAGGGAGGGGAAGGGAGGGAAGAGAATGGGTAAAGGGAGGGTAATTGGTGGGACCACACCTACGGTGCATCTTACAAGGGTACATGTGAAATTTACTAAGTGTAGAATATAAATGTCTTAACAGAATAACTAAGAAAATGCCGTGAAGGCTATGTTAACCAGTTTGATGAAAATATTTCAAATTGTATATAAAACCAGCACATTGTACCCCATGATTGCATTAATACACACAGCTATGATTTAATAAAAATAAATAAATAAAGGATTTGGGGACTTAGACTTTTAAAGGTAATTTGGCAAACAAAGAGCCAGGGAATTGGGTCTTCTTATTGGTTGGGGATGAAGTCATAGGGTTGGGAAGTGGATACTGTCTTTGCCCCATAATCATATCATTGTATACACTTATGATTTAATAAAAAAATTAAAAAAAAAAAAAAAAAAAAAAAAAAAGAAAGTTACAGGATCTGTTGGGTCAGTTCCCATGGATGGCCACTGGTCTGTTTTGATGTCATTTGTTCCCCTCAAATGCAGAATCTGGAAAATACCTTAAAGACAAGTCTAAGGTTTTATAATAGTGACATTATTTATAGAAACAATTGAGGAAGTCATAAATCTTGCATTTGTCAAGGATACATGATATTTAAGCAGTAAACAATTAGAGGAAGGCTGGCTAATTTTTAGCTATGTCTACATTACTGTAGAAAATCAGACTTTTATCCCAGTTTCTGCCTTATTGCCTTACACTATTTTAATATTGACGATTTCACTTTTCTCTCTTGGCTTAAGATGAGATGGATGAACCTTCTGCCCTGCTTCATGGAAAGTGAAGGAGTGCAAGGAATTTCACCCCCAAATATGACCCCTTGGTATAAAGAGTATTTTGAATTTAGAGCTCAATAGGCCTTGGAGGGTACTTTTAACCTACCTACATAAAGACCAAATGGACGACCAGAGAAGAACAACTGTTTTTCTTTCTTCTTCCTGTTATCTCACTATTTCAGGAAAGCTCAAGAATATAATCAGACCTGGCCTGACCCTTTTACAAAATAATTCCTTTTTCTTGGGCTCATTCAATTTCTGAAGACAATCATTTATAAGTGAGTGTCTGTTACTACTATCCATTTATTCTCCCAAATATACATTCATTCTTTGTAGAAATCATTTATTGCCCCTCAACAGAATTACCTATATTCCTCATCTTCCCCTTCCCTTTCTAAATGAGGTTAAATAAGTATTTGGGCCCCATTGGGACATTGGGTAATTACCCTAAGATTCTTCCCACATTCACTGTAACAAAATTTGTATGTCTTTTCTCTTATTAATAATCCTTATTGTGAGTTAATTTTTTAGCAAACCTTCTGAGAGCAAAGGGGAAGCTTTTCCTTTCCCCAAAAGTGGTGAACAAACAACAGCACACCAATAACTTTCTCCAAAGAAAAAGTGTCCCCCATTCATTAACTTCAACCTTCACGTACCTTTAAGATATATGGCCAATTGCTTGGTTTTTGACCTTTAAGTCAGAATGCACCCCATTTCAATATCTGACTACATTATTATTATACTATTGATATTATCCTCACCACCTATCACTGGTGACAGTGTCAAGAAGTGAGGAAGAAAAGAAACTTTTTATCTGAGGAATGCAAGTCTCTTTAAACCTATCAGACCCAGCGAAGCATTGAAATGTGATAGCAGTCACATCTCATTCATTCATTGAAGTAAATAATACCTCTTCAAGCCACTTTCTAGGTTGACTCCAGACTAAGTCCAAGTAGCCATAAAATTAACCTAATGATGCCATACACTGGACACCGTAATTCATACCCTATAGCTCAACAATATATAGTGAATCACTAATCAATGTTATTTCTTTTTTTTTCTTTTTTTTTTTTTTTTGAGACAGAGTCTCACCGTACCGCCCTCGGGTAGACTGTCGAGGTGTCACTCGGCTCACAGCAACCTCTAACTCTTGGGCTTACGCGATTCTCTTGCCTCAGCCTCCCGAGCAATCAATGTTATTTCTATGCACCAATTATAATTCCTGTCAAACAACTTTGCATTAGCCCACTCCTTATTCCCTTTTTCTTTTAAAACCCTGCTTGTAACAAAGGCCAAACAGAGCTTCCCAAGGCAACTTAGAAGTGTTTTCTAGATAGCTGTCCTTTGGCTCATGTGAGCTCTTTAAAATGTTCCAAGTATTTTGTGCCTCAGCTTCTTCCTTTAGGTCAACAAATGCAAATTATAATTATTGGCACTATTTAATGTTGGCCATTTAATCTTAGTAAATAATGTTGATAATGGTTTTAAATAAGAATAAAAACCTCTTATATACTTTTAAAATGTTAGCATTAATGCAGTTATTTATTATTGGTCCCACATTCCAATGAGTCAGGCAGATGGAATCAGATAGGTATGAACATAAGGGAGAAAATAGGTTCTGACAATTGGTCTATTTTTACACCTCCATTTTCTAGAATACATTATTATAGCCTTGTACATCAAGGCTTATTACCATGCTTCTAGTCAACGGAAGATGGTTTGCCTTTCTGTTCCACATTCATTTTGTCTCTTTGTCACTTCTCTAAACTTAGTGCTGAGTCTCACACTAATCACACCATCATCTATCTATCTACTGACTAAATGCCACACTCCTGAAATAAAATAGTGGAAACATAATGTAACAACCTCAAATTACCTTATTTCCATTGTCCTTGGGCATTTTGCAACACCAATGATAAATATTTATTGCTGAAATTTAAAGGAACAATTCGACAGCTCTGGAAAAAATACAAACCACTACACATGCCCACACAAGAGGAAATCTCAATTTAATTCAAGGGGGGGGCAGGGAGGAGGAGGAAGGAGAAAGAGGGGAGGAGGGAGGAGGATTTCTCTTACCTAATGGGCACCATGTAAGAGTGTATGGCACACCTCCTAGGTGAGGAGCACAACCACAACAAGGACATTACCTTACAAGTGCAAACCTTGTAACCTATTCGTTTTTACCTTCCTATTAATCTGAAATGAAAAAAATATATATAAACTACTTTTTAAATAATTTTTAATTTCTAGTGCAATAAATTGAAAATTACATACATTTGAAAAAAACTAATGCCTGTAAATTTAAAACTTCAACACCGTATTAATTTTGAGAATACATAAAACTACATTGATTGTGGTTGTTAGGTAAAGTCCCTCTTGTAATTGTGTCCTGCCCCCAAGAGGTGTGCCAAACACCGTAACCCCCATCCCCCTGCCACCTACCCTCTCCCCAATCACTCATTTTCCTACTCTCAAACAATAAAAATTTAAATCAAAAAAAATAAAAAAATAAAGTCATGCTTGGCTCTGCCATGAGAATTTTGACTAACTTTGGCTATCTGGCAAAAATTTAATAAATTTAAATGTAAGTTATATTTTAAAAAGAATATATAAAACTACTAAAAGGCCATGACTGTAACAGAGATGGCCTGAAAAAGGGTAGAAATGTTTTATGTTACTTTAAAACCCCTGTACCCCAGGTGAGGAAGGGAAGGGGCGTGTCCTTTGTTCTTTGTGCTACAGGAGATGGCTCAGCAGAACTGTCCTGGGTGGAGGTCTGGCAGAATTGTCCCACAAAGGTCACAGTATTATCTTCACCAGAGATGGAATGATCAGAATCATTAACTGCAGATGAAGAACAATACACTAGAAATAAAAACTCTCCCTTGAAAAGTTTTATATTTCTGCTTATGAGGAGGAATTGGTATTTTAAGACAGGAATCTGCCATTTTCCTCACTTGCTGCGAGTTAATAAATCTGTCTTTCCTTTTCCTAACCACTTATCCTCCTTCTTCTGATGTGGCCTAGGGGACAAGGGCCAACCTTTCATTAACATGACAATGTCTCAAACATTTATTGAATGTCATTTACTCTAACAAACTATTACAAAATGAATACTTTGGATTTCATTCAAAACTTCAGGGACATCTTTAGATGGTACATAAAATAAAATCTAAATGTTATTAAATATACTTAAAGCTCTATTTCACTAAAGAGAATGCAATTATTATTTCACATAAAAATGTTGAAATAGAATAAGGTAAATAGTAAGATTTTATTTTGTAGAAATGCAGTCCTCTAAATTAGAGACAGTTCCAAATCTCCCAATTGCCAGGTTTTACTAAGAGTATAGTAAAACGGAAGTATTTAGTTCTGTTAGAAATTTCACTTCACATTGCAAAATACTGTTTGCTGCTTTCAGAACTACCAAGTGATTACAAGATGATAAAATTTCCATTACCAATCTAATGTTGCAATTGAAGCAAGAGTCCAGAAGAACTGTAAAAAAGGTGCTTTATTACATGCAAAATCTACTGAAGAAGATACTGTCATCAAGGTGTGAAAGTGTTAATCAGTGAAAATATTAACTATATTGTTAATGCTGAAAGAGTTTTAAGCATATACAGTGCAGTGAGCTATTGAACACAGGAATATGAGTGTATAAGAGCAAGCACTGGCAAGCCTTACAAAGGCCCCTTGTGTCTATTAAATGAAAATATTTTTTGATTTTTGTTACACTTAGAATTTTCAAACACAGGATGGATATCTTTTGTAATTTTGTTGTGTTTTTTTGCTTTGCCTTTCTTTTTTTTTTTTTTTAATAAGTAGACTCCCCCACTTGGCCTGGCACCCTGGCACCCGTAATATGGTGGTTATGGCGCTGGCCACATGCACCTAGGCTGGTGGGTTCGAACCCAGCCCAGGCCAGCCAAATGACAATGGCATCTGCAACGGAAAATAGCCGGGTATTGTGGCGGGTGCCTTATAGTCCCAGCTACTTGGGAGGCTGAGGCAAGAGAATCGCTCGAAGCCCAAAAGTTGGAAGTTGCTGTGAACTGTGATGCCACAGCACTCTACTGAGGGCAACATAGTGAGACTCTGTCTCAAAAAAAAAAAAAAAAGTAGATTCCCCCAAACCATCTGTAGTTAGAAAATGAAAATCTCCTGAAACTATGATTGCCTACCTGGTACCTTGTGCTCTCAGGCAAGTCCATAGAAGGTTTGGCGCTAAACCATGTCAATGCTGCTGCCAGACTAAATGCAGATTTTATCTTCCTGTCCCCAGTTCATTTATCTCCCTTGACTGTCCAGGGCCTACAGAAGAAGTCCTAAAACATTTGCATGACATTCACAGCTCTAGAGAGTTGGGCCACTGATGCAACTATTTTCAACTTTACTACTTACTACTCTCCAACATGCTTTTCTCTATCAAGCTAGTCCTTCACTTGTCATCCTTCCTCACGTCAATATTTCTAAGAAATTTTAATGAGGGAAACATAGTAGACATGTAATACAGAAACAGCCTGTCATGTTGATTCCATTGCTAAACTCTCAAGACTTTTTAGAAAATCCTTAAAAAACTTAAAATGCTTTATATGATACCTCATTTGACCTCTTCAAGGACAGAATATCTAGAAGGATGGTGCTGCCAGCTGCCAACTAATCAGCTTACATAAAATATGATATTCATATTTTGACCCATCCTTGTATTCCAGAGAAAAATCTTACTTGGTGATGATGCATAATCCTTCTCATATGCTGCTAGATTTGGTTTGTTAGTATTATACAGAGAATTTTGCATCCATATTTATAAAGGATATCAGTAGTTTTTGTGCATGTAAAATCTTTGTCTGGTTTTGGAATCAAAGTAATACAGGCTCATAAAATGAATTAGAAAGGCTGAGGCAGGAGAATTGCGTGAGCCCAAATGTTCAAGGCTACAGGGTGCTATGATCACACCTGTGAATAGCGGCTACACTGCAGCCTGGGCAATACAGTGAGAACTCATTTTTACAAACAAATTAAAATCACAAAAAAGTCTCTGAAGTAGTCTTTCTACTACTGTTTGGAAGCATTTGAGATGGGTTGGTGTTAATTCTTCTTTAAATGTTTGATGTAATTCACTACTAAAGCTATCGATCTAGTTGTAAGCTTTTATTTATTGTAAATTATTTGAATGCTGATTTAATTTCTTTGCTCACTACAGGTATAGTTATATTCAGTTGAGTTCAGATCATAGGTTTCTTCAGTGGGGAGATGGAACTTTGGATCTTCCTATCCCACATAGTCAGCAATGTCATGTGTCTTAGCCTGTTTGGGCTACTTCATTCTAGTTAATACCATAAACCAGGTAGCTTATGTATAATAAAAAAATTATTTCTCATAATTCTAGAAGTGAGAAAGTCCAAGATCAAGGCACTAGCAGATTCAGCATTTGGTGAGTGCCTGCTTTCTGCTTCTGTTTCATAGATGGTGACTTCTCAATGTGTCTTCATTCCTTGGGCACTAAACCCATTCATGGGAGTTCTACTCTCATGACCTAATAACCTCCCAAAGACCTCAACTCCTAATAGCAACATCTTGGAGGTTAGGATTTTAATGCACGAATTTGAAAAGGGACATAGACATTCATACTATAATATTATGTAATGATAATTTTTTTAAGTTATTTTAAAAATCTATTTCCTAAATTGGCAAGGCAAACAAATGATAATTTTTATCTTTGCATTATCAACAAAAATTACTATCTTTATTTAGACTATTCAGATAGTTGGTTTGGTTGTGCAGTATTATTTGAATGGGCTCATTTTTACCAAAAGGAAAAGATTGATAGCCAATTTGTGACCTTCCTTTTAGACTTGGGGATGCCTGAAGATTGAATATTTGCTTGAAGTCTCTTTATACCATTAACTCAAGGGATTTATAAAAGTGTTTCAGATCCAAGTTAATTGAGAATACAGTTGAGAGCCGTGTACAGGATTATGCATTCATATCTCAAGAGTGGAGATTGTTTATTGAGTAGTGGATAATTATTTATTACCCTCTTGGTGATGGCTGATTCTATAAGAACAAAAATGGGGAGGACTTCAGACACAGAGACTTAAAGGATTTTCTGAATTGAAATGGTTCATGCTCACTCAGCCCCATGTCTTGTGCTATTGACTTGAGTGTGGAGGTGAGAGAGTGTGGAGGTGAGAAAAACCCTGGAAGTTACTCCTTCAGTTATGCACACTCCAATTTTCAGTTGCGCATTCTATGGTGCTCCTTATTACAAATTTATAGGTCATTTAATATGCATTTTTTAAACAAAATAGACTGTGAATTTGGGCAATTAAAAAGGGTTCAATACAAATTTTTAATAGTAGGGAAAATAATTATTATGACATATCAGTGGGATAAATGATATTGCTGTGGTCTAAAAAATATATACTTATTAACCTATGTGAGACTACATTAAGCTTATAGATAACTCTATATGTTACACTGTTATTTTGCTTATTTATTCATGCTGTATTTCTACTAAGCATGAGAAAATACTAGGTCACAAGTATGGATCAATAAGAAACTCTTTTTGATATTCTATTAATTTTTAAAGGTATTTTGTGGGGAGGGGAGAGGCAAGAGAGGGGAAGGAAAAGTTGGAGGGTGATTGGCAGGAGGGGGGAGGGCAATTGGCAGGATCTCAGCTAATGTGCACAATGTGAGGGTGTATAGTATGCCTCCTGGGAGAAGTGCTCAACTAAAACTTGAACTTTACCTTGGAAGTGAGAACAATGTAACTGAAAATTTTGTACCCTTATATTATTTGAAATAAAAAAAGTATTGTGTATTTTAATTTCTTAATTCTACTTGTGGAAATTATTCTTAGAACATAAATAAGAACTGAAAAAAAAAAAAAAGAATGATGATTCCGTAAGACAATTCTGGACCTTCAAATGAAACATGAAGTGAAGCATTCTACAGAGTAGTCATTTTCTTTTTGTTTTTGAGACAGAGCCTCAAGCTGTTGCCCTGGGTAGTGTGCCATGGCATCACAGCTCACAGCAACCTCAAACTCTTGGGCTTAAGTGATTCTCTTGCCTCCACCTCTCAAGTAACTGGGACTACAGGCGCCCACCACAACGCTGTTTTTTGGTTGCAGTCGTTATTGTTGTTTGGCAGACTGGGTTTGAACCTGCCAGCTCAGGTGTATCTGGCTGGCGCCTTAGCTGCTTGAGCCACAGGCGTCAAGCCTAGAGTAGTCATTTTCAACTGGTGTACCACAGCATATGCTATGCATTCATATCTCAAGTGTGAGTGTCACTGTCACTCACATATGGTGTGGCATAAAAATTTTTAAAGACTGTTAAATTATTTTCAAAAGAAGTTCAAAGCACAGTAAGCATGTTCTTCTTTTTTTAACACTTTTTTTGATCGACATAATTTAAGTGTACCACAGAAGTTTAACTATAGGCTCAAGTGTGCCGTAAGAAAAGTTGAAAACATTACTATAGTTTCTCATGGAAATCTATCAAAACTCCATTATATGCTAAACTGTGCTGATAAGCACTCATGAGCAGAAGCCAAAATGACCTGAGTTGGGATATAGTGACAGAGGTAAGAATAATTTTCACTGGTATTCAAAGTTTCTTCACATTCTTTTACCAGACTCTTTGAACTAACCTGCACAGAGCCTTTGGATACATTTTTAAACTATGCACCCTTCATTGCAGAAAAGACACAGTCTAGGAAGTACATGGCTTTTAACTGATGGTACTTTTGTGCAAAGAAATACTCATTTGTTCCTCTAAGCAGGCACAGCTTTGAGTAAGTTTTTAGATTTAGCAAATGGGACATAGGTGAAATATCAACATTTATGCCCTCAGCTGTGACTAAGCAACATCCTGGGAAATAAAAGTTCCATCCATTCAGCATTTGAAAATCACAGTCTATATATTCACAAAGCAAATGAAAATATATATAATTCAGGAGTCATGATTTCGCACTATTTGCAATGTTTTATAATTTCCTTAATATTGAATCAAAAGTTAAAAAGCTAACTGCCTACATTTTCCTGTGAAATAAACTTCAGTTGCAGCCTCCCTTTTTCACGTAAAGATACTTCCTCACTATATTCATGTCTCAGGATCTATCATGTTTATACCAATGTTTCTTGTTGGCATCATGAAATAATTCTTTTTTTTTTTTTTTTTTGAGACAGAGTCTCACTGTGTCGCCCTCGGTAGAGTGCTGTGATGTCACAGCTCACAGCAACCTCAAACTCTTGGGCTTAAGCGATTCTCTTGCCTTAGCCTCCCAAGTAGCTGGGACTACAGGTGCCCACCACAACGCCCAGCTATTTTTTCATTGCAATTGTCATTGCTGTTTAGCTAGCCCTGGCTGGGTTTGAACCCACTAGCCTTGGTTTATGTGGCCGGCACCCTACCCACAGAGCTACGGGTGCCACCCATGAAATAATTCTTAACTTAATGATGAAAATTTCTCCTCCTACAGCGTGGAATTTCAATCATAAGTAAAACAAAATATCATCAGATACTTCTCCCACATATACGGCCTGCACACGTACAAATGGTTGTTGATAACGTGCCTTGTTGGTGGTTTCATCTAGCCATAAGATGAAATAAGTTCCATTGCATGTGGGCAGTTTTAATTTTATATTATATATCACTAATATTGTGGGACATCCTACAGAGACATGTAAAAATACACCAATCTGTCTTCTCTATAGTCACATTTTAGAATTGATTTGGAATTGATATTGTGAACTCCATGTGTATTATTTTTATTCATTCTGCTTTATTTTATTTTTGCTGCACTTTCATAGACCATGACACTGTAGTTTTGGTCTCATTGTCCCATGTTCAGCAAAAATAAAACAAAAAAAGCATCAATTTAATTCTATAAAGCATAATTTAATACTAGTTCTGTGGCAAATTTCTTGGCTTTCTAAAGAGAGCTTTGTTCTTTGTTTGAAACTGTAAAACTTTTTTGGGGGGAGGGGAGACAAAACCTCATTTTGCTGCCCTGGGTAGAGTGCCATGGTGTCACAGCTCACGGTAACCTCAAACTCCTGGGCTTAAGCAATTCTCTTGCCTCAGTCTCCCAAGTAACTGGGACTACAGGCACCTGCCACAATGCCTTGCTATTTTTTGTTGGCAGTTGTCATTATTGTTTAGCAGGCCCAGACTGGGTTCGAACCCGCCAACTTTGGTGTATATGGCTGGAGCGGTTACCACTGTGCTACCGAGCCTGAAACTGTAAAACTTTCTGATGGAATTGTGCTAATATTTGATAAAACTTTATTGGAGTTAATATTTGTTAAAATTAATCAACAGTCTAAATTGCTTTTTAGATATTTATAATTGCATTGTTTTTAAATTTTTTTCTTTTTTAGCTTCTTTAAAATCTTCATATGCATAGGTATTCGTCTGTAATCACATCCAGATTTATCCTTTTTATTCATGCAGTAGCCATTTTCTATTTACATTCTGACTGGGAGTATTTCTATTATCACTTTTCATCTTTCTTATGCTTCAATGGATGATTTTTCAGCTATCCATACATTTTTGGTGATTAAAAAAATAATAATCTAATTCCTTAATAAAGTCAGTTTTAGTAGTGAGAAATAAAAATCTTAGACTAAGAAAGAATTCTTTTTTCCCTATTCAGACTGTTTTATGCAATCATTTATAACTTTTTTCTTTTTAAAAAAATTGCAGAATATTACAGGTTTCTAAATATTTGGGGTATGCTAATTACTTTTGTACAGTTTGAATCAAAGTTGTAAGTGTGCCCATCACCAGGAGAGGGTACCTTGTACCCATTAGGAATGAATTTACCACCCCTCACCGAACCTCCCACCTGTTTGCTTTTCACTGAGTTTTACTACCAAAGGTGCACATAGATATTAATTAGTTCCAATTTAATAGTGAGTACATGTGGTGTTTATTTTTCCATACTTATGGAAATACTTCACTTAAAACAATGGTGTCCAGTCCCCTCCAGGTTTCTACAAAGGGTTCATTCACCACGTTTTTTATGTTTGAGTAGTACTCCATGTATGAGAGGTGCAGATCCTGGTTTGTTCTTTTACATGTGGCTATACAATTTTCCAGCACTACTTATTGAATAGAGATTCTTTTCCCTGGTGTATGTTATGGTCTGAATTGTCAAATATCAGATGGCGATATGAAGACGGTTTTATATCTGAGTTTTCTGTTCTGATCCATAAGTCTATCTCTCTGTTTTTTTGTGCCACTACCATGCTGTTTTAGTTAATACAACATGTAGTATAGCTTGAAGTCTGATACATTGATGCCTCTCAGTTTTTCTTTTTTGCTTAAGGTTGCTTTTCTATTCAGGCTCTTTAATGATTCCAAATGAAGCAAAGAAGTGTTTTTTTCTAGATCTGTGAAAAGGGGCATTGGTATATTAATGGGGATTGCATTAAATCTGTAGATTACTTTGGGTAGTACAGACATCTTAACAGTGTTGACCCTGTGAGGCATAAGCTTGATATATTTTTGCATTGACATCCTCTGTGATTTCCTTCCTTAGTAAGTTTTAGTTCTCTTTGCAGAAGTTTTTTTGTCTCCTTGGTTAAAAATATTCCCAGGTATTTTATTTCATTTTATTTCATGTCTTGATTTTATTCTCAGCTTGGCTCTTGTTGGTGTATAGTAACCTTACAGAATTGTGTACACTGATTTTGTAACCCAAGACTTTTCTGAATTTATTTATCAATTCCAGGAGTCTCTTGTTAGAATGTTTGGGGTTTTCTAGATATAAGATCATATCACCAGCAAAAACCAATAGCTGGCTGTCTTCTGGCCCCATTTGGATACCCTTGATTTTATTCTCTTGTCTGATAGCTCTGGCTAGGACTTCCAACACTATGTTGAATAGAAGTGGTAAAAGTGGGCTTACTTTTATCCCACTGCTCTAAGAGGGAATGCTTTCAATTTTGCCCTGTTCAGTTTATTTTGGCCATGGGCTTATCATATATAGCTTTTACAATTTTGAGGTATGTTCCATCTATGCCTATTTGTTAAGAGTTCTTATCATAAAAGGGTGCTGCCTTTTGTCAAATGCTTTCTCTACATCAATTGACATAATCATATGATCTTTGATTTTGCTTCTCTTTATGTGATGAATCATATTAATAGATTTGCATATGTTGAATCATCCTTGCATCCCTGGGATGAAGCCCACTTGGTTGTGGTAGATTATTATTTTTGGATGTTTTGGTATATTCAATTTACTAAATTTTATTGAGAATATTTGCATCTATATTCATAAGGGATAATGGTCTGTAGTTTTGTTTTGTTTTTTTTCCTTGTTGTGTCCTTTGCCAGCTTTGGTATCAAGGTGATACTAGCTTCATAAAATAAGTCAGGGAGGATTCTTTCCTTTTAAATGTTATGAAATACTTTCTGCAGTATAGATACCAATTCCTCTTTGAAAATGTGGTAAAATTTGGCTGTGAAAACATCTGATCCAAGACTTTTTTTCCATTGGAAGGATTTTTGTTGCTATTTCAATTTTGTTACTTGATATTGGTCTGTTTAGGAGTTCAATTTCCTCCTCATCACACATAAGGAAGTTGTGTATTTCTAAGAATTTGTCCATTTCCTTAACGTTTTCCTATTGCATAGAGGTTTTTATAGTATTTAAAGATAATTTTTTTAATTTCTGTGGTATCAATCGTGATATCTCCTTTTTCATTTCTGACTGAGCTTATTAGGGGCCTTTCTTTTCTGTTTTTGGTTAATTTTGCAAGCAACCAGTCAACTTTGTTTATCTTTTCAAAGAACCAGCTTTTTGTTTCATTAACCTTCTGTAAAATTATTTTGTTACTGATTTCATTTTGTTCTGCTCTAACCTGAGTTATTTCTTTTCTTCTGCTGCCCTTTGGGTTGGTTTGCTCTTTATTTTATAATTCCTTGAGACAATTCATTAGATTTTTGATTTGTGATCTTTCTGGAATACAGTACAAGATAGCAACTGCAATTGAACAAGCAAATTTAACAATCATAAATAACCAAATGACACAAATGGTTATTTAATTTCACTCACATAAATGGGTGAGGCAAACTATATCGTATTATCTAATTATTAGGCAAGAAGAACTGACAAAAGCGAGCCCAGAGTGCATTCATCACCTCTGGGAATTAGTCAAAACTTATAAGGGTTTGTGCAAAAATCACAACTTGCCATTTCTAACCTGTGAAACACATGGTAACAGCATTGTGTGTGTTTTCTGATGAAACTATCCATCTATTTATGATTTAATAGAATGCCTGTAACTATACATACTGCAGAAATAATGCCTGGGAAAACACAACTACCTAGATTATCTAATTGTGTAATTTTATCCATTCCTGTGATTTTACCACCGAATCAGTGGAAAATTTCAAATGTGTACTGTGACCCAGATTTCTTTCCTGATTAATAGATATCAACCTCGTAATCACAGAGGGCACCTTAAACATAGCAGGATCAAAATTAATTTATCATGCCCTTTTGGCCCCCTCTCCCCACACTCGGCCATATGTGTTATTAATGATGTCTCAGAACCTACTGTGCTTCATCTAACATCAATATTTTTTCACACTGAATTCCCTTTGTCTTGAAAAGTTTTTTATTTATTTATTTATTTATTTATTTTTATTAAACCGTAGCTGTGTACATTAGTATGATCGTGGGGCACCATACAGTTGGTTCATAGATCGTTTGACACATTTTCATCACATTAGTTAACATAGCTTTTGCAGCATTTTCTTAGTTATTTTGCTAAGACCTTTACATTCCACATTTACTAGGATTCACATATACCCTTGTAAGATGCACCGCAGCTGTAATCCCATTAATCCCCCTCCTTCCTCCTCACTGCCCCCTCCCTCCCCTCCCTTTCCCCTTCTCCCTATTCTTAGGTTGTAACTGGGTTATAGCTTTCATGTGAAGGTCCTACATTAGTTTCATAATAAGGGTGAGTACATTGGGTACTTTTTCTTCCATTCTTGAGACACTTTACTAAGAAGAATATGTTCCAGTTCCATCCATGTAAACATTAAAGAGGTAAAGTCTCCATCTTTCTTTAAGGCTGCATAATATTCCATGGTGTACATATACCACAATTTATTAATCCATTCGTGGATCGATGGGCACTTGGGCTTGAAAAGTTTTATTGCCTTCCTCAACAAAACCTACATATGACCTTCTTCCCTCAAATTATACATCCTCTTTCTCCAACTTATGCCAGATCTTGTCTGACAAACTCCTAGTCATTTTTCAGAGTTCAGTTTAAATTGATCTTCCCGGAAGTATTCCCCAAGGCCAAAAATAGTTATGTTCCTCTCTACCTGCACTCATTTCGAATTTCTTGGGCTTACCTTGCATTAACATTTGTTATGTAGTTTTGTAATTATCTGTTTAATTGCTTATATCCTTCTCCATGCTATAAATTGGTTGAGGAGAGAGACTGTGTTGTACTATATCATATTTACTGTTATATATCCCCAGAGCCTAATATAGGGTCTGGACCACTGTAATTGTTGATTAAATTAAACCAATATCTACTGAGCACGTACAGGTGCTCTATTACATTTTGAGTTTAGAAATTATGTATGGTGAGCCGGGCGTTGTGGCGGGTGCCTGTAGTCCCAGCTACTCGGGAGGCTGAGGCAAGAAAATCACTTAAGCCCAGGAGTTGGAGGTTGCTGTGAGCTGTGTGAGGCCATGGCACTCTACCGAGGGCCATAAAGTAAGACTGTCTCTACAAAAAAAAAAAAAAAGGAAAAGAAATTATGTATGGTTTGCAAATTCAGAGAAAGAATTGTAGAATGAGGCAGATGAATTAAGTAAACTAAATGTATACATGAATGTATGCATACACGAATGAATGAGTAGTCAATAATGCCTACAGGCCAAGGTTATTACTGGTTTGTCCATATAAGGTAATTTTCTACTATTCTTTTTAGTCTTGATCCTCTTTATTGTTTTGCAAATATTATAAATGATGTAGCCTTGAGTCAAGAAAGAAAATTAAAAAAAAATTATTTTCTCAAATCCCAAGTTTGTCTGAAAGTCACAAATATCTTCACTCCTTCTTTTGGGAATTACTCAAGGAAAGATAGGATTTCTCCTCTTACCATTCTTCAAGAAAGACAAGACAGGTTAATGGTGCTTCAAAGAAAAGAAGGAAATGAGGAGCAAGTAATTTTGCAACAGAAGGAACTCTCCAGAAGGTGGGTCTGGGTAGCTAACTGAAGTGGAGAATTCAGACGCCAAAGGGCATCACAAGTGCCCTGGTATCTGCACTCCAGTGGAGAACAAGGCAAGAAATAAGCTACATCAAATTGTTGCACATGGTCAAATTCAGGTGATTTGGAAGAAAGTATGTGTGCCTATGAGCTTCAGTTTCTTCATCTCTAAACTGGGAGGTTACTGGTTATGAGGATAAAATAAGATGACATTTAAAACACGTTTACTGACAGAGTCTTATACACACTCTGCACTATTCTGCTCTTCATTTTGTCCTGTCCTTTGAGCGACTAATTCTTGCTTTTATTTAACTCTTTAATTCATCTGCTGGTACTAAAGTTCAGCCTATCTGCAGCTGCAGAAGGAGAGGACAAAGCCAAAGCCTCCATTTTTCTTAGGGGACATGATGTATAGTGCCACATTTAAAACCGAGGCAATGAATCTCAGCGCTAAAACCAGAATTTGTCTAAGTATAAATTGATATAGTGTAAAATCATAATTTATTTTAAGTTAATCAGTTTACACATTCAACTTGGTATGAAATGTGTTGGAGAATTGCATCAAAATCTGGCCTTGCATATAGTATTATAATTCCTACTGAACATTTTTCCAGAATAACTTTATAACAAGGGTATACTGTATATTAGAGGTAGAGACAATAACTTTACCCCAATATCCATTCTTTTATTCTCCCTTTTGATGCCAAAATTACCCTCTTGCCTTCCATATTAGTGATGACATTTCTCAACTTTCCTTGAAGCTAGATGTGTGCATATGATGAAGTTCTGCGAAATGGAATGATGTATTTTTCTTTTCTTTCTTTTTTTTTTGCAGTTTTTGGCTAGGGCTGGATTTGAACCTACCACCTCTGGCATATGGGGCTGGCGCCCTACTCCTTTGAACCATAGCCACCACCTGAAATGATGTGTTTTTCAAATGACGTCCTTAAAAGAACTATACTTGACCTATACTACACCTTTGCTTTACCTTGTTTGTTCTGGGAAATTGAACCCATAGAAGAAAGCCCAGCACTGAGTGTGGAAGAGATACATCACTATCCCTGAACTAGTCACATGGTGACAGTCATGAGGCATGAGATAGTCATTTCTATCTTATTCAAACCATTTTTTTACTTACAAAATTTTAAATAAAATTCCTATTTTGTCAAATAATACTGAGGTAATAGCTGGTAAGCAGTAGTTTCCTGGTATTTAATTTTTTTTTTTTTTTTTTTTTTTGCAGTTTTTGGCCAGGGCTGGGTTTGAACCCGCCACCTCTGGTGTATGGGGCCGGCACCCTACTTCTTTGAGCCACAGGCACCGCCCTAAAAAGTTTTTAAAAGAGGATCTAAATCTGAAAATGTTGCATGCTGTGTGATTTCAATCATGTGACATTCTGGAAAAAACAAAACTATGGAGACAGTCAAAAGGTCAGTGGTTGCTAGTAGTTTGAGGGGATGGAGGATGATAGGTGAGGCACAGAGAAATTTTAGGGCAATGAAGCTTGTCAGTCTTATATTCTAATGCTAGGTACAAATACATCTCATTATACTGCTTATACTGCCTTTGTTCTTTAAGAAGAAATTGGGAGTAAAATGTACTGTACCTTAAAAAGAAAATTTTCTTTTCAGAGATCTAACAGAGATGCCCAGAAAACAGTTTAATTTTAACAAACAAAACTGCATTTTTTTAATAATACTCATAGCATTTGGAGACATTTTCCTTTTATACTCTTTTATTTTCAGCTATATTTAAAACTTCTCAAAAATTCGTAGCATTCTTAATTAACATAAATAAAACTCTAGCTGCAAACATAATAGAGGCAAAACCAGCTTCAAATTGAAAATAACTTTATATCCTTGGGTGGCGCCTGTGGCTCAAGGAGTAGGGCGCCGGTCCCATATGCCGGAGGTGGTGGGTTCAAACCCAGCCCCGGCCAAAAACCAAAAGAAAATAACTTTATATCCTAATGAAGCACTGTAGTTGAAACAGAACATTTCTGTGTTAGTAGTATTTACAAGATCTAAATGTGATTGTATGACAATATAAATATAGGTGTGTGTATCAAAGTGTGCCTATGTAAATGCATAAAGGCAGAATTCCTGAAAATTTAACACTATCTTACTTAGTTTGGCTCAATCAATATGCAGGAAATTTTTAAAATTATCCTCACCAAGGGGAAAAAATAGATGCACAGTTAATCGGAAATTATACATACATATGTGCCTATCTCTTCATGGGACAGGAAATCTTATATCTAGTGGTTCAAAGAAATGGTAAATATAAGTTGCTCAATCTCTCTAGGAACCATTTTCTTTACTTGTAAAGTGGGTTCAATAAAGATATATAATTCATAGTTGTTGGGAGGGCTACATGAAACAATGAATATAACACACTTAGCAGAGCATCATATACCAGAGAAGCACTAAATATATTTTATCAATTATTATCAAATATATTTCTAAAGATTTAAAAATATGTAAGAATTATGGTGTTATTCTTTAGAAATATTTACCCAGATGTATGCGTTATTTTTTACTTATAGGCATTTTGCCCAATAATCTAAGAACACAGATTTTATTCATATAAATAGAATTTTTTTTTTTGAGACAGAGTTTCACTTTGTTGCCCTCAGTAGAGTGCCAGCACATCATAGCTCACAGCCACTTCAAACTCTTGGATTCAAACGATTCTCTTGTCTCAGCCTCCCAAGTAGCTGGGACTATTTTTAGAGATGAGTTCCCGCTCAATCTCAGGCTGGTCTCGAACCTGTGAGCTTAGGCAATCCACCAGCCTTTGCCTCTCAGAGTGCTAGGATTACAAGCATGAGCCACTATGACTGGCTTTAGAAATATTATTTATTGTACTGTAATTTTTCAATTGCTTTTGTAGAAGCATCTTTTGGGAAAAAAAAAAAACATAAAAAGCAACAGTAATAAATTTGGAGAGAACTGGATAGTCACATGTAGAAGACTGAAAGAAGACCTGCAATTTTCACAACTCCCAAAAATGTATTTATGATAGATAAAATAATTAAAGCCAAGGCATAAAAGTATAAGAATTCTAGAAGAAATTTGTGGAAGCAACCTAAGTGCCCATCAACCCATGAATGGATCAATAAACTGTGGTATATGTATACCATGGAGTACTATTCAGCCATTAAAAAGATGGAGACTTTGCATCTTTTACATTTACCTGAATGGAGTTAAAATACATTCTTCTTAGTAAAGTATCACAAGAATGGAAAAATAAATAGCCAATGTACTCCAGACTAATATGAAACCAGTATATAAATAATTACATGTTCAACAATAAAACACAAATATAGTCTAGTACAGGGGTAGAGAGAGGCAGGAGTGGGAGGAAGGAGGGGGAGGACGATGGCAGAAGGAGGGAGGGCATGAGGAGGGATCTCACATAACGTGCACATTGTGAGGGTGGATAACAGGCCCCCTGGGTAAGGGGCTCTTTTACAAATGGAACTTTACTCTGGAAGTGAGAACAATGTAATCTAAAAATTTGTACCCTCATATTAATTTGAAATTTAAAAAATACTCTTATAGATATTGGCCTAGGCAAGAAATTTATGAAGAAACCTCCAAAAGAAATTACAGCAATAACAAAAATAAATAAATGAGGCCTGGTTGAATTAAAATGTTTCTGCACAGTGAAGGACACAATCAACAAAGCAAATAGACAACCTACAGAATGGGAGAAGATATTTGCATGCTACACATCTGATGAAGGACTGATAACCAGAATCTTCAAAGAACTCAAGGAAATCAACAAGAAAAGATCAAATAACATCATTACCGGTTGGACAAGAGACATGAGTAGAAACTTTTCTAATGAAGATAGGCTCATGGCTAACAAATACATGAAAAAATATTCAACATCTCTAATCATCATGGAAATGCAAATCAAAACCACATTGAAATACCACCTATGCCCATGAGAATGGCTCACATCATAAAGTCCCAAAGCAATAGATGCTGACATGGATGTAGAGAGAAAGGAACACTCATACACTGTTGGGGGAACTGTGAACTAGGTCAACCTCTGTGGAAAGTAGTATGGAGATTCCTCAAAGAACTCCAAATAGACGTACCATGTAATCCTACCATCCCACTACTAGGTATTTACCCAAAGGAAAAAGACATTTTATCAAAAACACACTCACATTCAAATGTTTATAGCAGCACAATTCACAATTATAAACATGTGGCTACCCAAGTGCTCACCAACACATGAATGGATTAATAAAATGTGGTATACATATACCATGGAATACTATTCAGCCATAGAAAAGATAGTGAGCTAGTATCTTTCATAACAATCTCTAAAGAACTGAAGACCATTCTCCTAGGTGAAGTATCGCAAGAATGAAAAAACAAACAAACAAACAAACACCACAGGTACTCAAAACTAAATTGGAACCAGTTTGCCAACATCTATGTGCTCAGATGGAAGCAAAACTCAACAAAATTCAAGTAGGTGGAAGAGGAAGAAGTGAATCGGTAAATTCCCACCTAATGAGTACGTTGTCCCCATAATATTCTGAAATTTAAAAAAGCAACAATGATAAGTTATAATATCAATAATAATAAAATGATAATACCTATGATGTCTTCCAAGTGTTCACAGTCTGAGTCCTCACAAAGCCCTTTAAATAGATAAAACAAACATTATTAATATCTTCTTCTCCCCCATATACACACTTTTATTTTATTTTATTTTATTTTTTATTGAATCATAGCTGTGTACATTGATATGATCATGGGGCATCATTCACTAGCTTCACAGACCGTTTACCAAGTTTCACATATACCCTTGTAAGATGCACCGCTGGTGTAATCCCACCAATCCCCTTCCCTCTACCCACCTCCCCCCTCCCTCCCCTCCCTTTCCCCCTTCCCCCTATTCTTAGGTTGTAACTGGGTTATAGCTTTCATCTGAAAACCCTAAATTAGTCTCATAGTAGGGCTGAGTACATTGGGTACTTTCTCTTCCATTCTTGAGACACTTTACTAAGAAGAATATGTTCCAGCTCCATCCATGTAAACATGAAAGAGGTAAAGTCTCCATCTTTCTTTAAGGCTGCATAATATTCCATGGTGTACATATACCACAATTTATTAATCCATTCATGGATCGATGGGCACCTGGGCTTCACTTTTAAAAATTATGTATAAGATATTGAGGCTCTGACAGATGAAGAGAGAAATCATATGGCAAATTGGTGAAATTGGAACATGAAATAGATTTTGCCTTCAAGTTCTGTGACTTTTCATCTACTACTTCCACCACTATGTTACATTATCTGAAATTCACCACCTCATCCGTGATATTGAAAGTCTACATATGAATTGGTCAGAAAATCTTTTAAATTTTGAAAATGTATATAAAATTGTGTAAATATGTAAGATATACACACAGACAGGTAGCTTCCACCCTGACAACAGAATGGATTAATAAATTGTGGTATATGTACACCATGGAATACTATGCAGCCTTAAAAAAGATGGAGACTTTACCTCTTTCATGTTTACATGGATGGAGCTGGAACATATTCTTCTTAGTAAAGTGTCTCAAGAATGGAAGAAAAAGTACCCAATGTACTCACCCTTATTATGAAACTAATGTAGGACCTTCACATGAAAGCTATAACCCAGTTACAACCTAAGAATAGGGAGAAGGGGGAAAGGGAGGGGAGGGAGGGGGGAGGTAGGTGGAGGGAGGGGGATTAATGGGATTACACCTGCGGTGCATCTTACAAGGGTATATGTGAATCCTAGTAAATGTGGAATGTAAAGGTGTTAGCAAAATAACTAAGAAAATGCTATGAAAGCTATGTTAACTAGTGTGATGAAAATGTGTCAAACGATCTATGAACCAAGTGTATGGTGCCCCATGATCATATAAATGTTCACAGCTATGATTTAATAAAAATTAAAAAAAAGAAAAAATAAATAAAACCAATATCTTAGCACTTAGGATTCACCATCATACTTAAAACTTACTCCCTTATGAAATTGTACTGCTAATATATGCCTTGCTGAAGATTAGACTATGCATCCTATAATACCAATTGTATACCTTTTACGTGCCCGTCATTGTGGTAAGCACTATGAAAAGAAGATATATTATTTATTCTCTCACAGACCTTTTAGATAATAATATTTAGAATGGATACAGATTATAGGTTAAATAACAATGTGCCAAGTGTCTTGACAAGATAAATTTACAGAGTTATGACAGTCTCCATAGAAAACATAAAACTCTTGGCTCGGTGCCTATAGCTTATTGGCTAGAGTGCCAGCCACGTACACTGGAGCTGGCAGGTTCAAATCCAGTCTGGGGCCTGCCAAACAACAATGACAACTAGAACCAAAAAAATAGCCGGGCATTGTGGCAGGCACCTGTAGTCCCAGCTACTTGGGAGGCTGAGGCAAAAGAATCGCTTAGGCCTAAGAGTTTGAGGTTGCTGTGAGCTACGATGCCATGGCACTGTACTCAGGGCAACAGCTTGAGACTCTATCTCAAAAAAAGAAAAAAAAAAAAAAAAAGAAAAGGGAAGAAAGCATAATGCCTTACCTGCAAGGGCATGCATTACCTGTAAGTGTGTAGTGTATAGAAAGGAAAAATGCCCTAGTCACAAGAAAGACCATAAGAAAAAATACAGACTTTGGAAGAACTCAAAACATGTCAAATGCCTTGGACATAGAGTGAAAGACATCCAAAAATGAGTATAAAGTCATTGGCTGAGGCCCTGCCACATGGCTCCTTGTAGGCGTCATTCTAACGACAATTAAATTTTATGGAAAGATAAGTGAGGATAACCCAAAATACTAAAATGTTAACAGTTGATATTTAAGAAATATAGCATTGTTGTGAACTTTCCCCAATATTTTTCTGTAACCTCCAAATTATTTATAATGAGTACATACTACTTTTTATAACCAGAAAAGTTATGCCAGCAAAAGTTTTTTATTTATTAGTGTCTATAAGTGATAGTAGGAATAACACCAGTTACTTTAACTTCGTTGTAACTAAATCGATAGTATTTGATTTGGATGTAAACTACCTGAGGATATGTGATTAAACGCCTCCTAAATAAAGTAAGTGTATATATGGCTACAAATTATTCAAGAAATGTATTATATTCAGTTTTATGATTATAAAATGATTCAAATTACTTGTATCTTTCCTTCGACCTATTTCTTTCTTTGTGTACATCTAGTTTCCAAAGACCTTGATGATTTAAATATGTCAAGCCATTCTTCAGACAATAAACATGACCAGTCCCCTTCAGGTGCTTTAAAAACACATTTTCCATTTTTTATCATCATCAGGATGGAGATAGGGATGCTCTGTAATTAACAAAACCCACTTATTAAACTCAATATAGATGCTGTAATTAAGTGTCTGTACAGTACTGAGTGCTAACGAACATAATTTATTACAGAATTCACTTGGAAATTGAAAACTTATTCCTGACCTTGACTATTATAGCTTCTGCATGGTAGCATTTTGTGATTTCTTCACAAATATCCTATTCTCCTTCTTATGCATAACATCTGTATTTTTCTTTTAATGCCTACTAAATTACCTCACCCTTACCTTACCTTTTCTTTCAATTAATTTTTAAGGAAGCCATACCGCACGAAAATTTAAATTTATATTTTATAATACATGGCTTAATTAGAATAATGTAATTAAAATGATAGAGCACAGAAACAGGGACTTATCACAACAGATCAAAACAGCCAATTATTTTCTTAGGCTTCCTCTTCCTTTCACAACTGAATCTTTAATTCTAATAGTTCATCTTGGATCCCCAATTCAGTGTTTTCCTCAAATGCCTTCCACCTACTACCAGTCCATCGAATTTTATGAGAATTATTCTATTAAGTAATTTACATTAGAACACAGAAGTATACATTAGCCAGATTTCTAATCATCATAATTATTTGAAGGAAGCAATTGGCTGAAGTTTTAGTGATTTTATGGCTCTCATATAATTAATTGATGGCTGCTTTCCTGCCATTTACTTATCCTTTATTGGGGGGCACATTCTGTTACATTCCTCACACTTCCTTGGATGGTAGCTAATAATTTCTTCTTTGCTGAATGAAACATCATTCAACTTTCAACTATCTGAAGAGATATTCATGATGAAAAATTTCAAATTCTATTCACATTGCTCCTCCAGAACATGACTTTGATCCCCTTATTGCCTCTTTCTCTTCATATTAACATAATCTATTTTTCTAGTTCTGAATTACGTGAGGCACAGATTCGGTGATCTGTGATTAAGCAGAGAAATGATATATTTATTAAAATAGTTCACTAATTCTGCAATGGAATGCCTTGCCATAGCGGTATAATCAATGGGCTAAGAAATTTATTTTGGGCATATATGAATGCAGTCACTTTATAACCTCTCCAAAGCCAATATAAAATTTTAAATTTTTTGTGTTTGTAAAGCACGTCATTGATTTAACACACAGCAAATATTAATAAATCAATCCATTGGGATTCATGCCACATTGTATATTTTCTATTTTATGTATGTTCTTTATTATTTTACTTCTGCATTTTACTTATACATGTATTTTTTCTGTTAATTTATAAAAGTAATAAAACATTTCTTAGAAGCAAAATTAAAAATTTTCTTTTGTGTCCCAGTTAGTATACACATTATGTTTAGAAAAAGATTCAAGCCTCAAAGGAATACATATACTTTTTGAGACAGAGTCTCACTATGTTGCCCTTGGTAGTGTGCTGTGGCATCACAGCTCACAGCAACCTCAAACTCTCGGGCTTAAATGATTCTCTTACTGCAGCTTCCCTGGTAGCTGGGACTACAGGCACTCACCACAATGCCTGCCTATTTGGGGCGTTGTAGTTGTCATTGTTGTTTGGCAAGCCCAGGCTGTGTTCGAACCCACCAGCTCTGATGTATGTGGCTGACGCCCTAGCTGCTGAGCTACAGGCGCCAAGCCACCTCAAAGGAATATTATAGCCCAGCTGACACCTTGATTTCAGCCTGTAGGACCTAAGCACAGGACCCAGCCATGCCATGGTAGACTTTGACCTACAAAATATAATAAATAAATATTGTTTAAAGCAATTTTGTTTGCACTCCTTTGGTATGGAAGTAAGAGAAATTAACCTATACGTATGTAGGGACTTGCAAAAGTTCATGGAAAATGGAATTAGAAGATAAAAATTAAAAATACAAACTTTCTATTTCTTTTTCTTTTTTTTTTTTTTTTTTTTTTTTTTTTTTTTGAGACAGTCTCACTTTGTCGCCTTCGGTAGAGTGCCATGGCATCACAGCTCACAGCAACCTCAAGCTCTTGGGCTTAGGTGATTCTCTTGCCTCAGCCTCCCAAGTAGCTGGGATTACAGGTGCCTGCCACAACACCCAGCTATTTTGTTGTTGTTGTTGTTGTTGTTGTTGTTGTTGCAGTTTGGCCGGGGCCAGGTTTGAACCTGCCACCCTCGGTATATGGGGCCAGCGCCCTACTCACTGAGCCACAGGTGCCACCCAAATATAAACTTTCTTTCTTAACATGAGCTCCAATAATTTCAGGACACTTTTGTAAGTGATAATGCCAGTCATTTAGTTCATCCCTAAAAGAACTGAAAGTCCTGGGAATTTATCCATGTCAATGTAATCTTTTTTATTTTATCAAGTGAAGAAAATGGGTGCTTTGGGAGATTTTTAGGATTAAACAGCAAAGAAGTCAGAAGGAGCCAAATTAGGACTATAAGGTAGATGTCTAATAATTTCCTACGAAAACTGGAAACTCACAAACTTGCCCTTGTTTGATGAAGGAATAAGTAGGCTATTGTGGTGGAAAAGGATTTCTGGTGAAGTCTTCCAGGCATTTTCCTTTTCTTTCCTTTCCTTTCCTTTCCCTTCCCTTCCCTTCCCTTCCCTTCCCTTACCTTTCCATTTCTTTTTTGTTTTTGAGACAGAGTCTCACCCTGTTGCCCTAGGTAGAGTGCAGTGGCATCATCATAGCTCATTGCAACCTCAAACTCTTGGGCTCAAGCTCTCCTCTTGCCCCAGCTAGGAAGGACTACAAGTGCCTGCCACAACATGGCTAGTTTTTCTATTTTTAGTACAGACAGGGTCTCACTTTTGCTCAGGCTTTCGAACTCCTGAGTTCAAGTGCTCCTCCCATCTCAACCTCCCAAGAGTGCTATGATTATAGGAGTGAGTGACTGTACCCAGATCCGGGTTTTTTTTTTTTTAATAAAACTTTGGCTAACTTTCTCAAAACACTCTCATAATAAGCATATTTTTTTGTCCCTCCAGAAAGTTGGCAAGAAAAATGCCTTGAGTTTCCCAAGAAACTGTTGCTTTTGAGTCTTCTTTAGCTTCAACTGGACCACTTCTACCTCTTGGTAGCCACTATTTTGGCCATGCCTCATCCTCACTGAGGGTGACAAAGTGAGACTCTGTCTCAAAAAAAAAGAAGATTTTATTTCTTCTACTTTTACAACTTTTTAAAGAAACGCTTTAGGATCTCAATCCCATTTGCTCAACATTTCCATTGAAACTCTGCTTTTGTCTTTGGCTGATCTGGACATAATGGTTTTGGCACCCATCAACTGGAAAGTTTGCTCAACTTTAATTTTTTATTTAAAATTGTGGTGCATCTTACAAGGGTATATGTGAAACTTAGTAAATGTGGAATGTAAATGTCTTAGCACAATAACTAAGAAAATGCCAGGAAGGCTATGTTAACCAGTGTGATGAAAATGTGTCAAACTGTCTATGAAACTAGTGTATGGTGCCCCATGATCACATTAATGTACACAGCTATGATTTAATAAAAAATAAATAAATTAAAGAAAATAAAAATAAAAAATAAAATTGTGTAAGCTGAACCAGTTGGGATGTTTCTGGTGTTTGGCTATTGCTTCTTATATTATTGGTCAGTCTTCCTCAATGAGGGCATGATGAAGATAGATTGCCGCACCCTCGGCAACAAGCCGCAGCGAGGTGGCGCTGTCCGCGTTATAGAACGCATGGTAAGGTGGTCTGTGCTCCTCGGAGCGAAGCCCCCAGCACCCCCTGCATGCACAGCAATGGAAATATTGCCTAGCATGCTGTTCTTTGAACACAATTCTCTATGGGTTAGGGCACAAACTCTAAAGAAACCTTTGCTCAGAAACTTGTATGTTCAGTTGAATGCTTGTTTGTCTTAAAAGGCTAAGAATAAACACAGTGATTTACTGATCCACAATAAAACACAATAAGAATGGCTCCGGAAACTCAGTGACTCCAGAAGGGAACTGTGCAGGCACGTTCCCATCATAAATGTCAGTGACTTGAGACAATGCAGGAACAGCAAACAAGATGTTCCATCCAGTTATGTGTTTTCACCACTCACTGAAATCACCCACAGTAAAACTTTTTCACACACATTTATACTTTAACACTGTACTGTACTAATTAATCATAAGAAACCTAACACCAATGATTATAAGTAGAATAATAAACAATCACAGAAACTAATCAACAAAAATATATATATAGGTTAATACAATAAGAAGTATAAAATTTTAACTTTAGTAACATTCCAAAAGATAAGGGGTAGTAAGCAAATGGAACTGATAACCACCAACCTTTGTTCCCCCTTGCGGGCAGGACATTGTGTAAACAGCATGGTTGAATACTCACGTCTGCAAGTGTGAAAAATAACCTGTAAAGGTCAGCAAGTTATAAAAATACCTTTTGTAACTTGTAATGCTTTGTCAAAAATGTATAAATACCAACTCAAAATTTAGTAAAGTACAGCTGCTTCCTTCATCATATTGCTGTGTGGCAGTCTGTCATTTATCCTGCGTCGACCTCTCAACCAACCTGTACCGTTCTCCCTGAGCACCCTCGGACTGAGGCCCATCGACCGGCGGTCCGCGGCAATAGATTTTTCCATCACAAATTGATGTAGATGATCTGCTGCTGTGGGCTTCATCTTCAATTTGTCTTGTCCCTTCCTAAAATGAATAATCCATTGTGAGCAACTGATTTCTTTGGGGAATGGTTCCCATAAGCTTTTGGTAAACCATCAATAATTTCACCATTCTTAAGCCAAAGCTTTACTATAAATTGGATATTTGTTCTTGTTTCAATTGTAGACTTCATGTTGCTGTGACAGGGGCTCTATTCAAACTAATGTTCTTATCCTTAGTGCTTTAAACTAGGTATTTCACACATTATAACAAGTTTATTTCAGTGTAAAATATTTTTAGAAGGTATGCATAGCTTTTTCATAATATGCATTTTCTATGAAATTTTTAAAAGCCCCTCTATAATTATTTTATGTGTCCACACTCCTATTTACATATGAAACTTAAAATTCCTTGAGAGTAGGAATGGCTGCATTATTAACTGTGTATTTATGAAAAGATATATTCTATGCACTGACTAAATGTGTTTAATCAATAATTATATTATATTTAACATTTTATTCAAAGACATCATCTTTACTGATATCGTAGAATCAAAAGTGTTATTTTGTTTTTAGAAATTATTCTAGAAGGAGGAAAAGAAAGAATAAAAGAAGAGAGAGAGACAAACTATTTGAGAAATGCTACGGATGTTCTGCTTTTATGCCCTTACTAGCTGGGATGTCATTTATTTGTGCTTGCTCCCATCTTCTGGGTAGGCATGGTGGGGCACCTGCAGCCATCTTCAGAGCATGACCCTTGGCCTACCTACTGGAGCTATTCAGAACCAGAAAGTTTTTTGAGAGTTTATGTCCTTTGGGCAGGTCCATAGCCAATACCTGTGTGGTATAAGAGTTTCAAATCATGACTCCCTTGCCTCAATCATAACAAAAACTGTGGTGTCATTTCAGTTCCAGATAACACCACAGGATCAGGCTGAGCCTTGCATTTTAAATTGATTTCCCTATTTATTTGGGGTGATTGAGTGTCTTTCATTTCTGCTATGGCTTGAATATGCACCCTCCAAAATTCAGACATTGCCAATATGATAGTATTAAGACATAGGGGCTGTAAGAAACGATTCAGGCCGTAAGGGCTCCTCCCCACAAAAAATGGGATTAGGTGTCCTTATAAAAGAGTTTGACAAAGAAAGTTTATCCCTTTTTTGCCCTTCTGCCTTTTGGCCTCTGAAAGACACAGTGTTCAAGGTACCATCTTGGAAGTTACTAGATGCCATCATCTTGATCTTGGACTTTTCAGCCTCCAAAGCGCTGAGGAAAAATTTCTGTTCTTTGTGAATTATCCCATCTTAGATATTTTGTTTTAGCAGCATGAAAAGGACTAATCAATTTCTCTGCGCTCTTATCATTTCCATTGGGACCATTTCCTTACTATATCACATATCTATAATGCTTCATTTTAAAGTTGATTTGTGAACAATTTCACTGAAAACAAATACAAAATGGGCAAACAAAAGATAAATTATCAAGTCAATAATTTGTAAAAAGATGAAAGACTATGAAAATAAGGGTGAAAATAAAATTTTATTCAGTGACGCAAATAGGAATAAAAATACTTCTTTTTTTTTACAAAACTACCTTATTGAAGATGATCACATTTGATTTCAGATGATCATGAGAGTAAAAAAATAATTGATATACAAAATTGAAATAACTATATTGTTCTATAAAGCACATAATACTAAAATTGCATGAATTATGTAGCTATAAGGGAAATTCATATATTAGAGTCATTGTGTTAACATATATTAAAACAAAAAGAGACTTGTAGTTGATAACATTAATACTCTATATTTTAATAAAAATATTCCTGGGATCCCAGATATGGTGGCTCACCCTTGAAATCCCAGTGACTCAGGAGGCTGAGGCAGGAGAATTGCTTGAGGCCAGGAGTTTGAGACAAGCCTGAGCAATATAAAAAGACCCTCTTTCTAAAAAAAAAAGAAAACTTCTTGAGCGTATCAACAGGATGTTTAAAAAAATAAGAAAAACTAGCTGGCTGCAGCTTAGCACATCTGTAGTCCCAGCTACTTGGGAGGATAAGGCTGGAGGACCACTTGAGACCAGGAGTACAAGGTTGCAGTGAGCTATGATGATACCACTGCACCACAGCTTGGGCAACAAAAGGTCACCCTGTCTCAAAAAAAATTCTTAAAAAATATATGGTACCTTTTTATTTCAGAAAACAATGGTAATAGATTCCCTATGCCAATTGAAACAGACAGGAATATTTAGTAGTAGGGGCTTTACTCCAAAAATATTCCACAATAGAGTGACAGTGAAAGGGAAAATCGCTCTGACACCATAGATTTCAATTTAATTCAGGAATTTAAACACTAACCTCCATTTATTAATGATTTAGAATAATTCTAATGAACATAAATCAAGATAGACATTTCTGGTAATAAAAGGGAAGATTCGACACAGATGTTGGATCAAAGTGATACCTTATACTATTTGTCCCAGGTCCTTTGATGAGCAACTAATATGTATTATTTTACTTCCATAAATCCTCTGAATAGTCTTAGAAATTATGTATTCTTATATTTCACTTTGGTTATGCAACTGACATCCTGAAAAAGTCAGTCACACAATTACAAAAAAAAAAAAGGAAGAGAAAAACGAGTTATACAATTAGAATTTAAGTATAATATTTACAACCCTTTTCTTTTTTTTTTTTATTAAATCATAGCTGTGTACATCAATATGATCATGGGGCACCATACACTTGGTTCATAGACCATTTGACACATTTTCATCACATCAGTTGACATAGCCCTCCTGGCATTTTCTTAGTTACTTTGCTAAGACATTTACATTCCACATTTACCAAGCCTCACATATACCCTTGTAAGATGCACCACAGATGTGATCCTTTCAATGCCCCTCCCTCTACCCATCTCCCCCCTCCCTCCCTACCCTTTCCCCCTTCCCCCTATTCTTAGGTTGTAACTGGGTTATAGCTTTCATGTGAAGGTCCTAAATTAGTTTCATAGTAGGGGTGAGTACATTGGATACTTTTTCTTCCATTCTCGAGATACTTTACTGAGAAGAATATGTTCCAGCTCCATCCATGTAAACATGAAAGAGGTAAAGTCTCCATCTTTCTTCAAGGCTTCATAGTATTCCATGGTGTACATATACCACAATTTATTAATCCATTCATGGATTATAACCCTTTTCACGAAATTCTCAATTATGTTATTAAGCCAGATACATTTTAATAATTTCTAGCTGTTCCATAATATGAAATTTTATATGTTCATATTGGAAAATAGAGTAAATAAAAGTCTTATCTTTAGAACCTATAAATATTCTCCTAGATTCTCAGGAAGAATATACTTGATTTCGGATGCTCTTCAGACTAAACATTACCTGATCTCTACAAAATTGTCTTGAACAAATTTTATATGGAGAACATGATGAATTCTTCTAGATATGAAATGTTTATGGTTTTATGCAGTAAAAATCATATTCCTGAACACTAAAGAACACTGTAAGATGTGACGATAGAGAAGAAATCCTAGCCAATTCCTATGTCACACTGTTTTAGATAAAATTCTTATGTGAAAAACTGCTAATTTTTAGATGGAAAATTACAAACAATAAAATCTTTTTTTTTTTTTTGAGACAGAGCTTCAAGCTGTCACCCTGGGTGGAGTGCTGTGACATCACAGCTCACGGCAACCTCCAACTCCTGGGCTTAAGCAATTCTCTTGCCTCAACCTCGCAAGTAGTGGGGACTACAGGTGTCTGCCACAATGCCCGGCTATTTTTTGGTTGTAATTGTCATTGTTGTTTGGCAGGCCCAGGCTGGATTCTAAACTGCCAGCTCTGGTGTATGTGGCTGGCGCCCTAGCTGCTTGAGCTACAGGCATCTAGCCACAAACAATAAAATCTTTATAACACAGGCTATGTGCGGTGACTGCTCACTCATGTAATCCCATAATCTTAGCTCTTTGGCAAGCCAAGGCAGGAGTTCCAGATCAACCTGGGAAACATAGGGAGATCCTCTAATACAAAATTTAAAAATTAGCCAGATGTGGTGAAGCACACCTGTAGTCCTACTACTCAGCAGACTGATGCAGGAGGATCACTTAAACCCAGGAGTTCAAGGCTACAGTGAGTTATAATCATGCCAGGGTACCCTAGCCTGGGCAGCACAGTGAGACCCTATCTCCAAAAAACAAAATCTCTCAAAACTACAGTACAAAAGCAGACATATGTTGAGTGCACTGTTATTGATGCCTTTATAGAGAAATTTAAACTTTCCCTCTGAAGGTTCAATAATTGAGTCTGTTGAAATAAACTCACAATAAACAAACGAATAAGAGTGAAGGACTTAAGGAATTTTACCCCAAAATATGACTCCTTGGTATAAATAATACTTTGGGTTTTTTTTTTAAATATTAAATCATAGCTGTGTACATTAATGCGATTATGGGGCACCATACACTGGTTTTATAGATCGTTTGACACATGGTTATACAAGGTCAAGGAATACTGGAGAAGGACTTCCCTCTGTCTGTATACACTGGACCAGCCTAATTAGAGGATCAAAGGGGATAGGTGACTCCCCTTCCCCATTCCTATTATCTCAAAATATTTCAGGAATGAGGATCAGGAATGTAGGTGGACATGACTGAAGTTATTTGAGTCATAATCATCTATCTCCCAGGTTAATCTACAGGTCAATCTATTTCTCCCCAATCCATTCATCTTCCCTATCAACCACCCTAGCGACTGTTTATGCCCGATACTCTTCAACTTCCCTCCTCCCCTCTGAAAGGCCCATATAAAGATATCTGAACTCCATTGGAAAATTGGATTATTACTCTGTGATCTCTCTCCATGTGCATGGTAGATAAATCCTTTTTCTTATTAATCTGCCTTAATTGTGAGTTGATCTTTCAGTGAACTTTTATGGGGAAAGGGCAAGTTTCCTCTTTCCCCACAGGAGAGAAGGTGTACAATTTTATTAGCATACCCATGGACATCAGACTCACACAAAATATCAAATTCAAAGAAAGGCCAGATAGTTGAATCTTAAATACCCTCTTCATAGAAGAGAGGGAAGTGGGGGATGTGAGAAATTTTAAAGGAAGACTAAATAATTTTTTTTTTTTTGCAGGGGTGAGGGGATGCCTATTCCTGAAGAGCAAGCAGATGATGGCCTGGGACAAAGTTCCCCAGGGCTCTGTAAGGGTGGCTACACGTTATGGGCAGGTGGCAGATAAAACTGCACTGCAACAAAAGTCGTTTTATTGTTCAGGTAAAGTCTCTCATGTAATAGCCCTGAGAAGAATAGTTGAAAGAGTAGAAGAAAAATCTGCCCAGGAATGGTGTCCTGGGCATGGAGGTTTTAGTTTTCTCTCCTGAGATATGAGTTAATTTTCTCCAGTTAATATAGATTTGAAGAAGGGGATCCAAGATCATTTCATTCCCTGTGGATTAACTTCCTCTGTTAGACAAGAAAACTTTGGAGAGATCCCCTCCCAATGCTTCAGTAAGAAAAGAACGAGGAAGACAAGAGAAGCTCAGAAAAAGACGTTGGTTCTGAGGCTTATTTTTGAGACCTTTCAATCTCTTTTGTTCAAAGCATTCAGCATTCCAAAATATCATATTTGGTGGGTATCTCTTACTGAGCCCTAAAAATTTCTTATCTTTACCTCAACTCTGTATTTTATTTATTTAGACAGTCTCACTTTGTCTCCCTTGGTAGAGTGCTATGATATCATAGCTCACAACATCTTCAAACTCTTGGGCTCAAAGAGATTCTCTTGCCTTAGCTTCTCTAGTAGCTGGGACTACAGGTGCCCATCACAACGCCTGGCTATTTTTAGAAATGGGGTCTTACTTTAGCTCAGGTTGGTCTTGAACTCCTGAGCTCAGGCAATCCACCCAGCTAGGCCTCTCAGAGTGCTAGGATTACAGGCTTGAGGCACTGTGCCTGGCTGTATTTTAGTTTTTAAAATTACAGAAGAATTGAAAGGCTAATGTAAAAAACATAAATACATCCTGTAGGAGTTCACCAATTAACACTTTTTTTCTTCCTCTCTTTTTATCTTTTTTATTTACAATTTATTTTCTTAAAGTATATACATGTGCCAACAGAGAAGAATCCAAACTCTGTAAAAAAAATTTAAAGAGGTTTATTTCGAGCCAAATTTGAGGACCATGGCCTGGAGCTATGCCCAAGAAGCCTTGAGCAAATGAACTGACAGTGGTTCAGTGATAGTTTGGTTTGTGCATTTCAGGAAGAATGGAATTACACATGAAGTCATGAATTGACACGTAAAATATATACAGTGGTTTGGCCCGTAAAGGTGGGACTTCTCAAACTGGGGGGTGGCTTAATAGGTGGGTTTAAAGATTCTCTGATTTGCAGTTGGTTAAAGAAAATAAATGAAATTTTATATAAAGGCTTGAAATGTTTTAAAATTAAGATATGGAAGTCTATTAATGAGAGATAAGCCACTGGCCAGATATCCAGACTCAAGCTGGTTCTTATGTAAACTGAGGACCTCAAAGTTTATCTTGCATAACTTTAGGCCTACTAATGAGTTGCAAAGGACACCTTTAAGAAGGATGGGGAGCATGAAGGGAAACATCTGACTTCCCTTCTCATGGGCAGCAACTCAGCTTTAGGGTATTTCTGGGGTCCCCTTGGCCAAGAGGGGTTCTGTTGAGTCAGCTGGACAGGCCTTAAGGCTTTATTTGAATTCACACATGTATACACATGCAGACACATACACACAAATTCACACCTCAACATTCAGCTTATACCTTCTAAGGACAAGAACATTCTATCATACATTAACAATCCTGTCATCACAAGTAAGAAATTTAATAATGAATCCATTACTAGAATCTCTCTGCTGGGTCCTTGATCTCTGAAATTCGATGAATGAATTCACAGACCACCAGAAGTAAGCAATAGGACAGATTTTCTTTTTTTTTTTTTTTTTGGCCGGGGCTGGGTTTGAACCCGCCACCTCCGGCATATGGGACCGGCGCCCTACCCGCTGAGCCACAGGCGCCGCCCAGGACAGATTTTATTTTACAGGAGAAAGAAAAGACGAAAGCCTCCCGTGAAGCAGAGGGGCATTCCTGAGCAGGTAGTCCGTTTCAGCTCTCTGTCTAGGGGTTTATAGACAACTTTTCCCATGCCGAAAGCAGGAGGCTTGAGGAAATGGAATGTATGTCTAAAATATATCACAACCATTTGGCACCCACGTTCTGTGGGCAGAAGTTAATTTTAAAACTGCCCTTGTGTGGGAATGCAGTCCTGTTTGGGGCATTCCACCTCTCCTTGGGAGGAGTGGTGGCTTAGATGGAACATTCAATCAAGCTGGTTTATGAGCCCGTTTGGACCCAGAAAGTGGGGTCTGTGTTCAGCCCTAGGTGAATGGGACCTGTATCAATACAATAACATTTTCTAATTTATAGTTCATATTTAAGAGCTCCAATGAGGTTAAGGTCTAAACTGGGAGCTCTCATTGAATTCAGTCTCCTTTAAACAAGGACAGTCCTCAAGCCTCATTTTTGTCCTTCATGGTATTGACATTTTGAAAAATCAAACTCAGTCTCATAATTTGGATGATGTTTAAACTTTTCTGGCAAGAGAACTTCATATATGCTGTTATAGTTTTCTACTTTTAACTGAATTCCACCAAGAAGCACAGCAGACCAATATGCCAAGCTTTTAGTGATGTTGAGTTTGGTCATTTTGTTGCCTGGCATGCTTTTCCATTTGTTAACATCTTCAGCTATTTCTTTTCTAAGAGTTTCATAATTCTCCTTATAGAGATCTTTCATGTCTATAAGGTAAATTTCATGTTAGGTAAATTCCCAGGTATTTCATCTTTGTTTTATATGGAATCAGAAAAAAAAAAAACTCAAATAGCTAATACATTACTCAGAAATAAAAATTAGGAGGTATCATGTTATCAGACTTCAGGCTATACTATATATCTATAGTGATCAAAACAGCGTAGTACTGGCACAAAAATAGAGAGGCAGATATATGGAACAGAGTAGAGAACCAAGAGATGAACCCAGTCACTTACTGACATTTGATCTTTGATAAGCCTGTCAAAAACATTCATTGGAGGAAAGATTCCCTGTTTAATATATGCTGCTGGGAGAACTGGCTGGAGACCTGCAGAAAACTGAAACTGGATCATCACCTTTCACTACTAACAAAAATCGATTCTCACTGGATAAAAGATTTAAACTTAACACATGAAAATAATAAAAATACTAGAACAGAGTGCAGAGAAAACACTTGAAGAAATTGGCCTGGGAAAATATTTTATGAGGAGGACTTCCCTGCCAATTGAAGCAATACCAAAAATACATTACCCGGATCTGATCAAACTAAAAAGCTTCTGCACAGCCAAGAGTACTATAAGTAAAGCAAACTGATAGTCTTCAGAATGGGAGAAGATTTTTACAGGTTATGTTTCTGACAAAGGTCTGATAATTAGAATACACAGAGAATTCAAAATAATCAATAAGAAAAAAAAAAACCATTTCTTTGTGGGCAGGAGACTTGAACAGAAACTTCTCTGAAGATGACAGGCGAATGGCCAACAAACACATGAAAAAATGCTCAACATCTTTAATGATCAGAGAAATGCAAATCAAAACCACTTTGAGATACCATCTAACTCCAGAAAAACTAGCCCACATCCCAAAATCCCAAAACTACAGGTGGGGAAAACTACAGAGAGAAGGGAACGCTTCTACACTGCTGATGGGATTGCAAACTAATCCAGCCTTTTTGGAAAGAAATTTGGAGAATTCTCAAGGAACTGAAAGTAGACCTACTGTTCGATCCTGCAATTCCTCTACTAGGTATCTACCCAGATGATCAAAAACCATTTTACAGAAAAGACATTTGCACCAGAATGTTTATTGCAGCCCAAATCATAATTGCCAAGTCATGGAAGCAGCCCAAGTGCCCATCAACCCATGAATGGATTAACAAATTGTGGTGTATATATACTATGGAATACTATGCAGCCATAAAAAAGATAGAGACTTTACACCTTTTATGTTTACCTGCATGGAACTGAAACATATTCCTTTTAATAAAGTATCTCAAGAATGGAAAAAAAAAGGATCCAATGTACTCAATACTATTATGAAACCAGTATATAATCACCTGCACATTCATACAAATGATAAAACACAACTGTTGTCCAGAAAGAAGCAGGGAAGAGGAAGAAGAGGGGAGAGGAGGGGGGAGGGCAGGAGGAGGGAGGGTATTTGGTGGGACCTCACCTATTGTGCATAATGCGATGGTACATTTCAAAACTATTAAGAGTAGAGTATAATGTCTGACCACAACAAGTAAGTAAGTGAGGTGATGGTTATGTTAATCAGTTTGATGTAAGCATTCCACATTGTATACCAAATCAGCACACTGTACCTCATAACTGTACACAGTTTATATAAAAAAATAAAGAAACCAGTCCCTCCTTGTCTTTGTAAAGAACAACAGCAGCAAAAATTGAATGACAAAAAAAAAAATTTAATGACAAGAAGCTGTTGATTTCTGATATATATATAATGAATGTTAAAGATTCATAGCTGGGATGATAGTTCTATTACCATGATTCTAAAAATGTATTTTTAGAATGGCTACATTCTAACACAAAAGAAGGTTTTCAATTTCCTATTAAATTCAGTATTCTGGGGTTAATGAACACTATCCCTAAAACTCTCTTACCTTAGAAGATTTTTTTTTTCCTTTCATAAATAAGAAGAAAGTGTTATAATGCAAATATATTTCAGAACTCATCAATAAGATGTTTATGAATGAAATTCAAGAGCTATGTATGTCAGTAAATCATTTTATATTGTTATTATGAAATTTATATTTATTTGTTTATTTTTATCTATAAAATTTATCAATTTTTATGTGTTCACAGAAATCTTAACCAAAACATATACATAAAATTACAAATTTTTTAAATGAAAATATCAAATAATATATAATCTGCAGATGAAACTTTGAAACATCTGAACATCCCATTCCTGATTAAAAATTCACCCAGTGGCAATAATGTTTTCTGATGTTGCAACATGCAAGAATATCTCAATTTCATGTGAAGGCATAATAATTCATTTTTTTAGCTAGTAATTTTTAATGAAAAATTAATGAATCAAATGCAACTCAGGTTTCTGGATAATGATGTATCTCTCATTCACGTGTATTTTTGATATACTCATGATGTATATACTCACCTCTATTTCCTGCTACAAAAAAAAGATGCTACTGAATGTTTACAAATCTAATTATGGGATAAGCCTAAAGCTACAACGGCACTTATTAAATCTACAATAAAGCTGCAGGATCTGTATTAGGTTGAATAATATGAAATGGCCAACTACAAAAACGGTAATTTCATTTAATACGTCTAATATGTTTTCTCCCAGTTCCAATGTACACAAACACACATGCACTCCCCCCGACATACACACTACACACACACACACACACACACACTCAACATACTTTTTTCCCCAGGTCCAATCATATAGTATTGGCTTAAATCTATTTCCCAGTTCTCCTCGCTGGCAGATAGTGGGAAAGAAGTCACTACATCTGCTATGAAGAAGAAAATATACAAAAAATATCTTAAGTGGAAAAAAAACAAAATAAATCAATCACTAATTCCTACGTGCATAGTAGAGTATAACAAAATACAAAGGATAGTTTTAAGATGTATAAATTTTGAAATTGAATGGCTTGATGACCATATATTCCAAAACATCACAGAAATTGTGTAAAGAGCTCCAGTGTATGACTCCAGTGTATTCCTTGCTTGCCTGAGGAATAACACTATAATCTCAAATCTCTCAGCCTTTCTCTGTTATTAATGAAGTTAAGAGAGTTTTATCCTGTCTTCTCCAATTATTTCAGGGATAACATTTTGAAATTTTATATTAAGTTTCTGTGATAAATGGTCTTGTAATTATTTTATATATTATTTTATATTAAGTTTCTGTGATAAATGGTCTTGTAATTATGTTATATACACATTACATATATATTTTACACTTGCAATGTAATATGAAGTACTAAGTTGACCTTTCAAAAATATAGCATGTATTATAAGATTGTGATGCTATGGTATTTCTTTCTGATCTTAACTAAGGTTCTTCTCCTATGTGTATTATTGGAAAACAGATTGTGTTCTAAAAACAGTTCTATTAAAAACAACTTTAATTCACAGAAACAGAGGCATAGCAAGAGAAAAGGACAGGGCTTTCTGGTATAATTTTGGGAGTAGGTCTCTCTAGTATTGTTACCCAAAGTTTGGTATATGATCTCAAGGCTGCTTCAGAAAAAACAAAAATAAGTGGTTTCTGAGAAGGAAAGGAAAATTTATTGCTTTGCGGGCAAAAAGGGAAACATAGCCGACTTTCCATCTCAATATACTGATTTTTTCCTAAACATAAGTAGAAACTCAGAACTTCTAAAAGGAAGGGCCTCTTGTCATTCACCTACAGTTGATGTCCTATCTCTGCTCCAGACAAAAGTATGACCTCTGTCCCCTTGTGAGGCCTACCCGGATCAGCCAGTCTGCCAGCCTCCAGGCCCACCTTCCATAGTGAAAAAGAACAAAATAGAAAACAACTTACTGGTTACTCTGCGAATGTGATAGAAATTGCAGAATGGAAAATGAATGGATGCAAAAGCAGCTGGATTGTGTGCCACAAGTTTATTAGTCAATAACTGTTGTATGGTTTGAAAAAAAGAAAAAGAAAAAGAATCAAAAGCATTCCTTTAGCCCTCCAGACCACCACAGACCTGAACTGCAGGTCCCACTATCCAAAAAGCATTAAGTTACACTAATTAATTAATTAATTAATTTATTTATTTATTTTTGAGGCAGAGTCTTACTATGTCACCCTCCATACAGTGCTGTAGCATCACAGCTCACAGCAACCTCCAACTCTCGGGCTCAAGTAATTCTCTTGCCTCAGCCTCCCAACTATCTGGGACCACAGGCACCCATCACAACGCCCGGCTGTATTTTTGTTATAGTTGTCATTGTTGGTTAGCTGGCCCGGGGCGAGTTTGAACCGGCCAACTTCAGTTACGTGGCTGAGGCCATAACCGCTGTGCTATGGGCACTAAACCAGAAGATTACTTTTGTTTTTATTCAGAGACAGAGTCTCAGTATGTCACCCTTGCTAGAGTGCCGTGGCATCACTGGTCACAGCAATCTCAAAGTCTTTGGCTTAAGCGATTCTCTTGCTTCAGCCTCCCAAGTAGCTGGGACTACAGGATGCTGGTAAAACACGTGGCATTTTTAGATGCAGTTGTCATTGTTGTTTAGCTGGCCCAGGCTGGGTTGGAACCAGCGACCCTCGGTGTATGAGGCTAGCGCCCTAACCACTGTGCTACAGGCGCCAAGCCCGAAAAGCATTATAAAGAAACAGAAAAATTTTCAGGCCTTTTCCCATTTTCTCTGTTACAGTGTTACTATTGATACAAGGTTCTCCACCCTCCTGAGGGCTGGACAGGGACCCCCCCACCCCTTTTCCAGGCCTTGGGTGAGTCTCATCACAAAATCCCACAACTACGTAAACAGGCCCCTTTACAGGTCACACCCTCTGGGCTCTAGCTTGGTCAAGAACAGACCATCCTGGTGGGTTCTGGGCAGTTCCTCCTTGAATATGGGTACATACCTTAATTCCTTGCCTGAGGCAAAATCTGCAAGGACCACATTCCTGTGCTTAATTTTAGGACTATTTTCTGCCTACAGACCTTTGGCCAATTGTGACGCACTTCCCCCCAAACTCCCTGCACCGGCTAGACTGGCCGCACACGGTGTCCCACTCCTGTAATCTTAGCACTCTGGGAGGCCGAGACCAGTGGATTGATGGAGCTCAGGAACTCCAGACCAGTCTGAGCTAGAGAGAGATACTGGCTCTACTAAAAGTAGAAAAACCAGCCTGGTGTTGTGACAGGCGCCTGTAGTCCCAGCTACTCTGATGGCTGAGGCAAAAGGATTGCTCAAGCCCGAGAGTTTGAGGTTGCTGTGAGTTCTGATGCCAAGGCATTCTGTGCAGGGCAACAGAGTGAGACCCTGTCTCAAGAAAAATAAAAATAAAAAATAAACGCCCTAGACTGAAGACTCAGGGAGCTTCCACTCGTACCCCCCATCCCTGCTGGAGGTTCTTTCCCCCTCTTTTGCTTCCCCTTCTGCTCCTAGTAAACTTTCTTTTTCTTTTTATAAGAAATATATTTAATGTACAGTAGGGAAACTCAGTTTATTTTGAAAATATGGAAGGTCTGGCTTGCTACCAAATCATCAACTCTTCTGAACTGATGTTTTAGTACACTACTTTCGTTTCCTTCTAAGTAGATACACACAGGTGCATTTCTTCCTCTATAGTTCCCTTACAAAAGGCTTATTTTTAGCTTGATATAGTGTACATTGTATTCAATGTAAATCTGAACAAAACATCTATGTGTGTTCAATTGGCCCAGAAAAGGACCATATGCATAGATAAATATTGAGTAAAATTTTATAAAGAGTCATTTAGAATTTAAAGGTATGGCTTTAAATCATACTCCCATATAATCTTTATTATATCCCTATGTAACTATCTCCATAGTTACAGAAAAGAGGAAAGAACATAAAATGGAAACTATGAGACCAATATTTTAAAATTGAAAGTTTAAGTTCTCAAAAAAAGATCATTGGCAGAGTGATGTTTCATTCATTGCACAATAGTGTTAAAACATTAAAAGAATGTTTAGGGGCGGCGCCTGTGGCTCAGTCGGTAAGGCACCGGCCCCATATACCGAGGGTGGCGGGTTCAAGCCCAGCCCCGGCCAAACTGCAACAAAAAAAAATGGCCGGGCGTTGTGGCGGGCGCCTGTAGTCCCAGGTACTCGGGAGGCTGGGGCAGGAGAATCGCGTAGGCCCGGGAGTTAGAGGTTGCTGTGAGCTGTGTGGCACTCTACCCGAGGGTGGTACAGTGGGACTCTGTCTCTGCAAAAAAAAAAAAAAAAAAAAAAAAAAGAATGTTTAAATTCTCCCTCCCCCTTTGGTGCAGAGTCTCACTCTGTTGTCCCAGGTAGAGTGCCTTGGAATCATACCTCATAACAACTCAAATTATTAGACTCAAGCTATCCTCTTGCCTTAGCCTCCCGAGTAGCTGGGACTACAGGTGCCCACCACTATACCCAGCTGGTTTCTCAATTTTTTTTTTTTACTGGGGGGGGTTCTCACTCTTGCTCACACTTGTCTCAAGCTCCTGAGCTCAATCAAACCACCCACCTCAGACTCTCAAAGTGGTAGGATTATAGGTGTGAGCCACCATGCCTGGCAGAATTATCGATCTTTCTATCAATTTTTCTGTTGGGGGTCAGGGATCCTGGTTCCCTGAACCCAATTGACCTGGTTTGATTACTGGGCTGAGCTAGAAAATTAACCAAGGCACAGCAGTAATTGAAAGTAAAAATGACTGGAAATTAGACATAAAACAAAGCTATAACCCAGTTATAACCTAAGAATATGAGGAAGAGGGAGAGGAAGGGGAGGGAGGAGGAAGGATGGGCGGAGGGAGGGTGATTGGTGGGATTACACCTGCAGTGCATCTTACAAGGGTACATGTGAAACTTAGTAAATGTAGAATATAAATGTCTTAACACAATAACTAAGAAAATGCCAGGAAGGCTATGTTAACCAGTGTGATGAAAATGTGTCAAATGGTCTATAAAACCAGTGTATAGTGCCCCATGATCGCATTAATGTACACAGCTATGATTTAATAAAAAAAAAAAAAAAGAAAGAAATTTCTAGGGCTAGGGTGGTGGTTCACTCCCGTAATCCTAGCACTCTGGGAGGCTGAGGCGGGTGGATTGCCTGAATTTAGGAGTTCGAGACCAGCCTGAATAAGAGTGAGACCCCATTTCTAAAAATAGCAGGGCATCATGGCAGGTGCCTGTATGTAGTCCCAGCTACTCAGGAGGCTGAGGCAAGAAGACATCTGGACCCCAGGAGTTCAAGACTCTATCTCAAAAAAATAAATAAATAAATGAATAAATAAAGGAAATAAACTTCTATATGTAACTCATGAAAAAAAAAACTGGAGTGGTACACGCAGTACAAATAGAAAACAAAAGAAACCTACACAAGTTTCAGGGTAACAAAGAGACATTTTATTTAGGATGAACAGAGAAATAGTTTAGAGCACTTCCAAAGAGAGTTGGAAGTAGGTCCCTCTCATGAAGCAAAAAAGGTAAGAGAGACAGAGATTCAAAGGCCATGCAGGGGTGGAAATACTGCTGTCCCATTTGAAATTGGTTGAAAGTCTTTCTGTGGCCTCACTGTGCCTCCAGACAGCATCACCCTTTCATACTGGTCACTGCCGGTCTCTTTCTATTAATCATTGTTTACCTAGGTTACTTCATACCCACATTCTTATGGGCCCTCTAGACTTCCTGGTTCAGAAGGCCGGGTTTTCCTCCCACCTCCACCTTTAAGCCCCTTTCTTTGTGTCCTTTCTTACTTCCCATCAATAAATTGTATCCTGTCGCTGATCTGTGTCATCCATGAGTTCATTCTTCGAATCCCAAGACCAAAAAAGACTCAGCATAGAGAAAAATTCTGGCAGCACTATGGTTGGCTGTCTAAACTTTTCTCCTTAAGGCTGCCAGACCAAAAATTACTTGGTAAAACCGGCGGTGGCTAAGAAGTGTTAAAGAGACAGTTTATTACCAATACTGCTTTGGATCAATGATCTAAAACTCTATTTATAGGGCTGAAAAATAGGAGGGCAAATGATGCTGGGTCAGTCCTTTGAAATTACTGTTTATTATGAAACCCAATACTATCACCATCCAAAACAAGAGGTTATTACTCTCCATCTAGTTTTAAGTAAGGACTTATAATCAATGGAACGATTTTTGAAGCTATTATTTGCTTCAGGGAAAGTTATTAAAGAAAACAAACTTCCTTCAGCAAGATTTCTAAAGCAACTTGTATTATCTCCACCTTTCCAAATATTTTTCAAGTTACTAACTAGTAACAAGATTATTTTCATGTAACATTATACTATAAGAGTTAATTATGCTTATTCAAGTAGTCAATGTTTACTATAGTTAGTATGGTTTTGTTGGTTTGGTAAATGTATGGAACAAGTGAATTTTAACTCTGGAAGTGTAAGTTTTATACTTATAACAGTACAGCTTATTCATATTGTTGAAGTATGCAAGAATGTCCCTATCACATGTGAGATTGTTTTGTCAGTTATGATAAACATCCCCTGTTTTGATTTATTTACTTATTTTTAATGGATCAAACAGAGTCATAAGTTTTTCTAGAGTAATGTAACATTTAATTTTCCGTATTTATTATCCTCGTTGGGAGGACAGGAAGAAGTAGAGACATAGCTATTTTTCTGGGCATTACAGGAAGATGGGCTATGTACTACCTGCAGCCCAAAAAGTTGCTTCACCAAGATTTCTAAAGTTGTTGTTATTTCGAACTAAACGTTTAGTTTCCTAAATGATCTGAACTTTGAATGGAATGTGCTTGAATCTGTACAAATGCATATCTTCCAATGGTTTCATCATGGTAGAATATGATCTGAGGATTCTTCTTTAGATCACCTAGAAGTTTTGTGAATATTCGCTGTGTTACAGATATATATTCACTTACCACAATCTTGAATTTATATGTTATCTTTACATGAATCATCTCATTTTTAAAATATCCAATAATCTGATGATCAGAAACTACAATTTTTATAAAACATTTAAGAAATCTTAAAAATCTCTCTTAGGGCCTACTTTCACCATTTCAAACCATTCTCTTTGATTAATATCTAACAATACTTATTTTCTTTTCAATAAAGCATACCTATAAAAAAATTCTATCATCTATTGTCAACACAGCTTAAAATATGTGGAATGAGTTGTAGTAGAAATGAAAAAATTACCTTTTCCTAAATATACTTAAGTTTAGGCACATTTTCACATTATACACACACATACATACCTATGTATGTGTGTGTACACTACATTTATAAATTCTTTTATCCTAATTATCCAGGTTCTCCCTTTCAGGGCTGGACATGGACCCCGTTTTCTGGGCCTAAGCAAGCTCAATAATCAGCCTGATTACAGATCTGAATCTCTGGGCCCAAGCAAGCCCAAGAACCAGTTTGATAAGTGTCTTAACTGGGCCACATTCCTCCAAAAGGGCAGTTTTAAAATTAACTTCACAGGCTCCTGGCGCCAAATGGTTGTGACATATTTAGACATACATTTCATCTTCCCAAGCCCCCCTGCCCACAGGGTGAGAAAAGGTGCATGTAAGCCCCTAGACAGAAGACCCAAGTGGGCTGCCCCCTCGGGGAACCCCCCTCCACATTCTCCTTTCCTTCTCCTTACCTATCAATAAAATTTGTCCTTTCACTTACTTATGATGATCCCTGGATTCATTCTTCAAATGTCCCAGACAAGGACCTGGCATAGAGACTTCAGTTACCCTAATGGATGGAAATACACATATATACATTTATAGAGAGAGAAGGAGAGAGAGAGAGAGAGAGGTAAGGAGAGAGTGAAAAAAAGATGATTATAAAAATACATAAGGGAGAGACATAAATATTAAATATTCAGAATGATACACAGATAACTCCCAACAGACTAAATAAACGGAACTGTATTAGGTCCCAAAGAGTGAAATTTCCGTAATAGTGGATTGCACTGGTAATGCAATCAGCTTTATAAAGACAAATGAAGTTAAGTCAAAAAATTATTTGTAAACCATAGAATCCATTAGCTGTTCTGCTATTTGCATTCTTACATCTTTAATGGTTGATTCCAAAGAATTCTCAGCAGAGGCAATAGTCATTAAATATATTATGTGAATCAGTATCTGCAACCTGCTGGCAACCCAACGCTAAAAATCTCATTGTAATGACATGAACTCATAAAAACACAGCAAGCTCATTTTCATTAAGCCATTTCTTAGAAATGTGCAATGTACTTATTTTAGAAGACAGCCATGAACTAGGTAAAACAGACACTAGTTAACTTTTATGGGTGATTTTCATTTTTTCTCTCAGAAAATTTCAGCATGTTTTTTAATGAGCATTTTTTAAAAAGAAGAGGTAGTTATGCATTGAAGTACCTGGAATTAATCTGTTTTAATGCAAGAGTTTTTTATTAAGAGATTCAGAGCTAACCTTACAAATTATTAAAGGAGGCTATCAATGTTATGTAGTGATGGAATTCTCTCTAATGGAATCCTCGTTAAAACTGTATTCCCTCAATCATCTGGTCAAATCCCTGAAATCTCACCATAAAATGTTCTTTTTTTTTTTTTAGAGTAATGATAAGGCAGAACTTTTTGTTGCTTATGAATGAACAGCTTTATAATTATAAATAAATTTAAGTCAAAAATTATTTTGACTACATACAGATCCCTAAGCCAACAAGCAGTTATTAGAAATCAGCTGGGCCACAGTGAAATTATTACAGCAACTTGGGAAGCCAGGAGACGGTCTGTCATCACATTCATAGGGAATATGATTGTATAAAGTAGGGTCAGCTACAAACTCCTGGTACTTGAAGAGAGACTCAGAAGGGTAGAGAACATGAAAAATAACCAGGTAGTATGCTCTATCAAGGACAGCCAAAAATATCCTTAGCTTATATAATATTTTAAATACACACGATCTCTTTCAAAATAGTTCCATTTTATGTGAGTCCAGTGGCAGGGAAGTAAACAAACTTTACTTACAGTGCATTGTTTTCTTCCTTTATAATAAGAGATCAATAAAATCCATCTAAAACATCTCCACTCAATGTCAATAACAGACATTCAATGGCAAAAGTACCAACCCGTTTCCATCTATGAGAATGGCTCTTGATTTCTAGGCTGCAGACACCTGAAAAGCATCAGGAATATGCGAAGCAGTTGACACTGTGTATATTTTGCCACAAAAAAGCAGTCAGATGAACAATTCACCAAACAAGTTTTTAAACATAATCTTATGGATATTAGTGTCTTCTCTAACAGTTAATACAATGACATTTTCTTAAATTTTGTTTTTCAATTGACACATAATTGTACATATTTATGGAAACAGTGTGGTGTTTTGAGATATATATGTGTGTGTGTATATATGTATATATATATAATGTAATGATCAAATCAGGGTAATTAACATATCCATCACCTCAAACACTTCTCAGTTCTTTGGACTGAGAACATTCTAAATCCTTTCTTACAGCTATTCTGAAGTTAAGTGTTGCTAAATTCAGAGTTAACTTTTGGTCACATGTTTTCTTAGACTACAGAGAGTAAAACAAAAGTATTCTTATGTAGAATGTTTAATAATATCTCGGTCTTGCATAAACTTGTGTGATCTGTGAATATTCTATAGTGGTTTTACGTTGTACAATTATACCACTGTAGAGTATACCAGGATATCACAAGTTTATGCAAGACTGAAATGAAAATGCAAATGGAAGAAAGGCAGGTGCCATGGCAAATATTAAAGTAGAATTCTGAACTCCCTTTTGCATTTTAATAGTAGCAGAGAAATGAATTCAACTTCCTTCTCTTGATGCTTCTTCCTGCAGAATTTTCTAGTAGTAAGAAAAAAGTGGTATGTCTAGAAAGGCAATAGAGAAGGCCAGATTCCAATATCTACAGACACTTATCCTGCTTGATAAAAAATTCAGTTGGAAACTGATTCACAGTTATACAGGGGATATGTTTTAAATATCATGGAGCTAACATTTGCTGCTGGACTAGGAAAGTAGAAACTAAAACCCTTAAATTTTAATAAAGCATGTAATTAACTGTTATCAAGAGAATAATAATGAAGGCAGGAGGAAAGAGGCATCAATGAGAGTATAAAACAGTCAATTTGGGGCAGCGCCTGTGGCTCAGTGGGTAGGGCACCAGCCCCATATACTGAGGGTGGCAGGTTCAAACCCAGCCCCGGCCAAACTGCAACAGAAAAATAGCCGGGCGTTGTGGCGGGCACCTGTAGTCCCAGCTACTCCGGAAGATGAGGCAAGAGAATTGCCTAAGCCCAGGAGTTGGAGGTTGCTGTGAGCTGTGTGACGCCATGGCACTCTACCGAGGGCGATAAAGTGAGACTCTGTCTCTACCAAGAGCAAAACAAAACAAACAAACAAAAAAACCCAGTTAATTTGTATGGTCAATTAAATAAATTAATAAAATTAGAGTTTTACTAACTACTAAAGGCTTATATTTTGGACATTAGAAGACATGGTTGGAATGCTTGTCCTCACGAACCTCATGCTGAAATTTGATCCCCAGTGTTGGAGGTGGGGTTCAATGAAAGGTGTTCAGGTCCTTGGGGCAAATACCTCATAATGGCCTGATGCCTTTCTCCTGGTAATGACTGAGTGAGTTCTCACTCCCTTGGTCCATGTTAGAGCTGGTTGTATCAAAGTGCGCCCCCTCCCACCATGTGACATGCCTGCTCCCCCTTCACCTTCCACCATGGGTGGAAGCAGTCTGAAGCCCTCACCGAAAGCAGATGCTGACCCCAAACTCCTTATGCTGTCTGTAGAACTGTGAACCAATAAACCTCTTTTCTTTATAAATTACCTACTCTTGGAGCTATTCTTTTATAGTAACGCAAAAGAGTCTAACACACTAGAAAACAGTGAATTTTATTAACAAATAAATATTAAAAAAATAATCAAGCAAAACAAACTAACAGAAAATCCTGGTATTTTTGAAACTGTGGACTAGCTAGAAATAAAATATAATTTTCTTTATCAGAGCTTGAAGTTCATTTTTTAATGACTAAACTTTTCAGACATTTGTTAAACCTTCCTTGTACAAATTAACAGTGGGGTACAAGGCAAGAGCTGGGGTAAGGGCCTAGCTAAAAATAAGGCACAGGCCCAGTTAAAAATAATGATAGTAATTTTCCACTGTTCCCCTACCTGCTTTTCTGTAGTCACATAGCTGGTTATCATAAAGATTCTTAACTTTCTCTATCGATAACATCACCTATTTGAAACCTAGGGGTAGTTTTTGAGATATCTTCCAGGTTTTGCATTCTTGTGGATTGACTGACCCATTGAGTCTGGCAGCTGAGGGACTGATGGTTCTGCCCCAAACCCAGTCAATCAGCAGACCTTCATTGCCTAATCCTCTGACCACCAAACTGACTTTCAAAACCCTGTCTCTCAAATTGTAAGGGAGGTGATTTTGAGAAATTCTTCCTATTTCCCTGTGTAGTGCTATGAGGAATAAACTCTTTGTCTGCTGTAAACCCTGCTGTCTCTGGGTATTGGCTTCGTCTTGAGCAGTGAATGAAACCTGGTGGGCAGCAACATTTAAAGTAAGCTACAGACATTGATCTATAGTGCATCAAGCTGTATTTACATGCATATATAATGCTTTTGGTTCTCTTTCCTTTAAAAGGATTTTAGATGTCTAACATTGTCATCAGTCACTAAGTCCTGTTATTTATTCAGTCAGAAATTATTCCTTCTTTCCCATCTAGCCTTTTCTCTTCAGTCTAACTACCACCATTTTATTTCTGTACCTTGCCACATCATGAATCAGGTTTATTTGCCATCAGTCTGGTTTATTAATTTAAGGGTCTTTCTACTTCTGCTCTTTCTCCTTTCATAGTCACTTTGCACATAAATATCTTATTTCTTCTATCTTCCTAGGAAGATCACCACACAGCATTTGAAAGTATTTGTCATATACATAGATTGAAGATGGATGGATGGATGGATGGATGGATGGATGGAGAGACACTGACATTCTCTTTTAGATACTTTTGAACTACAGGAATAACTGCTTTGTAACCAGCAACTGGTCCCTCAAATAGTGAAACATTTAATTCAGAATCGTCATAGGTTGAGTTTGCCAGAAGTAGTGCAAACATAGTCTGCAACATGAGAATTTTATTAGTGATCAATTTCTGTGTATGAAATGGAAGGAAAGCAGGTTTGGTTAGAATTAGTAGTAAGACACCAACACAGGCCCCATAAGGCCTTGGCCAATGTGACTAGGAACTCTGGATTGCCTTTCCAAATTTCTGGCATCAGATATGAGCCTCTAAATCCTACCTCAATCAGTCTTGGGACACAGGCTTTCCTGGCATGGTGTAACCTCAGGCCAGGTGGCTGAGACAGACACTGAAGGAGCTGTCAAATGGAGGCAGTGACCTGACCACAGTCCAGATGGTTGAGCAGCATGTTGTAACTTGACGGGATACTAGCAGGTGCAGCTCCAGGCCTTCAACATTGATGAACCTACTTCAATCTTGATTTACAAATCAGAAAAATGTAACAGATGAGATGATGATCTACTTTATACCTATAGTAAGCTATACAGTTTGCTGACACAAAATGTTTTGTGCATTTCGGTACAGAGCAGAGAGCATATGTGTTGGTCAGTATACCATTTAGATAGCCCCGCTTAAGTAAGAAAAGAATGAGTGGCCGCTGAAGGACTTCATATCTTTCCTAAACCTGGTAAGCCCTTTGGAAAGTACATCTTCTTTGTACACTAATCAAAATTCTATTGGTTATAATTGTGGAGTGCCCTCCTTAGTCAAATATACTCATGTCTATCTATTATTTATAAGTCAATCTCACTACAGATGTCACATAATACTCATCTACTACCGTACGTATTATTTGGATACTTAATGACTGAGGTGATCCAAAACCTCAGTTTCATTCAGAGAAAGAAAACTTAATGCAAGTAGATGATATTTTTATTTTAGACATAAGGGCAAGAATAAGCCCTCCAATATTCTTTAAAAAGATATTCATCTTTAAATAAAATTCAAACATTTAAATAAAACATTTTATGTAGTCTGCTGAAATTCTTCAACACTTTTATCAAACCATTTTTTATATTGGTTTATATTCAGTTGGCATAGTGAAAATGTTCAAGGTGTAAGTGTAAAATGTTCAAGGTTAAGTGAAAAATGTTCAAGGTTAAGCAAAATTAAATACTGAAGTTAAATAAAATAAAAGATATTACAGCAAAGTGGTTCAATATAGTTAGTAAAAAGCAATTAAGGAAAGGAAGAAAACAGTTTTGTATTGCATGGAAACGTAAACAGAGTAAACTATTTCCATATTATTCTACCTTTATTTTTAGCATAAAGGAAATAAATGAATTTTGGTTTCTTATAATATGTTCAATAAGCATAAAGAGTAATCCTGAAATTTTCTAATGTGTCATTCATATAATTACAGAAAATAATAGTTATAGAGAACAAATGACTATGAAATTTAAACCATGCTGTGATTGGGAAAAGATACACAGTGAACCCTTGGGTCACTAGTAATGCTCTATTTCCTGACCAAAGTTATGGATACAAGAGCATTCTCTTTACACTGGTTTGTTAAAATATCCAAACATGTTTTGTATCTTTTTTAATTTCATTACCAAAAAATACCTTTATAAGCAAGCAAAAATAATAATCAAAAAACTAACTTCCCTCAAAATCATATTACTATGATATTTGGAAATTAAAACTGGCATGGTTTCCACCAAAAGTAACTTTAGAAGTGATTGGAAATTTATTTTGATCAACTAAATGGTTATTGAAATACTCCTGAGATTTCCTACTGCTTACCTTTCAGCAACCACCATACTAAAATTCAAGATGGTTAATTATTAATTCAGAACGAGTCTGAGCTAATAAGTATGGAGACTCTACAAGATGAAAACATCCTAAAGAATCAATGAAGGGAGCTTTGAGTAACTCAAAAGTTGCTTCTGACTGTCTGGTACTGTTTCATAAAGATATATAATGTGTATGACTTACATCACACACTTAGTTTTTTTTTTTTTTTTTTTTTTTTTTAAGACAGAGTCTCACTATGTCGCCCACAGTAGAGTGCGGTGGCATCACAGTTCACAGCAACCGCCAACTCTTGGCCTTAAATGATTCTCTTGCCTCAGCCTCCCAGGTGGCTGGAACTACAGGCACCCACCACAATGCCCAGCTATTTTTGTGTTGCAGTTGTCATTGTTGTTTAGCTAGCCCGGGCCGGGTTTGAACCCACCATCCTCAGTGTATGTGGCTGACACCATAACCACTGTGCTACGGGTGCTGAGCCCACACTTAAGTTTCTATCTCAGCATATTAAGAAGGTACAAATGCTTTTGTTACATGGATACCTTATAATATTTTTGTATAAGGCTTAAGTCTGTACTTTGAGTGTGTCCATTTGATCCTGCGATCTCATTACTAGGCATCTACTCAGAAGAAAAAAAAATCATTTTGTCATAAGGACTTTTGAACTAGACTGTTCATTGCAGCTCAATTTACAATTGCCAAAATGTGGAAACAACCCCAAAGCCCACCAATGCAGGAATGGATTAACAAGCTGTGATTTATGTATACCATGGAATACTATTCAGCCATTAAAAAGATGGAGAATTTACATCTTTTGTATTAAGGTGGATTGAGTTGGCACACATTCTTCTTAGTAAATCATCAGAGGAATGGAGAAGCAAGAATCCGATGTACTTAATTCTAATATGAAAAGAGTAGATGATCTAATACAAGGTGAGAGATGGGGGAGTAAGGGAGCTGGGGGAGGGGAGGCGGGAGAGAGAAGGGAAGTTATGGTGTATGGCACACCTCTTGGGGGCAGGACACAATTATAAGATGGACTTTACAAATGCAATCAGTATAACCTAATTCTTTCTATCCTCAATAAATCCCAAACAATAAAGATATAACACAAAGTTTTCAGTTATCCACAGTTTCACAAAAATTGGTCTAAAAAATAAGAAAGATAATCACAAGACAAAAAGGGACTTTGGAACAATGAGGATGTTTTGTTACAACAAAGAATAATAAATAAATAAATAGACAAACAATAAAGCTAGAAGTATCAAATTTAAATGCCAGAGATATCAACAGTCAAACTTAGTACTTAAGAAAATCAAATGTTTTATATTTAATAACCTAATATTTATAATAAAATCATTTTAATAGGAATGTCAGACACGTATAATAGTACACAGAGAGTACAATTATCCCTGTATACCTGACACTCAACATAATAGCTGAAAGTAGAAGGTTGATCAGATTAGTATTTTTTTAATCTATGTGGTTGTTCTTTGGCAAGACCATTCTGGAGCTGATGCTTCACACTTTTATTTAGAGGTATGTAATATTTGTGTATCTTTCTGTTTCATAATCTTACATTTAATCATGACCATTCTATATTTTTCATTATGGCTTTTGTAACAGAATCTCATTCTTCTTAAATTATTACCTGAAATACCTCTTGTTTGACATTTGTTTATCCTTAGGAGATATTATTACTTATTTCTAATATTTTCCTATAAAATTTAAATCTCTTCTGAAACTATTTTTTATACAATATTATAGAACTTACACTATTTATTTTTTGTAATTGATAATAGATAAAATTGTCTGTTATATAGATCTTTTATAAGAATTGACTTTCAGAAGGTAGGTTTACTGTAATTAATTCATTGATTTTGCATTTCTTACCTCATATCTTGTATTACTTTTGGCTTAATATTCTTTCTCTCGATTTTTGTGGGGGGGTTGTTTTTGTTTTTTTGTGTTTTTTTTTTTTCAGTTTTTGGCTGGGGACAGGTTTGAACTCCCCACCTCTGGTATATGGGCCAGCGCCCTCCTCCTTGAGCCACAGGCACCACCCTTGATTTTTGAATATTTTTGGATTCAAATATATCTTTTCAAATCTTAATTTCTATTCCTATAAATATACTTGTGATACCACTTGGGTGGTTTCTCACATTTGGTACTATAGAGCACATTGCTTACACTCTTGGAATTTTTGCAATACGTGTAAACACTACTAGGTATAGAAAATTATCTTACTAAAGCTGTGAGGAGGAAAATAAAGATATTTTTTTTTTTAAGGAAGTTTCAGGGTCCAGGAGAATTTTTCTTTAATTTCCTCTGGTTATTACTAATGAAAGGAACATGAATATATCTAACTGCTAATGAAAAGCTTAAGGTTTCATTAAGAATGCAAGGGTGATATAATATTTTAAAAAATCGGTCAGTATAATTTGCCAATGGTAATAGGGAATATCCACTGAGTCAAAATATATTAACTCAGAGGGAATATGATACAGGAAATTGGTTAACAAGTGATGCAATAAATAAACATGAGTGAACAAAGAAAGCCAATACTTAACTTGTGGGAGCCACTCCTATATCTAGTCTGGAGAGACAAAGAGAGAAGGTAGTGTTACTGCCACCTAGAAGTTTGGGTTAACAGGATTTGGACCAATAGTGTCCTAATCTCATGGTGACTGGAGTCTAGAGAAACGGTAGCAGTTGAAGCAGAAGATACCAGATGCACAAAGAAAGGATAAAAACATTAGGCACTCTCATCCTGAGGCCTGATCTCCTCCTAGTATCTTCTGTTGGCTGGAATAAGTGTTTAAGCAGATGTTGGGGAGTTAGAAAGTGAATGTCAAATCTTGTAGAGTAGAGAACAGAGCAAAGAAAGGGTGAAGAACTGATTTGAGGACCAACAGGTCCAGGACTAGCATAGCACACATACAAGTTAAACGAGGAAACCATACCCAAATTGATACAGTATAGTGGCTCATAAAAGTCATCATGATTCATTCATTCTCAAATTGGATCAAGGATATCTACAAAAAACCCTCTAGAGTAAAATTTCTATGTCATGTGCAAACATTGAAAATTTGTACTTTAGGCCAGGCACATCTGCAACACTAGCAGACATACTTTTGTACTTTTTTGCCTTGGCTCACTTCTGCAACACTAGCACTCTGGTAAGTTAAAGAGGGAGAAGTGTCTGAGCTCAGGAGTTCGAGACCAGCCTGAGCAAGAGTGAGATCCTGTCTCTAAAAATAGCTGGATGTTCTGGTGGGCACCTGTAGACCCAGGTACTTGAGAGGCTGAAGGAAGAGGATTGTTCAAGCCCAAGAGTTTGAGGTTGCTGGGAGCTGTGACACCATGGCACTCTACTGAAGGCAACAAAGTGAGAGCCTGTTACAACCAAATAAATAAAAAAGTAAAAAGAAGTTTATATGTTAATATTAAAAAACAGACAAAGATGCCTGCTATTCCCAATTCTATTCTTCATTTTAGTGAAGGTAGTACATAGGAAAGTAATGGGAAACAGAACTAGTAAAGGAGATAGAAATCAAAAAATAAGAAGCAATGGTACCATCATAGAATGTGAATGGAAGACAGATGAGAAAAATCTGAAGAAAAACTACTAAAGCAATAAAATAATTTTTAAGTGTTTTAGGTGTAGCATCAATAGAAAAAATGCACTTTTTATGTAACCTTGAACAATATGAAGATTAACTAAGAATTGTAAATTATCATAAATACTGTATGCCTAAAATATATAGAATAAAATATGAGAATTTCATAAGAGAATTATATAGGTAGTATTTAGAGAAATTACCAAAGATCTAATTAAATGGAAAAATGTATCTTTCTACATAGCCAATTCAATATTGTAAATAGTTCAATTATCCCAAAATTTAATTTTTAGGTGGGAATAATTCTTCACCAAAAGTGTGGTTTGGGAATATCTGTGAACATGTGCCTATGCACATGAAACTTGGCAAGCTAATTCTAAAATATAAAAAAAAAAAATGCAAGTCAATAAAGATAACAAGCACTTTTCTGGGAAAGGAAAAGAAGATCTAATATTAAGGATTATTTTTAAAAAACTATACTAAATAAGTTTGTGGTAAAGTTGCAGGTATAATCAAATAGAACAAAGAAAGTAATGGAACATTCTAAAATAGATCTCTATTACACATGGTCTCCTGATTTATTCAAAGTATAACACTAAATAGAACAGGGGGAAAGAACAGTTTTTGTACTAAAAATGACAGTGGAAATATCTGATATTCATCTAAAAAACAAAATGTGACTGAAATCCTCCTTTACATTCAATACAAAAATCACTTCCAGGTGGACTGGAAACTTATTTGCAAATTATTTACTTTGAAAATTTTCACACATAATAAAGGAAAGTAGTATGAAAAGCCCTCATGCATTTTATCAGCTTGACAGCCAGCAGCATTGGTCAATGAGGGAAGCAATAAATCTGGGAGAGAAAGCCTGGTTGTGGGGACACGTATCAAGTCGGTATCAGAAGGACAGGCAATGACAGAAGCAGGGAAGATGAAGAAGAAATGGCCGCTCCTTTGCCACCTGTTCTCTGCATAGTGGGCCCCAGAAATTACGGGGGCCCTCACTTTCAGAAAGTGGCACCTGGGACTTGGCACTGGCTTGAAAGAATGCTGTGTGGGCCAATGCCGTGTTCATTCCACCCCGACTACCTCGGTCCCCATGCTGACTTGTGGAGCTCTGCGGTGCCATGAACTACACCCTGACTCTCTCTCTCCGTTCCACCAGGAGATGCTGCGCTGGTAACAGACACACTGAACAGAAACAAGAGAACATTACTGACCTGGATGCAATGGCCTACCAGGATGTCCAGACGTGATGGGAGGAGAGGCCTGTGTGATTTCCACCCGGATGAGTGTTCTTTCTGAGAGTGAGGAAATTAGGAACTGGGCCTCTTCCATTCTTTTGCCCACGTGGAGATTCCTACAGATTCTTCAGTTCAGCACAAAGACCCTCCTGTGGAAACTGTGATTATGGTGAGTACATTAGATTCTGTCTACCACAATCTGTTCTCTGAACCCTGTGATCCACACCTTTCCCGTGCAAAACATTCACCCTCTCCAAAGACCCCCAAAGTGTTCACCTACTACAAAGGCAGCTAAGAATCCAAATCCCATCACCTAAATCAGATTCCCGTGCAGAAGAGGCTCTTGGACAGAACACTAAGTGGGGCACAACATCTATTCGTGTATGTGTGAGATAAAAGGGACAAATTATCTGCTCCAATATACCCAATAAATAACAGTGGGACAAGCATAGGACAACAGCTGCGATCATTACTGTTCATAACATGGAAACATGTTAGGCGTCAAACAATTCCTGCCCCATAGAAGTTGTTAAATCTATTGAGCAAATGTGAGCTCCCTGTTTGGATTTTAATGCTTTTGGATAATTGTCCTAAGTACCAGGTATGTGTATGGGCTTTTGGTTCCTCCTGCAGAATCTTGCACCACTTTTTTTTGTTTGCTTTTTTTAGGGAATGTAGCATGCATTTACCACGGAGTGTGTAAAATAATTGCTTTGCAAACTGTAACCAAATGCACTGAGACAAGGGCCCACAATACCTTCCTTTCTTTTACCAGTCAAAAGTTCCTTTCTGTAAATATCCAGGATATTTACAATAAATGCTAAGACCCATTTTGCCTTCCACACTTCAGTCTATGAACAGTAAAATACCATTTAAGCAGTGACATGAATCCCCCAAAAGTTTTAATTTGCCCAATGAATTCATAAATTTAAACTTCATTCTCACTGAAGAACAAGGAGTTTAACAAATGATAAAAAGGCCATTCCTTGAAACATTTAAGATGACTGTTGTCATATGGACTCTTACCTCCATACTCCTTCTTTTTAACTGGACCTCTCATTCCCCAGGATATCTTACCTAACTTCCAATTAGACCCCCAAATCTGAATATCCCAAGCAGTAGCACAGTATCTTCCTTAGAGCAGATGCTCAGTGTTTAGGAGTCATCAATGAGACAATGAGCATTGAATCTAATTTATTACGATTTGTTTTCTCCTGCATTCATTATGAGCTAAGGAAATCCAAGTAAGTATCTTTTATTTTGCAGAAGAACACATTAAAATGTATTAGGAAAGCAAAATATTGACCATCTTTCAATTTGTGTATATCAATTTATTGAGGTTAATTACTTTACTGAGTTCTTTCAAATTTCCAAAGAAACAAGCTCTGAAAGTCCCCATTATACAATTGCAAATTGAAACACAATACAGTTTTTCCAATTTGTGTTACAGAATAGCAAAATTGCACTTGTAATCCTGATATAGACAAGTCATTCATAAACTTAGATTCTGAAGCTATGTAAGCCTTCTGTTGCAATGAACAACTTTGGAAAACTAATGAGAAGGGTAAGAAGGAAACTAAGCAGGAAAAGAAGAAAGAGAACAATGGAAACCATACCCGGAAACCACCTTCTTAAGAGAAGCACAAGAAACAGGCCTTTATCAGCACAAATTCTTATGAGGCTGGGCCTGTGAAGTGCTTGGATTGTTCTCCCCCTTGGCTCTGTTGGCTCCTTCACTAGCTCCTGTGTGTGAGACGGCTAGAGAAGCAGCGATGGTGGATGGAGCTCCCCAAGGGCTCTGGAGAGTGTGAGGTGTCCCCGAAACAGGCAAGTCTAAAGAACCTTTGTAAAATAAGGAGAGGAAGTGTAGAACTCTTCTTCCTCTACAACAGTAGCCTAACCCCCACCCCATGCCCAGACCTTATGTTTCACCTGGCCCACATCTAATCACAGCAGCCTGTATCCTCTCCAGGCTGTCAGACGGACAAATCTGCACTTTCCCCCCATGTTCTGGCCATAGCATCCTTTCGGATCTCTCTCCTGCTGGTCTATATTTGGGATTCTGGCTCCCTGATTAAAGGCTGTCTGAGTAATGTTACCTCCCTGTATTCTCCTGGATTTACATCTAATCCTTATACAGAATGTGTCAGGGTCCCATGCACAATGGGAAGAGATTTATTGGAGAAAGAGAAAAAACATGCTGATATATTTCTTTAGTTTATCTGCTAGAAGTTAGCCTCTTGAGGACCTTCTGTTCTTACAGATGTACTTACTACATGGACGAATCTGATAGGCAATATTTTATGAGTCATTCACTTCTGACATTATCTACCATTGCAATTATTCAGCGTGCAGACATATTTTTGCCATTGTTCATAATAAAAATGTTCTATATATGTGATACCTGTGAGAGGGTTTTGTGTGTATGTGTGTATGTATATGCATTATCTGGAAGTTTCATGAGCAAATATTTAGCCTTAATATGTAGCTCATTCTGATATTATCTATTATTTTTCTAGTCCATTCTTTATATTCTGCTAAAATAATGGTAACAAAAGGCCTGCTCTGGCTTACTAGAGAGGATTCAGGTAGCTACTATGTCCTCTAGAATCATACTACCTTAAGCAACCCAAATATCATATACTTTCCTGATTTGATCTCATTGACATTGGCTGGCCCCTGTGGTTTGAGAGGTTGCCTCAGGTTCCTGTCATGAAGTGACAGAAATCCACTATGTCAAGGCACTTTTGGAGTAACTAAGGTGAGAACTCTAAAAAGTTCCTTCTTTCTGTCTTTTATCATGGACCACACACTCACCCCAATTCTATGATATGCCTCTCCACACCATTGTGAAAAGTTCTTACTCCTGACTTTATATCCATGAAGGAAAACATCCGTGTATCAGTCTTAATCTAAATTAAAATATTTTGCTATATAAAAGAAAACTAACAGGAAATGGAAACTGCAATTGATAGACCAGGACAAAGTTGTTTGCAAACCACATATCAACACAGTGTTTGTTCCCTAAATGAAGAATCTCTTTAAAGTCAACAGTAAGAAATGAAGATTCCAATTAGGCAAAAGGCAAAAGCCTCGAACACATGCTTTACCAAATATAATACACAGATACCAAACAAACAGATGCAAATATGTTTGTCATTTTTTTTAGGAAATGTAAACTTCAACACTAAGATGCCAGTTCATGCTGTTAGAACAACTTTAAAAATTTCTAAGAATACCAAGTCCTGGTGAGTATATGGAGAAGCTATGTCTCTCGTTCATTGATCATGGGAATGCAAAATAATCTGGGCTCTCTGAAAAAGCATTTGAAAGTTTTTAATAAACTTGACACACACTGATTTTCTTTATGGTAAACTTTTTAAAATTCTTTTTCAAATTTAGAAAGTCTTAGTATTGAGTCCCAAAAATTCATTACACAGTGCATTTCATGTTTAAAATAAAGGAACTTTATGTTAAATTTCTCTTCTAATATGTCATATAGTTAATATGTTTTTAACTTTCAAATGAATATGAGCCCTTCACCCAGGAGGCATGTTGAACACACTCATTGTGCACATTAAGTCAGAACCTGCCAATTGCCCTCTCTCTCCCTCCCTCCCCTCTCTTCTTCCCTCCCCCTTGCTAGATGGTATTTTATCTTTCGTGTGGGTCCATGCATACACAACACACACATATATATATATATATATTTCTTTTCTTTCTTTTTTTTTTTTTTTTGAGACAGAGTCTTAACTTTGTTACTTTCAGTAGATTGCTCTGGCATCATAGCCCACAGTGCCTGAAACTCTTTTGCTGAAGCAATCCACTTGCCTCAGCCTCAGGAGTAGTGGGGACTACAGGGACCTGCCACAATGTCTAGCTTTTTTTTACTTTTTGAAGTTTTGGCCAGGGCTGGGTTTGAACCCACCACCTCTAGCATATGGGGCCAGCACCCTACTCCTTTGAGCCACAGACGCCACCCAATGTCTAGCTATTTTTAGAGACAGTAGCTTGCTCTTACTCACACTGGTCTCAAACTCCTGAACTCAAGAGATCAACCAGCTTCGACCTCTCAGACTGCTAAGATTATGAGCATGAAACATTGTGCCTAGCCACACACACTTATTTTTGATAGACTTCTACTGGAGTCTAGTTTCCCTTTGTCTAATTTTGAAAACAATTGCCGTGTTTACACCAAAAAAAAAAAAAACCTGCGTATGGGTATTCACAGCAGCTTTATTGATAATAGCCAAAACCAAATGTCTTTGAATGAATGAATGGGTAAAGGCAGGGATCATACAATAGAGTACTACACCATGATAAAATACAACAGATGGGCAGGTATGGTAGCTCCAGTCTGTAATCCTAGCACTCTGAGAGGCTGAGGTGAGAAGATCCCTTGAGATCAGGTGTTAGAGACCAAACTGAGCAAGAGTGAGACCCTGTCTCTACCAAAAATAGGAAAAAAAAAATAGCCAGGTATGGTGGCCAGTGACCATATTAGTGAAGCCGAGACAGGGGGATCATTTGAACACAGGAGTTAGACGTTGCAATGAGCTTGGATGACACCATTGCACTCTAGCCTGGGTGACAGTACAAGATTCTGTCTCAAAAATAACCAAATGGAGTTACTCGTTGGGGTCAGCAGGGGGCTTTGGGATGGGCTCCAAGGCCAACAAACAGGTGGTGCTGCCTACCACCCTGCACCTCCCCTGGTAGCACAGATCCCAGAGGACGTTTGGAGGGTGCTGCTGAAGACCCTGTCTTCAGTGCCCTGGCAGTGGAAGACATCCCAGGTCACTTCAGGAGTGCAGAGGACTCCAAGTTCCAGTGGAAGGAACTCTCCCAGCAGAGCTGGGCCTACCTGGCCACAAACCAGCTGGTGCAGCAGGTGGTCGACGGGCTGAGGCAGAAGCGTGAGCACCTTCAGGGAACCAGGAGGAACTGGAGCCCGGGGATGAGCAGGTGAAGGAGGCGGGACTGCTGGAGATGACAACTGCCTCCTCGGGCTGACCTCTCACCTTCCCACCCTGGACCTCCCCCAGGGAGACCTGCGTGCCTGTTGACTCCAGCCTGGCACTTCCCTTGGGTCCCCAGCAGACAGGCTACCCTCTGGCCTGCTGAGCTGGTGGGACTGCCCAGCTGGCATCAGCCACAAGCCCAGCTGGACGGGGAGGACTCCTGCTCTGCCTTGATCCTGTTCCTCCTCTGCTCACAGTGGCTGTGAGCCACTGGGGATCTCTGGGGACAGGTGCTACTTCCTTCCTCTCCCAGGACAGATGCTTATCTGTCTGTCCAACTCTATGTCCTCGGGGACCACAGTTGGGGTGTGGCACTCATCTATTAACTATGGTCTAGTCACATGGGTGTCCACGCAGTGTCAGGACTGCCTGAGGGCCGCCGGCATCAGTCCCTGGTCCTGCTTCCTTTCATTTTCAAGGCTCCTCCCACATTTGTCGTCACAATGACCCTAGGCTGCTGGGTTGACTGTCACCACTGCCTCTGAGACCCTGCTAGGCTCAGCGTCAGTCATTGGCTGACAGGCTGGCTCATTAGTCCCTGCCCAGAGCTGACTGGGGTGGTCCAGGCCTTGCTGTTGCCCATCCAGGTGGGAGCAGCTCCAGCTCCAGGGCCTGCTGGGGATGCAGGTTCTGACCTGAGGACCTTAAAATGGGCCTTTCATGATAAAAGTCAAATTAGACAGAAATTAGAGATGTGTGGGGCCTAGGAGAGGTGGTTGGGAGACCAGCAGGGTATCCCTGTGTTCTGTAGGAAAAATCTAACTTGTGCCCAGTGAGCCTGAGTAGTGCCTTTCCTGGCCCCTCCTGGAGGGTTGGGAGGGGATGAGCATGGCCCCCTGACAGGACCATAGCTCAAGTGAACCTGTGGGCCCTGCTGGGTCCTATCGAGGAACTGAGTGCAGAGAGCACCCATCAGTCCTGAGCCCCCAGCTGATTATGGACTATGGAACACATTTCTTTTTCCCCATAGAAGGGATACCTGAGAGACCCTCTGGACCAACCTGAACTTTTAGGGGCTTGTCATTGGTCACCTGATTTGGGAAGGCTTTCCTTTCCTGGCTGGAGTCAAACTCTCAGGTGCTGCTTAAGGTCCCTGCCAGGGTCCGAGAGCTCCTGGCCCACATCTCAGGGCCCAATCCCTACCATCCTTTCCCCCACTTTGATTCTTGCAGAGCTGGGCCAGGACTATGCTCCCTGGAAGTTACTCTGATGCGGGTCCCCCCACCTGTAGCTCCCAGTCCCTGTGTAGCCGTTGGCTCTAGCGCCAGTGGCAGGTGCCGCATCTGCCCTGTCCCTAGCTCCACATGGCTTGAAGGTGCCCTCCTGCAGCAGCTAAGTACTAACCGCCAGGTATAGACATCCAGGTATGACTGTCGGCTTTGGGGTGCTGTCACACCTCAGAAGTTCTGCAGGGAGCCAGGCAGACTCTCCTACCAGCCTCACCCAGCTCTTCCCCTGCCAATCCACAGTGTGCCGCCAAATAAACACTAGGCCTGGGTCCTGTCAGCCTCATCACTTTGTTCCTGACAGGAGTGAAGCTCCACGGTCATCCTGTGGACCCAGCATGGAGGCAGGCTGGTGACTGGGATGAAAGGACTAGGCTAGTCCTCCCCAGTGCCTGCCTCAGCCTCAGCCTCAGCACATTTTGGGAATAAGAGCCACAGGCAAACACAGAGTGATGGCGAATAGTTCAGTTTACTAAAGGCGCATAGGAGCAGGAAACAAACAACAACAACAACAAAACAAATGACAGATGAATGAGTGAAAAGAGGTCAATCATCAAAGTCAACCTTACCTACTATATAATCTCACTTATATAAAATTATCAAAAGGTCGCAATGATATGTATATGTGTTTTTGTGTTTCTCACAGTTTTTCCAAGTTAATTTTAATTTTAGTGCATTTGAAATGTTGGCTTGTTCTTTTGAGTCATTTGCATGCTGTAGTAATTTAGATTTAATTGTGAAGTACACAACCTCAACTTCTAGGGAAGATGGAGTAACAAGGACTGGATTTATCCAACTCACAGAAATAATTAAATAGTCATGTGGTTTTGAAGACACTGTGCTGACAGGTAATACAGGGGTCTATGCTGCTTTCTTTTTGCAATTTCGCCTTATAAACACATGATCTTCATGATAGTTGCTAAACAGATGAAACAATATGGAAGGCTGCAAAATGGATATCAACTCTCTTGGCTTGGAAATCACAAATACTACATTGACTCATATGTATAGCAATGGCCAATGTTAGTCACATGATTGTTTAAATTTTTCTAATTTCATATTAAGATGAGGGTGCAAATATTTATGTTACATTGCTTTCATTTCTAAGGTAAATTCAAGCTGTGGGTCACATGATTTGTAGTCTTACCATGAACCCAGGAAGGAGATGAAGACAAGATGTGGGTGAGCCCTTGCAATCTCTCCCATAAATTGTTACCTAATTGATACTCAAAAGAGAATAAATGTTAGACTATTTATGATAATCACCCTCTTCATTTCCTGGCAGAGTTTCCCAGGATGCCAAATTTCCTTGAAATTCTCTAAATTCTTCGAGATGCTATTATGTTGGATCCCTCTATGTTGGACAGTTGCTGCCAGACACAGGATCACAGCAGTTGTTGTTTTTATTTTCTTTGAACACCCAGTAAAATCTCAGCATGGAAGCTTTGCCTTTTTAATTCCATAGTATCTTTGCATACTGACCTATGCAACAACCCCTAATTTTATAATAGAATGAGAATTTTCTTCTTCCTATTGTTGTATAGTCTAAATCTGTGGAGTCCCACTACCTTCAAAATGACTGAACTTACCTGAAAAATTGTACAAATGCCAGTAGACACAAGGGAAAACCAGAGTTTTCTTGGGGGGCAAGCAGAGAAATAAGAGGCAGTGGGAGGATATTGAATTATTTTTATCTTTGCCAACCAAAGATAACATGCCTGCCAATGAACCACATTGTACATCCTAGAAGGATTCTAGGCATTTTAGGAAATCAATCCTCAGTAGATATTTGCTACACAATGACTTCCATGATATTTGGTTTGATGAGAAGTTCACTCACAGGTCTATGTATTCATTGGTCAGTCTCAATTGCAACAAATTATTCAAAATCTACTATAAAGATTTTGGTGGATTTACAACCTCCTCCTCAACTTCAGGATTCTATCTGGTAAACTTGTAGATTTTATGCCAAATGGGATTAAACTCAGCTCTTTAGGAAAAGATTTTGACCATATGGCAGAGACACCCAGTTGGGTGGTCAGGTCTATATTTCACTGTCAAAATCACCTTCTGTATGGAACAGAATATTGCTATGAGAGGTCTACCACAGTGATGGGTGAGATTGATAAAGATTTGGAATGATCTAAGTCTGCGGAAAGGCAGGTGATTGTGCCCTGTTTTTTTTTTTTTTTCACTTGAATTCAGGGTGCAACCTTCAGAGAAGGGTTATCATGAAGGACAGCAGGTGAAGTTCCAGTTTGGACAAGAGGGCACACTGGAGCAGACTTAGGGGACAGGTGCTGTAATGCACAGAGAGTTTGGGCTAGATGAAAACGCCAACCCCAGTGCAGAGTCAACTCTGAAGGAACTCTGGGGTTACAAGAAGCAGGGATCTAGTTAAATGAAACTCACAGGCCCTCCTAAATGATGCTTAAATATTATTTCAACCTTCCTTTTTTATACCTGCTTTCAGTTCATTGGCTACAACATCCTTCCCCACGTATCTCAAGAGGCTTTAAGCATAGTCAGAAGAGAAATAAAGAGAGGAAAGGTTTGACTCAGGCTGGGAAGAGTAGAACAGAGTGAGGTATAGATGAATTCAAGGAAGCGACCTAGCCCCAAGCTGTCATGTACTAGAGATTTGAAACTGGACACAATTACCAGGCCTCTGAGCCTGAGTATTGGAAAGTTTTTAAAGTATATACAGCATGTGACATAATGCTTGATGTATCTTAAGATCTTAGCAAGTAGCAGTTATTGTCATGATTATGTTGATCCCAAACTCTCGCATCATCCCCTGTGTGCTTGTGTATATGTGTATGCATTTTCTAAATCCGGGCTTTCGTAGAAAACAGAGAATGCTGTGGGACTTGAAATAGCAAATCACACAAAACTGTTCTACAGCAAGTAAAATTTTTGCCTTGGAGATTGTTATTTAATTTGGTGTGGGAGTATTTTCTCCAGCTAATGTAATTCACATTTCATAGAATTTGTATCAAGGAGCTATTCCTCCCTTTGTTCCAGCTGCCCTTCTACACATATCCAACACCCCTCCCCTTTTTATTTATTATTCCCATACCAAATATTTGGCCCTTGCTTGTTGTTTGTCAAATTATACTAAAGATAATCTATGTATGTTTTCCTTTGAATAAAGTGGGCACTGGCTTTTCTACGAAATGGCAGAGTGCCCCACAGTAGATTCCAGGTATCTAATCTCAAAAGAGTATCATACTTCTCCTAAACTCTTTGAACATATGTATAGAACACTTAGTTTGTACACTGTGTTCAACAGCATGGAAACAAGAATGAAGGATACCTTCCATTCCTGTCACAGGTGGGAATCTCAATCCAGTTTACCCATGACCTAAATGTAATAGATAACAAGGGTTTTCCACTATAGGCTTTTGGGTTTCAATGCTGACATCCACTATTTGAGGGTCTGGTCCCTGTTCACAATGTCTTTAGCCTCACCTTGCTCACTACCTAGTTTAATGTAAAATTAACTTCCACTAAAATATTTAGTTTTCAAAACCCACAAATTTCCATGCTTCAAGGCATAAACACTTACTTCACTGGCTCATGTGAACTGCCCATCTCAACCTCATTCCACCTTCGTTTAAATGAAAATTAGGTGTTAGAAAATTCTACTGCAATTCTTATAAGATTATAGGTCCTGTGTTAAATTTATATGAGTAGGTTCTAAAGCTTTAATCCTAGCATCCCCAGTCCCACTGAAATGCTTTCCAGAGAGTAAGTGTCAGTACAGGTTTGGGAAATAAATAAACCAATAAGCATGGGATCTAATTTATTAAAATTTATTTCATATATACTCTGGGAAGAGCTAAGTAAATTAAAGGAAATTTTATATAATTTTACAGAAAAAAAGAAGATAAAAAGCAAAACTGATTGTTTTTTTCTAGTTCTCACAATTGATCCCAATCATTTTAATGCTGAATTCTTCCATATTTCAGAGGAAATGCCTATAGAAATGCCATTTTATCTTACTCCACATCACACAGTAAAATGTATGGGTTTACAGTATGAGGAAAGATCTTACTATTAAACATCACGAATAGCATTCATTGTGTGACCAATATTATTTGAATATGAAGATATGGAAGATAGTGAAACTTTCATTAAAAGAAATAACACTTGCATAATACACTCATCAAAAAATAATAGATTGTGCGTCAACTTACACATACAAAGTAGGAACCTATAGAATGACAAATACTGTTTCCCCCCAGCTCGACCCTGGACCTACATTTTTTGAACACTAACTGCCCTCTTCAGATACATGAAGAAGGTGTCCCTGACTTCACTAGGCGTGGGAGGTGCTGTCACACATGGCACTGGAACTCACACTGGCCATGGAGGTAGAGGCAGCCCTGACTGAAGTTCTAGCTTGAGCCCTCTCTTCTTCATCTCGCAGAGCAACCTCATACTGAGATGGGTAAGACTTTGGGTCAGTCCCATGAACCTTGGCCAGAAACTCCAGGATTTCCATCTTTCTGACTTCAGCATGGGCTCTTGGGCCCCACAGGAATTCATATTGTGCAGGATTACTGTTGGCCACCTGGCGGTACTCCAGATACCTTTCCTTCACCAAATCTTTGGTGATGAACTCCTTGGGATCCCCAAAGATGAAGTGCTTCTGCTCAGAATATATTCCTGTTATATTCAGCACTCTCCAGACTTCCTCTTCAGAGACACAGTTGTCATTCATGAAGATCACACCCAGCATAAGGATCAGCAGACCAGTCTTGGGCAAGCCCTCTGGAGGACACAGCTTCCCATCATAGGTGAGACCCAGCTTGATGAAGATGCCATAGCAGTGGCAGGTGGGGTCCACTTCCTTCACATCAAGGCCAAAGATCATCTCCATGCGCTCAGAGGCTCTCAGGAAGATCTCAGGGAAGTGCTCTTCATCATCTTTGATGATAATATTCAATATATCTGCCTTTCTTACTAGCGCCTCCATTCGATATTTCAGCAGCAGGAAATTCACCAGAAAAGCCACTTTCTTCTCTAGAGCATCTATGGGCACATTCTCGGGGTTTGCTATAGCTTCCGAGGTGCTCAGACTCTTTTTCTCTACTTTGCTACTGGAGCCTTCTTCGGGTTTGCTTGATGAGGTGGCAGTGATGTCACCTTCACAAGAGCAGAAACTCTGAGGACCCTCAGGAGCACTCAGCATCTTGGCATCAGGAGCCTCCTGCAGGTTGCCTGACATCGGCAGGGGAGAGGAGGAGGACAAGGTTTCCTCCACAGCCTTGGAGACCTGTGCACTCTCCAGGCCTTGGGTCTCACTCTGGGTCTGAAGGTGCTGATCAGGTGTGCACTGTGCACTCTTCTGATCCCGAGGCATCATGGCTCTTGCTGGTGGCAGAGGCAGGAGTGAGCAAAGGAAGGTGGATGTTGCAGGGTCACTGCCTAAGGGAGAGAGGGAAGATGTGAGTGTCCTCAGTTGGTAAATCAACTGTAGTGTCTCTCATGGAAGCTACTGCCAATGGAATTTTCCTGACAACAGTGTTATAGGGTCTCACAGGTCGCTAGTGTCTTCATTTCTATGTCCCCCAGGAAACTGAGGGAGGACGTGAGAATCCTCCTCAGGGTGCAGCCAATCAACTCAACACCAGATATTCGGGCTCACAGCAGACAGCTGTTATTGGGCTCTTTAGAGCCACCTCTGCTCTGAGGAAGGTAGTGCTATCAGTTTACGACTAGAAGTGCCACTTTCTTGGCATCCACTAGGGCCTGTGTCACCTCTCCTGGGCTGCTAGGAGGCCAACCTCCCAGAACCAATTACATCTCCTAAGATAACTGAAGAGGAAGTGTGGAGGTCCCTCCTTGAGCTACCCAAGCTATCGTTTCCCAGGGATGGCAGTAGGAGCCAGATTCCACGCAATATTGGTGTGCTCAGTCCCCTCAGTTCTCACTCAGGTTATTCACATGAGATCCAGGCAAGCAAAAGGATTCTTTTTTTCTAACTTAATTTGTCCCCTAAGTCCAAAGTCTCCATCTTCTTGTCACTCTGGAGATTTTGGTGAGGTGTCACCTCCATATAACAGGTTTATCCATACTTTCTCAAGGGTGATAAGAAAGCAGAGCAGGAATTTTATGATCCAGATTTTTCTGGGGTGTGTAGCTCCTCAGTTTTCATTTAGGCTCCTTGACATGGCTAGGTATGGGGCCTTACTACTCTTTTAACTAATGGCACATATACTGTGCCTTCATGAAAACCTCATCTTCTGGAATCACACGAGAAGGATGCGAATTAGGACACTACTCATTCTCAGATATTGCTGCTTCATGGTTCTAATAACAAGGGCAAGACACCATGGGAGTCCTGCTGCTCTGGTGTGGGTGGACTTTGTGTATCTTACTGAGAATCCTTCCTGTGACTCTTAACAGGCCCTGGCCTCCTTTGTCTACTGACCTGACGTGACATGGGCACACATAACAAGGGCCCTCAAGCAGGGAGAGGTGAGCAACTTGTCATGGGATCCCTGGGGTGATGAAGGTATCAGGGCTCTTTGGTGACAATATATGCTAGAGTGGACTCCTTTCAGTCCTTCTTCTCTGTCTCCTTAGAGACCCCTGTCCCTTCCTGTGCACCCCATCTACTGTGTGTCTGAAGCTGCTGCCATCAGACCAACACCTCCCTGGGACCTCAGTGTCCAAATTGAACTGGTGAGATGTCTGATCATCCTTGTCTGTGGCCTCCCAGGGTGTGACTATAGGGACAGGAAAAGTTTTCTGAGGTGTCATCTATGATCGATGTTGGGGGCCTAATGCAGCCACACACAAACCCTTTACCCCTGGTGGTTCTCTTCTCCTAAGACAAAGACACAAAGGGTCTGGCTAGCCACACACCCCCAGAAGTTTGTACCAAAAGATCCTAACCTGACAGGTAACCTGTAGAATGTGCACCTGTCTACAGCCCCATTTAAATGTGTCTCTAACTGCCCTCAGGTGCAGACGCCATCCTTGCTCTGTCCAGGTTGGTCATGCCCTTCTTTCAATAATGTTGACCTAACCTTCTGATCTTATTCTGGTTTTATCTCTAGGCACAATTGTTTACACCCTTCAGATGGTGCTGTGATTGGTATCTGGTGGCAGATTTGCTGTCTGGCAGCCTAGCTGTATCTCACTGCCACCTGCCTTAGTAATCCCAGTTTCTGAGTCCTGATTCCAGTTGCACCCAGATCAGATTCTGCTGAGAAGCCTGTCAGAGAGACCAAGAGAATTTTTCCCCACCTACTATTTAAATATGACTAAGATTTCTAAATAGCTTCAAACAGCATCCCTCTAGGCTAAATTCTTTTACTTGCTCCAGGCCTCTTAGGTCCTTACATTTTTTCATTTGATTCTTTTGTTCTTTTGTGCCTTAACTACAGGGTCTTGGCCTAGTGCTGTGCTCCCTTCTGGGGTATATGATCCCAAATAGGATCCCAAATTCATTTTTCATTTTTTTGTTTTAGGCCCAGCTTCTTTATTTCCATTACCACACTCAGAACACATACATTCATGTGAGGAAGCCATTATACATGTCCAAACCTTTTATGCTAATATATCAGACACCCTGCTTCCAAATCCACTCCACACTTGGTTCACTGATGGCAGTTCACTCCTACATAAAGGCCAGAGGTTCTCAGCCTATGCCATCACCTCCCCTCCCTCTGTGGTTTGAGATCAAATCTCTCAGGGAGGGATTTGGGCATGACCTGCCTGGAACTTCCTTTCTAGGAACTTCCTCCCATAAAGCAGAACTTGCATCCCTCACCTGAGCCTTACAACTTGCTGGGAAAAAAACAACCACAACCAATATATACATGGATTCAATACAGGCTTATCACATCTTATGCCATCATGCTGCTATCTGGGCTGATCCATGTTTTCTCACCACATCGGGCTCCCCCATAACTAACACCACTCAAATACATGAACTCCTCCACGCATCCCTGCAGCCCACCCAGTTTGCAGTCATTCACTGGAAAGGTCACTGACCTCCATCTGACCATATCGCTCAGGGCAACAATTTTGCTGATTCTGCAGCACATTATGTTGCCCTCACCCAATCTGCCCCCAACCCTCTCTCCCACATTTCCCATTGTTCATGCCTCAATGCTCTTCAGAGAAAGCAGCTGATTATACCATAAGACACCTCCCTAAAAATCAAGGATGCTTCATGAGAGAAAAGCAACTTCTCCCCGCAGCCCAAATCACACAGATCCTTACACAACTCCCCAATCTATTTCATGTAGGACTAAAACCCTTTGAAAACTTTTTTTGACCTCTAATTCTGTGCCCTATTCTCCACTCTCTTCTAAAACAAATCTCCTCCTCATATACCATCTGTACCCCCTCCTCCCTACAAGGAGGTCTCAACCTCTTCCCTCTCCCAACTACATCAGGCGAGAGGCCATCTACCAGGCCAAGACTGGCAAATAGATTACACCTACATGTTCCCTGTTAAAAAGAAAAAAACCTTTCTCACTCATGTAGACACCTTTTCAGGGTGGATGGAAGCCTTTCTTCTCACTCCAGAGAAAGCTGGAGACACAGCCCTGATTTTACTGACAGTAATAGTTCCCTGCTTTGGCATTCCCCCCTCCCTTCAGTCAGACAATGGGCCTGCTTTCACATCTCAAATAACTCAAAAGGTGTCTAATGGCCTAGCCATTGCTTGGAATCCTCACATTCCCTACCATCCTCAATCCCCTGGAAAGGGAAAGAGCACTAACCACCTCCTAAAATTACACCCAACTGAACTTACAACCGAAATTCACCTTCGTTGGCACCAACTTCTCCCCTTAGCTTTAACAAGCTTAAGAGCTCTAGCCAGAAAACCTTCCCTTCTAAGCCCTTTTGAACTCATGTCTGGCTGTTCTTCAATGTTAGGAATCCTGCTACAGCCTTCCTCATTACTTGGGGACTATCTCTCAACACTTAACATTTTAGAAAATGTTCTCCAGAAGGACGCTGACCTCACCCCAATCCAGGAGAAACAACAACCTCACTTAAAACCAGAGACAAAGTTCTCTTAAAAGCTCACCAAGTGCCCCAAAGGGACTCTCCCCATCATGGAAAGAGCCATATACTGTCCTTATTATCACCCCTATTGCCATTAAACTAACTGAGTTTCCCCAAACCTCATTCCACATCTCAAAAATAAAACCTTACCCCATCCCAATGTTCGGATATAGCTCCACTTTAATAGACCCAACCTCCTTCAAAGTCCAGATAATCCCCGAGAAACCATAAACCACGATGACCCACCTTCTTCACCGTCTCCAGAACCCCTGTCCAGCCAGGTCATTTCCCTCCTCCATTTCCTGCCCCAGAACCTCTGAAGAGCAGTCCTTGGATTCCTCTTTAAGGAATTCCTCTAAGGATCCTTTTCCAGTCATGGAAAACATCATATGCCTTTTTTACCCAAACACCTCCTGCTCTCCCTCTCCTTCTTATCTTCCCTTCCTAATGAACCAAGTTTTAGCTGTCTCCTCTTTACCCGCTTATCTAAACATTTCCCTTACTGCATGCTCAAAAAGTCTCACCTCGCATTGCCATCCAGTTGTCAGATATGTTTACATACCTCCCCCACCCCCTTCTTATTCAACTATACCTGTCTTGCCTTGAACTTCGGCTTCTACATTTCCTCCCTTAAGTACTCTGTTTATAAAGGGAGAGCTTTGTCTTCTTGCTTAATCACTTGATATAAATCATTCCCCAGTGAATATCAAAGAGAGGCTAACAACCTTCTCAGGCAGTGTACCCAAGACTTAAAACCTCTAAACTCCTCCAAAGGGCTATGGAGGGTCCCATAGACAAGGTAATCTCTTCCCTCCCAGGCTCTCTTCTGCTCTCAAAGAGTCAAGCCCCAAGGGACACCAGTAGAAACTCTCAGCCCAACATTAGATAATGTCACTCTTACCATTGCCCCTTCCATTTCAACACTACGTGGAGCTATCCTCAGGCTTTATCCAGACAGGCTACTATAGCTTTCCCTCATTCTCACTGGGCCCCACACCCAAAACCTGCACTCTCTTTTCTGTCAGGGAAGGCCTTCAGTCTAGTCTTCACTTCTTTCGTGGATTAAAAGCTCTGGGGAAACTCAGAACTCTTGCCCCTTTATCCCCATACCCACTGACGACCTCACTTATCACCTAGATCAAACCAAGTTTCACCCCTTCCCTGAGACATACTCTCTTACACACCACTTAGACAATTTATTACTGGTGCAACCCTAGCAAGAGCCCTTTCCATTTGGGATTCTTTTTTTTTGGCCGGGGCTGGGCTTGAACCTGCCACCTCCGGCATATGGGACCGGCGCCCTACACGTTGAGCCACAGGCGCCGCCCTCCATTTGGGATTCTTAAAGGGTGCCTATAAAATATGCTGGAACTCGAGAACTGCTTCTTTCCTTTAACTTTTCAACTTGCCTCGACGCTGCTATCTTTTTCATATGCAGAACTTCTACCTATGGATGCCTCCCAACAAACTGGACCAGCAGCTGCACTCTTGTCCTGCTTTCTCCGGATATATCAGTCTTCCCAGGCAAGGAACAGATTCCAGTCCCCATTCACATCTTACTTAGAACTAAATGTGCCAACCAATTAATCACTTTCCTAATAGGACTAGCCTTCAGCACAGGAGTTTCCATCAGGACTGCTGGCCTAGAGATTACTACTCACCATTTCTGACTAATGTCCACCGAGCTGGCCAAAAGCCCCTAGGAAGTCTTTAATCAGTTACAACTCATATAAGACCAGGTGTACTCTTTAGCTTTAGTAGTTCTCCACTCACGGCTAGGGAAGGGGGCTTTTGCACTTTCTTTTTTTTTTTTTTTTCCTTTGCACTTTTTAATAAGAGGCATGCTGTTTCTATACCCACAAGTCTGGTCTGGTCTAAGAGGGCATCACCCAACTCTGGGAATAAGCTACCCACCTGTGATCTCAAAATGAAAGGCCTTGTTTCTACAGCTCATAGGGACACTATATTCTACCCTCTTTGGGTCCCCTTGAGGCAATCTTCCTGTTATTAACCGTTTCCCCCTGTGTCATCTAATTCCTGTCCTCATTTATTCAAGACAGAGTTAAATAGTGTCAGCCACAATTGCAACCCAATTCCTACTACTCCCCAAATACTCTCCCAATATACCCCAAACCCACACAGACCTACCAATACCCAACTCATCCCACTGAGGCAACTATTGCCCTATCAAGCCAGAAGTAGTATCTGAAGACAGACCATCGATCCCATGACCTCCTTTAACAAGAGTCAGGAATGTTGGGGACCTAATACAGCCACAGACAAACCCATTTTCCATTCCCCTCCTCTCCTCCTAAGAAAAGGCACAAAGGATCTGGTTGGCCCCAACCTCTAGAAGGTTGGGTCAGGACCCTAACCTAACAGGCAACCCATAAAATGTGCCCACACCATATAAAAGTGGTCTCTAACAGTCCCCCAGGTGCAGACACCATCTTTGCACTGCCCAGGAAGTTCGCCCTCCCCTTTTAATAAAGCTGGCCTAAACTTCTCTCCTACTACAGTTTTGTCTCTGGATGCAATCGTTTACACCTTTCAATCTATACTCATGCAAATGGTCAAGTCTTTGCTCAATTGTAGTCCACCCCTTGGTTCATGCCATTGTGTGAGACTTCTTCCCTCTGCTGTCCTGATGATAGCTCCTCATACTTAAGAGTCCTGTTCCTATGGCCCCTTAGAAGTGATTGAAGGTTCATCACACCCAACCATTTTTATCTCAAATTTTGCTAGTGTGATAGTAGGACAGGGCTCTGTTGAGATCACATAGTTCTGGGGTGAGTATTCTCATTAGCATCACTTAGGCTTCTTCCCTTGACCAATGCCATTATCTGGGACCTGATATCCTTTCCTCAGAACAATATCTTTATCTCTGAATTCACTGAACATAATAAAAGAAAATATCTCAGCTTGGCTCAGCACCTGTAGCACAGTGGTTATGGCACCGGCCTCTACCGAGGCTGGCAGGTTCGAACCCAGCCCGGGCCTGCTAAACAATGACAACCACAACAACAACAAAAAAAAAAAAAAAAAAGAAAGAAAATATGTCAGCCTGACAGCACTTTCTAGGCCCTCACAGCTGATATCAGGGCTACACAGGGCTATTTTTTGGCCCTTTTCTTCTGGGATGGGGGCTTCCGAGAGGCCTGATTCAGGGTCCCTGCTTTGATTTCTCTTCGGGCTTCATTTCCCATGTAATGCTCCTCCTTTTCAAAAAATGGCTGAATTAAAAAAAAAAAAAAGGCTGAATTCCCAGAGACACCAAGAAGGAAAGGATGAGATATCATTAAGTCATAACTTCATATCTTCACCTTGCCTCTTGGCAATCATTGTGTACCTACCCCTATGTTGACATGAGGCTCCCATTCAGACCAAGACATTTACTTCCCTGAAACACTTAAATATGTATGAGCAATGTGGGATTCTTATCATTCCACCTTGGGCTTGCATGGGGTGAATGAAGAGGCATAGTTAAGCTTATGAAGGTCTCAACTGCATTGAAATGGGCGCCCATTTGGTCATCACTTAATATCTATACCTTGGCTCCAGACACTGTGGAAGATACCATCCCTATGCTGACCTGATGGTCAGTCCTTATACTAAAGATTCACTCCTCAAGAACCCACCACAGAGGATGTGAAGTGTCCTTCATCTGGGCTTGCTGGATTCTCCAAACTGACAACATTGGTGGACACTGGTGTTATCTGTGTTCTGGGGTGTGTGGTTACTTTAGTCCTAGGTCACAGTCCTTATCTTGGATTCTTTAAGCACCCAGAGATTCCCCCCTCTATGACCTTACTTCAGTCCCTGACACCAAGGCACACAGCTCCCTGAAATTTAAATGGATTAAATGAAATATTCTCACATGTGGATTCCTCTACCAGGTGCCTACCAATGATGATTGAAGGCGCAGAACAGAGTCCCACAATGACTGTGATAGCTGTTTCAGATTATTTGGTCAAGGGAATTTGCCCTTGGGGTCCACCCCTTCAATCCTTGTATAGCTGGGATCTTATCCTTGTGACACACAATAATGTCTCCTTCCCAGTGAACATCATGGAGGAGTGAGTGGGTGTCCCATCTGGCTATCTCTGTTTGGATCTCTTAAGGGTTTCCTGTGATCAGTGGGTTCACACTTTTATGTGGTATGTTTTCCTTTCAGACACAACTACATGACATCTATCACAGCCAGGGAATTCTTTTGCTGACCTAGGTAATCTATTTAGATCAAATATCCTCTTCCCTGATCCCTCAGGAGGAAATGAGAGATCTCCTAACCCTAATATCTCTATTGTGGGTCTCCCAGGACTGACGACAGGAAAAAGGCTCTATGGATCCTCTCTCTCATCAGTCAGTTAGCCCTGCTGCCTTCCATGGGGACCTCAGATGGATACCAATGGTCTCCCTCAGTTCAGCTGTGTTGTGCTGCCTCCTTCCAAGAAGGTTCTCAACTCCGTGAAACACTCCAGAAAAAAAGAGAGGAGAAATCTCATGAATGGGACATCCAGAACTGACAATAGGGACTAGACACTGTGGCACAACTTCTTTCTCCGGACAGGAAAAATGCCAAAATTCACTCTCGATCCTCCCCTGAACCCCCACAGGGTGTGAGAAATCTTCCTAAGCAGTCACTGAGCACCACTTCCTGCTTCCCCTGCCCAGAGAGTCTCAGGGCTAACAGGCCAAGGCTCAGTGGATTCATCACTGTTCTGTGGTGGGAGATCCCTTCATTTCTCATTCGGTTGTCTTTTCTCAACTACTGGAAGGTGTGAGGACTCTTACCCCTGGGCAATAAGGCCTTCCCCTTAATCAGGTCCCCCAGGACTAAGTGTGGGGTAGGTTGGGGCTGACAGGCTGACCAGGGGCTTATCAGGCTAGACCGTGGGGCGGGGCTCTTATCTCTGGGGACTCCTCTAACCTGGGGCAGATGTTGCCGTCAGTTTTATTTAGAACCTTACCTTGAATCTGGAAGCACCCGCGACTCCTCCGTCAGCTGACTTGAGTCTGCCGAGCACAAGCGGAGTTCCTGAAGGCCTTCAGACACGCAAGCAGGAAGTCAGTGGGCGTGACATCTTGGTGGCCTTGCCTGGGGCCTCCCAGGTAGGACCTCAGCGGCGGGCCTCTCTGCACTCACCTTAGTTCCATAGCCGAGGGTGCTGAAGATCCTCCCTCCCAGTGCTCACGTTCACTTATGCTTGGTGTCCAATTTCTCCCTCTGCTGAGCTGAGGTTGGGCTCTCAGCCTGAGGTCCTCATGTTTCTGAGAACCCTGCAGAGCGACTGGGGGGATGGCTCAGCTGGAGAGCCCTGCCTCAGGCCTTTTAGGGCTCAGAGGAGGCACTGTCCATTCCTGCGTGACCTCCTTTACTCAGCTGTGTGGGTTTCCTCCGTCCTCCCCCATAGGGACCCTAATCTTGCCTCCTTTCTCTTTGATTGTAGGCTTCCTGAGAAAAGACAACTCCCAGCAAATCTTGACTAATTTACTCACACTGCAAGCCTTGCAGGGGTTGGCTTGGGTCTCTGCCCCTGCCTTAAGGAAACACGGGAATCTTACAGTACAAGACAGGCAGGGACCAGGACAGGTGGTGGGGCGTCAGAGAGAAACACGTTGATCTATGCTTTCTCTTCACCAGCCTGGCTTAGCTTCTTATGCAGCTTTGATTCTATTAAGTAGAAATATTTATTTTCTACAAGGAAGGGGGTTAAGGAGAATGTTTTTGTGAGAATTTATCTGATATTGCCTATGAAAATGATCAAATCTTAAATGGGCTGTGTATACTGTGGAATGCTATTCAGTTGCACAAAGGAGGAATGCATGCCTTTCGCAGCAGTTAGACAGGAATTGAATATTATCTCTTTATCTTTTTCATACCCTTTACTTAGTTTGCAATTGTTAGTGTTCTAATATATTTTCCAGTCCGCTTTTTAACAATTGAGCAGGCTTGAGTCAGGTCTTCTTTTCTTGGAGTCTACTCACCTGCTTTTTGGGTATCAAAGAGAACTATCTTCTTTATATGTTGAGCCATTTAAAATCTATTTGTGTGGCTGGTGGGAATGCAAATTAATACATTCCTTTTGGAAAGAGATATGGAGAACACTCAGAGATCTAAAAATAGATCTGCCATTCAATCCTGTAATTCCTCTGCTGGGCATATACCCAGAAGACCAAAAATCACAACATAACAAATATATTTGTACCAGAATGTTTATTGCAGCCCAATTCATAATTGCTAAGTCATGGAAAAAGCCCAAGTGCCCATCGATCCACGAATGGATTAATAAATTGTGGTATATGTACACCATGGAATATTATGGAGCCTTAAAGAAAGATGGAGACTTTACCTCTTTCATGTTTACATGGATGGAGCTGGAACATATTCTTCTTAGTAAAGTATCTCAAGAATGGAAGAAAAAGCACCCAATGTACTCAGCCCTACTATGAAACTAATTTGAGGCTTTCACATGAAAGCTATAACCCAGTTACAACCTAACAATAGGGGGAAGTGGGAAAGGGAGGGGAGGGAGGGGGATTGGTGGGATTATACCTGTGGTGCATCTTACAGGGGTATTTGCGAAACTTGGTAAATGTAGAATGTAAATGTCTTGGCACAGTAACTGAGATAATGCCAGGAAGGCTATGTTAACCATTGTGATGAAAATGTGTCAAATGGTCTATGAATCGAATGTATGATGCCCCATGATCATATCAATGTGCACAGCTATGATTTAATAAAAAAAAATAAATAAAATAAATAAAATAAAATCTATTTGTGTGGCTCCATGCCTTGTATGTGGCTCAAGCGACTAAGGTGCCAGCCACATACACTAGAGCTGGCGGGTTTGAATCCAGCCCGGTCCTGCCAAACAACAATGACAACTACAACCAAAAATAGCCAGGCGTTGTGGCAGGTGCCTGTAGTCCCAGCTACTTGGGAGGCAGAGGCAGGAGAATCGCTTGAGCCCAGGAGTTGGAGGTTGCCATAAGCTGTGATGCTACGGCACTCTACCCAGGGTGACAGCTTGAGGCTCTGTCTCAAAAAAATAAATAAATAAAATAAATAAATAAAATAAAATCTATTAGTGTGGTTTGGATGAATTTACATCAGATGCCAATTAAATTTGCCTAATTTTGAGTGGAATTAGCCTTTAAACCTAGTTGATCCTGAAACATTTTGAGGGTGGTTTTGGACTAGTCTTTCAGTTTGCATGTTTTTATTAAAACTCTAATGTGTCTATTTAGTGATTTCTGTTTTACTTAAATTTCATGCAGTTCACTTAGTTATCCAAACTTAAAGATATAATACTAGACCATTAAATTTGAAATGTCTGATTTCAAATAAAGGTTTAGATTATTATATCTCAAACATGAAACAGTAAAATTAATCAAAACGTGCACCTAACCTACCAACAAGTTTTGCTATCGTAATGGTAGGATGTATATGCCAGTAATGAAGAAGCCTGGAGACTGAGTGGCATTGAAATCTGAAATACTTTTTCCAAAGCTTGTTGAGAATTATCTTTTCCTTGCAAGTAGTTGTCCAAAACCTAGAAGAAGTGGTAGTCGGTTGGTGCGATGTCTGGTGAATAAGGTGGATGACAGTTTCTAATTACAGCTTCTGTTTTAGCAGCATCATATGGGAGACAGAAACAGCGTTGACTTGGAAGAGGATTGGCCTGTCTCCATTGACCACTCTTGGGTGCTTAATAGCAAGAATCCTTACCAAGTCATCCAATGGATTACACTGGACACCAACTGTAATAGATTGACCAGGTTTCATGAAGGTGTGGTGGATAATAACAGCACTGGATCACCAGATACCATTGGCTTTTTGTGATGAATATTTGGCTTTGGACTGTGTTTTGACACTTCACTTTTTTCCAACCTTTGTGCCAAAGACATGAGATAGTCAAGTGAGATGAAAAAAAAAATCCACTTTTCATCACACACGAAATTGTCAAAAAGGGGAGATTTGATAGAGGGAGAGTAAAAGGTGGGACCACACCTATGGAGCATATTGCAAGGGTACAAGTCAAATCTGTCAAATGTAGAACATAAACGTCTTAACACAATAATCAAGTAAATGAGGCGAAAGCTATGTTGATTGGTTTGATGTAGCCACCTCAGACTGTATAAAAAAAATCAACACATTGTACCCCACATATGCATAAATGTATTCATGATCTATGTGTATTTGACTTAATAAAAAAAATAAAAATATTAACAGTGAAAAGAATCCATTTTTTTAAATCACACATAATAACACCATATAGAAATGATTCCCCTGTTTTGTCGTGACAGCAAAGGAAGGAAAGTTACAAGATAATTTTTCTTCTGATGTTCCTTTAATTCATGTGGAACTCAACCACCCAGTTTCTTTACCTTGCCGATTTGTTTCGAGTGGTCCAATATTGTTAGAAAAGTAACATCAATTCTTGCTGCAAATTTACTCAAAGGATGAGATGGATTTGCTTCCACTACAGATTTTAGCCCATCATTATCCACTTTGGTCTCAGGTCACAAATATGGTTCACTTTCAAGATTAAAATTAGCAGAAGAGAACTTCTCACACCATCGATCTACCTTGCATTCATTAGCCACATCCTTTCGAAACACTTCCTTTATATTTAGAGCTGTCTACACTACACTGGTTCCATGATGGAACTCATCTTTACAAATAACTCAAACTTTTGACTTATCCACAATTTCACAAAAATTACTATAGAAAAAAAGAAAGATAATCAGAAACCCAAAAGTGAGTTTCAAAGAATCAAGATGTAGTGTTACAACATGAAATACATACATAAATAAATGAATAATAAAGCAAGAAGTATCAAAGTGAAATGTCAGAGATATCAACCGTCAAACTTACTACTTAAGAAAATCAGATATTTTATACTTTATAACCTAGTATTTCTACTAAAACCATTTTCATAGTAACTATCAGACATGTATAACAGTACATAAAAAAAAATTTTTCCCTTTATACCTGACACTTAACATAACACTTATTAATAGCTCTAAGTAGAATGTTGGTAAGATTAGTATCTTTGGCAGCACCTGTAGCTCAGGGAGTAGGGTGCCAGTCCCATATACTGAGGGTGGAGGGTTTGAAACCAGCCCCAACCAAAACTGCAACAAAAAAAAAAAGAGAAAAGATTAGTATCTTTTTAATCTATGTGGTTGTTCCTTGGCAAGACCATTCCTGAGCTGATGATTCATGCTTCCATTTAGAGATATGTAATATTTATGTATCTTTTCATTTTGTAATGATGATCACCATTCAATTGTGATAATTCCATGTTTTTCACTGTTGCTTTTATAGCAGTCTCTCCTTCTTCTTAAGTTATTACCTGAAATTCTGTAAGTAGTAACTTCTTGTTTGCCATTTTTTGATCCTTAGGAAATATTATAACTTACTTCTAGTGTTCTTTTGTAAAATATAAATCTCTTCTGAAACTATTCCTTATACTATATTATTGAACTAATACTACTTATTTTTTGTTTTTTTCCTTTGTAATTGATAATAGATACAATTATCTGTCATACAGATCTTTTATAAGAGTTGGCTTTTGCAAGTTGAGTTTACTTTAATCAATTAATTTATTGATTTTGCATTTATCTTACTTCATACCTTCTTCTTCTTTTGGTTTAATATATTTTCTCTAGAGTTTTGAATACTGTTGGATTCAAATATGCTATCTTTTCAAATATTAATCTTCTAAGCCTACAAATATACTTGTAATATCAGTTGGGTGGTTTCCCACAATTGGTTCTATAGATCACATTGCTTACACTCTTAGAATATTTGCAATCTGTGTAAAAACTACCAGGTATAGAAAATTATCTTAATAAAGCTGTGAAGAGCAGAAGGATAAATTTTTCTTTAAGGAAGTTTCAGGGTCCATGAGGATTTTGCTTTATTTTCTTTTGGTTATCACTAATGAAAGGGACATGAATATATCTAATCGTTAATGGCAAACTCAAGTTTTCTTTAAGAATGCAAGGATGTTATAACATTTAAAAAAATCAGTCAGCAAAATTTGTGAATGGCAACAGTCAGAGACTAGCCAATGAGTCAAAAGATATAACTCAGAAGAAAGTCCATACAGGAAGTTGGTTAAACAAGTGATGCAAGAACTAAACAAGAGAGAACAAAGAAACTCAATACTTAACAACTCGTGGGAGTCACTTCAACATCTAGTCTGGAGAGACAAAGAGAGAAGGTAGTGTTAACTGAGTGAAGAGAGAAGTTTGGGTTAACAGGATTTGGACTGATAGTGTTCTAATCTCATGGTGACTGGAGTCTAGAGAAACTGTAGCAGTTGAAGCAGAAGATACCAGATGCACAGAAGAAGGATAAAAACATTAGGCACTCTCATCCTGAGGCCTAATCTCCTCCTAGTATGTTCTGTTGGCTGGACTAAGTGTTCAACCAGATGTTGGAGAGCTAGAAAGTAAATGTCAGACTCGGCAGAGTAGAGAACAGAGCAGAGAGAGTGAAGAACTGATCTAAGGACCACAGGACTAGCATAGCACACGTACAGGTTAAACGAGGAAACCATACCCAAATTGATACAGAATAATGGCTCAGAAAAGTCATCCTGATTCATTCATTACAAAAAGGCATTCTCAAATTAAATCACGGACATGTACAAAAAATGCTCCACAGTATAATTTCTATGTCATGTGGAAATATTAAAAACTTATACTTTAGGCTGGGCACTTTGGCTCACACCTATAATCCTAGAACTATGGGAAGATGAGGCTGTTGAATTGAATGAGCTCAGGAGTTTGATACCATCCTGAGAAACATTGAGACCCCCTTTTCTACAAATAGCTGGGTGTTATGGTGGGTGCCTGTAGGTCCCAGCTACATGGAAGGCTGAGTGAAGAGGACCACTTGAGCCCAATAGTTTGAGATTGCTGTCACCTATGATGACTCTGCACTCTACAGAGGACAACAAAGTGAGATACAGTCTCAAAAAAGGGGGGGATGTATCTTTTAAAATTGGTAACAGACAAAGATGCTGCTATTACCATTTCTATTCTTCATTTTAACGAAGATGGTACATCGGAAATAAATGGGAAACAGAAGTAGTAAAAAAGGGTATGAATCAGAAAATAATTAACAATACTACTAACATTAAATGTGTATGGAATGCATATGGAGAAAAATCTACTTAAGAAAAATTACTAAAGCAATAAAATCATTTTTAAGGGTTTTAGGTGTAACATCCATAGATAAAAATGCACTATTTCTACAGCAATGGACAATATGAAGATGAAATAAATAAAAATGGTAAATTATGATAAATACTTTATGCCTAAATATATATAGAATAAAACATATAGGAATTTAATAAGACAATTATGTAGCTATTACTGAAATTTTCAAAGATCTAATTAAATGGAGAAATATTATATGTTTGCAGATAGCAGATTCAATATTGTAAATGTGATAATTCCCCCAAATTTAATCCACAGGTGAAAGTAATACTTTCCCTACAAATGAAAACCAAAAGGGTTGTTGGTAAATTTCTGTGTACATGAAACTTGGCAAGCTAATTCTAAAATATAAAAAGACATGCAGGTGAATACAGATAGCAAGCACTTTTGGGGGGAAAGGAAAAGAAGATGTGATGTTAAGGATTATTTTAAAATAAGTATAAAAAATAAGTTTGTGGTAAAGATGTAAGCATAAGCAAATAGAATAAAGAAAGGAAGATATGTATTATGCATGATCTCCATGCATCTTCTCATGATACCTCAGAGTCAAAGATTCTACAATAGACACACTCTTATTTGACAATGTGAATGTTACTTTCTTTGCATTACCATTATTATTATTGCTTAACACTTTGTTGCAGCAATCGTCTGACTTCTTTTCTGAATGTGTTGGTCTTTGTTCGTTCTTTGCGAGGTTTTTGTTTCTGGTCCCTATCTTAAACATTGTTATTGTTGTAAAACTTTAAGCCTTTTTAATTTTGTGAAGGCAAAAAGTGGAAACCTAATGAACACATGTATATGTGAAAATAAAAAAATATGTATATATACCACTGAATAGAACTGGGGGAAAGAACAGTTTTTGTACTAAAAATGACAGTGGAAATATCTGATATTCATCTAAAAAACAAAATGTGACTGAAATCCTCCTTTACATTCAATACAAAAATCACTTCCAGGTGGACTGGAAACTTATTTGCAAATTATTTACTTTGAAAATTTTCACACATAATAAAGGAAAGTAGTATGAAAAGCCCTCATGCATTTTATCAGCTTGACAGCCAGCAGCACTGGTCAATGAGGGAAGCAATAAATCTGGGAGAGAAAGCCTGGTTGTGGGGACACGTATCAAGTCGGTATCAGAAGGACAGGCAATGACAGAAGCAGGGAAGATGGAGAAGAAATGGCCGCTCCTTTGCCACCTGTTCTCTGCATAGTGGGCCCCAGAAATTACGGGGGCCCTCACTTTCAGAAAGTGGCACCTGGGACTTAGCACTGGCTTGAAAGAATGCTGTGTGGGCCAATGCCGTGTTCATTCCACCCCGACTACCTCGGTCCCCATGCTGACTTGTGGAGCTCTGCCGTGCCATGAACTACACCCTGACTCTCTCTCTCCGTTCCACCAGGAGATGCTGCGCTGGTAACAGACACACTGAACAGAAACAAGAGAACATTACTGACCTGGATGCAATGGTCTACCAGGATGTCCAGACGTGATGGGAGGAGAGGCCTGTGTAATTTCCACCTGGATGAGTGTTCTTTCTGAGAGTGAGGAAATTAGGAACTGGGCCTCCTTCCTTCCTTTGCCCACGTGGAGGTTCCTACAGATTCTTCAGTTCAGCACAAAGACCGTCCTGTGGAAACTGTGATTATGGTGAGTACATTAGATTCTGTCTACCACAATCTGTTCTCTGAACCCCGTGATCCACACCTTTCCCGTGCAAAACATTCACCCTCTCCAAAGACCCCCAAAGCGTTCGCCTACTACAAAGGCAGCTAAGAATCCAAATCCCATCACCTAAATCAGATTCCGGTGCAGAAGAGGCTCTTGGACAGAACACTAAGTGGGTCACAACATCTATTCGTGTATGTGTGAGATAAAAGGGACAAATTATCTGCTCCAAAATACCCAATAAATAACAGTGGGACAAGCATAGGACAACAGCTGCAATCATTACTGTTCATAAAAAGGAAAAATGGTAGACAGAAAACAATCCCTGGCTGATAGAAGTTGTGAAATTCTATTGAGCAAATGTGAGCTCCCTGTTTGGATTTTAATGCTTTTGGATAATTGTCCTAGGTATCAGCTACTTTTAGTTGCTTCTTCAGGGTCATCCTCCTTTTTTTTTTTCTTTTTCTTTTTTTTAGGGAATGTAGCATGCATTTACCATTTGCCAACTGTGACCAAATGCACTGAGACAAGGTCCCAAAACACCTACCTTTTTTTTTTTTTTTTTTTTTTACCTGTCAAAAGGTCCTTTTTATTTTATCCAGGATGTTTAAAAGTGAATGCTAAGACCCATTTTGCCTTCCAGACTTCATTCTCTGAACAGTAAAATACCATCTACGAAGTGGAATGCATACCCCAAAGCTTTAATTTGCCTACTGAATACCTAAATTTAAACTTCATTCCCACTAAAGAACATGCAGTTTACTAAAAGATAAAAAGGTCATGCCTTGAAACATTTATCGATGACTTTTCTCATCTGGACTCTTGCCTTCACACTTCTTTTTTTTTTTTTTTTTATTGTTGGGGATTCATTGAGGGTACAATAAGCCAGTTACACTGATTGCAATTGTTAGGTAAAGTCCCTCTTGCAATCATGTCTTGCCCCCATAAAGTGTGACACACACTAAGGCCCCACCCTCCTCCCTCCATCCCTCTTTCTGCTTCCCCCCCCATAAACTTAATTGTCATTAATTGTCCTCATATCAAGATTGAGTACATAGGATTCATGCTTCTCCATTTCTTCACACTTCTTTTTAATTGGCCCTCTCATTTCCCAGGATATCTTACCTAACTTACAATTACTCTTAGACCCTAAAATCTGAATATCTCAAGCAATAGCACAGTATCTTCCTTAGAGCAGATGTTCAGTGTTTAGGAGTCAACGAGCCAATGAGCATGGAATCTAATTTATTAAGATCTAATTTTTCCTACATTCATTATGAGCTAAGCAAATACAAGAAAGTATCATTTACTTTGCAAAAGAACATAGTAAAATTTATTAAGAAAGCCAAGAAGTTACTGTCATTTAATTTGTGTATGTCAATTTCTTGAGTCAAACAATTTTACTAATGAAGTATTTCAAATTTCCAAGGAAACATGCCTTGGAATTCCACATCATACTGTTACAAATTGCAACACAATGCAGTTTTTACAATTTGTTTTACAAAATAGCAAACTTTTACTCGGAAACCTGATGTGAAATACTAAGCATATAGACAAGTCATTCATAAATTTAGATTCTGAAGTGATGTAAGCCTTCTATTGCAATGAACAACTTTTAAAACCTAATGAGAAGATAAAGAAAGAAAACTAAGAAGGAAAAGCAGGAAAGAGAACAATGGAAATCGTACCCCCCAAATCACCTTCTTCAAGAAACAGAAAACAGGCCTTTCTGTGCACTAGTGCTCCTTACGAGGCTGTGAAGTGCTTGGATTGTTCTCTCTTTAGCTCTCTTGGCACCTGCACTAGCTCCTGTGTGTGAGACATCTAGAGAAGCAGTGATGGTGGATGGAGCTCCCCAAGGGCCCTGGAGAGTGTAAGGTGTCCCCAGAACAGACAAGACTGGAGATTCTTTTTAAAATAATAAAAAAGTGGATTTCTTTTTCATCTGCAACAGTAGCCTAACACCCTCCCCATGCCCAAACCCTATGTTTTACCTGGCCCACAGCTAGCCCCAGCAGCCTGTATATTCTCCAGGCTGTCAGCAGAGTCAAATTATTTCCTCCATGTTCTGGCCATAACATCCTCTCAGATCTCTCTCCTGGTGGTCTACATTTGGGATTCTGGCTCCCCGATTAAAAGCTTTCTGAGTAATAAGACCTGCCTGTATTCTCTGAGATTTATGACTAATCCTTATACAGAATGTGTCAGGGTCCCATGCACAATGGGGAATCTGTCATAAGAGGCCGGAGCCCTGGGACAGGAAGAGATTTGTTGGAGAAAGAAAAAAACATGCTGATATATTTCTTCAGTTTATCTGCTAAAATTTAGTCTCTTGTGGACCTTCTGTAATTATTGATGTACTCTTTACATGGATAAATCTGATAGGCAAAATTTCTTGAGTCTTTCACTTCTGACATTATCCAAGATTAGCAGTTATTTAGTGCACTGACATATTTTTGCCATTGTTCATAACAAAAATGTTCTATATATGTGATATCTACAAGTTTTTTTGTGTGTATGTATATGCATTATCTGAACTTTCCTGAGCAAATACCTAGCCTTACTAAGCGATTCATTCTGACATTCTCTATTATTCTTCTAGTGAATTCTTTATGTTCTACTAAAATAATGGTCAGAAAAGACCAGCTCTTATCACACTAAAGAGTCTTCATGTAGTTACTATATCCTCTAGAATCATACTGCCTTAAGCAATCCAAGTATCATATGCTTTCTTAATTTGATCTCATTGACTTTGGCTGGCCCCTGTGGTTCGAGAGGTTGCCTCAGGTTCCTGTCATGAAGTGACAGAAATCCACTATGTCAAGGCACTTTTGGAGTAACTAAGGTGAGAACTCTAAAAAGTTCCCTCCAACCTATCCTATCATCTGTCTTTTATCAAGGACCACACACTCACCCCAACTCTATGGTATGTCTCTCCTCTCCATTGTGAAATATTCTTACTCCTGACTTTATATCCATAAAAAATCCATGTATTGGACTTAATCAAAATCAAAATATTTTGCTGTATAAAAGACAGAAGAAGGAAACTGCAATTGATAGACTAGGAAGAAAAGTTTGCAAACTACATATCAACACAAGATTTTTTCTGTAATGAAGAAACTCTTTAAAGTCAACAGTAAGAAATGAAAAGTCCAATTAGAAAATGGGCAAAAGATTTGAACACATGCTTTACCAAATATAATATTCACATAACAAATAAACAGATGGAACTATGTTAAATGAGATTTCTTTGAGGAAATGCAAATTTCAATCACTGTAAGATGCCATTTCATGCTATTATAACAACTTTAAAAATTGCTAAGACTACCCAGTCCTGGTGAGTATATGGAGCAGCCAGGTCTCTCATTCATTGACCATGTCAATACAAAATAATCTGGGCGCTCTGAAAAAGCTTTTGAAAAATATAAATATAACACACTGATTTCCTTTATGGTAAAATTGTTTTGTTTTTTTTTTTTTTGTAGAGACAGAGTCTCACTTTACCACCCTCGGGTAGAGTGCCGTGGCGTCACACGGCTCACAGCAACCTCTAATTCTTGGGCTTAAGCGATTCTCTTGCCTCAGCCTCCCGAGCCGGGACTACAGGCGCGCGCCACAACGCCCGGCTATTTTTTTGTTGCAGTCTGGCCGGGCCGGGCTTGAACCCGCCACCCTCGGCATATGGGGCCGGTGCCCTACCGACTGAGCCACAGGCGCCGCCCCAAGGTAAAATTGTTTTTATTCTTTCTTTTTCAAATTTAGAAAATCTTAACAGTAATATTGATTTTTAAAAATGTATTACACTATGCATTTCATGTGTAAAACAGAGGAAAGTCATATTAAATTTCTTGTCTAATATTAGAAATTAGAAATATATACTTTACTTTTTGTCTATATTGTATAATTCATATTTTTTTAATTTCAAATTAATATGAGCCCTTTACCAATGAGGAGTGCTGAACACCTTCACATTGTGCATGTTAGGTAAGAACCTGCCACTCGCCCTCCATCCTCCCTTTACCCCCACCCTTTACCCCCCTCCCACTTGCTAGACCATATTTGTGTTTTATCTTTCTTGTGGACACACACACATACACACACACACACACACACACATATATATATATACTTTTTTTTATTTTTTGAGACAGGGTCTCATTTTGTTATGCTCGGTAGATTACCCTGGCATCAGAGCTCACAGTAATCTCAAACTCTTGGGTTCAAGCAATCCTCTTTCTTCAGACTCCCAAGTAGATGGAACTACAGTGCCTCCTACAATGCCTAGGTGTTTTTAGAAATGGAGTCTCCCTCTTGCTCACATGTGTCTCGAACTCCTGAACTCAAGCAATCCACCAGCCTCGGGATCCCAAAGTGTTATGGTTGTGTTATGGGGTGAGACACCCCACCAGGCTGCACACACTTATTTTTTTTTGTGTGTGAATTTTTTTCTTTATTTTCACACACTTATTTTTGATAGATCTCTACTGCATATTTTCCTACAGAAAAAAAATTTCCATGTTTACACACAAAAAAAAATCTGCATATGGTTGTCCACAGCAGTTTTATTCATGATAGCCAAAACCAAATGTCTTTCAATGAAAGAATGGGTAAAGGCAGGGATCCATACAATAGCATACTGCACCATGATAAAAAAAGAACAGATGGGCAGGCATGCAGCTCACACCTGTAATTCTAGCACTTTGAGAGGCTGAGGTGGGAGGATCCCTAAAGCTCAGGCATTAGAGACCAGTCCGAGCAAGAATGAGACCCTGTCTCTACTAAAAATAGAAAAAAATAGCCAAGTATGGTGGCCTGGGTCTGTACTAATGATGCTGAATCAGGAGGATCATTTGAACCCATGAGTTAGATGTTACAGTGAGTCTGATGACACCACCTGGTGGCACTGCTGGAGACAATTGCCACTTCGGGCTGACCTCTCAGCTGCCCAACCTGGGCCACCCCTGGGAGACCTACATGCCCATTGACTCCAGGCTGGCACTGCACATAGGTCCAGCACCCAGTCTCACCTCTGTCCCAATGAGCTGGTGTGACTGTCCAGCTGGCACCATCATCCATGTGCTCTGCTAGACGAGGACTCCTGTGTGGGTGAACATTAGGAAAGTTAGGATTATGGAAATAGAGTTAAACTGATATAATAATGAAATGATTGTACAAAAGTTTTGTTATCATGGTCAGGTATACAAATTTGTGTGAGGCCATGACCTTCCACAAATAAATGGATTGGGGAAAACACCCCACTGGGGGCTTCATGAGACTGCTTGGCATGAACATTAGAAGATGTCAGAAAACAGGCCTGAAAGGGGCTGGGTGAGATCAGGCAGGGCTTCAGATAAAAGGCCTGCAAGGGCCTGTCTGAAGCCAGAAAGGACCACAGGAAAAAGGTCCATAAGGGTCTGGCTGGGGCCTGAAAGGGCTTGGGAAAAAGTCATGAAAGTGCCTGATGAAGCCTCACCTATTACCTACAAAGATTCTGTACCAGGGTCTTTTAAGGCAGGGAGTGATTCTAACATTAACTAGAACAGCACATTCAGCTGACTCATAGAGCAAGAAAAACTACTTCTTGTGGGTTGAGTTAAGAAGAATCAGCTTCCTTCTCCCCAGCTTCCAACGTGAGTAGGGCCTCAACTAATCTACAGTGAAGGAACACAGAGGATTAACTGGGTTGCATCTAGATTCTAAGTTCTTGTTCCCTTTTCTGTTGTTTCTGTAATCCTGTTAGTGATTGATAAGTATTTTAAGAAGTGAAAGTAATGAAAATGGCTAAAGGGTGATGGATTGGATAATAGAGAAATAGTGCAAGAGAAACCACGTATGCTATTGTTGTTGCAAACACCGGTTTGTGGATTAAGGGATAATGAAAGTAATAAAAACTGAGTGCATCCGGAGTTCTGGGCTGGTGCTGTTTCTCCCATTGGGTAGCGTTGGATTGCCCTGGGCCCACTGTTTAAATCTACTCTTTGTCTCTGCATCTTTATTTTACTTTATTCCTTTGACACTGCCAAGCACTGAGATAGAACCAGGGTTCCTGGGGCTGGTCCCCAACGTTCGTGCCCTGCCTTGATTCTGTCCCTCCTCTGCTCACAGTGGCGGTGGCCCTAATAGAAGATGGGATCTCTGGGGACAGGTGTACTTCCTTCCTGCCATAGGGGCAGGCACTTATCTCTCTGTCCACTTCTGAGTTCTGGTGCCAGGGTAACAGTTGGGATATGGCACTGATGACTGACTGGTCTACTCACATGGGTGCCTACCCAGTGTCAAGACTGCCTGAGGGCTGGCATCAGGCTCTAGTCCCTATTCCTTTCATTTTTGGGATTCCTCCCACATTTGTCTTCACCATGACCCTGGGTTGCTGGGGTGACTGTCACCACTGCCTCTTAGACCCTGCCAGGCTCACTATTAGCCATTGTCTGACAGGCTGCCTCATCAGTCACTGCCCAGAGCTGACTGGGGCGATCTAGGTCTTGCTGTTGCCCACCTGGGTGGGAGCAGCTCCAGCTCCACGGCCTGCCAGAATGCAGGTTTTAGGCTTGGGCAAGTGGAGATTTGGGACCCAGAAGGACATGAAAAGGGTCTTTCTTAGTTATAGTCAAACTAGACAGAAACTAGAAACCTGTGAGACCTACGAGAGGTAGTTGGGAGGCCCACAGGGTACTCCTGGGTCCTGTAGATAAAATCTACCTTTTCTCCAAGGGATCTGAGTGGTGCCTCTCCCAGCCACTCCTGGAGGATTGGAAGGGGATGATCGTGGTCTCTGGACAGAACCCTAGCCCAGGTGAACCTGAGAGCCCTGCTGGATTCTGTCCAGGAACTGGGTACAGAGAGCACCTATCAACCTAGGGGCCCAAGCCTGGGGCCTGTTCTTCTCAGATCCACAGCTGATTATGGAATGTGGAATATATTTCCTTTTCCCCATAGAAGGGATACCTGAAAAATCCTCTGAACCAGCCTGAACTTTGGGGGTTTTCTCATTGGTCACCTGACCTAGAAAGGCTTTCCTTATCTGACTGGGGTCAAAGTCTCAGGTGCTGCTTAAGGGCCCTGCCAAGGTCTGAGAGCTCCTGGCCCAGATCTCAGGGTCAAACCCCTGCCATCCCTTCCCCTGACTTTGCTTCGTGCAGAGCTGGGCCAGGACTGTACTCCCTGGAAGTTACTCTGATGTGGGTCCCCCACCTGTAGCTCCCAGTCCCTGTGTAGCCATTGGCTCTCGTGGCAGTGGCAGGTGCTGCATTTGCCGGGTCCTCAGCTCCAAATGGCTTGCAGGTGCCCTCCTGCAGGAGATAAGTACTAATCTCCAGGTACAGACATCCAGGTGTGGATATTGGCTTTTGGGTGCTGTCCACCCTCAGAAGCTCTCCAGGAAGTCAGGAATACTCTCTTGCCAACCTCACCCTACTGATCCCCTGCCCATCCAGAGTGTGCCCCCAAATAAATCCAAGGCCTCGGTCCTGCCTGCATTTGTCCAGCAAGGCCTCATCACTTTCTTCCTGGCAGGAATGAGTCTCCACGCTCATCTTGTGGAACTAGTATGGGGGCAGGGTGGTGACTGGGATGGAAGGACTGGGAATGTCCTCCCCCAACCATGCCTCATCCCCAGCCCATTTTGGGAACTGCAGGCAACACAGGGCGATTGAAAAGCTCAGTTTAGGATCGAATGGGAGGTCTAGGTTGAGTGCTTTGAGGTTTCTCCATAGTTCCTTCCAGAAAGGTTGTACTAGTTTGCAGTCCCACCAGCAGTGTAAAAGTGTTCCCTTCTCTCCACATCCACGCCAGCATCTGCAGTTTTGAGATTTTGTGATGTGGGCCATTCTCACTGGGGTTAGATGATATCTCAGGGTTGTTTTGATTTGCATTTCTCTAATATATAGAGATGATGAACATTTTTTCATGTGTTTGTTAGCCATTCGTCTGTCGTCTTTAGAGAAAGTTCTATTCATGTCTCTTGCCCATTGATATAAGGGATTGTTGGCTTTTTTCATGTGGATTAATTTGAGTTCTCTATAGATCCTGGTTATCAAGCTTTTGTCTGATTGAAAATATGCAAATATCCTTTCCCATTGTGTAGGTTGTCTCTTTGCTTTGGTTATTGTCTCCTTAGCTGTACAGAAGCTTTTCAGTTTAATGAAGTCCCATTTGTTTATTTTTGTTGTTGTTGCCATTGTCATGGCAGTCTTCTTCATGAAGTCTTCCCCCAGGCCAATATCTTCCAGTGTTTTTCCTATGCTTTCTTTGAGGATTTTCATTGTTTCATGCCTTAAATTTAAGTCCTTTATCCATGGGCATCTACCCAGAAGGAAAAAAATCCTTTTATCATAAGGACACTTGTACTAGACTGTTTATTGCAGCTCAATTTACCATTGCCAAAATGTGGAAACAGCCTAAATGCCCACCAACCCAGGAATGGATTAACAAGCTGTGGTATATGTATACCATGGAATACTATTCAGCCATTAAAAAAAATGGAGACTTTACATCCTTCGTATTAACCTGGATGGAAGTGGAAGACATTATTCTTAGTAAAGCATCACAAAAATGGAGAAGCATGAATCCTATGTACTCAATCTTGATATGAGGACAATTAATGACAATTAAGGTTATGGGGGGGGAAGCAGAAAGAGGGATGGAGGGAGGAGGGTGGGGCCTTAGTGTGTGTCACATTTTATGGGGGCAAGACATGATTGCAAGAGGGACTTTACCTAACAATTGCAATCAGTGTAACTGGCTTATTGTACCCTCAATGAATCCCCAACAATAAAAAAATAAAAATAAAAAAAAAAAAAAAGAAAAGCTCAGTTTATTAAAGGTGTACAGGAGTCAGGAAAAGAACAAACAAAAACAGTAAAAACAGATGTCAGATGAATGACCCATTCATAATTATGCTGAGCGAAAACAGTTCAATCATCAAAGTCAACCTAACTTTCTATATAATCCCATTTATAGAAAATTCTCAAAACATCAAAAGGATATGTATGTGTGCTTTTGTGTTTCCCCCAGTTTTTCCATCCTATTTTTAATTTTAGCGCTTTTAAAATGTTGCCTTGTTTTTGTGAATCATTTGCATGCTGTAGTAATTTAGATTTACTTATGAAGTACACAACTTCTACCTCTAGTGAAGATGGAGTGACAAAGCCTGGATTTATCTACCTGCTTGAGACAATTAAACAAATAGACATGTGATCTGGAAGACACTGTGCTGACAAGCGACACAGGGGTCCAGGCTGCTTTCTTTTTGCAGTTCCACCTTATAAACACATGATATTCATGGTAGTTCCTGAATAGATGAAAAAACATGGAGGGGTGCAAACTGGATATCAACTCTCTTGGCCTGGAAATTATAAATGTTACATTGACTCATATACATATAGCAATGGCTAGTTTTAGTCACATGACTGTTTAAATTTTTCTAATTTCAGATTAAGATGACGGTACAAATGTTTAGGTTACATGGTTTTCATTTCTAAGGTAGAGTTCAAGTTGTAGGTTACATGATTTCTTACAACTAGAGGGGCACTTAAGTTCTCACCATGAACCCAGGAAGGAGATGAAGACAAGATGTGGATGAGCCCTTGCAATTTCTTCCATGAATTTTTACCTCCTTGGTACTCAAAAGAGAACAATTGTTAAGAGTATTTATGATAATCACCTTCTTCATTTCCTGTCAGAGTTTCCCAGGATGCCAAATGTCCTTGAAATTCTCCAAATTCTTTGAGATGCTATTACGTTGAATGCCTCTGTGTTGGACAGTTGCTGCCAAACACAGGCCCACATCATTTTTTTTTTTTTTATAAACCCTGTAAAATCTCAGCAGGGAGGATTTGCCTTTTAAATTCCAGAGCACCTTTCTCCACTGCCTTATGCAATAACTTCTAAAATGTTAACAGCATGAGAATTTTCTTCTTCCTGTTGGTGTATGGTCAAAATCTGTGAAGTCCTACTACCTTCAAAATGACTGAACTTACCTGAAAACTTTTACAAATGTCAGTATACACAAGGAGAAACCAAAATTTTCTCATGAGGCATGGAGAGAAATAAGAGGCAGTGGAAGGATATTGAATTATTTTTATCTTTGCCAGCCAAAGATAACGTGCCTGTCAATAAACCACTTTTACCCCTGAGAAGGATTCCAGGGATTTTAGGAAAGCAACCCTCAGTAGATATTTGCTGCACAATGACTTCCATGGTGTTTGGTTTGATGAGAAGTTATTAATCACCTAGGTAAGCTCACTGATAGGGCTATGTGTTCATTGGTCAGTCTCAAATGCAACTACTCATGAAAATTCTACTGCAAGTATTTGAGAGCCTTACTTTTTTTTACATATACATGTGTTTATTAGGTTTCCATTTTTGTTCCTTCAGAAAATTAAAAAGGCTTAACATTTAATAACAATAACAATGTTTAATATAAGAACTAGAAACAAAAAACCTCGTAAAGAATGAACGAACATAAATACATTCAGAAAAGGAATCAGACTATTGCTTCATTGAAATATTAAGCAATATAATAATAATAATAATGCTAAGAAAATAACATTCATTTATTGTCAAATAAGAGTATGTCTATCATAGAATGCTTTGACTCTGAGATTCAGTATGGAGTCATCAGTTAACTTCTTATTTTTTTTAAGTCTCAAAAAATAGACAACTAATATTTATAAATAAAAGTAAAAGATAATTTCAAAAAACAGATCATGCCAAATCTTATAGACAATAGAAAAAGAAGAAATACTTCAAAATCATTCTACTTGATCTGGGTACACCTGATATTAAAATTGGAGAAAATATATTATTTTAAAGGGGAAATTACAAACTTATCACTTATAAATGAGAATGAAATATCCTAAACAACATATTAACAAGTTGAATTAAAAACTAATGTTTAAGTAATGTAATTTGGTCAAAATTAAATCCAATTTATGTGAGAATTAATCACTATTTTCTTTTCTTGTTTCCTTTCCCTAGCCCCCTCCCTCCTTCTCTGTCTGGTCTCCCCTTGCCCCATGCCCCACCGTGTTATTAATTGTCTTCATATCAAAATTGAGTACATGGGAGTCATACTTCTCCATTCCTGTGATGTATTTGGGTGGCTTCAAAACGTCCTCTTCAACTTCAGATTTATACCTGGTAAACTAGTAGATTTTATGCCAAATTGGATTATACTCAGCTCTGTAGGAAAACATTTTGAGGATGTGTAGAGACACCCAGTTGGGCAATCAGTTCTATATTTAACTGTCAAAATCACCTTCTACATGGGACAAGATGTTGCTATGAGAGGAATACCACTCTGATGGGTGGGACTGACAAGGATTTGGAATGGTCTCAGTCAACGGAAAGGCAGGAGATTCTGCCTGTTTTTTTCATTTGAATTCAGGGTGCAGCCTTCAGGGAAGGGTCTCATGAAGGACAGAAGGTGAAGTTCCAGTTTGGAACAGAGGGCACACTGGAGCAGACTTAGGAGACTCTGGTGCTGTAATGCACAGAGAGCTCGGGCTAGACAAAAATGCCAGCCTCTGCTCAGAGTCAGCTCTGAAGGAACACTGGGGTTACAAGAAGCAGGGATCCAGTTAAATGAAACCCACAGGCCGGTTTGACTCAGGCTGGGAAGAGTAGAACAGAGTCAGCTATAGATGAATTCAAGGAAGTAACCTAGTTCCAGCTCTCTCATGTACTAGACATATGAAGCTGGACACAGTTACCAGGTCTCTGAGCCTGACTACTGAAAAGTTTTTAAAGTATATACAGCACACGACACAATGCTTGATGTATCTTAGGACCTTAGCGAGTAGCAGATAGTGTCATGATTACGTTGATCCCGGATCCTCCCGCCACTGTGTGTGTGCATGTACGTGTGTGTATGGATCTCCTGAATCCAGGCTTTCGTAGAACACAGAGAATGCTATGGGACAGGAAATAGCAAATCATACCAACATGTTCTTCAGCAAGAACATTTTTGCCTTGGAGATTGTTATTTAATTTGGTGTGGGTTTGTTTCCTCCAGCGTAATGAAATTCAGATTTCATAGAATTGTATCAAAGACCCATTTCTCCCTTTGTTCCAGCTGCCCTTCTACATGCATCCAAAACCCCCTTTGATTTATTTCTCCCATACCAAAAATTTCAACCTTGTTTGTAGTTAGCCAAATTACACTGAAGATAATCTATTCAAAGTTTCCTTTGAATGAAGTGGGCACTGGCCTTCCTAGGCCACAGCAGAGTGCCCCACAGTAGATTCCAGCTATATAATCTCAAGAGAGTATCATGCTTATTTGTCATAAAGTCCTTGAAAATAATATGTATACAACACTTAGTTTGTACACTGTGTTCAACAGCATTGAGACAGGAATGAAGGATACCTTCCATTCATGTCACAGGTGAGAATCTCCAGTTTACCCATGACCCAAACGTAATAGATAACAAGAGTTTTCCACTATAGGCCTGTGGGTTTCAGTGGTGACATACACCATTTGAGGGTCTGGTGCCTGTTCACTATGTCCTAGCCTGACCTTGTTCACTATCTAGCTTAATGTAAAATTTACTTCCCCTGCAAGACTTGAAGCTTTCAAAACTCACAAATTGCCTTGCTATAAGGCATGAACACTTGCTTGACTGGCTCATGTGGACTGCCCATGTCATAGAACTTCAGGTGTTAGAAGATTTTACTGCAAATCTTATAAGATAATAGACCTTATGCTAAAATTCTATGAATAGGTCTGAACCATTAATCCTAGTCTTGTTGAAATGTTTTCAAAGAGCAGGTTTTCAATGCAGCTTTGGGGAATAAATAAACCAGAAAGCAGGGGATCTACTTTATTAATATTTATTTCATATACACTCCAGAAAGACCTAAGTTGAAGGAAAAATCATATAATTTTAGAGAAAAAAAGATGAAGAAGTATAAAGAAACAACTGAATATGTTTTTTCTAGTTCTCACAATTCATCCCAACTAGTTTAAAGCTGAATTCTTCCATATTTCAGAGGAAATGCCTATAGAAATGCCACTTTACCTTCCTCCACATCACACAGTAAAATGTACAGTTTTACAGTATCAGTAAAGCGCTTACTATTAAGCCTCATGAATAGCATTCAATGTGTGACCAATATTATTTGAACATGAAAATATTGAAGATAATTAAATATCTATGAAAATAAATACTTGCATAATACACTCTTTTTTTTTTTTTTTAGACAGAGCCTCAAGCTGTCACGTTGGGTAGAGTGCTGTGGCATCACAGCTCACAGCAACCTCCAACTCCTGGGCTTAAGCAATTCTCCAGCCTCCACCTCCCAAGTAGCTGGGACTACAGGCATCCGCCACAATGCCCGACTGTTTATTGGTTGCAGCTGGCATTGTTTGGCAGGCCCAGGCTGGATATGAACCTGCCAGCTCAGATGTATGTGGCTGGCGCCTTAGCTGTTTGAGCCACAGGGGCTGAGCCCATAATACACTCATTAAAAAATAAAAGAATAAATTATCAAATTACACATACAAAATAGGAACATATACATGACAAGTACTGTTTTTCCCCAGCCCTGGACGTACATTCCTTGAACACTACCCGCCCTCTTCAGATACATGAAGGTGTCCCTGACTTTACTAGGTGTGGGAGACACTGACAGAGGGCACTGGAACTCGCAGTGGCCATGGAGGTAGAGGCAGCCTTGACTGAAACTATAACTTGAGCTCTCTCTTCTTCATCTAGCAGAGCACCCTCATACTGCTGGATATGACAACTACCTCCTCGGGCTGACCTCTCACCTTCCCACCCTGGGCCTCCCCCATGGAGACCTGTGTGCCTATTGACTCCAGGCTGGCACTTCCCTTGGGTCCCCAGCAGACAGGTTACCCTCCGGCCTGCTGAACTGGTGTCACTACCAAGCTGGTACCATCATTCACAAGCCCTGCTGGATGGGGAGGACTCCTGCTCTGCCTTGATTCTGTCCCTCCTCTGCTCACAGTGGCAATGGCCCTAATAGGAGATGGGATCTCTGGGGACAGGTGCTACCCCTTCCTGTCCCAGGACAGATGCTTATCAGTCTGTCCAACTCTAAGTTCTGGTACCAGGATCACAGTTGGGGTGTGGCCCTGATGTGTTAACTGTGGTCTAGTCACATGGGTGACCCAGTGTCAGGACTGCCTGAGGGCTGGCGTCAGTCCCTGGTCCTAGTTCCTTTCACTTTCAAGGCTCCTACCACATTTGTCATCACAATGACTCTAGGCTGCTAGGTTGACTGTCACCACTGCCTCTGAGACCCTGCCAGGCTCAGCGTCAGCTATTGGCTGACAGGTGGCTCATTAGTCACTGCCCAGAGATGACTGGGGTGGTCCAGGTCTTACTGTTACCCACCCAGGTAGGAGCAGCTCCAGCTCCAGGGTCTGCTGGGGTTGCAGGCTCTGAGCCAGGGCAAGTGGAGATTCAGGAGGCAGAGGGACTTCAAAAGGGCCTTTCATGTTAAAAGTCAACTTAGAGAGAAACAAGACATGTGTGATGGCTAAGAGAGACGGTTGGGAGGCCCCCAGGGTGCCCCCGGGTGCTACCTTGTGTCCAGTGAGTCTGATTGGTGCCTCTCTCGCCCACTCCTGGAGGGTTGGGAGGGGATGAGCATGGCCCCCAGACAGGAACCTAGCCTAGGTGAACCCAAGGGCCCTATTGGGTCCTGTCCAGGCACTGTGTGCACAGAGCACACATCAGACCTCGGGGCCCGAGTCTGAGGCCTGGTCTTCTCAGATCTGCAGCTGATTACTGAACGTGGAACACATTTCCTTTTCCCATAGAAGGAGTACCTGAGAGACCCCCTGGACCCGCCTCAACATTTTGGTGCTTCTCATTGGTCGCCTGACCTGCAAGGGCTTTGCTTACCTGGCTGGAGTCAAACTCTCAGGTGCTGGGTAAGGTTCCTCACAGGTCTGAGAGCTCCTGGGCCAGATCTCAGGATCCAACCCTGCCATCCCCTCCCCAACTTTGCTTCTTGCAGAGCTAGGTCAGGACTGTGCTCGTGGAATTGACTATGATGTGGGCCAGTGACCCCCAGGTCCCGATCCCCTGTGTAGCCATTGGCTCTAGTGCCAGTGGCAGATGATGCGTCTGCCCCCACCCCCCGTCCCTAGCTCCAAATGGTTTGCAGGTGCCCTCCTGCCCACAGCCAAGTAGAGATACCCAGGTGTAGCTGCTACCTGTTGGTTGCTGTCCATCCTAAGAAGCTCTCCAGGGAGCGAGGCAGATTCTCCTGCCAGCCTCACCCAGCTGCTCCCCTGCCCATCCAGAGTGTGCCCCAAATAAACCCCAGCCTGGGTCCTGCCTGTATCTTTCCAGCAAAGCCTCATCACTTTGTTCCTGAGAGGAGTGAAGCTCCATGGTCAGGTCACACTGTGGGCCCAGCATGGAGGCAGGCTGGTGACTGGGATGAAAGGACCGAGCAAGTCCTCCCCAGTACCTGCCTAGCCTCAACACATTTTGGGAACAAGAACCACAGGCAACACAGAGCAATTGAATAGCTCAGTTTACTAAAGGTGCACAGGAATAAGGAAACAAACAAACAAACCAAAAAACATGCCAGATGAATGACCCATTATCATTATGCTGACTGAAAAGAGGTCAATTATCAAAGTCAACCTAACCTACTATGTAATTCCATTTATAGAAAATTCTCAAAACATCAAAAATATATGTATGTGTGTTTGTGTGTTTCCCCAAGTTTTTCCATCCTAATTTTAGATTTAATGCTTTTGAAATGTTGGCTTGTTCTTTTGAGACATTTGCATGCTGTAGTAATTTAGATTTGTGTACTTATGAAGTACACAACAGCTACCTCTAGTGAAGATGGAGTGACAAAGACTGGATTTACCCATGTGCCTGAGGCAATTAAACAAATAGACATGTCACCTGGAGGACACTGTGCTGACAGGCAACACAGGGGTTCAGGCTGCTTTCCTTTTGCGGTTACACCTTATAAACTCATGATCTTCCCGATAGTTGCTGAGTGGAAAAAAATCCATGGAAGGTTGTAAACTGGATATCAACTCACTTGGCTTGGAAATTACAAATGTTACAATGACTCATATATGTATAGCAATGGTTAGTTTTAGCCACCTGAGTGTTTAAATATTTCTAATTTCAGATTAAGATGAGGGTACAAATGTTTAGGTTACATGGTTTTCATTTCTAAGATAGAGTTCATGTTGTAGGTCACATGATTTCTTACAACTAGAGGGGCGCTTGGTAAGGTATTCTCACCATGAACACAGTAAGGAGGTGAATTTTTACCTCATTGGTACTCAACAGACACCAGTTGTTTGACTATTTATGATAATCACCCTCTTCATTTCCTGGCAGATTTTCCCAGGATGCTTGAAATTCTCCAAATTCTTTGAGATGCTATTATGTTGGTTTCCCTCTATGTTGGACAATTGCTGCCAAACACAGGCTCACAGCAGTTTTGTTTTTTTTTTAAATGCCCTGTAAAATCTCAGCAGGGAGGATTTGCCTTTTAAATTCCGTACTACCTTTCTCCACTGCCCTATGCAATAACTTCTAAAATTTTAATAGTATGAGAATTTTCTTCTTCCTGTTGATGTATGGTCAAGATCTATGAAGTGCTACTACTTTCAAAATGACTGAACTTACCTGAAAACTTTTACAAATGCCAGTATGCACAAGGAAAAACCATAATTTTCTCATGGGGCATGGAGAGAAATAAGAGGCAGTGGAAGGATGGTGAATTATTTTTATCTTGGCCAACCAAAGATAACATGCCTGTCAGTGAACCACTTTTTACCTCCTGGAAGGATTCCAGGGGATGTTAGGAAATCAATCCATAGTAGAGATTTGCTGCTCAATGACTTCCATGATATTTACTTTTTCCTCATCTATCACTGATGAGAAGTTATTAACCACCCAGATAAACTTACTCACAGGGCTATGTGTTCATTGGTCAGTCTCCAATGCAACAACTCATGAAAATTCTACTGCAAATAGTTGGGTGGCTTCAAAACGTTCTCTTCAACTTCAGGGTTATATCTCCTAAAATCTAGTAGATTTTATGCTACAATGGACTCAGCTTTATAGGAAAACATTTTAAGGATGTGGTAGAGACACCCAGTTGGGTGGTCAGGTTTATATTTCACTGTCAAAATCACCTTCTACATGAGAGGAATACCACTGTGATGGGTGGGATTGACAAGGATTTGGAATGATCTAAGTCTGCAGAAAGGCAGGTGATGGTGCCACGTTTTTTCACTTGAATTCAGGGTGCAGACTTCAGAGAAGGGTTTCATGAGGGACAGCAGGTGAAGTTCCAGTTTGGACAAGAGGGCACACTGGAGCAGACTTAGGGGACTCTGGTGCTGTAATGCACAGAGAGCTCGGGCCAGACGAACATGCCAGCCCCTGCCCAGAGTCAGCTCTGAAGGAACACTGGGGTTACAAGAAGCAGGGATCCAGTTAAATGAAACCCACAGGCGCGCCTCAATGATGCTTAAATCTTGTTTCAACCCTCCTTCTTTATACCTGTTTTAAGTTCATTGGCTACCACATCCTTCCTGAGAGGCATTAATGATAGAGAGAAGAGAAATGAAGAGACAAAGGCTGGGAAGAGTAGAATAGTGAGGTATAGATGCATTCAAGGAAGCGCCCTAGCCCCAGTTCTCTCATGTACTAGACATTTGACATTGGACACAGTCACAAGGTCTCTGAGCCTGACTACCCAAAAGTTTTTAAAGTATATACAGCACACGACACAATGCTTGATGTGTCTTAGGACCTTAGCAAGTAGCAGTTATTGTTATGATTATGTTGATCCCAAATCCTCCCACCCTCCCGTGTGCATGTGTATATGCGTATGGATTTTCTGAATCTAGGCATTCCTAGGAGAATGCTTTGGGACTTGAAATAGCAAATCATACCAAAATGTCCTTTAGCAAGTAAAATTTTTGCCTTAGAGATTATTTAATTTGATGTGATCAAAGGAAGGTGGATAATGCAGCATAATTTAATTCAGATTTTGCAGAATTTGTGTAATAGACCAATTCTTTCCTTTGTTACCCCACATTTTTTTTTATTTGTTCCATACCCAAAATTTAGGCCTTGCTTGTTGTTTCCCAAATTGCACTGAAGATAACCTATGTATATTTTCCTTTGAATGAAGGGGGCATTGGCTATCCTAGGCCATAGCAGAGTGCCCCACAGTAGATTTCAGGTTATCTAATCTCAAGAGAGTTCCATCCTTATTTCTCATAAATCCATGAAGATGCTATGTATAGAATAGTTAGTTGGTATACTGTGTTCAACAACACTGAGACAGGAATAAAGGATACTTTCAGGCTCGGTGCCTGTGGCTCAAGCGGCTAAGGCACCAGCCACATACACCTGAGCTGGTGGGTTCGAATCCAGCCCAGGCCCGCCAAACAACAACGATGGCTGCAACCAAAAAATAGCCAGGCGTTGTGGTGGGTGCCTGTAGTCCCAGCTACTTGGGAGGTGGAGGCAGGAGACTCATTTGAGCACAGGAGTTGGAGGTTGCTGTGAGCTGTGATGCCAGAGCACTCTACCCAGGGTACTCTTGAGGCTCTGTCTCAAAAAAAAAAAAAAAAAAGATACTTTCATTCCTTTCACACGTGAGAATCTCTCTCCAGTTTATCCATGACTCAAATATAATAGATAAGAAGAATTTTCCACTATACGCTTTTGGATTTCAATGTTGACATACACTATTTGAGGGCATGGTCCCTGTTCACAATGTCCTCAGCCTCACCTTGCTCATTATCCAGTTTAATGTAAAATTAACTTCCACTAAAAAACTTGAAGTATTCAAAACCCACAAATTTTCATGCTTGAAGGGATAAACATGTGCTTCAGTGGCTCATGTGCACTGCCCATCTCAATCTAATTTCACTTTCTTTTTAATTGAACTTTACCTCTTAGAAGATTCCAATGCACTTTTTTTTTTTACTGTTGGGCTTCGAGGGTACAAGAAACCAGGTTACACTGATTGCATTTGTTAGGCAAAGTCCCTTTTGCAATCATGTCTTGACCCCAAAAGGTGTGACACACACCAAGGCCCCACCCCCTCCCTCTTTCCCTCTCTCTTCCTTTCCCCACCCCTCCCTCCTTCTTTCTCTCTCTGCTCTCCCCGTCCCCCACCCCTACTGTGTCCTTAATTGTCATTAATTGTCCTCATATCAAAATTGAGTACATAGGATTCATGGTTCTCCATTTTTGTGATGCTTTACTAAGAATAATGTGTTTCACTTCTATTCAGGTTAAAACAAAGGATGCAAAGTCTCCATTTTTTTTAATGGCTGAATAGTATTCCGTGGTGTACATATACCACTCCAATGCACTTCTTATAAGATTATAGCTTCTATGTTAAAATTCTAGGAGTAGGTCCTGAAGCATTAATCCTAGCATCCCCAGTACCACTGAAATGTTTTCAGAGAGCAGGAGTTCAATACAGGTTTGAGTAGTAAATAAACCAGAAAGCATGGGATCTAATTTATTAATATTTGTTTCATATACACTCTGGAAAGAGCTAAGTAAATTGAAGAAAATGTTACATAATTTTACAGAAAAAAATACAAAGAAGATAAAAATAAACAACTGAATATGACTTTTCTAGTTCTCACAATTAACACCAACTATTCTGAAACTGAATTCTCCATATTTCAGAGAAAATGCCTATAGAAATGCCATGTTACCTTACTCCACATCAAGAAATAAAATGTGTGCTTTTACAGTATCAGTAAAGCTCTTACTATTATATGTCAAGGATAGCACTCAATGTGTGGTCAATATTATTGGAAACAAAAAGATAGTGAAGATAATTAAACATCTATGAGAAGAAATAACACTTGCATAATACACTCATCAAAAAATAATAGATTGTGCGTCAACTTACACATACAAAGTAGGAAACTATAGAATGACAAATACTGTTTCCCCCCAGCTCGACCCTGGACCTACATTTTTTGAACACTAACTGCCCTCTTCAGATACATGAAGAAGGTGTCCCTGACTTCACTAGGCGTGGGAGGTGCTGTCACACACGGCACTGGAACTCACACTGGCCATGGAGGTAGAGGCAGCCCTGACTGAAGTTCTAGCTTGAGCCCTCTCTTCTTCATCTTGCAGAGCAACCTCATACTGAGGTGAGTAAGACTTTGGGTCAGTCCCATGAGTCTTGGCCAGATACTCCAGGATTTCCATCTTTCTGACTTCAGCATGGGCTCTCGGGCCCCACAGGAATTCATATTGTGCAGGATTACTGTTGGCCACCTGGCGGTACTCCAGGTACTTTTCCTTCACCAAATGTTTGGTGATGAACTTCTTGGGATCCCCATAGATGAAGTGCTTCTGCCCAGAATATATTTCTGTCATATTCAGCACTTTCCAGACTTCCTCTTCAGAGGCACAGTTGTCATTCATGAAGATCACACCCAGCATAAGGATCAGCAGGCCGGTCTTGGGCAAGCCCAATGGAGGATACATCATCCCATCATAGGTGAGACCCAGCTTGATGAAGATGCCATAGCAGTGGCGGGTGGGGTCCACTTCCTTCACATCAAGGCCAAAGATCATCTCCATGCGCTCAGAGGCTCTCAGGAAGATCTCACGGAAGTGGTCTTCATCACCTTTGATGATGATCTTCCATACATCTGCCTTTCTTACTAGCTCCTTCACTCTATACTTCATCAGCAGGAAATTTACCAGAAAAGCCACTTTCTTGTCTAGAGCATCAATGGGCACATTCTTGGGGTTTGCTGCAACTTCGGAGGTCCTCAGACTCTTTTTCTCTTCTTTGCTCCTGGCGCCTTCATCAGGTTTGCTTGATGAGGTGGCAGTGATGTCACCTGCACAGGAGCAGAAACTCTGAGGACCCTCAGGAGCACTCAGCGTCTTGGCATCAGGAGCCTCCTGCAGGTTGCCTGACATCGGCAGGGGAGAGGAGGACAAGGTTTCCTCCACAGGCTTGGAGACCCGTGTACTCTCCAGACCTTGGGTCTCACTCTGGGTCTGAAGGTGCTGATCAGGTGTGCACTGTGCACTCTTCTGATCCCGAGGCATCATGGCTCTTGCTGGTGGCAGAGGCAGGAGTGAGCAAAGGAAGGTGGATATTGCAGGGTCACTGCCTAAGGGAGAGAGGGAAGATGTGAGTGTCCTCAGTTGGTAAATCAACTGTAGTGTCTCTCATGGAAGCTACTGCCAATGGAATTTTCCTGACAACAGTGTTATAGGGTCTCACAGGTCGCTAGTGTCTTCATTTCTATGTCCCCCAGGAAACTGAGGGAGGACGTGAGAATCCTCCTCAGGATTCTCTAGACATTGGGGCTCACAGTAGACATCTATTAATGGGCTCTGTAGAGTCAAATATGCACTGAGGAAGGTCTTGCTATCAGTTCAGGAGCAGAAATGCCACTTAAGTGGCATCCACTAGGGCCTACGTCACTTCTCCCGTGCTAACACCCAGAAGCAGTCACGTCTCCTAAGAGACAACTAAAGAGAAAGTGTGGAGGACCTTCCTCAAGCTACCCAAGCTATCGTTTCCCAGGGACGACAGTAGGAGCCAGATTCCATTCAAGCCATTATACTGGAGAGCTCAGTCCACTCGGTTCTCCTTCAGGTTCCTCACATGAAATCCAGACAAGCACAGGGATTCTTTCTTTTGTACTAACTTAATTTTGTCCCCTAAGTCCAAAGTCTCCACCTTCTTGTGACTCTGGAGAGGATGATGAGGTGTCGCCTCCCTCTAACAGGTTTATCCATACTCTCTCTAGGCCAAAAAAAAGCAGTACTAGAATTTCATGATGCCCATTGTTCTGGGTGTACAGCCCCTCAGTTTTCATTTAGGCTTCATGACTTGGCTAGATATGGGCCTTACTACTCTTTTAACTAATGCCGCATACTGCACCTTCATGAATACCTCATCTTCCAGAGTCACCTGAGAAGGAAGTGAATTATGACACTGCCCAACCAAACCCATTGGTGTTTCATGGTTCTAATAACAAGGGCAAGACACCATGGGCATCCCCCTGTTCTGGTGTTAGTGGACTTAGTGCATATTATTCAGAGTCCTTCCTGTGATCTTTACAGGCCTTGGCCTCCTTTGTCTTCCAGCCTGATGTGACATGGACACAAAGATCAAGCACCTGCAAGGAGGAGGAGAGTGGGCAACTTGTCATGGGATTCCTGCCCTGGGACCCCTGGGGTGATGAAGTTATCAGGGCTCTTTGTGACAATATATCCTAGAGTGGACTCCTTTCAGTCCTTCTTCTCTGTCTCCATAGAGACCCCTGGCCCTTCCTGAGCACCCTATCCACTATTTATGTAACCCTGCTGCCATCAGACCACCACCTCACCAGGTCTTTAGTGTCCAAAGTGAGCTGGTGAGATATCTGATCATCCTGGTCTGTAGCTCCCAGGGAGTGACTATTGGGTCAGGAAAGGTGTTGCAAGGTGTCATGTATGTTGGGGGGCCTAATGCAGCCACACACAAACCCTTATCTCCTCTTAGGACAAAGACACAAATGATTTGGCTAGCCCAGACCCCAGAAGTTTGCACCAAAGGACCCTAAACAAACAGGCAGCCTATGGAATTTGCCCTCCACCACCACCCCATATAAAAGTCATGTCTAACTGCCCCCATGGTGCAGATACCATCTTTGCAGTGCCCAGGTGGGTGATCCTCCTCTTTTATAAAGCTGACCTAAACTACTCTGTTCTCTGGGTGCAAGTGTTACACTTTTCATATGGTGCTGTGACTAGGATCTGGTTTCAAATTAGTGGCTGGTGGCCTGGCCGTATCTCACTGCCACGTGCCTTAGTCACTCCAGTTTTCTCAGACCTGATTGTAGTTGTGCCCAGAGCTGATTCTGCTGACCTGCCTATCAGAGTGTCCTACAGGATTTCTTTCTTTTTTTTTAATTAATTTATTTTTATTGTTAAATCATAGCTGTGTACATTAAGATGCACTGTAGATGTGGCCCCACCCATTACCCTTCCTCAACCAAAACCTCCCCCCTCCCCTACAGGATTTCACCCCACCTGTTACACAAATGTCAGTAAGATTTCTAAATAGCTTCAAAAAGAATCTCCCTAGGCTAAATTATTTTACTTGCTCCAGGCCTCTTAGGTCCTCACATCCCCCACCCCACGTTTGGTTCTTTTGTTTGTTTGTGCCTTAACTTGAAGATATTGGCCTAGCACTGTGCTCCCTTCTGTGGTCTGGGATCCCAAATCGTTTTGTTTTTTGTTGTCATTTTAGTCCTAGCCTATTTACTTTCATTATCACACTCAGAGCCCATACATTCATGTGAGGAAGCCATACTGCATGTCAAAAACTTTTTTCCTAATATACAAGACACCCCTCTTCCAAATTCACTCGATACCTGGTTCATTGATGGCAGTTCACTCCTACACAAAGGCCAGAGACCCTCAGCTTACACTATCACCTCTCCTACATCCACTATCATTGAGACCAAACCTCTCCCCCTAGGAACTTCTTCCAAAAAAGTAGAACTTGCAGCCCTTACCCAAGCCTCACAACTTGTGCTGGGAAAATACCACTGCAACCAATATATACATAGATTCAAAAGATGCTATCTGGGCTGATTGATACATGTTTTCTGACCACATCGAGATTCCCCCATAACTAACAGCCCTCAAATACACCACCTCCTCCAGGCAGCCCTGCAGCCCACCCACATTGCAGTCATTCACTGTAAAGGCCACCAATCTCTATCTGACCCTATCACTCAGGGCAACAGTTAGGCTCATCAGGTTGCCCTCACCCCATCTCCTCCCACCCTTCTCTCCCCGCTTTCCTATTGATCATGCTCCAATACTCTTCAGAGGAAGTAGCTGAGTATACCATAAAACACCTCCCTACACCACAAGGATGGTTAATGAGAAAAAACCGACTTCTCCCTGCAGCCAAAACCACAGAAATCTTTACACAACTCAACAATCTATTTCAAGGAGTATGAAAACCCTTCAAAACCTTTTTACGACTCTAATTCTGTGACTTAATCTCCATCCTCTTAAAAATAAATCTCTTCCTGTACCATCTGTTCCACCACCTCCCCACAGGGAATTTCTCACCTCTTTTCTCCCCAACTACATTAGGATAGAGGCCACCTCCCAGGTCAAAACTGACAAACAGATTATACTTCCATGCTCCCTGCAAAAAAAGATGAAAATCCTTCTCACTCTTGTAGATACTTTTTCAGGCCGTATGGAAGCCTTCCCTCTCACTTCAGAGAAGGTAGGAGATACAGGCCAGTGTTCACTGATAGCAATTACTCCCCACTTTGTCATTCCTTCCTTCAGTAGTGGGCCCATGTTCATATCTCAAATAACACAAGTGGTGTCTAATGCCCTAAGCATTGCTTGGAATCTTCACATTCCCTATCACCCTCAATCCTCTGGAAAGGTAGAGAAAGCTAACCATCTCCTAAAATTACACCTAACTAAACTTACAACTGAACTTCACCTCCTTTGTTCCCAATTCTCCCCCTAGCTTCAAACTTGTTAAGAGATCCACCCAGAGAACCATCCCATCTAAGCCCCTTTGAACTGATGTATGGCTGCACTTTTCTGTTAGGAAAACTGCCACAACCTCGCTCACTACTTGGGGACTATCTCCCAACTCTTAATACTTTACAAAATCTTCTCCAGAAGCACAATGACCTCATCTTACCCCAACCTGACCCAGGAGAATCCACTTAAAACTGGAGACAAAGTTCTCTTAATGGCTGACCTAAGTGCCCCAAATGAGCTCTCCCCATCATGGAAAGGGCCATATACTGTCCTTCTTACCACCCACATGGCAGATAAACTAACCTGGTTTTCCCAAACCCGGTTCCATATCTCAAAAACAAAACCTGTCAGGGCAGCTCTTTAGTCTGGTCTTCATTTCTTCTGCAGATTAAAAGTTCTGGGGAAGCTCAGACCTCTTGCCCCTTTACTGACATAAACACTGACAATCTTACTTACCATTTAATTCAAACCAAGTTTCACTTCTTCCTGGGGACACACTCTATAACCCACCCTGCCTATACAACCTATTGTTGGGGCAACCCTGTTAGGAACCCTTTCCATTTGAAATACTGAGGGGAACCCTTAAAAATATGCTGGAATTGGAGAATTGCTCCTTTCCTTCAACTTTTCAACTTATCTCAGTAACACTGGTGTCTTTTTCCTATGCAGAACCTCTACCTATCTATGCCTCCCAACAAACTAGACCAGCACCTTTATTTATTTCCTGCTTTCCCCTGATATATCCCTCTTTCCAGGCAAGGAACAGGTTCCAGTCCCCCTTCGCACCTTATGTAGTGGTGTGCCATCCAGTCAATCCATTCATTTCCTGCTTTCCCCTGATATATCCCTCTTCCCAGGCAAGGGACAAGTTCCAGTCCCCCTTCACACCTTACATAGTGGTGTGCCATCCAATTAATCCCTTTCCTAGTAGGGCTGGCTATCAACGCAGAAGGTATCAACTGGGACTGATTGCCTAGGGATTGCTACCAACCATTTCTGAATCACGTCCACTAAGCTGGCCAAAAGCCTCTAGGAAGTCTCTGATCTATTACAACTCTTACAAGATCAGGTCCACTCCCTACCGATAGTTTTTCAAAATCGTAAGGGCTTAGATCTACTCACTGCTAGGGAAGGGGGCCTTTGCACTTTCTTACAGGAGGCATGCTGTTTCTACACCAAGTCTGGTCTGGTCCAAAAGAGCATCACCTGGTTCTGGGAACAAGCTACCCACCTATCTCTCAAAATGAAAGACCTTGGTTTGACAGCTCGTGGGGATGCTGGATTCTACTCTCCTTAGGCCCCCTGCTACAATCCTCCTGTTATCAACTGTTGCCCCCTGTGTCACTCAATTGCTGTCCTCATTTATTCAAGTCAGGGTAAAAAAAGGTGTCAGCTACAATTGCAACCCAATTCCTACTACCCGCTAAACCTCTCCCAATGTACCCCAAAGACACGCAGACCTACCAACACCTGACTCATCCCACTGAGGACAACTACTGTCCTATCAAAAGAGAAGCAGTTTCTGAAGACAGACTATCACCCCCATCACCCCCTTTAATTAGAATCAGGAATGTTGCCGGACCTAAGGCAGCCACATAGAAACCTTTCTCCCTCTTACTAAGACAAAGCTACAAAGTATCTGGCTTGACTCAACCTCCAGAAATTTACCCCAAAGGACCATAACCTGACAAGAGAACCTGTGGAACGGCCCCATATAAAAGTGGTCTCTAACTGCCCCCCAGGTGTAGATGCCATCTTTGCACTGCCTAGTGGTTCACCCTACCCTTCCAATAATGCTAACTTAAACTTCTCTCCTGCTACATTTTTCTCTCTGGGTGCAGTTATTCACACCTTTCAATCTATACTCTGGCGAATGGTCAATTCTTTGCTCAATTGCAGTCTACACCTTGGTTCATGACACTGTGTGAGACTTCTTCCCTCCACTTCCTGACGATGTCTCCTCATGCTAAAGAGTCCTGTTCCTGTGGCCCCTTAGGAGTGATTGAAGGGACATCACATCCAACCATTTCAATCTCAAATTTTTCTAGTGTGATAGTGGGACAAGGCTCTATTGAGATCATATTGTTCTGGGGTGAGTATTCTCATTAGCATCACTTAGGCTTCTTCCCTTGACCAATACAAATATCTGCTACCAGATAACTCTCAGAACAGTTTTTATCTCCCTGAATTCCCTGAGAATATAAGAAAATACCTTAGCTTTATGGCTCTTTCCTAGGCCTGCCACAGATGATACCCTGTTTCCCCAAAAATAAGACAGTGTCTTATTTTAAGGTGTGCTCCCAAAGATGCGCTAGGTCTTATTTTCAGGGGACGGCTTATCTTTCCTGTAAGTAGGTCTTATTTTCGGGGGATGTCTTATTTTCGGGAAAACAGGGTAGCAGGGTTATGCAGGGCTATTTTTTGGCCCTCGTCTTCTGGGATGGGAGTTTCCCAGAGCTCTGATTCAGGATTCCTGCTTTGGTTGCTGGTCAGGCTTCATTCCCTATACTCTGATAGCTAAATCTCCTCCTTGTGAAAAAATGGCTCAATTCCTAGGGACAACCAAGAAGGAATGGATGAGATATCACTAAGTCATAACTTCATGTCTTCACCTTGCCTGCTGGCACCCGTTGTCCACCATTGTCTACCTAACCCTATGTTGACATGACGCTTTCAATCATACCAAGACATTTACTTCCCTGAGACACTTGAGGATGAAGGGACACTGTGGGATTCTTACTATTCCTGCCTTGGACTTTCATGGGCTGAATGCAGAGTGTATAGTGTAGCTTGTATAGTGAAGCTTATGATGGTCTCAACTGTATTGGAATGGGTGTCCCCTTGATCATCACTCAATGTCTATACTTCAGCTCCAGAAACTGTGGAAACTTCCACCCCTCTGCAGACCTAGTGGTTCCTCCTTATGCTAATGATTCACTCCCCAAGGATCCACCACAGAGGATGTGAAGTGTTTTTCATCTAGGCTTACTGGCTTCTCCAAACTGAAAACATTGGTGGACACTGTAGTGTCACTTTTGTTCTGGGGTGTGTGGCTCCTTCAGTCCTAAGTCAGGGTCCATACCTTGGATTCTTAAAGCACCCAGGGATTCTCCCCTCTCATGACCTTCCTTCACTCCCGGGCACCAAGGCCCACACCTCCCTGAAACTTAAATGGATGACTTGAAATTGTCTCACTTGTGGACTCCTCCTGCCAGGTGACTAACAGTGATGACTTAAGGGGCAGGATAGAGTCCCACAGTGACACTGATAACTGTTTCAGAATATACAATCAAGACAGTCTTCTCTTGGGGTCTGCACCTTGAAACCTTGTATAGACTGGGACTTATCCATGTGACTCACTATAAGGTCTCCTTCCCAGTGAACACCATGGTGGAGTGAGTGAGTGTCCCATCTGGCTATCTCTATTTGGGACTCCCAAGGGTTTCCTGTAATAAGGGGGTCCACACTTTTATGTGATGTTTTTTCTCCTTTCAGTCCTAACTCTATATGACACCTATCAGGGACTGGAAATTCTTTTGCTTACCTAGGTAATCTATTCAGGTAAAATTTTCTCTTCCCTGAGCCCCCAGGAGAAAATGAGGAAATCTTCTAACCCTGATCAACACTCTCCACATTGGTATCCCAGGGCTTGTAACAGGGAAAGTCTCTATGGATCTTCTCTGTCATCAGTTAGTACCACAATCTTTCCATGGGGTCCTCAGATGGATCCTAGTTACTACCACCTTCCAAGCAAGTTCTCAGCTCTATGAAACATTACAGAAAAAAACAGAGGAGACACCTTAAGAATAGGACGTCCAGAACTGACCATAGGGCCTAGGCTGTGGCACAACTTCTTTCACTGGACAGGAAAAATGCAAAGGTTTACTCTAGGTCATCCCTGGAACCCCCCTTCCCAGCCCTGGCCAAACTGCAACAAAAAAATAGCCGGGCGTTGTGGCGGGAGCCTGTAGTCCCAACTGCTCGGGAGGCTGAGGCAAGAGAATCGCGTAAGCCCAAGAGTTAGAGGTTGCTGTGAGCCATGTGACGCCACAGCACTCTACCCGAGGGCGGTACAGTGAGACTCTTGTCTCTACAAAAAAAAAAAAAAAAAAAAATCTTTTTTTTGAGACAGAGTCTCAAGCTGTCACCCTGGGTAGAGTGCTGTGGCATCATAGCTCACAGCAACCTTCAACTCTTGGGCTTAGGCGATTCTCTTGCCTCAGCTTCCCAAATAGCTGGGACTACAGGCGCCCGCCACAACGCCCAGCTTTTTCTTTTAGTTGTTATTATTGTTGGTTGGTAGGCTCGGGGTGGGTTCTAACCCACCAGCTCTGGTGTTATGTAGCTGGCGCCCTAGTCGCTGAGTTACAGGCCCCGAGTCACACATAAGAAATCTTTATCAGAAGTAAACACCACTTCCGGGTGCCCCTTCCCAGGGTATTCCAAGGCTAGCAGGCCGAGGCTCAGTGGATGTGCCACTGTTCTTTGGCACGGGATCCCTTCAGTTCTCACTCGGGTTTTTTTTCTCAAATATTAGCGGGTTTAAGGACTCCTACCCCTCGGCAGTAAGGCTTTCACCTCAATCAGGTCCCCGAGGAGTAAATGTGGGGTAGGTTCGGGCCGACAGGCCGGCTGAGGGCGCGTCGGGATACATCGTGGATAGATCGTAGGCAGGTCTCTTATCTCTGGGGACTCCTCTGAGCTGGGGCAGCCCTCAGTTTTATTTAGACCCTTACCTTGACACTTAAAAGCACCAGCGACTCCTCGGTCAGCGGACTTGAGTCTGCCCAGCACAAGCGGCGTGGCGTTCCTCGTGGTCCTTGGACGTGGAAGGAGGAAATCAGGGGGTGTGACATCCGGCTTACTCTTGCCTGGGGCCTCCCAGGGAGGACAGCAGGGGCGGGCCTCTCTGTACTCGCTTTAGTATCATAGAGGAGGGTGTTAAAGGTCCTCCCTCCCAGCGCTCACGTTGTCTTACGCCAGGCCTCCAATTTTTTCCCGGCTGAGGTGAGGTTGAGCTTCTCAGCCCAAGGTCATCACATTTCTGAGAACCTTGCAGAGCAACTGAGGGGATGGCTCTGCTGAAAAGTCCTGCGTGGGGCCTTTTAGGGCTCAGAGGAGGTGGGATCTGTTCCGCGTCACCTCTTTTACTTGGCCGTGTTGGTTTCCTCAGTCCTACTTCGTGGGGATCCTAATCTTGCCTCCTTTCTCTTTGATTTAAGGCTTCCTGGGAAAAGTACAACTCCCAGCAAATCTTAACTAATTTACACACTGCAAGCCTTGCAGAGTTTGGCTGGCGTCTCCGCCTCAACCTTAAGGAGAGATGGGAAACTTACGGTATTAAGACAGGCAGAGACCAGGACAGCTGGATGGTGCGGCAGAGAAAAACACGTTGATCTATTCTTTCTCTTCAGCAACCAGACTTAGCTTATTATGCAGCTTTCATTCTATTAAGGAGAAATATTTATTTTCCACAATGAAAGGAGTAAGGAGAACGGTTTTGTGAGACTTTATCTGATATTGCTGATGAAAATGATTAAATCTTAAATGTGGTACATGTACTATGGAATGGTATTCAATTGGAAAAAAGGAAGAATGCATGCCTTTTGCAGCAGTTAGAAAGGAATTGAATATGATCTCTTTACCTTTTTCATACTCTTTATTTATTTTGAAAGTATTATTATTATTCTATTATATTTTCCAGGACAGTGCTGGAAAGGTCAGAAGAGAAGGAGGATGTGATAATATTTATTATGAAATGTAAAGAAGTTAAATCACCAGTAAAAGGATTTGCCAGTATTAAGGTTTCAATGACATCCTATGATTTTGATTCCTTATATGGAAAAGCCTTTCATTGTCCATCTATGATTTACAAGTTTTCTAAATTATTCCCAGTGGCTCTACTTTATGCCATACCTGCTGAGAGTTGAAATGAAGTTTAGTGGAATGTGAGATATCAGAAGAAAATTAAGGAATTCCATGTTAGGGCAAACAATTTTCAAAACCGAAAGAAACACTCAAAAAAAGAAAGGAATGTCATGTAATACAATCTTCTGCTCCTTTTAGAGACTGTTTCTAAGGCTCCCTATCATCCTGTTTGCTGACCAGACCTCAAAACATTGGTGCAGTGAAGTCTGTTATGTCTGTCTTAGAGACACCTGTACCACTAGTCCCGGAAGTTCACATGGTATCTAGTGAAACTATTTCCTTCCTCATTTATTTTGTGTTTTTGCTTTATATTTTTGGCAGGAGATTAGATCCTAGTCAAAGAATAGAAAAGATTTTCATCAAAAGGATTATTTTTGTATAAAATGTAATAATTGATCCATAAATGTTTGCATCTTACAAGGATATATGCGAAGCTTACTAAGTGTAGAATATAAATGTCTTAACACAATAACTAAGAAAATGCCAGGAAGGCTATGTTAACCAGTGTGATGAAAATATGTCAAATTGTATATAAAACCAGTGTATGGTGCCCCATGGTTGCATTAATGTACACAGCTATGATTTAATTTAAAAAAAAAAGTTTTCAATTGTATATCACCCCCAAAATAAGAGTTTCTGAGGGAAACGTTTAATGGCATGTGTGAGACTTGTTCTAAGGCTCCTCTTCAAGGTATTAAGAACGTTATTTTATTTTATTTTATTTTTGCAGTTTTTTGGCTGGAGCTGGGTTTGAACCCGCCACCTCCAGCATATGGGGTTGGTGCCCCACTCCGTTGAGCCACAGGTGCCACCCATTATGAACGTTATTTTGATGTATTATTTGGATTTTGGGGAAACATTATTATAAAGACAATGGACACTGTAAATTGCTCTGAAAACATAGAAATGGGAAAACAATCATCATACACCTACAGGCTTTCCCTCATGCATATCCACATATAACTATGTTTTAAGATGGATAAACATGTGCTTATGTTCCCTTCAACATACTGGCCATTTTCTTAATAACTGCCTCTCAAAATGACATTTAAACTTTACATAGTGTTCCGTTACATGCTTATACCTTATTTAGTCATTCTAAAATTTCTGATTTTAATAACGCCATATATCCTATTTCATTTAAATCTAATTACCACGTGATAATTACTTTAGGGCACAATAAATACTCATCTGTATTACATTGTTTTATTTTATTTGAATGTAGGATACTATACAAAATGAGAAAAGTTGTCAGATTACAGAATCATTTTTCTATATAATATGGTTTCCCTTCTATAATTTTAATAAGAATGAAGAATGTTCATTTAATTAATTAGTTTCAAAGTAATAAACCTCTCATTTAGGATTATGTAAACCAATGTGGTTCATTGTGAAAAGCATGGGTAAGTAATTTAAGAATTAGGTTTGAATTCCAGTCTGTTGCTATATAGTTATCAATGGACCACTTACTAATGACACTGATTTTATTGTATATATAATGAGGAAATGTGATCACATCATTTCTAGAGTCCATTTATGTCTCAAATTTCTTATGCCATGTTTTTTAATACTTTTCACTTTAGATAGTTTTTAAATGAGTTACATTATACCTTAATCCAAAAGTTAAAAGATTAATTCATATAATAGACCATGTTTTGTGTTGAAATATATTTTCTGGTAAAATAGAATTCAAGCCACTATCATTTTCTGTTTAAGCAATAAAAGTTACTATTTACTTACAAGATCGGGTCTTAAAAGAACTGTAAATCTCAAATTTGTTAAGTTAATATTGAGGTACTATATTTCCTCACAAACTGAATAGCATTTACAGTAAGCTCCATAACATAAGCAAGCAGTAATCATATTATGCAGGACAAATGTTAGAAATTTGAGGTTCTACTATGCCCTGCAGATTGGATAATTTATTTATTTTCAACCATTACACCACACTTGAAATTTCTCTACATCTCAGAGTGAATAATTATAAGAAGAAAATATTATAACATTACTTTAACCAAAAAAAACATAGTCTGAGAATGGCATCCAACATACCTATTCTGGTACAGGCTATGAACTATTATTATTATTGTCATTATTATTTTGTTGTTTTTTGGAGACAGTCTCACTTTGTTGCCCTTGGTAGAGTGATGTGGCATCACAGCTCACAGCAACCACCAGCTCTTGGGCTTAGGCAATTCTTTTGCCTCAGCCTCCCCAGTACCTGGGGCTACAGGTGCCCACTACAACGCCTGGCTATTTTGTTGTTGCAGTTTGGCCGGGGCTGGGTTCAAACCTGCCATCCTCAGTATAAGGGGCCTGCGCCCTGCTCACCCAGCCACAGATGCTGCCCTGTCTTCTGTCTTTTATTGTGGACCTCACATTCACCCAACTCCTTTCCACTGTGAAAGATTCTTACTCCTGACTTTATATCCATGAAAGTAAACATCCATGTATTAGACTTAATAGAAATTAAAACATTTTGCTATATACAAGATACTAACAGGAGATGGAAACTGCAATTGAAAGACCAGGAGAAAAGGTTTGCAAACCACATATAAACAAAGGATTTGTTCCCTAAATGAAGAAACTGTTTAAACTCAACAGTAAGAAATAGAGTTCAATTAGACAATGGGCAAAAGACTTGAACACATGCTTTACCAACTGCAATATACAGGCACCAAATAAACAGATGAAAATATGTTAAATGTCATTATTTTAAGAAATATAAATTTCAATCACTGTAAGATTCCATTTCATGCTATTAGAGCGACTTTAAAAATTGCTAAGAAGGCTCGGCGCCTGTAGCTCAGCAGCTAAGGGCGCCAGCCATGTACACCAGAGGTGGTGGTTCGAATTTCGAATCCAGCCCGGGCCTGCCAAACAACAATGACAACTACAACCAAAATAAAAAAAAAAAAAAATCTGGGCGTTGTGGTGGGTGCCTGTAGTCCCAGCTACTTGGGAGGCTGAGGCAAGAGAATCTCTTAAGCCCAAGAGTTGGACGTTGCTATGAGCTGTGATGCCCTAGCGCTCTACCAAGGGTGACATAGTGAAACTCTGCCTAAAAAAAAAAAAAAAAAAATTGCTAAGAATACTCAGTCCTGGTGAGTAAAGGGAGCAGCTAGATCTCTCATTCATTGATCATGGGAATGCAAAATAATCTGGGGGCTCTGAAAAAGCATTTGAATGTTTCTAATAAATCTAACACGCACTGATTTTCTTTTCACTTATTAATTTTTTAAAATTTTTATTTTTACATATACATGTGTTAATTAGGTTTCCATTTTTTTTGCCTTCACAAAATTAAAAAGACTTAAAATTTAATAACAATAACAATGTTTAAGATAAGGATTAGAAACAAAAACCTTGTAAAGAACAAAGGAACATAAATACATTCAGAAAAGGAATCGGACAATTGCTTCATTGAAATACTGAGCAATAACAATAATAATAATGCAAAGAAAGTAACATTCACATTGTCAAATAAGAGTATGTCTATTATAGAATGCTTTGACTGTGAGATTCAGTATGGAGTCATCAGTTAACTTCTTATTTTTAAGTATCAAAAAATAGACAACTAATATTTATAAATAAAAGTAAAAAATAACTTCAAAAAACAGATCATGCTAAATCTTATAGACAATAGAAAAAGAAGAAATACATCAAAATCATTCTACTTGATAGATGTACACTTGATATTAAAGTTGGAGAAAATATATTATTATAAAGGAAAAATTACAAACATATGTCATTTATAAATACCCTGAACCACATATTAACATGTTGAGTTAAGAATTAATGCTTAAGTAATACACGCATTGATTTCCTTTATGGTAAAATTTTTTTTATTCTTTCTTAATTTAATAATAGTGTTGATTTTTAAAAATTTATTACACTGTGCATTTCATGTTTAAAATAAAGTCATGTTAACTTTCTCCTCTGATATTAGAAACCAGAAACATATGCTTCACGTGTCTGATTATGTCATATAATTAATATATTTTTGAATTTCTAAATAATATGAGTCCTTTACCCAGGGGCTGTGCTGAACACACTCACATTGCGCACATTAGATAAGAACCTGCCAATTGCCTTCCGTCATCCCCCAAATCGCCCTCTCTCCTCTTCCATTTCCCTTCCTAGACTATATTTGTGACTTTTCTTTCATGTGAACCTATACACACACACACACACACACACACACATATGTATATATATATGTATATATATATTTTTTTTTTTAGGCATAGTATTACTTTGTTACTCTCAGTAGATTGCCCTGGCATAATAGCTCACAGTAACCTATAACTCTTGGGCTTAAGCAATCCTCTAGCTTCAGCCTCCAAAGTGGAGGGGACTACAAGCATTTCCCACAATGCTCAGCCATTTTTAAAAATGGGATCTCCCTCTTTGTCATGTTGGTCTCAAACTCATAAGCTCAAGTGATCCACCAGCCTCGGCCTCCCAGTGTGCTAGGATTTCAGCTGAGAGCCACTGTGCCAGGCTGCACACACTTATTTTTGATAGATCCCTACTGCAGATTTTCCTAACGAAAACAGTTTCCATGTTTACACAGAACACCTGCATGTGGGTGTTCATAGCAGCTTTGTTTATAATAGACAAAAGCAAATGTCTTTCAATGACAGAATGGGCAAAGGCAGTGATCCATACAATAGCATACTACACTGCCCACAGATGGGCGGGCATGAGCTCCCGCCTGATCCTAGCACTCTGAGAGGCCCAGGTGGAGGATCCTTTGACCTGACGCATTAGAGACCAGCCTGAGCAAGAGTGAGACCCTGTCTCTACCAAAAAGAGAAAAAAATAGCCAGATATGGTGGCCTGTTCCTGTACTAGTGAGGCTAAGACAGGAGAATCATCTGAACCCAGGAGTTCGATGTTGCAGTGATCTCTGATGACACCACAGCATTTTAGCCTGGGTGACAGTGCAAGACTCTGTCTCAAAAAGAAACAGAGGTGAGCACCCAGGTCGGAAGGGGTCCAGTGGGATGGGCTCCAAGGTGAATTAGTGCATGGTGCTGCCCACCAGCCCAGCGCCCCCGCTGGCGGAGCAGATCCAGGAGGACGTCAGCTGAAGACGCTGCCTTCACTGCTCTGGCAGCAGAAGGTATCCCACGTCCTCCAGGAGTGCAGAGAATTCCATGGCCCAGTGGAAGGAGCTCTCCTAGCAGAGCTGGGCTTCCCTGGCCATGAACCAGCAGCCTCTGGGGGCAGGTGACAGGCCAAGGGAGAAGTGTGAGCACCTTCAGGGGGCCAGAGACCACCAGGGAGACCTGCGTGCCTGTTGACTCCAGGCTGGCCCTTCCCTTGGGTCCCCAGCAGACAGGCTACCCTCTGGCCTGCTGAGCTGGTGGGACTGCCCAGCTGGCATCATCATCCTCAAGCCTTGCTGGCTGGGGAGGACACCTGTTCTGCCTTGATTCTCTTCCTCCTCTGCTCCCACTGGCAGTGGTCCTAATAGGAGATGGGATCTCTGGGGACAGGTGCAGTTTGTCTGGGGTTCAAACCCACCACCCTCGGTATATGGGGCCGGCCCCCTACTCACTGAGCCCCAGACTATGAACTATTAAAGGGCTGAGCTGGATGCTTTGAGTCTAAGATAAATAAATACCAGCATAAGTTTTCTATAAAGGAAGAAAAACATCTTCCTAGATGTTTTCTTTCCTAGGTCCTTCTTGTTATGCCTTTGAAATATTGAGCAATAATAATAATGCAAAGAAAGTAACATTCACATTGTCAAATAAGAGTATGTCCATTATAGAATGCTTTGACTCTGAGATTCAGTATGGAGTCATCAGTTAACTTCTTATTTTTATTTTTAAGTATCAAAAAATAGACAACTAATATTTATAAATAAAAGTGAAAAATAACTTCAAAAAACAGATCAGGCTAAATCTTATAGACAATAGAAAAAGAAGAAATACATCAAAATCATTCTACTTGATAGATGTACCCTTGATATTAAAGTTGGAGAAAATATATTATTATAAAGGAGAAATTACAAGCATATGTCATTTATAAATATCCTAAACAACATATTAACATGTTGAGTTAAGAATTAATGCTTAAGTAATACACGCATTGATTTCCTTTATGGTAAATTTTTTTTTATTCTTTCTTAATTTAATAATAGTGTTGATTTATAAAAATTTATTACACTGTGCATTTCATGTTTAAAATAAAGTCACGTTAACTTTCTCCTCTAATTTTAGAAACCAGAAACATATGCTTCACGTGTCTGATTATGTCATATAATTAATATATTTTTGAATTTCTAAATAATATGAGTCCTTTACCCAGGGGCTGTACTGAACACACTCACATTGCGCACATTAGATGAGAACTTAAAGAAGCCTGCTTAAAGAAGCTAGATGCTCGGGCGGTGCCTGTGGCTCAGTTGGCTGGGTGCCGGCCCCATATACCCAGGGTGGTGGGTTCAAACTCGGCCCCGGCTGAACTGCAACCAAAAAATAATAGCCGGGCATTGTGGCGGGCGCCTGTAGTCCCAGCTACTCGGGAGGCTGAGGCAAGAGAATCGCTTAAGCCCAGGAGTTGGAGGTTGCTGTGAGCTGTGTGATGCCATGGCACTCTACTGAGGGCCATAAAGTGAGACTGTGTCTCAAAAAAAAAAAAAAAAAAGAAGCTAGACGCTCATGCTCTCACTCTCTGAAGTTTATTACAAGAAAAAATATGTGTTTATGGAGCACTGACTCTCAGCTCGAGAATTTTCTAAGCCATCTGCACCCTCCATGTCCAGTTTGCCTAACATCGAGGCTATTTACGTGAAGACTAAGAAGTTACAGAGAACAAGTTTATTCAAGAATAGTGAGTCTAGGCAAACAAATTCAATTTAACCAGAATGGTTCATATTTTGAAGGGGTTGGAGATTTTAGACAGCTCAATGTGGATAACAAATACAATCCAACCCCGGCTTTCTTGTCCCTGTGGCACTCCAAAGGAACAATAATAGGAAAGTAACAAGTGAAAACAACAACAGCAAAATGTGGCCAGTATAACAGGGCCAAGCACAGTGGGGACAAAGAGTATCAGCCCCCATTCCAGGTAATATTAATGGCAAAGGTTGGATCTAAAAGGCAAAGGAAATGGAAGTGAACATGAAAGCCCTAATCATGGCATGAAACAGGAAGCTCACATCACAGCCAGATTACAGAAGGACAAAGTGGCAGACGAGAAGTGTAATTAGTTGCCAATTCATGCAGGAAGAAAATAGCAGATGGATGATCCCCCCAAACTAAGAGTATGATCAAACCAGGTAGAATTCGAAGGGATTTTGAGTCAATTAGAGACCTACATTTCTCAATTACTAGAGGAAAGGAGAAAGTAAATAAGCTGTATGCTGGGTTATTTGTGCCCCTATTTTTCCTCTCAGAGTCTTATGACCTGGGGATGAGAAGACAAAGGTAAATTCATAATATTTGTGGAATTATTATGGAGTCTATGTGGGCAATCACATAAAGAGGCTATGGGTAGATGGGATTTAGGGAAAATGTAGTAGGGGGACTAAAAGAACACATTTTAATTTAAAGCAGAATTGGACTTGAAGGTTATTAAGTATGGAACTGTTCTAGTCTAAGAGTTTGATTCTATTTCCTGAAACAAACAACTGGAGCAATTTTGATTCATCTGAAGATGCACAGAAATACCTGTGGTTTCCATGCTTTAAAAAACAAAAATTTGGAGGGAAAAGTTTGCTGCAGTTGGTAACACAAATTATAAGAATCAATCACTCAATTATTCAAAGTCTTAAAGTGAGTTATAAGCATATATTAAATAATATCCAGGATGTTAATCTGTCACAATAGCACTGATATTGGTGAGAAAGCAGGGGCATACAGATCATTGGATTCTGACTCTAGGATTTATTTTTGCCTTGTCATCACCATAGTAACCAACATAGTTTATTATAACAACTTCCTCTGCCATTCTGTTCTCTGCTGACCTATTTCTCCAAAAGTTCACTACTGCACTAATTTTCTAAAAATGTACTATAAATCTTTCAGTCTCTTAGTCAACAACTTTAAATAGCTCCCTGGCGCATACTAATAACCTATGGCAATTAAATATCTCCATATTCCTAATTTCATTTATTTCCCATTTCCCAAACCTAATCTTCATTACCACCAAGCCCATAGCCAAATTGCCTCTATCTACTCCACTTTTAGGATTGCTCAAAAACTTTTGTCTAATCTATTTTCTCCATCTTCTACCTCCTGTCCAAATGCCACCTTTTTCAGTAGATTATGTCTGATAAACTTGGGCTCTTTCTTTTCTGTACTCCTATGGCAGTTTTAAGAAGATGCCACACACTGTAAGAAATAAGTGCTCTGAGCATTTTAAGTTTATTTTACCTAGACATTTCTTTAAAAATAACGTGAGGGCAAGGGCAAGGGCTATATCTTATATATTTGTGGCAATCCTCTTGAAACCCAATACACAAACTCCATTAGATACATACATGAAATAGTCACTTTTCTGGTCTACCTGTGCTGAAAGACCTGACACTGAATCTTAGCTTTCTTCTTCTCTTCTAATGATGTTATGTCTCCAAGTTACGATTATCTCAAAATTAAAATGAGTACAAGAGTTATTTTCATTTGAAGATGCAATGAAATAATGTATGCCTGACAAAAAGTGAGGGATCAATAAATGCATTATTATTAACCTATAAAGACACAATTGAAAGCATTATTTTTGAAATTTGGTCCAACAGCAGGTGGAAAGACATGTTTACCATATTCCCCCCAAAAAACTGCTATATAAACAATATGTGTTGCTCACAGATGCTATGGGAACGGACTTGGACAGGGGTGAGAAGAATAGAGATAATCATATGAGTATAATCTCATATCAGTCAACCCTCTCCATTGAAAAATTATAATTCTCATAGTAGGGGTGAGTACATTGGATACTTTTTTTTTTCCATTTTTGAGATACTTTACTAAGAAGAATATGTTCCAGCTCCATCCATGTAAACATGAAAGAGGTAAAGTCTCCATCTTTCTTTAAGGCTGCATAATATTCCATGGTGTACATACTAATTTATGGCTTTCATATGAAAACTATAACCCAGTTATAACCTAAGAATAGGGGGAAGGGGGAAAGGGAGGGGAGGGAGGCGGGAGGATGGGCGGAGGGAGGGTGATTGGTGGGATTACACCTGCGGTGCATCTTAGAAGGGTACATGTGAAACTTAGTAAATGTAGAATATAAATGTCTTAACACAATAACTAAGAAAATGCCAGGAAGGCTATGTTAACCAGTGTGATGAAAATGTGTCAAACGGTCTATAAAACCAGTGTATGGTGCCCCATGATCGCATTAATGTACACAGCTATGATTTAATAAAAAAAATTATAATTCTCAGAACTGACCCCAGCCTACCCTCCACCATCTTCAGATTCACTTTATTTAAAAATTGAAAAAATATTAGAAGGAAATTGCCATAATTTAAGCTAACACTCTCAATAACTTGAACTGAAAATAGGAAGTAACATTAAGAATGGGCATAAGGGGTTGACGCCTGTGGCTCAAAGGGGTAGGGCGCCGGCCCCATATGCCGGAGGGGGCGGGTTCAGGCCAAGACCCCGCCAAAAACTGCAAAAAAATTAAAAAAATAAAAAAGAATGGGCATAAGGAATGGAACCAAGAAAGCTCATGAAGGAAGAAAGGGCAAAATTTGTCATCCCAGAAATATTGCATTAGCATAGCCAAGAGATTGGCACTACACTAAAGAAAACATTTCATCTCTTGATTACAAAATTTAAAGAGTTCCCCAGAATATTGTGACATCAAGTCTTGGACTATATTCTCAAAATAAAGGACAGCTTTTATAGCAGTCACATAATGATAATAAAAGAAGACATCTTTGAGCCATCCCTATGTCCCAAGTCTGTACAATGTCTCTCTGAATTCTTAAAACAACCCTGTGATGGAGTCACTATGGTTACTCTGTTTTTGTAAAGACAGCTAGTAAATGTCAGAGGCAGGATTTGATTATGGATCAGGCCTACTCCAAAGTACATGAACTAAAGTGCAGTTATTACACTTCTCAAGTCACAGCAGATGATTGGCTCAAATGGAAATGCTGATGTCTCACCCCTCGTTCCTGCTTCAGTTTTCTCAGCTTTATCTGTCTGTAACTTTCAAGGCTTTATTTGCATGCATATTTTTCAAGCAGCAACAACAACTAATTCACCAATGAATATTTATTGAGAGCTTACTGGGTGACAGAGATTGTTTGAAGTGCTCTTTCTGTAGTATTTTGTTTAATCTTCACAGTCACTCTCTGAGGTAGGCATCATCAGTCACCTCAATTATCACTGTTATCCTTATCACCATCATCATCATGTACACTTAACAAATAAGGAAACTGATCACACAGAGAAATGTCATTGCCAAAGATTTATTAGCATTTAGCGGTGGTACCAGGATTTAAACTCTGGCAGGCAGATCACCAAACCTGTGCTGTAACACACATGGTACCCAGGGGCAAATGTTTTCCTGCCAGGATTCTGTTTCTATTTTTATCTATTTTGATTGTAAATTCATTTGTTTTTTATAAATTAAATTTTGTTCTTTTTTTTTTTTTTTTGTAGAGACAGAGTCTCACTGTACTGCCCTCGGTAGAGTGCCGTGGCATCACACGGCTCACAGCAACCTCTAACTCTTGGGCTTACGCGATTCTCTTGCCTCAGCCTCCCAAGCAGCTGGGACTACAGGCGCCCGCCACAACGCCCGGCTATTTTTTTGTTGCAGTTTGGCTGGGGCTGGGTTTGAACCCGCCACCCTCGGCATATGGGGCCGGCGCCCTACTCACTGAGCCACAGGCGCCGCCCTATAAATTAAATTTTGGATTGTTTCAGTTTATTTTTTAATTTATTTTTTATTTTTTTTCCTTTGTCTTGTTTTGTTTTGTTTTTTATTAAATCATAGCTGTGTACATTAATATGATCATGGGGCACCATACACTTGATTGTTTCAGTTTATAAGTCCAGTCTGTAAAGAATGTTTGAACCTTGATTCTCTTGTTCATCTGTTATATTCGGTAACCTGCGCAGGTTTCTACCATGTCCAAATCTGAAGTGGGAACAGTATTTTCTATTCCTTGCAACAGAATTGAATCATGAACATTATTAAATACAAAATATACAATCAATATTCCCTCCTTCTCACCCTTCCTATGTCTCTCTCACACACACCACATACATGAACCCTAAAACATAGGGTCTCAGATGATTTGTATTCAAAATAACAAGAAATTAATTTTTTTCTATATTTATTCCCTGAAAAAATTACATGCTTAGAATCTAACAAATTGGCTTGCTAATAGGTTCCAAAATTATTCAGGTGTGAAACTACCATGACATCTTATTTTCCAAAGCTAAACACATACACCCTGTTTGGCTTTTTCAGACTTAAACTATCCTTGTTACACCAATGTGGTTATTTCTAGCATCCATGATTTTGGGCATTTGGTAGAGCAGTGATACCCAGTCTTTTTTGGCACCAGAGACATGTTTCATGAAAGACAGTATTTTCACAGATGCGGGGGCATTAAATTATCAGAAGAAGTGCACAACCTAGATCCCTCGCACGTGCAGTTTACAGAAGAGTTCATGCTGCTATGAAAATCTAATGCTGCCACTTGTGACAGAAGGCAGAACTCAGGTGGTGATGTCAGTGATGTGAGCAGCTGTAAATGCAAATGAAGCTTCACTTGCTGGCCTACTGCTCACCTCCCGCTGTGTGGCCCAGTTCCTAATAGGTCCCTGGTCCAGTTCCTAGCCTAGTGCAGGAACCGCGGTGTTAGAGTGTCTTAAGTTAGATGGAATCAAAATTGATAGTGTTTAGTTTTGAGCATATAATGATGTTTAAGTGGAACTTGCTATGACCTGAATATATGAACAAGCAAGATGCTTTTAGTTTTTTAGAATTTATTTTGAAATGATTATAGACCCAAAGGAAGTTGTAAAAATAAAATAGATGTCATTGTATACACATTTTTAGCTTCTTGCAATGGTAATATCTTCCATAACTATACTACAATATCAAAACCAGGAAATCAACATTGGCGTAAATTAATATTTATTCAGAAGTCACCAGTTTTTGCATGCACTGATTTGTGGGGTGTGTGCATGTATAATGCGTGTATGTAGTTCTGTGCATTTTTTAAATGTATAAATTCACATAATCACTATTGCAAGCCAGGTACAGACCAGTTCCATCACCAAAAAAGTTACCTTGTGTTACTCCATCACAGCAGCATCCTTTCCTACTTTGTACCTAACCCCTAACAACCATCAATCAGTTCTTTATCTGCATAATTTTGTCATTTCAAGAATGTTATATAAATGCAGTCACCCAGTGTGTAACATTATAAGAATGACTTTTTTTAAATCAGCACGATGTCATTGGGACTCAGTTGTTTTGTGTATAAATAATTTGTTCATTTTCACTGCTAAATAATAATCCATAGTATATAGGTACAGCAACTGTAAGCAGTCACTCATTGAAGGATACCTGGGCTCATCCAGTTTTTAACTTCAAATAAACCAGCTATAAATTTTCCATACAGGATTTGTCTATGTACATTTATGTATGGGCTTTTGTGTGGACAATTGCCCCCAAATGTCATTGATGTATCATGTAAGTATTAGCATAGTTAATGTTAAAAGAAAGTTACAAACTGTTTTCACAGTGACTATACTATTTTATATTCACACCAACAAATGCATGAGGGATGCAATTTTTTGACATTCTTGCCAATATTTGGTGTTGTCACTCTTTTTGATTATAGCTATTCCAATAGAAGTGCAGTGGTAGCTCAGTGTGGTATTTTATTTGTATTTCCCTAATTACCAATGTTTAACAACTTTTCATGTGCTTATTAGCCATCTATATATAGTCTTCATTGAAAAGTCTGTTCATATAATTTCCCCAATTTTCTAATTGGACTTTTTTTTTTTTACAAGTTTGAAAGTTCTTTATCCTATAACCTGTATACAATTTTTAAAATACATAGTTTGCAAATATTTTCCCCAGAATCCTACTATTTTTGGTAGAGTGTTCTAAGTGTCGGTTAGACATGTTGGTTGATGATGATTTTTAGTTCTTGGATATATTTTCTGACTAACTGCCTGGTAATTCTATCAGTTCCTCAAATAGGTGTGCTGAAGTCACCAACTTTAATTACTGATTTGTCTCTTTCAGTATTAGCAGAATTGCTTCATGTATTTTCCTACCTCTGTTGTTTGGTGGATACATTTAGGATTGCTATATTTTCTAAGTGTATTTACTTTTTTACCATTATGTCCTTTGTCCTTTGTAACTAGTAATTTTCATGACTACTTTATTTGATACACACACACACACACACTTGGTATATTGCATATTTATAAAAAACGGTGCCAAAAATGTATACACATTTTAAGAAAGGAAAAAATCATATTAAAATTATAATACTCATGTCACATTTGACTTATGCAATTATGAGAGATGTAGGATAAAATATACAAGATAAAAAACATTTTTGATGTATATTGAGTATTACAATTTTAATACAGTTTTTTCCTTTCTTGAAATGCATATACATTTTTGGTGCCCACTGCATATCCCATGCATATGCATATATCTAAATATATGTACATGTATGTGTATACATCTATATCTGTATATACAAATCTACAGATATGTTAAGTCTCTATACCTACATCTATAGCGATTTATTTATCTGTGTAATAGCCTTTCTGACTTTTTGGAGAGAGTGTATAATATAACTTATTTCATCCTTTTAATTTCAACCACCTTATAATATTTGAAGAGAGTTTTTTAAAATCCAATCTTCCTTTTAATTGGTAGATTTAATTAATTTAAATTTAACATAAATATAGATATGTTAAAATTAAAGCTATCTTTTTATTATTTGGTGCCTCTCTTTATCACACCCATTTTCCCATTTTCTTACCTTCCTATAGGTTAAGTGGATATATACATATATTTTAGATTTAAACTGTCAATTATCTATAGTGTTTTTCATATATATAATATGAGTGGCTTATATATGGATAGATATAGATATATAGCTATATGTACCCATTTAGGCCTACCTACTATCTCTCCATCTGACTATATTTTTTGTTTCAACTATCAAATATAATTTTACATACTTGAGAAGAGTAGTCTATTATATTTGCCTTATTTTTATCTTTATTGTTGTTCTTTCTTAATTTTTAATGTTTGATTTTTCTTTTTGTTATTTCTTATTTATTTCTTCTTCTGCTGATGAATTCTCTTGTTTTCATTCATTTGAGAAAGTCTTTATTTCACCTTTTATCCTGAATACATTTTTATTGCTTATAAAATTCTGCATTGAAAATTTTTTTATGCACTTGAATAATGTCATGCTGCATCCTCTGGACTGCATGGTTTCTGAATAGAAATTTGCTGTCATTCAATGTGTCATTCTTCTATATGCCTCTATATGCCATTTCTCTCTAGCTGCTTTAGAACATTTTCTTTAACTTGTCAGAAATTTTACTGCAATGTGTTTTGTTGTTGATTTCTTTGGGATTTATCCTCTTTGAAGTTTTCTCATGTTATTTTACTTTTTAGGTTTTCATCATTTTGCCAAATTGGAAACTTTTCTGTCATTATTTCTTCAAATATTTTTTTGGCCTGTAGTCTTTCTACTCTTTTTTTTTGGGGGGGGGGGATTTCAATGACACAAAATTTAAATATATGTCTGTCAGCTCACAGGTTTCTAAGGCCCAGATATTTAATTTATTTTAACCTATTTTCCTCTATTATTCGGATTAGGTGTTTTCTTTTTCACTATCTTCAAATTCATAAATTCCTTCATTTGCTGTTATTGGATCCATCCTGTATATTTTTTAGTGTGGTGATTATATTTTTCCTTTTTTAAATTTCTGGGCTTTTTTTTATCTTCCTTTTTTCAAGTTTTTGCTAAGATGGTCTATTGGTTCAATGTGTTTCAAGACTGTAATTGTTCTTTAATTATTTTTGTAGTAGCTGCTTTAAAATCCTGCTCTATAATGTCTGTGTCAGTTTTGTGTTGATGTCTGTCTGTTGATTTTATTTCATTACTGAAGTTGAGTTTTTCTGGTTTTTAGTGAGACATCATTTCTATTATGTCTGCATTTTGTGAATTAAGTTTTGAGACTCTTTTTCTTATGAAAATATTCCATTTTAATAGTCAGACATACCCATTTTTGACCTAGCATACAGGTCCTTGCCTAATATTGTCAGCTGTGGTTCAAATGACAATTTAGGGTTTCAGTATTATTCTTATCTGGCACAAAAACAGAGACACAGACCAATGGATCAGATCAGAGAACTCAGTTATAAAACCATCCCTATATTGCCATCTTCTCTTTGACAAAACAGACAACATACACTAGGGAAAAGAATCCACATTCAATAAATGGTGTTGGGAAAATTGGATACCCACATGTAGAAGACCAAGACAGGATCCACACATCTCATCACTCACAAAAATTAATTCACAATGTATAAAAGTCTTAAGACTAAGATATGAAACTATGAGTTCTAAAAGAAAACATTGCAAAAACTCTTACAGACATCAATCCAGGCAAAGAATTTACAAATAAGAAGCCAAAAGCAATCTCAGCAGCAACAAAAATAAATAAATGAGACCTGATCAAATAAAAAAAAAGCTTCTGTGCAGCCAAGGAAACAACAAACAGAGTAAATAGACAACCTACAGAATGGGAGAAAATATTTGCATGTACATATCTGCTAAAGGGCTCATAAGCAGAATCTACAAAGAACTTAAGAAAATCAGCAAGGAAAAATCAAAGAACTCCATTATAAAGTGGGCAAAAGAAATGAAAGAAGATTTTCATTCTTGAGATACTTTACTAAGAAGAATATGTTCCAGGTCCATCCATGTAAACATGAAAGAGGTAAAGTCTCCATCTTTCTTTAAGGCTGCATAGTATTCCATGGTGTACATATACCACAATTTATTAATCCATTCGTGGATCGAGGGCACTTGGGCTTTTTCCATGACTTAGCTATTATGAATTGGGCTGCAATAAACATTCTGGTACAAATATCTTTGTTATGTTGTGATTTTTGGTCTTCTGGGTATATGCCCAGCAGAGGAATTACAGGATTGAATGGCAGATCTATTTTTAGATCTCTGAGTGTTCTCCATATCTCTTTCCAAAAGGAATGTATTAATTTGCATTCCCACCAGTACCCAATGTACTCAGCCCTACTATGAAACTAATTTGGGGCTCTCACATGAAAGCTATAACCCAGTTACAACCTAACAATAGGGGAAAGTGGGAAGGGGGGATGGGTAGAGGGAGGGGGATCGGTGGGATCATACCTGTGGTGTATCTTACAGGGGTATTTGTGAAACTTGGTAAATGTAGAATGTAAATGTTTTGGCACAGTAACTGAGATAACGCCGGAAAGGCTATGTTAACTATTGTGATAAAAATGTGTCAAATGGTCTATGAAGCAAGTGTATGATGCCCCATGATCATATCAATGTATACAGTTATGATTCAATAAAAAAAAGAAGATTTTCAAAAGAAGATAGAGTAGTGGCCAGCAAACACGTTAAAAAATGCTCAACATCTCTAATCATCAAAGAAATTCATGTCTAAATTGTAATGAAATATCACCTAACTCCATGGATAATTTTTTTTTTATATCAAAAGTCCCAAATCAATGGTGGCATAGGTGTGGAGAGAGAGGAACACTTATATACTGTTGTTGAGACTGTAAACTAGCACTGCCTCTCTGGAAAGAAGTATGGAGATTGCTCAATGAAATCAAAGTAGAACTACCATTTGATCCAGCAATACTACTACTGGATATTTACCCAAGTGGTGGGGGAAGACATTTTATCAAAAAGACACCTACACTTGAATGTTTATAGTAGCACAATTCATATTTGGAAAGATGTAGAAACAACCCAAGTGCCCAACAATACATGTGTGAATGAATAAAATGAGGTATATATATATATATATATATATATATATATATATATATGCGCCATGGGGTACTATTCAGACATAAAAAAGTGTTGAAGTAATACCTCTTGTATAACCTAGATGGAACTGGAGACCATTCTTATAAATGAATTATTACAAGAATGGAGAATCAAATTCCACATGTTCTCACTATTAAATTGGAACTTATCAATCAACACTTACGTGAACATAGGGAAATAGCACTCATCGTAAATCATGCATGTGAAAGGGGAGGAGAGGGTTGGAAAAGTTCATACCTAACAGGTACAATCCATACTATTTGGGTGATGCACACACTTAGAACTTTGAAGCAAAATGTACAAAGGCAATTTATGTAACCAAAAGGTTTGTACCCCTGTAATGTTGTGAAATTTAAAAATATAAAAAAATAAAAACACATAGACAAGTAAGTTTGAAAAAAAAGGAAATTAAAAAGATACTGATTGCACCATGATATAACAATAAAAGATGGAGGTGAACTAAAGGTACAAAGAAGAAATTAGTAAAATTTGGATGTATCCAGTAAGTTGAATAATATAACACCATCAAAATGATTATACAGACATATATGTACAGTAACAAGGTGATCACTGTGTGTTAAGAAAAATATATTTATGAAAGTATTAGTGTATGTACATTTTTAAAATGTATGTATTATTGTATGCTTAAAAAAATTCAGTATGTCAATAGCCATGTACTCAGATGAGGTATATAATGTCTATGATATTTGCATTGTCTCTAATAATTTGTCTACATTTTTGAAGTAACTTTGCATTCAGAGGAAGTAGAAATTCTATTTACTAAGTGACAGTAATACATTATTTGGTGGTATCCTAGAGGTCTCAGCCAGAGGTCAAGTGGAGCCGCAGTCAGCTGAAACCCTAAGTAGGACTGAAAGGTCAGGTTCCCAGGTGACTCACATGGCTGGGACAATGATGCTGGCTCCTGGAAAATAGACCTCTTTTCTTTTCCTCATGAGGAGAATAGCCTCAAGTCTGCTTATATGTTCTCTCTCTCTCTCTCTCTCTACATATATATATATATGTGTGTGTGTGTATATATATATACTATTTTCTTCCACATTTTGTAAATTCAAGAACACAAGAAACAAACTGCATTTTTTTTTTTTTTTTTTTTTGTAGAGACAGAGTCTCACTTTATGGCCCTTGGTAGAGTGCCGTGGCCTCACACAGCTCACAGCAACCTCCAACTCCTGGGCTTAAGCGATTCTCTTGCCTCAGCCTCCCGAGTAGCTGGGACTACAGGTGCCCGCCACAACGCCTGGCTATTTTTTTGTTGCAGTTTGGCCGGGGCTGGGTTTGAACCCACCACCCTCTGCATATGGGGCCAGCGCCCTACTCACTGAGCCACAGGCGCCGCCCGAAACAAACTGCATTTTTAAAAATACTCTAGCTTGTGAAGTCACACATTATTATAACCATCATGTCCAATGGGTAAAAGGTTTTTCCTCTTCTATATTGGAAAGGAATTTATAAGGCCAAGAATACCAGGTGGTGAGGATCATTGGGGATTATTTGGGAGACTGACTCATTATTATGTTGAGAAAAAAGAAAAAGAAAAGAATAAATTTATAAAAGTTACAAAATGCAACAGAAAACTTATATTAGCATAGCAGACTGATGAGACTTATGCAGCGAATGAAATGATTAAAAGTGATAACTGGAGAGAAAATATTTTAAAACTATTCTTAGGTGAACTAGATGCATAGGAATATTTATATAGGCTATTAGCTACTATTTAAAGTGAAAAGTGGATAAAGATTGAGATAAAATGAAGAAATTTAAAGGGTTATATTAGAATGTAGGATTATAGGCAGATACAACTTTCCCTTTAATGATTTTCTTTATTGTTGAACCATAAAGAATATGGTTTTGGTACAATCAAATAGGTTACAATATTTTCATTTCTTTGGTAGAATCCCTCTTGTACTTGTGTCTTCCACCCCAGAGGTGTGCCATATACCTTTACATTGTGTCCATTAAATGAGAGTACAACAATCCCCCTCCTTTCTCCCCTTTCTCCTTCCCTCTCTCCCCAACTTGAATTGAATTGACTTTTCTCTTATGTGGGCATGAATTAAATCATCTACTGGCTTCTTATTAGCATTGAATACATTGGATACTTCCTTTTCCATTCTTGTGATACTTTATTAATAAGAATGTGTTTCAATTCCATCAAGGTTAATACAAAAGATGTAAACTCTCTATCTTTTTAATGGCTGAATAGTATTCCAAAGTATACATATACCATACTTTGTTAATCCATTCCTAGTTTGATGGGCATTTAGGTTGTTTCAACATCTTGGCGATTATAAATTGAGCTTTAATAAATAATCTAGTGTAAGAAATAATAAATGTCTTTATGTTAGAGGGATTTTTTTTTTCTTATGGGTAGACGCTTAGTAATGGGATTGCAGAGTCAAATGTAAGGTCTACTTTTAATTCTTTGAGGCTTCTCCATACTTCTTTCCAAAGAGGCTGTGCTAGTTTGCAGTCCCACCAGTAGTTCCCTTTTGTCCACATCTGTATCAGCATCTGCAGTTTTGGGATTTTCTGATGTGGCCTGTCATCACAGGGGTTAGGTGAGATCTCAGGGTATGAACTCCATTTTTTTTTTTTTTTAGCAATAATAGTTAAAACAGATAAACTTAGTATTATAAATTTAAGTCAGTGTATGTTAAATCTGTTACTCTATAAGTTATATAATAGATGACTAATTTGAAACATCAAAAACTTAAGAAATAACACAAAGGCTTAGAAATCAGTGACCAAATATCTAATTTATGAGCAAATCTTACAAACATAAAAGAGAAAACATAACTCAGTGATAAATAAGGAAAAACCAATATTGAATATACTTCCATAAAAGTTAATTGACTTTGATGTTGGACATGTGAAAAAAAATTAAAAATATTAGAAGGCAATAAGAACTATTCCAAAATTCTTTTTTTAAATTTTTTGTTGTTGGGGATTCATTGAGGGTATACAGAACCTGGTTACATTGATTGCATTTGTTAGATAAGGACCCTTTTATAATTGCGTTCAGGCCCCAAAAGGTGTACCACACCCCTTGTCCCCCTACCCCCTCCCTCCTTCCCTTTCTCAGCTCTCCCCATCCCCCACCCCCCACCATGTACTGGGAAATTAATTGTCCTCATATCAGAATTGAGTACATAAGATTCTTGTTTCTCCATTCTTGTGATGCTTTACTAAGGATAATGTGTTCCACATCCATCCAGGTTAATACAAAAGATGTAAAGTGTCCATTTTTTTTAGTGGCTGAATAGTATTCCATGGTATACATATACCACAGCTTGTTAATCGACTCCTGGGTTGGGGGGGCATTTAGTCTGTTTTCCACATTTTTTGCAAATTGTAAATTGAGCTGCAATAGACAGTGTAGTGCAGGTGTTCCTGTAGTAAAAGGATATTTTTTTTTCTTCTGGGTAGATGCCCAGCACTGGGGTTGCAGGATCAATAATTTTTTCTCAAATTCTTTTTTTTTATTTTTATTTTTTTTGAGACACGGTCTCACTCTGCCTCCCTGGGTAGAGTGCTGTGGTGTCCCATCTCACAGCAACCTCAAACTCTTGGGCTTAAGTGATTCTCTTGCCTCAGCCTCCCAAGTGGCAGGGACTACAGGTGCAGGCCACAATGCCTGGCTATTTTTTGGTTGTAGTTGTCATTGTTTGTCAGGCCCCGGCTGGGCTCAAACCCGCCAGCTCTGGTATATGTGGCTGGCGCCCTAGCCGCTGAGCTACAGGCCCTGAGCCTGTTCCCAAATTCTCAAGACACTTTCATCCCTTCATTCAACAAACTATTATGGAACATCTTTTTTTCTGTGTCATCATTAGATGCGGGATTTATTACATGAGGTTGAACAGGTTCCTGTCTTCATCCTCCAGCACCCATAATCAAGTAGTGAAAGAAAACAATTGCAATATGATATAACAAATCTTATATTTAAAAAGCTGATATAAATAAAGAAAGAACTAAGAGGTCATAACAATAACTTAAAAACAAGTAGATGTTTTATTTTCACATATTACCTAAGTGAACACCAAATCCCAAAACATCAATTTTAAACGATGAATTTTCTGCACTTTGTAACATAGATTTTGTACATATGTTAGGTTCTCTCAGATTGCAAGACATATGTCAGTTTCTTCATGACATAAAGATTTGCTTTAAGGATAGACAGAGGAAGCAAGAACAATAGCCACATACACAGAACTCCCATGTAATTGAATTGTCAATCAGAACACACCACAACTTTAGAAATTTGGATATCCTGTCCTCCTCTTAAGAGGAGATACCCATTACTGGCTTATCCTGTAGATACCTAATACCAAGTTTGATCTCCCACTCTCTAATGTGAGATTCCTGCTGCTCATGGCTTGTATCATACAATGGCTAATCTATCATTAGCTGAATTTATCATCCACTCACTACTTAGTATTCAGAATCCTGTTGGGGAGTGCTCTGATGCAAGGCCATTCAATACCCAGCAATAAAAGTGTATGAACTACTAATTCATGTTACAATAGGGATGAACTGAAAACACAGTATACTGAGATAAACCAGACTCAAGAGGCTACATGCTGAATAATTCCATTTATGAAAATTTAAAGTAAATATATATATATATATATTTTTTTTTTTTTGTAGAGACAGAGTCTCACTTTATCGCCCTTGGTAGAGTGTCGTAGCGTCACACAGCTCACAGCAACCTCCGACTCCTGGGCTTAGGCGATTCTCTTGCCTCAGCCTTCCAAGTAGCTGGGACTACAGGCACCCACCACAACGCCCGGCTATTTTTTTGTTGCAGTTTGGCCGGGACCGGGTTTGAACCCACCGCCCTCGGCATATGGGGCCGGCGCCCTACCCGCTGAGCCAATATTTTAAGGACAAAAATCAGATTGATGTTTGCTAAGGATTGCCAATAAGGAAGGGCATGAAGAAATATTTTGGAATGATAGAGGGCTTCTATATCTTGACTGTAATGGTAGTCATATGACTATATACAACTTGTCAAAACTCATAAAACTGCACACCTAAAAGAGTGAGCTTTGCTGTATGTACATTTAAAAATATTTTAAAAATTAATTCATTATGTATGGTTTTTACATGTGTAACTTCAAGACACAAAACAAACTTACAACAGAATTCTTTAGGTGAAGAATCATAGAAAAATGAAATCTAAATCTAGAAAACTCTCCATCAAAGATTTGGTACTAAATCCTCAGCTTATGAAGAAAATAAGAAGTTTAGCCTTGATGGAAACACAAGAATATTTGCCACAAGGAGCAGAAAAAAAATTAACATTGGTCCTTTAAGGCTCACATTAAAAGGTAAGGAGGATGATCTGAGACACCCACCATTTGGCTATCTGAAGGTATCATAGAAAGAAAAACTTGAAATAACGTTTGAAAAGTGACTGATAATCTCTGAATTAGATGGGCAATCTGAATAATATAGGCGTACTATGTCAATGTCAACATCCTGATAACTGTGATATTATAGTTGCGCAAAATGTTGTCATTAAGGGAAATTTGCCAAATTTTACACAAGACATCTCCGTATCATTTCTTACAACTGCATGTGGATCTAAAGTTATCTTAATCCAAAATTTATATTTAAAATAAATGAAATCATAAATAAATTTAAATATATAAAATTCATGTGGTATTCTCTACTCCCCAAAATGTTACCATTAAGATATCTGGGCAAAGTGTACCTGAGGTCACAAAATAAGATAAAAAAGCACATTGTATTTGTTCACAACACTCTGGATGGTGAGTGTAGCACTTTGCTCAAAATTCTAAATCATTCCCCTTTTGTTGTGCATTTAAAAGGAGATTTACTCATGTATAAGAGTGTAATTCAGCAAGACAATGTGAAGAACATATAAAATCCTGCAGAGGACAGCACACCCTGTGAGAATTTACTCAATAAATTTGTGCCAGCAAGCCAGATTGATTACCTGGTTTCCCAATGTTTCAAGTGTCCTCTGCTATATTTATAGGTAGCTGTAAGTTGTCTGTTGTTTTCTTGTGGTACAGTAAATAGCCAGCGAGTGCTCTCTTGGTTGACCTATGTAGCAGGAAAATGTGAAATCAGCAATAAAGTCCTGGATTTATTTTTAGTTGTAGCCTTTCCTCTTCTCTGCTACATCAGGTTTTGGAATAACTAAATGTGTTAGTAAGCAATTGCAGTTGCATTTGGAATCCTTGACTGGATTGATTTGTTTACTGTAAGTCATTCAAGCCTCTCCTTCCTTTGTGGACCACTCACATATCTTCCTGGCCAGTATATAGAGTTCTGCTTCCTAATATGGTAGCTGCCAGCTACAGGTGGCTATTTAAATTAAATCTTAAATTAGTTAAAATTAAATGAAATAAAAATGTAGCTCCTCCAACACAATAGCCATATTTCCAGTGCTCAATAACCAGTAAAGCATGCTCTAATATTCTATGTTTCTGTAATTACATTATGAGAACCAACTACCCTGTTTCCCCGAAAATAAGACATCCTCCGAAAATAAGACCTACTTACAGGACAGATAAGACGTCCCCTGAAAATAAGACCTAGCGCATCTTTGGGAGCACACTTTAAAATAAGACAGTGTCTTATTTTCGGGGAAACAGGGTATTTCCAAAAGAATCTATGGCGGGAAGGATTGGGCAATGATATAATCAGCTCATGTTAAATAATGAAAATTTGTGTTTTGCCCAGTAGGACAATTTACAAGAACTGGGATGAAAACTTATTCTTTATGTTATTTAGCTTTTAATTTCATTTAAAAACTGTATTTACAATTATATCAGAGCACTAGGTATATATACCTTTAAAACTGTCAATGCTTGCCATTAGCTTGGAGGCCTAGCAGTCAATGCTTGCCATTAGCTTGGAGGCCTAGCAGTGCTATTTTTCTCCTTTTTCTTACTTTTTAAATATTTGTAGTTCATTCTAATTTATCTCCTTTTATTTTTAGACTCTGACCAAGGAACTATGGAAGAAAAGTTACAGAGTTGATTTTTAAAACTTATTTTTTAAATAAATATTCAAATAGTTATGTTTATACCAAAAAATAGTACATACATAAGAAGATTAAATCAGTCACTAGAAGAGTAGGTTGATTAAGTGATATTTAATTTCCAAAGTTAAGAAAACCAAGTAGTAATTTATTGTTATTTTTCTTTTCATACATAGCTTTTTCTTTTTTGGAGACAGAGTATCATTATGTCACCCTTGGGACAGTGCTGTGGCGTCACAGCTCACAGCAACCTCAAACTCTAGGGCTCAAGAGATTCTTTTGCCTCAGCCTCCCAAGTAGCTAGGACTAAAGGCACCAACCACAACACCCAGCTATTTTTTTGTTACAGTTGTCATTGTTGTTTTAGCAGGCCCTGGCTAGGTTCGAACACACCAGCCCCAGTGTATTTGGCCGGCACTGCAACCACTGAGCTATGGGTGCCAAGCCCTGTACATAGCTTTTTATTTTTTCAAGTAGTTGATGATTTTTCAGTTTTTTAATTTGCTTCTATGTGCTTGTATCACTAATTTATTCCCAAAACTCCCCCCATTTTTCTAAATTACCTCTAAATACATTCAATCTCATCAAGAATTTTATCTATTAAATTTTCCTGGAGACATCTCTTCTGTAGCCCCCTGACCCGCTCTAGTCTTCATTGGTTGCTTGCTAAGTCTTTGAATAACAATCATCTTTTCACGATAGCCCTGGGATTTTAAAACTCCACACTCTTGTATTGTGTGACCTGTCTCCTGAATATAATGTTTTCCTTTCACATGGCTTCATTTTAGTGGAACACATTCTCTCAGATAGCATTCCTGGGAAAGGGCTGGTAAGGAAAAATGTTGTGGCCTTATCAGAAAATGCCATTGATCTACCCACACGTTTAATCCATAGCTTAGTTTTGCCTAGGTTAATAATTTCTTCTTAAATGCTTGAAGCCACTGCTGTAACATTTTCTAGCATTTAATATTCTGCTGAAGAAGATCAAAGCCATTCTAGTTTATTTGCTTTGCGTGCATATGTATATGTGCATGCAAAGCAAATAAACTAAAAATATTTATAGTTTATATATTTTAGTTATATATTAGTATATATTTATATTTTAGCTATAGTTTATATAAATATATAAACATATATATATATATATATATATATATTTTTTTTTTTTGCAGTTTTTGGCCGGGGCCAGGTTTGAACCCACCACCAGTGCCCTACTCCTTTGAGCCACAGGTGCCGCCCGCATGTATACATTTTTTCTTCTTTGCAAACTCTAAGGATTGTCTCTGTCCCTCTTATGCTCTGAAATTTCCATATTTTTATCTTGTCATAGATTTAGGTGCTAAGAAATAATGGAAACCTTCAATAAGGAATCATATCTTTAGATTCCACAAAATTATCTTAAATACTTCTTTATTACTTTTTTGCTTGTTTTGCTTTTGTTATTCTGGGACATTTATTATTTTGCTATTAGACATCTGGATGCCTGCTTATTTTGTTGATGCTTTGTTCTGCCTTTTACTTACCCTTAGGCTTTTTGATATTTCTTCTAGGTTAGGACTTTGCGAACTATGGTTCATAGGATAATTATTAATTTTCCTAAATAAAATTTTATTGGAATCTAGTCACATTTATTCTGCAAGAACTATAGAGTTGAGTAGTTATATCAGTCCATTTAAGGAAAAGTTTGTTGACCTTTCTTCACTGATAAATTTTTCAATGTTGTCTTCCAAATTTTCTACTGAATTTCTCTTATCTCCGTAACTCCACTCACATCACTCACATTTTTACCTTTTTCTTATTCTTTTTTTTCTTTTTGAGACAGAGTCTCTCTGTCATCCTTGGTAGAGTTCCATGACTCACAGCAACCTCAAACTATCAAACTCTTGGGCTCACGTGATCCTCTTGGCTCAGCCTCCCAAGTAGCTGGGACTAGAGGCACCCACCACAATGCCTGGCTAGTTTTTCTATTTTAAGTAGAGACAGGGTCTCACTCTTGCTCTGGCTGATCTCAAAAACTCCTGAGCTCCAGCAATCCTCTTGCCTCAGCCTCCCAGAGTGCTAGGATTACAGGCATGAACCACCATCTCAAGCACACTTTTAACTTTTTAACTTCGATTAGTTCTACTTGTGGCATCCTCTTATTAATTCATGGTTGTAATATTTTCTATTACCTTTCTGAAATTATAACAACTTTTATATTTTTTAAATGTTATCATTCCAGTATGTTTTATTTCTTTCACTGCTTTTGCCTTATTACTTTGGTGTTTGTAATGTTAGCAACTTTAATAAGCTGATAGTTGAGCCTTGGTCATTTACTAATATTTAAGAGTGTGAGACTAAAATTGGGAAATTTCTGTACACATGAGTGGAATTGCTAGCTGTAGGCTTTCTGGACTGGTAATTTGGTCAGAGTATTTTCTTAAGAAAACTCCCAAATGCAATGCCTTACGTATTTTCCCTTGTGATAGTCAGATTTTACTTTCTAGTTTTTACTATTTTAAATTGCACACAAACTTTATGGACACCCTGTGTGTGTTTATGGTTAGACAATTAAGTTTGTGAACTCATCCTACAAAAAGTGCTACATACCTCATTGCTGAATATCACTGTGGTCACCTTTGAAGTACTCCCCTTGAGAAGCTAGGCACCTAGTCCACCCTTGGAGGCAACTTTGGAACTCTTTTTCTGAAATGGCCATCAGAGCTGTTATAGTACAAGATCTGATAATAAGTTCATGAGCTCATTCAAGAAAAACAAACAAACCTATCTCTCTCTCTCTCTCTCTCTCTCACACACACACACACACACACACAAACACACACATACACGTACAAATTATGTACGAAGGCTAAGAGGTTTTGACACTCAAAATGTAAACCTTAACTTTATCCCCTAATTTTCAGTATAGTATCCTGCCGCTCACAACGCCAGGTGTCCCTCACTTCCAGGGCTCTCTGTTTTCTATTTATATTTATAGGAATCTATATGAAATTTTATATTTGAATGGGGTCAATATCTGGAGATCTGAATCTTATAAATTCCTAGCTTAAGTCAAATTAACAGTTTGTATCTTGTTGGCTTTTTTTTTTCTTTTTTTTTTTGCATTTTTTTTTTTTGGCCGGGGCTGGGTTTGAACCTGCTACCTCTGGCATATGGGGCTGGTGCCCTACTCCTTTGAGCTACAGGCACTGCCCATTGGCTTATTTTATTTTACCCCAATTTTTTGTTATGGAAATTTTTCTACAATGTTAACATATTTTCAAACTATTTTATCTAAGTTTTAAGCTTGTAATATATTAAGTCGGAATGGTGCTTCCAGTATTCTCCTAAATCAAGATATATTCAGTTCTAAGTATCATAAAATTCAATGTAAATAAGATTAAGCAAATAAAAGACATTATTGACCCAAGTAATAAAAAGTCTAGATATAATATGAACTTTGATTTTTATTTTTCAACGAATCAAAGGTTGCAGCAAATAGTTTTATCTATTGGAGCCCCGACTTCATGATATCAACCGTATCTTGGATTAGACTGGATTTCTTCTTAGTAACAAAAAGGCCATAGCAGTTTCAGTAATCATATCCACCCAGTACAATATCCAGAATGGAAGAACAATAATTCCTTCCAGTTATTGTTTCAAAATAGAATAGACTTTTCTTTTTGGGGGGGAGACAGAGCCTCAAGCTGTCACCCTGGGTAGAGTGCTGTGGCGTCACAGCTCACAGCAACCTCCAACTCTTGGGCTTAAGTGATTCTCTTGCCTCAGCCTCCCAAGTAGCTGGGACTAAGAATAGACATTTTATTCAAAAACCCCTTAACAAAATTCTCTTTGAAATTCAGTAAACTGAATGTCCTTAAGCAATCTTGTTAGATGGGACAGTGTCACACATTAATTGGTTTTCCTGGGCTATAATAGTTTCCCCTTCTCCACGGGGGATTAACAGTAGTAAGTAATAATAAAATAGAACAATTGTAACAATATGTTAGCATCACTACTCTTGGACTCTGAGGTCAATAAACAAAATAAGGGTTACTTGAATATAAGCCCTGTGATACTGCAACAATCTGATAACCAAGACAGCGGCTGAGTGACTAAGTGGCGAGAGTATCTACAGCATGGATACACCGTACAAAAGGATTATTCATGTCCCAGTCAGGACAGAGTGGGACAGTGCAAGATTTTATGATGCTACTCAGAAGAATGGGCATTTAAAAATTCATGATTTATTTCTGGAATTTTCTTTCATGATTAACCGCGGGTAACTGAAACAAAGGAAAGTGAAAGCAAGGATAAGGGAGGACTACTGTACTTGAATCATTTCACTTTGAGAAGGGAGCAAAGTAAACTTGGTTGGCTTAAAAAATCCTTGTCTGCTCCTGGAGCCTTAGTGTTAGGTCTGGTAAGGGGATAAATAGGTGGCAAATAAGTAGGTAAGGCAGAACAGAAACTAAATTGTAGCTGGGAACCAAGTTGCAGATGGGAACGGTTCCCTAGTGGGAACATACACAATAAGGAGTTCCTAGTGATTGCTAACTGACCTACAGACCGTTGTCATCTAATTAGCATAGCATAGGTGGAGCTTCATGAAGGATTCTGGGAAAGATGCCAGCATAAGGAGGGAAACTGTTTATGAATCACCCTGTCATATAGCCTGTTATGTAATTTGTTATATAACCCCAACCTGTCAATCACCCACCAATCATTGGTGAGAAATGACCACCAGTTCTTTCAGGAGAAAGGCAGGACAAACTAGTGAGCTTATAAAATGCCGGGAATGGTCAGATTCAGGATCTTTCTCTCTTTCTCTCTCTCTCTGGAATGTATTTTCCTTTTGTGTAGCCTCCTTCTTTCATTCTTTCTTTTATGTGATAAATTCTCTGGTAAAACTGCTTTGTGTCTGTGAGCACCTAGTCATCAGCTCAACTTGATACCAGTACTCATTCTTAACATTAGGAACAGGAGGACCAGGAAACATCCAGATAGACCTAACATTTGGTATGATCAATCCCTTCCAAACCACATGATTTTTAATTAGTGGTACCATAGAATAGTGGAAAATGTATACTAGAGTATAATTGCAATATTCACTTTACTCTCCATCTTCCTTCAAATCAACAATTATAGATGGACATTTTAATGCCCCTCTGCCAATAAATAATTGGTAGCATAAGTAGGTAGAAAATCAGTAAGGATATAGAGAATTGAAAAACACTCTCAGCTAACTTGTACTAATTGATCAATTAGTATGGCATACTTTTCAACTACATAAAAATACTCATTCTTTTCATATGAACATGGAATATTTCTAAGATAGGCCATATTATTTGTCCTAAACAAATCTTAATCAGGGCAGTGCCTGTGGCTCAAAGGAGTAGGGTGCCGGCCCCATATGCCGGAAGTGGTGAGCTCAAACTCAGCCCCCGTCAAAAAAAACTGCTGGTCCTATGAAGTATGTTTTTTGACCACAATGAAAATAAATTAGAAATCAATTTAAAAAAAATCTTGATAATCTCCAAATATTTGAAAACTGCGTGATATACTTCTATATGATTCCTATGTATAGAAGAAGAAATCAAAGGAGAAACTAAAAATTATTTTGAACTTTATGAAAATAAAAAGACAATGGATTATACTTGTGGGATGCAGCCAATGCAATATTTATTATGAACTACGTAATATCAAATCCCTATATTAATATAGGAAATGTCTGAAATTAATGACTTCTGCTTCCACTTTAAGAAACTAGAAAAATAAAAACCAAATGAATTATAAAATAAGCAGAAGAAAGGAAATAACAAATATTAGAACAGAGATTAATAAAATTAAAAAAGAAAAATAGAGAGAAAATAAGTGAAACTAAAAGTTGGTTATTTAAGAAGTTTAATAAAGGTAATAAATTTGTACCCAGATTGATCAAAAAAAAAAAAGAAGATGTGAATTTTCAATGTCAAGAATGAGAGCGCTGACATCACATCCTACATGACATATATTATAATAAAATTGTAGGTGTTATCATAACAAACTTTATGCCAATAATTTTTATGACATACATTATTGTAAAATTCCTGAAAGATATAAACTACCAAGGGTCATGTAGGAAATACACATTTCATCTGTTAAAAATAAGACATTTTTAGTTAAAAAGCTTTCCACAACAAAATCTTCAGGCTCACACGGCTTCTATGGTGAATTCCATCAAACATTTTAAGAAGAAATAATAATAGTAATAATTCTACAAAACCTCTTTCTGGGTGGCACCTATGGCTCAGTGGGTAGGGCGCTGGCCCCATATACCAAGGGTGGTGGGTTTGAACCCGGCCTCAGCCAAACTGCAACAAAAAAATAGCCGGGCATTGTGGTGGGTGCCTGTAGTCCCAGCTACTCGGGAGGTTGAGGCAAGAGAATCACCTAAGCCCAGGAGTTGGAGGTTGCTGTGAGCTGGGATAGCACAGCACTCTATCAAGAGCAATAAAGTGAGACTCCATCTCTAAAAAAAACCCACTTCTTTCAGTAAATTTTATAATACTGAATACTTCCCAAATTGTTCTATGAGGCCAATGTTAATCTAATACTAAAGTCAGGCAAAGACATTATAAGAAAAGAAACTACATGAAAATATCCCTCATGAACATATTCATTCTTTAGCAGGCTGAAAAACATAAATTACCTCTTCAAGGGAGACTTTGGTGACTTCATTGACTAGTCAAATCTGAAGTTGTGCACTTGTAAAAAGGCACACCTATTCTTCATTAGACTTATATCAAATGTATTTATTTTATGATTATGTAATTAATATCTAGACTACATTGTTCTATTAGGGTGAGAATGTTGCTGGCCTGCTTCTGCACATTTTTTCATTGCTGTTTAGCAGAGTACCAGGAACATAGAAAGTGTTCAATAATAATAAATATATATTTTGAATTAATGAATGGCAAGTTATTGATGGGATGCCATAGTCTGCTATTATGAATAGTGTTGTTTACAATGATTCAATGTTGGCACAATAGGATGAAGGCAGTGAGTAAGCTAAGAACCTAGCTGGTTAGTTAACATTCTATTAGTTGGTTAATAATTACAGCTGATACGTTGGGTGTATAGTGTCTCCTTAGACACATATCCATATACTGATTGGATATGTTTTCTGATACAAGTGAAAGAAATACATACTAGTAAGGACACAAACAAATACGTGCTGTCATTTTACATAGCATGGTCTCTTGACTTACACCGTCTCTGGCATTAATTCATTTGCTAAATGATGCCATCAAAGATTTATGCAATTTCTGTCTGTTCCACCATCCTTAGTGTATTTATCCTTTTTTCTGCATGCTTGACTCATGGCTGAAGGGTAGCTACTGTATCTTCAGTCATTGCATCCCATTTCAAGGAAAAAGGATGAGGAAAGGTGAATTTGGCCTTTTCATCATCAATACTTTCCCGGAGTCCTCTACACTTCTGGCTAACTTACACTTCAATGGTATTAGACAAACTGGGTCTCAAGGTCAAGCATAAGATGCCAGATAAACTGGAAAATTGATGGTCTATCAAAGAACAGGCTTGTCATAGTTGCCTAACCTATGACCAATCATCATTCATTTCTTGGGGTTGGACATCTTCAAACAACTTCCTACCTAATTCCTTTTATAATCAAATAAAAAGGTAGCAATTAATGTTTTATCTTCAATAAATAACTATTGGATAGGCAAATAATAGCATCAGCTATTTTTGCTCAAGTACTGAGTGGGACTAAATTTCATAACTTTCACCGGGTTGAGTCTTGGTAAAGGCACACAAATATTTAAGTTAAAAGTGGTCATAGAAGGAAAGTTAAATTTTTAACCTAAATTTGTGAGTATAAAACTAAGAATATGAGTTAGGTTACTCTTGTTAATTAATTATTTCATAAGAATAAGGCATGTGTTTATCATTATTTCAATATGTTACCTTAATGACCATCAAGTAATCCTGTTGTATATGTATATTATAAATAGTAGTCAAAAATTGCTGGTAATTTATTTTATGACTTTTCCCTCCAAAATAAGACATAACATATATTACATGTAAAATAGGACAACGATGTAGAAAAAGGTCAGTGAAATTTGAACATCACTTCGGACCTTACTTCAGTGAGCTTGAGGCTTAGTAGCTTAAAACCCTAATAAACAAAGAGGGCCAAGAATGTAAACACATTTTAAGAAAGGAAAAAAACCTGTATTAAAATTGTAATACTCAATAAATACCAGTAATATTTGTTATCGTGCTTATTATACCTTGTCTCTTGTAATTGCAGAAATCAAATGTGACTTAAGTATTACAACTATAATAGTATTTTCCTTTCTTATAATGTGTATACATTTTTTTGGCACCCTCTGTATATAGGTACAAATGAAGGCTATTCAACCATGTTAAATGATCAAGAGTAATATAAATATATTTTAATGCATAAGACTATACAAATAATATAGCATATATTAAAATATATTGTGTATATATTGAGAATATACTTAAGAACATATATAAATATAAATGTTAACATGTATTTATAATGTATGAGAATATTTTGACCTCGTCAATTGATTTTATTCATAAGCTAAATGGCTAGACACCTATATAGTGTAATTTACGAGCTTCTCATAGGTTGCCCTTTTTCTGCTCTAATTTAGTGTTTATCCTGTGGCAGGTAGTATAATGTAGTAATTATAGAAAACGAATTCCGGAGCTATGCCACCTAGAAATAGATTCTGGCTTTGCTACTAACTAGTATTATGGCTCAACACAATACATTTAACCTCTTTCTTTGTGCCTCAGTTTCCTCATCTGTAATATAGGCATAATAACAGTATGTCAAGAGGTATTTTGGAAGATTAAAAGATTTATTTTTCATACAGCACTTAAATAAATGCCTGGCACATGGCAAGCACCATGGATCTGTTAAATGTAATTAAATTAAAAAATCATTAAACATGTAGTAGCTCCTATTAATGCATACAGTCAATTATTGAGATCTTACAGTTAAATGTTTTTCAATTACTAACCTGCAAATTAGGGTCAAATCTCAAATGAAAAAGATGGCTTTCATAGGGTGCTAGCCTTTGTAAGAGGTATTATATATCTCCCATTTATGTTGATTACATTTAGAATACATTTATAATTGGATTGTCAGGAGCAATAGTTTCATCAACTGATTGTTTCCATCTGTGGCATCTCATTAAATAAAAATTGAAAGACTATGATGAACTCTCTTCCATGTCCTCCTGATAAAATGGCCATTTAAGTGGATCTCTTTCAGGTCACAGGAATCACATTTAGTAGTCTGTTATTAATAATTATCTTACTTTTTCCAGGATGGGAAGCTAGGATCTGAGAAGATCCCAGTTCTATGGCCATTTAAGTTTATTTTTGTAGTTGAAAAAATTTCATAAGAGAGAAGATCTGGGAATCTTAGCCGAATCACTAGCCAAAGGCATATTAAATGCCATATACAATCTCCTTAAAGAAAAATCAATGAAAATTTAACTCAAAATTGTTTTAACACACACGTGCCAATAAGAACACAATTTTCAGAACATAGACTTTTGCTAGACGTGGAGATGAGAACCTAATCTAGGGCAATCTTTCTTAAAAGTACTCTTTTTTTCTAGCTGTTTCCCAGAATTTCCACTACCTCCTTTGTCCCAAAATAATTTCTCTATTTCTTCTCCCGGGGTCTTGCCTCTGCTATTACTTTTTATTTATTTATTTATTTTATTTTGAGACAGAGCCTCAAGCTGTGGCCCTGGGTGTGGCGTCACAGCTCACAGCAACCTCCAACTCCTGGGCTAAGCAATTCTTTTGCCTGAGCCTCCCAAGTAGCTGGGACTACAACAGGCACCCGCCACAAATACCCGGCTATTTTTTGGTTGTAGTTGTCATTGTTGTTTGGCGGCCTGGGCTGGATTCAAACCCGCCAGCTCTAGTGTATGTGGCTGACGCCTTAGCCGCTTGAGCTACAGGCGCAGAGCCAGCCTCTGCTATTCTTGTCAAGGTTATGAATACTGTTCAAGAAAGCATAGCTGATCTGTGCTATACCTGCTCTGAGGACTGTAAGAAGGAAGACTATTATTATTAGGTGATAATTGGAATATTTAATTTTTGGTACAGCACAGGTACTGACTAATTAGGAGGATGGAGGCCAGGTGGAATGGATGATTTATGATTATATGAAGGCTGAAGTCAAGCTCTATATTCTACTTCTTTTATCTTTCAGCCGCAACAAAGGAGATCCAGACTGTGATTTTTTAAATAGCCTCTACTGGAGGCTTAATGTTAGGAGAGGCCACTTTCCTGTCTTCTTGAAGAAGACGCTTACAGGACCCAAATATTCTGATATGCTTTTAATCCTCAGCCTCCTTCCATTAAGCCTCCACCTGCTAGCTCAGTTCTCACCCATGCTATTCTCCAGTCAGCCTCGTTCATCTGTGCCTTGGACCTACAGGAAGGGGTAAATTCTATGTTTTTGAAAATTCCGGTCTCTTTTATTATGGGGTTTCATTTAAAAAACTGTATTCATTCTATCCCTTCATGTCAGGTTTTTTTTTTTTTTTTTTTTGTGCAGTTTTTGTCTGGGCCTGGGTTTGAACCCGCCACTTCCGGTATATGGGGCCGACGCCCTACTTCTTTTAGCCACAGGCGCCGCCCCCCTTCATGTCAATTTTATAAAATTCAGCCTAATTCTTTCCTAACCTTTTATATTAGCCACTTTTTAAGATTTGGTAGTGTATAATATATATCTTTCCGTGTCAATGCACATAGATGTACATTATTATCCATTATGGATGGACTATAAGTTATTTTATTTATTTATTTATTTATTTATTTTTGCCGTTTTTGGCCAGGGCTGGATTTGAACCCGCCACTTCCGGTATATGGGGCCGGCGCCCTACTCCTTTGAGCCACACGCGCCGCCCGGACTATAAGTTATTTTATCCATTCCTATTGATTGGTATTTATATTAATCCAATTATTTTGGTGTTTTAAAGCAACATTGTGATTCAGACATTTTGGATTAAGGGTCACTGAACAGAAACAGGGCCCAACAGAAACACGATGTGACTGTTACTGCGACCCCAGGCTTTTTTTCTCCAGGCACCTGCAGCCTCTCTACTGGCTGTCAACTGTCGCCGCTGGGTGACGCCATAACCTTTGGGTTTGAAGTCAGCGCGTGCCGTGGGTGGTTACCTAGCGACGGGTCGACAACGCTAAGCCGTCGGACGCCAAGTCTGGCGGCCGCCAGACGGTCAGCCATGGAGAATGAGAGGGGCTCTCTCACTCCGCGGGACTTGGAAAACCAGAAAAAGGAAGTACAGTTGCGGGTATTCCCGCCTGAAATGAAGTTTCTAGACACAGTGGTCGGTAAAGTGTACCGCCTACCCATAACTGTGCACAATCTCGGCCGTTGGAGCCAGAGGATCCGATTTCAGGAGCCTGTCAAGCCACAGGTGACACACTAAAGAGTGCCGGGGAGCAGAAGCTTGAGAGAGCGCCTTCTGAACTAGGCATCTCTCTTTTCCCCGGGAAGTTGACATAGGGCTCCTGCGGGGATGGGAGAAGGACTGGGAAGGACTGGGCTTCTGAGGGACAGAGATTTTGGTTTTTTGTTTTGTTTTCCCTTTTGCTAGGGATTGAGAGATGAGAAGGACAGGGTAGGGAAAAGCTAATCTAGAACCTTCCTATTTTTTCCATTTTAGGTTTGGAAAGAAGGGAAGGGATTCCTTGACTCTCTACTGTTAACAACCTCGAATTTGTGCAACTTGGTTTTGTAGTTCTGTAGTTGCCCTAAGCATTATGGAAACAATATTCTCTATCAACTACCTTTTGAGTTATAAAGTGCCACATTACTACAGAAACTGTAGGATCAGTGGAAAGGTTTATTACTTTTTATTTTAACAATGTGGTTGAGCACTAACTACGTAACAGGCAGTAGGTGTGAGGGATACAGAGTGGACACAGGCCTGTTCTTCTAGCATTTAGAAACTAGTGTGGGAGTTTTAGTACAGGTCTAAGCATCATCAAAATTAATGTTCTGAGAGGCATTATTTATTATTTATTACCTTATAAGGAGTTCTGATGTATAATTTGATTCTTTTTCTCTCGCTGAAGTTCAAACTGCTTGTGAGCACTCTGGACAGAGCCCTGGCGTCAGGCCTTCAAATGACAGCTATAGTAGAATATCATCCCGATAAGAACGAAAACGTCCATGACCAACTATATATTACAATAGGAAATAAGACACTAGAAATTCCTATGTTTGGGTATGTAATCTTTATATTTCATGCTGACACTTTGAACACTCTTCAAATAAAAATAACAAAGTAATGTATTTTCTCTGACTTGTATTTATATTTTTTTATAGCTGAACTTAGCAAACTTTCAGAAAATTGTGGAATTTATAACAATAGAAGCCTTGTTCTCTAGTGTATTTTTATTAAAATAACTTAAAACATTCAACAGTTGAAGGTATTATTAATTAGATTTTTGCAAACCAGTATGAATAATTTAATTTAATTTTTAAGTATTGTTATGTTCACTTCACTAAATTTTAAATAAGGCAGATGCTTGGCTTCAAAACAGATCAAAATGCTGCTCTTTTGAGATTGGTCAAAAAAGGTGAGTGGATGGGAAGGGAGGGGGATGGTTAGATAGAGGGAGGGTTAATGGTGGGACCACACCTATGGAGCATATTGCAAGGGTACAAGTCAAATCTATCAAGTATTGAACACAAATGTCTTAACACTGTGATTAAGTAAATGAGGTGAAAGCTATGTTAATTAGTAGCATGTAAGCACTCCAATTTGTACAAATAATCAATGCATTGAATCCCACAAAGGCATAAATGTATTCATGATCTATGTATATATGACTTAATAAAAAAATAATAAAAAAAGTGAGTGGATATACTAATGCAAAACTAAGTGACTTCTATACAAATTATCTGACCAGAATGAATTAAGATTTGTTGTTTCCTTTTACTAATAAAAGCATTTATTTCTGTTTTTTGTAAAATTATCTGTTACCTAGTGTTAAAATGTAAAGTGTTTTTATTCATATGCATACATGCATGATCCTCCTTTTAGAAAATATGGTTCCATAGGTGTCCTTGTCTTTCAGAGTTAATATTACAATATTTTCTGCTTATTGTATGGTATTAGACATATACTTTTCTATAATTTCTCTTAATTTTTCTCATTCATATAAAGTAAACTTAGATCGGCAATTATTTTGGTTCTCTATGTTAAGTTCTGATTTGGCATACCATCCCATTTTTCATGGAATCAAACCACTGACATATAGTTGGAAAAAAACAAGCTATTAACATATTACAAATATCTAGTTTTCACTTTTTAATTTAAGTAGGGCCATTTTTGGTGCATTCTGCACTTTGACATCCTTGTGACTGACACTCAGATTGGCTTGTTTGTGCTACACTTGGAGATAAGGGTTGAAGATGCTTCTGGCCCAGAAAACAGAGATTTTTGTCTCATTTCCACAATGTATGCCCCCTCTCATTAGAAGTCTTATTTTCACCCCAGTTGCAATATTATTGATTATTATTATTATTGACCCTTTTTAAGTATAATGCACAGGGTTGAAGGGAATGTTGAGGGTGGTTGTGGGGGAAGACAGAAGGAGAGGAAGAGGGAAGGGAAAGGGGAAAGTTTGCTCCTATATGTCAATCTTTTTAAAAATTCAGATGATTGAAAATTCACATGCAGCTATAAGAAATAGTTTCTTTGTGCATTTTTCCCTGTTTCCCATAAGGGTAATATTTTCAAAAGGATAGGATAATACAATAACTAGGAAATTGACATTGATACTGTCCTCCTATCTTATTAATATCGCCACAGCTTTATTGGAACTGTGTGTGTTGTGTGTGTTGGGGGATAGAGTGTCTATGTAAATGTGTCTGTATTATTAATTTTTATGCAATTTTATCAGCCATGTAGATTCTTGTATTGGAACTAGATACTGAACAGTTCCAATTCTACAAGGATCCCTGCTGTTGCTTTGCTAAAACCACACCTACACTCACTCCCTTCTGCCTCTTACTCATGATCCCTGAACTGTGAAAGCTGCTAATCTGTTTTCCTTTTCTAAAATTGTGTCATCATAAATATGTTATATAAATTGAGTCATACAGTATATAACCTGTTGGGGTTTTTCTTTCAGTAAAATTCCCTGGTGATTCATGTATCAGTATTTTGTTCTTTTTTATTGCTCCATAGTATTTCATATTATGTATACCACAGTTGGTTTGAACATTGACCCATTGAAGAACAAAGGGGCTGATTTCAGTTTTTCATTTTTGCAAATAAGCTGCTTTATTATTCTTGTACAATTTTTATATGAACATGATTTTCATTTCTCTGGGATAAATGCCCATGTGTTTAATTTCTGGATCATATGGTAATTGCATGTTTAGTTTAATAGAAAATTCCAAATTGCTTTTGAGAGTGGTTATACCATTTTACATTCCTATGAGCAATTCACAAGTAATCCACTTTTAGGGCATCTTTAGCAGTATTTGTTGCTGTCACTATTCTTAAATTTTAGCCATTTTAACAGATATGTAATGGAATCTTTTCATAGTTTTAATTTGCATTGTCCTGATACCTAATGCTGTTGAACACATTTTCATGTGCTTCTTTGCTATCAGTATCCTCTCTGGTGAAATGCCTGTTATTGCGTTTTGCCTGTTTTCCTAATTGCATTGTTTTTTATTATTGAGCTTTGCAATTTCTTTGTATATTTTGGATACATGTCTTTTAATGGATATGTGGCTTGAAAATATTTTCTCCCAGTCTGTAGCTTTACTTTTCATGCTTTTAACAGGGTATTTTGTAGAGCAAAAGTATTTTTTTTTAATTTTCAACAATGTCCAATTTATCAGTTGTCCTTTAATTGATCGTAATTTCAGTGTCATATCTAAGACTCTTCACCCAACCCTTAGTTCAGAATATTTCTCTATTTTTTTTACTTTTAAGTTTTACATTTGACTATATGATACATTTTGAGTTATTTTTTGTATGATTGTGCAGTTTACATTGAGGTTCATTAATTTGTTTATAGATGTCTAATTGCTCAGACCACATTTGTTGAAAAAGCTAACTTCCTCCATTATATTGGTTGTGTACCTGTGTAAAAAAAAAAATCAGTTGAGCATATTTACATTGGTGTATTTTTCAGTTATGTATTTTTTCTACTGATCTGTGTGTTGATACCTCTGCCAAAATCATGTTACCTTAATTACCTTTGCTATAGAGTAATTTTTAATATCACCCAGAGTAATTCCTCACACTTTAATTTGCTTTGTTAAGATTAGTTTAGCTATCCAAATGTCTCCACTTTTTCATGTAAATCTTAAAATAAGAACTGAGTTAAACCTATAGATTAATTTAAGGAAAATTAACATCTTTGCCATAGTAAGTCTCCCCATATTTGAACATGCTATGTCTTTTTACTTATTTAGGTCCTATTTGATTTTTTAAATTGACATTTTGTAATTTTCAGCATAAAGATCCTGCATGTGTGTTGTTATATATATAGCTATTTAATTTTCTTTGGACTGATTGCAAATGATAATATGTTTTTACCTTTGGTTTCTGTGTGTTCCTTGTTAGCATATGAAGATGTGATTGAGTTTTTTCCTTTATATTGTATCTTCTGATGCTGAACTCCCATTTTTAGTAGTTTTTTGTATGTTTTATTTTTTAGATTTCTTGTTATGTTAAATGCAGAGAATCAGGTAATCTGGAGACAGAGATAGTTCCCCCCACTCAAAGTGTATGCCTTTTATATCTTTGTCTTGCTTTATCTCCATATCTAGAACTTTCAGTACTATCTTGAGTAAGAGTAAAGCAACAGAAGTAGTTTCCTTGTTCCCACTATTAAGAGAAACCATTAAGTCTTTTGCCATTAATTATGACTTTAGCTGTCAGTATTTTTAGATGGCCTTTATTACACTGAAGTAATTCCATGAAGGAGTTTTGAATTTTCTCAAATGCTTTCTCTCCTTCAATTCTAATGATCATGTATTTTCATCCCTCTTGGTTATGGTGTATTATCATTTTTGTACACTCTGGGATTTGGTTTGCTAATGTTTAATTATTAGAGCAATATATATATATATATTACTAATATATATATTACTCTAATGTATATAATATAGAATATTATATATATCATATATAATTGCTTTATATTTTATATAATATATAATATACGATATAGAATAGTATATATAGCATATATAATTGCTTTATATTTTATATAATATATAATATACGATATAGAATAGTATATATAGCATATATAATTGCTTTATATTTTATATAATATATAATATATAGTATAGAATATTATATATACCAATACATATATTGCTCTAATATATAATATATATTATACTCTCTATATATAATACTCTATACATTATATATTATAAAAATATAACATAATCTATATATATCATATAAAATATAAAGCAATTATATATATGCTATTTATATAATATTCTATATTAAAAATATTATGTATATATTATATAAACTATAAAGCAATTATATTTATGGTATGACTTCCCTGTCATTTCTTAAATTTCATTGATTGCCGCTCTCTGTTATGTCTTGCAAAGGATAAACATGCAGCAAGGAAGTAGCTAAGGGAGGAGACCAGTAACCCAGTTGAAGCTAGGAACCAAATTGCTAGGAACTGTTCCCAGTGGGAATATTCATAGTAAGGCATTCCTAGTGACTGTTAACTGATCTAGGACTCTTTATGATCTAATTAGCATAGCATGGGTGGAGCTTTCCTGAAGGATTTTGGGAAAGATGCATGTATAGAAAGGGAAACTGTTGGATAACCAACCTGTTATATAAACTGTTATAACAGTCCCCAGCCTTTTTGACACCAGGGATGAGTTTCGTGGAAGATATTTTTCCACTGCAAGGGCTAGGGGTAGGGGGATGAGATAGGAGGTAGAGCCCAGGTTCTGATGGGAATGATAGGGAGTGGTTGTAAATAACAGATGAAGCTTCACTCACTCCCCAGCTGCTCATGTCTTGCTGTGTGGCCTGGTTCCTAACAGGCCAGGGCTGAACCATTTTGGCACCAGGGACTGGTTTATGGAAGATAATTTGTCCATGCACGGGGATCTGGGAATGGTGCAGGAGGCTGAGCTCAGACAGAGATGCTGTGCAATCCGTGGCCTAGGGGTTGAGGGACCGCAGTGTTACATAACCCCAACCTGTCAGTCACCCCAAAGGAGGGATATGGCAACCAATAATACCAGGAGAATGATGGGAAAAACTAGTAAGCATATAAAAGGCAGCATGTGCGTAGACTTTGGGGTTTTCTCAATTCCTGGAGACTGACCCATTCCTCTCTCTCTGAAACATATTTTTCTCTTTATGTCACTTTGTGTAGCTTCCTCCTCCACTTTGATTTCATATAGCTTCTTTCTTTTTTCTGTAACAAACTGTGTGGGACTGCTCTGTATCTGTGATCATTCCATCGTTGGCTCAACTGGGTGCCACTACTCATTCTTGACACTGGGAACCAGGAGACCAGGGAACAACCAGACAGACCTAATACTCTTTATTATTTCTTTCCTTCTGCTTGCTTTGGGTTGATGTTGCTCTTTTTTCCTAGTCTTTTGAGGTTGGAAATTAGGTCATTGATTTGAAATGTTTCTTCATTTGTAATGTAAGCACATGGTATTTTATATGACCCTTAACACTACTTTAGCATTTGTATGTGTTGTATTTTTGTATTCATTCAGTTGTATGTATTTTTACAATTGTCTTTGAGACTTCCTCTTTGACTCATGAATATATAGAAGTGTGTTAATTAATTTCCATGTGTTTAGAGAATTTCTTATTGTCTTTCTCTTCTTGATCTATAGTTTGATTCTACCATAGTCAAAACATTGCCTGTAATTTCAAAATTTTAAATTTATTTTCTTTTGTGGATCAGAATATGGTCTATCTTGGTGTATGTTTTATGAATACTTAAAATAAATGTCTACTCTTCTTTAGTTGGGCAGATTTTTGTATATATGTCAATTAAATCTTATTAGTTGTTTACATTTTTCATGTTTTCTGTATTCTTATTATTTGGAGGCTTTTTTAGAGGGGATATTAATATCACCAACTATTATTGTGGGTTCTTTTACTTCTTCCAGCTTTATTAGTTTTTGTTTAGTGTATTTTGAGGCTTTATTGTTTCTTGAGTACACATTTAGAATCATTATATCTTTCTGGTAGATAGATCATTTTATTATATATAATGTCCCTCTGCTCATGGTAACTTTCTAGCACTGAAGTTTACTTTATCAGATATTAATATAGCTCTTCATGCGTTTTTCTAATTAAAATTTGTATGTTATGCTTTTCCGTGTCCTTTGGCTTTCCACTTACTATGTTCTTGAATTTAATTTGAGTTTCTTCTAAACAGTTGGGTCATATTTCCCCCATGCCAATGTCTGTCTTTTGATTTTTGTATTTAGACTATTTATATTTAATGTTTATATGCTATAACCTATCTTCCATTTTATTGTTTGGTTTCTCTTTGTTCTTATTCTTTCTCATACCTATTTCTTATTTTTGCATTCTTATAGGTTAATCAAAGGTGATTTTAGGATTTTAGGATCAAAGGTGATTTTAGTGATTTATAGTGTTTTTTATTCATCTCTTTGCATAGTTTTTGTAGTGGTTTCTCTGTATATAACAGTATACTTATGTTATATAATGTTCTACTGGTATAGACATTGTACCATTTTGAGTGAAATGTAAATACTTCATTTCAATTCAGGTCTTTTTCTTTTCCCTACTTGCAAATATCATTGTTTGAGTATCAAATGGTGTTACAGTTTGTTTCCAAATTCAGATATGATTTATAAAACTGATGAGGAAAATATAGCCTATTGTATGTAGTCAGACTTCTGCTATTTCCTTTAGTACTTTTTTTGTTTTTCTCTGATGCTCCAAGATTTTCTCTTTTGTCATTTTGTGTGTGGGTTTTTTTTTTTTTTTTGACGAATTTCCTTTAGATTGTCTTTAAAGGAGGGTTTTGTGTTTTTATTTTCCTTTCATTGTTAAGGCGTAGTTTTAACAAATACAGCAATTTCAGTTGGTAGCTTTTTTTTTCAATACTTGGAAAATATTGTGTGTGTCTGTGTGCATGTATGCCTGTGCTTACATTTGGCAGGTTGTATTACATGTGGAGTAAATGACCTAATGCAAAAGACAATTTTTGTTGGATTCTTTATTGGTGCTGTTGCTAGCATGGTTAGGTTTCTAGGTTTCTAGAAGCCTAGCAAAATGAATTCTAAGATAGGCTCACCAACATTATATACAAATAACTTCTTAGATAAAGTCATTTAATCTTTTTGAGTCTCGAATTTTTATTTGTTATATAGGAGTGATAATATTTCCCTAAATATCAGGAATTTTTAAGCCGCAAGATTATGTACTTAAGATACATTGTAAACAATAAATTACTTATCCAAGTAGAAAATATCTGTATCCTTATGAGATGTTTGTGTAAGATAATAATAGATGTTAACAAGTGTTTATGAAAACACATGCTCCATGTATGCTACAATGAACCTTTTAAATTAGAGACACATATGAAAAATCAATTGTATTATTTTGTACATAGATTTTTGTTTTAAATCCCAGGGGCTATGTTGTAGCATCACTTCCTCCTTTTATTTTACACATTTAGCATCACTCAAATGATTTGAGAGGGTATACCATGCACTTAGATTAGTGAAGTCTGATTTCTTTGTTAAAAATGTGCCTCATTATTTTGTCCTTGTTTTATTTCGTAATTCCTTTTATTGACAAGTAGTTTATCAGTGAAACTACAAGAAAACAAGTTTCTTTTAAAGAGTTAGAAGTATTTATATATGTTTCCTTATAGATTTAATTAAAATGTTGTTAAGATTGTTGAATTAATTTTGTGGCTTTCTTTTCTTCAACCTTAGTTTGATTCCAGTGTGTAAATTGGACATTGAACCCGAAGTTGATTTTGGTACGGTGGTTGCCAACAGTAAAGTATATTGTAAAGAGATTACTATCGTTAACCATGGCAAAGCTCCAGGTAAATACTTTATGGCATATAAATTGACTTATACTTTGAGAATAATTGGTGCTATTTGAGCTGAATACTTGTATAATTAATAGATTCTCTGATTTATCCAGAAAAAGGCCTATCATTGGAAATACCTCAAGACGAAAACCCTAAGTAGCGTGTATAAGAGACTGCTAGGGTGATAATTCAGGAAAAATGAATGTACCTCTTTATTATCCTGATTAACATAGGCTTGCTCTCAGATGACTGGTGATCTCCCTCAGGATAAGAGGCAGACTGGTGTCATAGAAGTGACATAGTTCTTAAAGTCATCCAGAGACAGAAGTAGGGCACAGTGACTTACTAGCTTTGTGATCTGGGGCAAGTGTCCTTAAGGATGTTGAACTTGAGAGCCCTCATACAGTGAGGCTAATAAAATGCACTATGGTTAATTGTGTGGTACAGTACCTGGATAATTATAGGCATTCGATAAATATTAGTCCTGTTTATCATATTCAATTTGAATTCACATCATGGTCCCTAGAAGATTTTATTAAGTTTTTAAAAGAATAAATGCTTCTCTTTTGTGCAGACTGAATCATTCCTGGGGATTCTTACTGTGACTTAAGAATTTCCATAAAGATGTGTATATGTGTGTGTGTGTGCGTATTTGTGTGTTTATATATGCCTTTCATTGATAGCATCCAGGAAGCATAAAATTCCGTATACCTTCAGTCTCTTGATTATACAGTGTGGCCATAAAGTTCACGTGCGATTTAAAATAGTGTGCAATTTAAAATTGTGTGCACATAACTTTTATGGCCACCCTGTATAGTCAGCATGTGGTGCTGCAAGATTGCGATTTCTCCCAATCTAAAATTAGGACTAGCTCTGGTCAGGGATGGTATTTCTGAGACTGCTGTTGAATACATAAAATAGGTCTTAAATTCAGACCTCCCTTCCACTAACTGAGAATATTCTCTGAGTCTTAAAATTATTAGAACAATGACAATTTGACACTTAATTTCTTCCTAGGGTATAATTGAATAAAACTGATACCTGTTCCTCTTTGAATTTTACTCACTTCACTTTGATTTTTAAATCAGTGAATGTCAATGCGTGTGAGATTATAGAACATTACTCCCATTTGTGATCTGGCTCCAATGTTAAAGAATAGAGTGTCTTATGGAATGTGATTATGGGCTATATGATTACATTTTAGAGCAGAAATTGAGAGATATTTATTTGTATTGTTTTATTTTCCAAAATTTCTTTCAACTGTTGTGTTGTCTATTCAAAATCCTTCAAAGTTTTGATGACATTAATATATCCTTTTTATCCTAAAATTTTATCAAATTTTACAGTTTTATTTCATATTAAAGCTCTCTAATAAGTAAAAAAGAAATATAAGCTTATCGTTAATTTTAATTTAGCACTATTAATTTAATGAATAATAGTATTTAATATTATTTCACTCAATAAAATAGAATAAATAAAATTAAACTATAGACCTAGCTCTGCATATTTTAGGAAAAATAGTCCACATTGGCTATAGTACTATGTTAATATTTTATTTATACTAAGTTAGATTTATTATATTTGAATACTGTGAAATGTTAATTGTTATGACCTCAAAAACTGAAACAAGTTTTTATCAATGAATCACATTTTCTTAGTGTTGACTTTATCATTTTTAGAGTTGAATCACACTAGCTTTTCCAACATTACCACAATTGATAGTATGTATTATATTCATAGTAGCAAGTACCTATAAAGAATCATAAAGTCCTTTTTTACAAGCACAATATGTAAATGTTCATGATAACAACAATGCGTATTCGTGAAGAATAACATGCAGAAAAGAGATTCAGTAACAAGAGCTGACTCTAATAACATTTTTGAAAAGCATTTTACGTGATATTTTTTTTAGAATTTTAGAGACAAAGTTCAAATGCTTACAATTTTATCTGTATAATTAATAGGATATGAAAAAATCCACACTTGGCAGATTTCTAATTTGCATAGGTTTGTTTCTCTTTCTGATGGTGTCATTGGTGTTATCTTTGATTTTATATACTCCAAAATTTATCTATGTAACAACTTCTGATTAGTTTATTTTAATAGCTTCTTATGGAGTAAATATCCCTGCATTTAACCAAATGTTGTTGAATACATCTTGTTTTCTCGTCCTTTATAAAAATGATTTTTAATTTTACTCCTGACTATGGAAAATAATTTTTGTCTTTTCTTTCTGAAAAGATGTGGTTCATTCTTTAAGATGTAGCTAATATTACAATAGTACTTTGTGAGTTATTGAACTCCATATTGAATTCCATGATTTTATGGTATAATAATACCTGTACTGTCGCTTAACTTTCATATTTGAAGATTCAAAAGAAATATTAATTTAGCACGCCCAAATTGCAATCATTTCTTTCTTTGTCTAAGCATCCTTGATTATTTGAGTAGACCTTTTTGACCACAGTGATATAATATACAACGGTCTCTAAAGTCCCAAAGTGTGATCCTTACACTCCATTTCTGCATTTGAATAGCTACCTCAGAACTCCTCAACCTTTAGGTTTATTTGGACTACTTTACCTTAGATAAGACCTTTCACTTGTTCTTAACCCCCACTCTGTCCTTTTCTCTGACCATCAGCGTCATCTCTTTACTTCACTGTCTGAACGAAGCCTGGCATCATTTGTAAACCAGGAAATTTTCTAAATTAGGCCAAACCCAGAAGTCATCCTGAGGATCTTCCTTAGTCACTCAGAAAAGCACTCCCTACTTTTTCTCAGTACATAGTTTTTATCTTCAGTTTTGTTTCCTTGGATACTGATGTCAAGGAATCTTGGTATACCCTTCATGCATGTTGCAATCCTGAATATATAAAAGGCATTCAGTAAACATTCATTTAATTAATTTGGTGCAATGGTTTCTCAGAGTTTCTGTAAAGCACCATTAAGCTTTCAATGAAAGGTAACTGAACTCAGAAGTAACTCCATATGAGCATTCTGAAGTGTCTCCAAAAATTAGTCATTTGGAGACTTATGGTATATCCTTGGAGCCTAGTATATCATTGATGTGCTCAGACCAGGGAAATAAAAAAAGAAAAGAAAAGAAAAAAGAAGTAACAATGGCCTTGGGTACATGACAACTTGATTTTTAATAGCATCCTATATAACTGCAGACTTTGGTCATGCTGATTACTTCTTACAGATACTGTGGCACAAAATATACTTAATAGATAGTTTGTAAATGTATTTTGGAGTAGTACAGGCAAGGTAACAAAGGACCCTTCATTTCAGGCACAATTGTGGATACCATTATATCTTGTGTGCCCTTCAGGGTCTTTTCAGTGGGCAAGTCAATTTGTTACTGGCAATGTTTGACATGGTTGGCCACTGCCATCTTCTTGGAAAAACAAAACAAAAGGAAAAAAAAAAAAAAAAACCTTTGTGCTTTTGTGACCCCCCTCACTCTCTTATGTAGAATAGTACCGAATAGCTCTGGTCTTGGAGTGAGGTTGAACAGGGCCCAAATCTTGGTTGCACCATTTCCTCGTTGGGAGGCCCTAGGCAAGGGATTCATTCTGCTCAAACATCCATTGTTTATATATTAGAGATAAAGATAGTGTTTTTCTCCTATAATTGTGATGATAATGAAATGCTTAGCACACTCTCTAGTATGTCACTCTCTAGTATGTATTAAATGCTCAATAAATATTAGCCGTGGATGTTATAATTATTTTTTTTACCACCTCTTTCCTCTTTACTTCTTTCTTGTGGACTGCTGCTTGTCTTTTGGAACATTAAACGTGAATGTTCCTTTATTTTTCCATAGATCTTTGTGTTTTCCTCAGTTAACATACTCTCCCTGGCCAATTTCCATTTTTTTTTTTAAAGTTTCACTGACTATCCCAGATCTATATGATACTTTGGGTATCCTTCAGTTTTCTCGAACTTACCAAGTCCAAAGCCAAAATCAGTATCTTCCCCCAATACTACTTCTTTTTCCTTTTTCATGGAAAAACCATGTATTTAGGCAAGTTAGAAACCTGGCAAAATCATCAACATCTTTCTCTTTTTTGCCTCCTACTCCCTTAGTTAATTAGTAAATCCTGTCTATCAACTTCCTAATTAAATCTATAATCCTACTTTTCTCTGCCTCATTGCCACTTTTCTACAACAGGCCATCATCTTCTCTTGCCTAGTAACTATGCCAACCTAAATTATTAACTTGCAGACACCTCTTATCTCCTTTTAGTTTATTTCCCACACATGAGCCAACGTCCTTGCTCCTATTAGCAATTTAAAAACTAAACAGACAAATAGTTCCTTGTATTTAAGTTACATAAGACTTACAACGTTGACACACTTGTTATTTTAATATACTTAGAAATCAACAGTATTCTTTTGGATTCTGGGTTGTTTCTGAATAAGCTTTTGAAATATTCACTTAAACCTCTTTTGTCAAATTATGTCTGAATAGTTACAATATAGGAAACTATTTCACTCACTCAACCTTACCTGATCTCATATAGCTATTTTTTCTGGATAATACTTATCAGTTTAAATAAGTAAATAACACTTATCTATTCAAAAGGCATATGATTTTATAGATTTTTGTTTTATGTCATGACAGAAAAAATTAACTTAAAATATTATGTCCTTAGCACTTCTACTTTAATGATTGAATTAAAAATTGTGTTACTTTGAATTTTAAAACTGTTGTCTTTTTATATCAGTACTTTTATTATGCTAATATTTTGTTCTAAGTTAAATGAATAATTTTGGAAAGTGTCATCAAATGTGATGTCAAAGTGGTGAATTGGGAATGTACAAAATTGTTTATGTTTGCAACATGCTCATTTGTGTTGATATTTTATAATGATAATAAAGAAACTAGTAATTGGCTGCTTCCATTGGTTGGACATATTTTGAGCTCAGAGATGAAGAAGAGGTTGTATCTGATCTTAAGGATCTCAGGCTTTAATATAGACACCAAATATTACTACAAATTATAAATTATAAACTATTTCTGCTTTCAAAATAGGAACTTTTGTAGTCTCCTTCTAATATGCCATTTGATTCCAGAAACCTATCCCGTTTGCCCTTACCCCGTGTGCACTGGATAAATTCATTTCTAAGAAAGTGGTAGCAGGTGTCATCCTTGTTGTCAGAAATATCCAAGTGAAAATCTTTATTAGTTCATCAGCTTTACTAGTTACTAGCTATAGTAACAAGCCACCCCCAAATATCTTAAAATAACAACTATTTTTTAATTGTCTGTGTGTATATGGATTGGCTTAAACTTACGTGATCTAGGCTCAGCTCAGCTATTTGCTTGCTCTGCCGGAGCTGTTCTGCTTCTCATTGTAGGTCTGTGGGTCCGCTGGGTTGTTCTGCTCCATATTTGCTCATTCTAGGGCCTAGGCCAAAGGGATAGCTGCTCAGTGGAAACTCCTCCAACTTCCTATGTAAGAAGTACATCTGGGTTGGAACTTACCTGCTATCAATTCCACCCATATGTTATTGGCCAAAGAAAATTACGTGATCTATCCCAAAATCAAGGGGATTGGAAAACACACTTTGTACATGATAGGGTAGGGGTATGGATGTAGAGAAGGGTAAAGAATTGGGGTCAACAATCTAATATATATACTTTTGGCAAGTCACTCAACAAAGATATTTTCTTATTTGTAAAATGGACATAATGATTACATTTATATCACAGATTCATTGTGAGGATTAAATAGGATAACATGCAAAGCTCTTAATGTAAATATCTGTACATAGTATGCAGATAGTGTTTTGTAACTATTGATGAAAGTTGAGTCCTAACACGAGGCTCACATATATTGAGTGATCTCAGAGATTAGACTTATGAGTTAAGCTGCTATTCTTGGTAAACAGGAGCCCAGCTATTCTATAATGAATGTCTGTCCCCTAATAAGAGTGTGAATGCAACATTGTAAGGGTCCGGATGTAAACCATCTGCTGTCGTTCCTCTTAGGTACATTTAATACAGAATACCAGGGCCAATTACCCATCCTCATTTCTCCAACGGAGGGCACGGTTGGACCTGAATCATCAATGGTTATTAAAGTGGATTTCTGCGCAGACCAGCCTAGAATTGTCAATGAAAAGGCGAAGTGAGTATATACCATGGTTCTTAATTCTAATATGGATCTCAGTACTTTCCTATTTCATCCTTAAGGTGTGCCTTTTACTGTATGCTAGCTTCTTTGTTCTTTCATTCAGCATTCACTCATTGAATCTATGCTATTTGCCAAGAATAGGCTCTCAGAAATGCTAAGAACTAGAGGATGGGATATGGGTACACATAATAGGATCTTCTAGTTTGGATTTCATGGAGGTGAGAGCCTGAACAAGGGAAGGGTTCTACTGAGATAGTGATATTTGAACCAATCACTTATTTCTGAGGCAAAGAGCAGGGTGCAATATAGGGGGTGTGTGGGTATGTGTATAGAGGAGGAGGGTGTGGTGATGGGAGTGAATTAAAGGAGAGATTTCAGGCTGAACAAGTAGAGACATGAAATCTTTTTTGTTTTTTTTTTTGAGACATGAAATCTTAAAGGCAAAAAAACAATATTCCATACTATGTAATCTGTGGCAATGTAGATTCAAGGAGATGAAGGTGTGGAGTGATGGAAGATGAGACCAGAAAAACAGAATGGTGCAAGGTTCAATAAAGGGCTTTGTAAGCCAGCATGTTATGTTGTATGTTTCAGTTCATTAGCAGAATATGCAACCCATATAATGTATCACTACCAAAATTTTTATGAAATTAATTTAAAATATCAAAATGTATTTTTGTGTATGAATGTGAGTGTATATTTGTGTGTGTGTTCCTACAATGTAAAATATATTTATTACTGAAGGTCATAGTTATAAATGTGTGAGAAACAAGTGTGAACTCTAATAGGAGATTATGCTTAATTGTCAAGGCTGTGAAGTCTCAGGAAGTTTTGAAGATAAGAATGTCCTGATTAGGTTGCCTTTTAGAAAGGTTATACTAGTAGCAGTGTGCAAAATAGACTAGGAAGTACAAATATGGAATGGGCAGTTTGTCTAGAAACTAAAATAGTAAAGCAAGAAAGAAATGATAAAGGCCTGAGCTAAAGTACAAATTGAGAGGACCGAGAGAAGTGTGCAGATTGGAGATAATGTTATAAAGGAAGATTTGACCAGATTTGCTGAAAATTTTTGGAATAAGGAAGGGAAATGATGGAATAGGTTCTGTTTTGACATGTTTGAATTGATTTGCTTTTCAGAATCCTGGTGGAGTTGGTTAGGCCCTATTGAATTTACTTGTCTTGAACCCCAGAAAGAAATTTGGTTGAGATTTATAGGTTGAGTTTCCCTCACCTGAAAGGCTTGGGGCCAGAAGTGTTTTGGGTTTTAGATATTTTTGAGTTTTGGAATATTTGCATTATTCTTACTGGTTCAGCATTCTTAATCTGAAAATCCAAAATACAGCATGCTCTAGTGAGCATTTCCTTTGAGTCTCATGTCAGTGCTCAAAAAGTTTTGGATTTTGAAACATTTTGGATTTGGAATTACAAATACTCAACCTCTGTTAGGTTGAAGGTCATCATGTGTAAGTGGTAGATAAAACATGGAAGCATTGATAATAACTTTGAGAAGGAGGATAGAGTCTGAAAACGTAAGAGAAAAACATGACTAGTTATGGATTTTACAAAAGATCTATATCTTAGAAGGTGAAGTAGGGCCTGACTGAATTAGAAGGAAAACCAGGAAAGTATGGTGTTAAGGAGTCTAAAAGAGGAGAAATATACAAAGAGACAATATAAACAATGCCTTATGTTCTCAGATATAGTGTGAGATAAGAACTTTGGTGATGGTTTTGAGTAGTCAGTTATTGTGGATCTAATGGGGCTAGATTGAAAAGTTTGCATTTATGCCAGAGAGGGATAAATATGGAAGAGTAGTTCTAAAAGAGAATTGAAATTAGTTTGGGAAGTGAAATTTTATGGGCAGATATACATTACAGCAAAGAAGCTGGTTTTTGCTGATATATTAATACTTTATATTTTAGCAAATTGGGATTTTATGATGGGGATGAGATGGGCTGTTGGATTGGGGAGGTATAATGAGTTAGCAAACAATTTCAGAATTTTAGACCTTGAGGGAATGGTATAACTTAACTAGTATTTATGAAACAATTAGTAACATGGATATTCCATTGAGTTCTCCCTGGGGTCAATTTGTGAGATTGTTTTGCAACATTCTCATTTTCTGTAGACAATTAATGGCACATATACCATTCCACTGTGTCAATTTAGACAGACAAAAGGACCTGATAACCTCGGAAATATATGGGGAAGGAAATGCTCTTACACTGTTGAATTTTAATGATGATGTGATTCTATAAAATTAATTTTCATCTAAATATTTAGAAGAAAAATAAAGTATATAGACTTGTGATTAAAAAAATACATATGTGCATTTTTCATTATCTTGTAGTGTGACTTTGCAAGGTCGCCCTGATATGCTCTTGACCATCAAGGGGCACGTGGTCGAGCAGATAATTGAATTATTAAGCAAGACCAGTGACAAGAAGTTGGAATGCGTAGACTTTGGTTCTGTTTTTTTTGGAACATCAAAAATTGCACATGCTCTTCTACACAATTATAGCCCAGAACCTATGAATTGGGTTGCCATAATGCAAGACGATTCCGTGGGACAAGAATTGGTAAGTAAATGGCACAACAGAGGAATATCAGATATAATTTGAAACAGATTGTGTTAAATCTACTAATAAACAATAAGTTGTTTTATTAATCAAAATATGTTTTAACATGGGAGGATAGATTTGATTTCATCTGTATTCAGTGATAACCTGAAAAAATACAGAAATTAAGTAAACATTTATAGTAACATATATCTAAAGTAAACCAGACCAATTGTGGGGATTTATGTTCTCTTCAACTTTTCAATAGTTCTCCAAATTTTATGATGTGCCTTGGTCAAATTTATGTATAAGTGTTACTTTAAAGACATATTCTTTATTTTGTAGTTCTGAAAATTTAATAGTTATTTTGTGACCTCCTCTTAAAATATTTTTTATTTATGTTTTGTCTTACTTTTATTTCTGATTTTATATTACAGGGCACGGACATTCATCAAAGAACAGACATCGCTTTAAATAATCTTACCCACGTGCGCAAAATAAAGACCATAGATAGTACATCTTTTATCTCCTGTGTTCCTAATGAAGGATCTTTACAACCTTATGAAAAATTGTTGATCACATTTTGCTTTAGTCCAAAGTAAGAAAAAATTAATTTCATTGCAGTGTTAAATATTTTAATGTGAAATATATTAACTACACTTTACTCAGATTGATTTTAATACTGTCATAGTAAAACTTGCCAGAAGGCATAAATCAGATTTTTATTATGGCTGTAGGTGTTTCTAACATGGTTAATAATATTTCCAATTATTCTAAATATGGTTCTAAATACTTCATGTTAAATTAAAAATCTTGTACAGATCTTGTACAAATGGGGTAGTGGAAATGAAAGCTTTGGATTGTGGCCTCAAAACTGATTTATGCAACCAAGACCTTGTTGTCCTTGCAGGAATAGTCAGGGACAGGCAGCATGTTTTAAATGCCTCCAAAGAGGTTGCAGCACTCCTGACAGGGCAAAAATCCTTGCTGACTGAGTATCATGAGTGTTAAACCTATAGCACCCACCTGCTGGGATCAACCACACTTCTTTGCTAAAATTCATATAGACTTTTAGCATTTAAGCCAATGTATATTTTTTTATACCTCCATGTTCTTGATTTTGATTATTTAGCTTGAAAATATTTTTGGAAATACTGTTTTAAATATATACTGGCAATTTTGGCAACACTTCGGTAGGTTGCAGTGTGTGTGAATAACTGATCCAATTGCAAGTACGCTTACCCTGGTTTGTTAAGAGGGTAATATTTAATGTACTTCTTTTTGTGGAATAGGATCACTTGGTAACATCAGTTGCCTATTTAAGCAGAATAATAAATCAAGTAATTATTCTATTTGTCCGTCTAAAAGTGCCTTATTAATGATAACTTCATACAGGAAGTTTCTTTGGTAGATCTATAAGATTCTGTTTAATGCATAATCTTTGAAATTTTGAATATTCTTTTTTTATGGTAACAACTTATTTTGAGAGTCTAGCATAGGCTTAAAAGTGTGAGTATGATTTGAAGTCTTAGTTAAGCATATTCTGAGTACACCATTTGTATTCTTATTTAATATCATACATCAGCCTTTTGTGAATGTATCTGAGTATCCACTGCTAGAAGAGCTGACTTCTAGGTAAGGAAGGCAAGGACAGCCGATGTGCAGGCCTAGGATGTAACCCATCTCTGTTTTTGGTCCTATTCCCCTTCTTTCCACACTTTCCTTCCTTTTCTCTTCTAACAAGATTTAACTGTTACAAAATCTTTTTCTGCAAATTACTTGTTATTCACTAACAAGAATGTTAGTGGCAATATGCACTTAGTACCCTGGGGGGAGACAAATATATAACAGTGGGTTTCAATTATGCCAAGGAGTAAGGATGGACAATTGTAGAGGATTAATGAGAGGTTAGAGATGAATTTGGCCTGGAAAGGAAATTCTATTCAGAGAAAGTGGTATTTGAACTATACCTTGACTACTTAGTGTATTTTAATTACTCTTCCCTTGCAAACATTGGCAGAAGCTCATTTTTCTGAAGCTTTACACTCTGTGGCCATCTTTCGGCAATTCTCTCTAGCTGTGCAGTAATTTTGGAAAATGGATCACAGCTGTATTTTTACTCTTTCATTTATCGCATAGAATTAAAGATTAGGTTGATACTCCCTTTTGAGACATAAATTATGTTACCTTTGCTATAAAAGTAACTGTGATTTTTTGCAGGCTGATAGCTGATGTTAAAAAGAAGATCAACCCTTCTCACAGGCAAGATTACGCCGTCTTTTTGAGATTTGAAACTGTCGGAAGTAAAGACAGATTTTCAAGGGACGATAATTATAAAACTACCAAAAGTAAGCGAAATTAACAGAGTAATCAAATGTATAGCATTTTAAATTGTTTAGAAGTTTAAACATCAATATTTATAGAGGGCATTTAATAAAATGTATAATTATCGAATAGAACAAAAATGCAAAAATGTTCAAGAGACGTTAAAGTGTCACCTCTGGCATGTTAAGAAATAAATCAACCGGAGAACCATTTCCATAATAATTTTCCAGGTTAGAATTTAGACGACTTTGCAATCTCAAAAGGCATTAGATACACATGATGATCTGAATTTAAGGAATGAAAATAAATCCAGGTTTCTTTTTTTATGTACATCTGGGTTTTCTCTTAGGGATTGGTATGGGAACAAAGGACCCATTCCATCTCTACCAGATATTCAACTCTTAGAATCCTTATATGGAAACAGTCAAAGAGCAAAAATCAAGAGAGCTAGTAAGTAGGGTGCAGCACCCCGTTATAAGACACCTAGAAGTGCTTATGTTTTGCAGACCACATGCCAAGATACACTATCTTTTTTACATTCTCAGATAATAATGGGTTGGTTTCCAGGAGGGAAAAAATGGCATGGGGATTAGAGTTCAGTTTACAAAAACAGATCAAAGAAAAAATAAATATTGGGCAGATTAGGCATCAAATTTAGGAAAATGAGCCATGCAAAGGAAGGATAGGACCATCCTGGATGCTTAGGCAAGTCAAGAGCCTAGAAGGTTTGTATTTCAGTATAGTGATATTGAGCAAGATTTAACTGTGTTCCTAGAACAGAAATTAATTGCTCTGTTACTACTATGGTTTGTGATAACAAGTTTGGCTGCTGATCTTAGAACATTTGTACAAAGTTTGCAGGTGAATCTGGTTTTGAATAGCTACGTATGGTGGTGCTAGATCTAATAAATTACTTTTAGGAGTATCAGTGATAATATATAAACTTTTTTTGAGTTCTAGTTACACTGCTTTCTCTGCAAAACTCTTATTTCACCCAACTAGAGCCTATAATCCATAGTTTCTATCCTCTTTCTAGTGGCAAAAACTTCATGTTTGCATCCTTGCTTATATTCAGCTTATACATACATTCAGCTTACATTCCATTGTCTTTTATTCTAATCATTCTTAAATCTCTTGGCCCATGTCCCATAGTGACTGAGTGGAAAACCCTCTAATTTAATTAATTCAACTTTTAGCTTAGGATAGGTCTGAATGTGGGAAGCTGATCATGCTGAAAAAAACCCACAAAACCTTGCTGAGACTTTTCACATTGTGTCTATAACCACTGAGCCCAAATGGATTCTTTAAGATGTTTGACATTCCTATTGCATTCTCGCATCCATTCACTTTCTCACAATCTGAGATGACTATCATACACCTTCCATTCTCTCAATCCCCGAATCCTTCCTCTTTTGTCTTCACTCTCAGCTTGTTAACACACACAGTGTCCTAGTAGACATTTCTACTAGAATATCTACTAGGCATCTCAACTTAACATGCCCCAAACAGAACTTGTCATTTCCTCAAGAGTTGCTTTGCCCCAGTCTTTCTTGTTTCAAGAAATGGTAATTCCATCATTTCAGTTGCTCAGGCCCAAAACTTTTTGTTTTTTTTGTGGTTTTTGGCCGGGGGTGGGTTTGAACCCGCCACCTCCGGCCTATGGGACCAGCGCCCTACTCCTTGAGCCACAGGTGCCGCCCAAGGTCCAAAACTTAAAGTCAGCCTTTATCATCTGTTCTCTTTCCTATCCTGCCTCCAATCTATCAGCAAATCTTATTACCATTATTTAAAAATGTATCTGAAAGATGGAGACTTTACCTCTTTTATGTTTACACAGATGGAGCTGGAACATAGTCTTCTTAGCAAAGTATCTCAAGAATGGAAGAAAAAAGTATCCAATGTACTCAGCCCAACTATGAAACCAATTTATAAACACCCACACTTCCATATGAATGCTGTAACCTAACTACAGCCCAAGATGAAGGGGAAAGAGGAGGGGGAGGGGAGGGAGAGGATGGGTAGAGGGAGGGTAATTGATGGGACCACACCTGTGGTGGATTTTACAAGGGTAGATGATAAATCTACTATTCTAAATCTACTAAGTGTAGAATATAAATGTCTTAACACAATAACTAAGAAAATGTGGTGAAGGCTATGTTAAATTGTATTTCAAATTGTATATAAAACCAGCACACTGTGCCACATAATTGCATTAATGTACACAGCTATGATTTAATAAAAAAAGATAAAAGTGTATCTGAAATAATATTATTTCTCATAATTCTTCTATTACTCCTCTCCAGCCATATTTGGTTCCTTAGGATTTTGAACATGTCAAACAAGTTCCTCTCTTACAGTACATTAGCTGTTCCCTCTGCCTGAATATACTGTTCCTAGATTTTTCACATGATTTTCTTCCAGGATCCCTTTTCTCTTTGCTCAACTGTGTTCCTATCAAAGAGACCTTTCTGGACATCTGTATATAAAATGGAATCCCTTATATCTTGTTCTAACTTTATGCTTAGTATTTATCCTGTATGAAATGCTATAGAAATATATAGTATTATTGGTTGTTTATTATCAGTGTCACTTCACTAGAATATAAAGTCCATGAGAGCAGGAACCTGGTATCTTTTATGCACTGCTGCATTCCCAAGTCCTAGAGAAGCACCTACCACAGAGAAGGTACTCAATAATTTTGTTAAATGGAAAGATTGAATGAGCTACCTATTTTTCATACAGTCTTTCAGATTATGCCACATACTGTTTGAACTAATAAGGAAATACATTCTGGATTCTCCAAACACTTTTTATATTCAACAGCTATTGTTGCTTTTATAGGTGATCGATTTAAAAAAGTGGAATTAGCACTGACAGGCTCAGGAATTCCTGTCTTATTACAATTTGAACCAGGGAAGATCCTTAATTTTTCACCTTGTATTATGGGAGAACATTCAGAGCTTGCATGTATCATAAAAAATCAGTCTAAATCTCTTCCCGTGACGTACAATTTCAAAAAATCTGCACATTTTAAAACTGATCCCGAAAAAGGAAAAATTGATGAAGGATGTATTCAGGTAAGATAATTTTTCTTTGCTTTCACATTGCACCAAACATTTTAAGGTCTGCTGAAATGCTATGCAGAGGAATACAAACAACATTTTTATGAATATTTAATAATTATGTTTCTTCTGTTCCTAATTATATGTACTTTTATATAAGTCTCCCATAGAATTCACAATTATTTGTCATCATAGCCTCCTTTGTGTTGATGTAAAGTTGATAGTGGAATATTTTTACTCTAATTGGCCTATAATGTTTTTCCAAGTTTCTATTTTCTTATTAAGCATATGCCTAGTTTTCTTAATTATTATTTGTGGTGGAATATCAAAGTCTTCAACTATTGTATTTGAGCTATATATTTTTCCCTTCACTTCTGTCACTTTCTTCACATCTTTGGGGGCTCTTTCATTAGGTACTTATATGGCTATAATTATTATGCATTCCTGATGTCTTCCTTATTGTATCTTTGTACAATGTACTTTGTTCATTTTAGCAGTTTTGTATTAATGTCTAGTTTGTATTATAATTGTGTAGGCAACTGAGCTTTCTTTTTAGTATTGTTTACATGACTTATCTTTTTGTCATCCTTTTACTTTCAACCTACTCATATCTTTGTATATAACATGTGCACCTTCTGGACAATATACAGGTTGTGTTGTTTTCTCACTCTATTAACCAACTTCATTTCCTTTAGATAAAGATGTGATATATATGAGTTTGGAGAATTAAGTTTGCAAATTCATCCTAGAAAAAGTGCTAACATATTACTACAGTCACCTTCAAAGTACTCCCCTTGGTCCTCTGGTGACCTTAGTGATATTCAGCAAGGAGGTATGTAGCACTTTTTCTAGGATGAGTTCGCAAACTGAATTGTCAGACCTTCATATGACAGTAGCTCTGATGGCCATTCCAGAAAAAGAGTTCCCAAATTGCTTTGAAGGGTGGACTAGGTGCTGGCATTGGTGCATAGCTTCTCAAGGAGAGTACCTTCAAGGTGACCTTAGTGATATTCAGCATGTGACACATATCACTTTTTCTAGGATGAGTTCGCAAACTTAATTGTCTCACTTTGTACACACACATAATTCATCCTTCAAATACAAAGGAAATTCTGTCATTTACAATAACGTGGATAAAGTTGGAGGATGTTATGCTAAGTGAAATAAGTCATGTACAGAAGGCAAAAGCTGCATGACCTCACATATATGTAGACTCTAACAAAGGTGAACTCATTGGAAGCAGAGAGTAGAATTGTGTTGGCCTGGGTGTGGAATGGTGAATGGGGAGATGTTAGTCAAAGAGTACGAAGTTTCATTTAAGGTGAATAAATTCTGGAGATCTATTGATATACAGCATAGTGACTATAGTTAATAATAATGTATAATTGAAAATTGCTAAGAAGGTAGATCATAAATGATTTCCCCACATAAACATCTAGAGATGTTATTTAGCTTGATTTAATAATTCCAAAATTATACACTTATCAAACTATCATTTTATACACTATAAATATATACAATTTTATTTGTTAATTATACCTTAATATATCTAGAGTAAAGAAATATAAATATACTAAATTTGTATTTAATATAAATGCTAATAATGTAAAAAATTACATTTGCTACTTTTCATTTTTTCTATAATTCTTGTATACTCCTTGTTCTCTATTATTCTAGTACTGCTTTATTTTGTGTTAGATATTTTGTAATATACCATTTAATTCCTTCATTATTTGTTTGACTGCATTTTTAAAATATTTAATTTTTTCAGTGGTTGCCTGGGGCTTTACATTTTAACATCATTGCTTAAGAGGATCTAGTTCAGGTCAAGCACAGTGGCTCACACATGTATTCCTAGCACCCTGGGAGACCCAAGTGGGAAGATCACTTGTCAGGAGTTTGAGACCTGAGCAAGAGTGAGACCCTATCTCTACTAAAAATAGAAAAATTAGCTGGGCGTTGTGTGAATGTCCATTGTCCTGGCTACTGGGGAAGGGGGGGAGAGCTAAGGCAGATGGATCGCTTAAACCTAGGAGTTTGAGGTTTCTGTGAGCTAGGCTGATGCCACAGAACTCTAGCCCAGGCAACAGAATGAGACTCTGTTTCAAAAAAAAATGAAAACAAAACAACAAAAAAAAAGGATCTAGTTTCAATTAATATCAACTTAATTTTTATAGTATTCAACATTCTATTTCTTGTTCCTTCTTTGTCATGATTGTCTTACAAATTATATATGTTTATTCTTTAAAAGCTCATCAACAGTTTGTAATTGTTTTGTTTTGTTTTCTTTCATTTATTCAGCAGCTATCTATTTTTTTACTTTTTAGAATAATTCTGTATGCATTGTTTTTTAAATCACATAGGAACAGTAAAGCATTGCGAACAAAAACACATTTATACTATCTTTTCTATTTACCTAAGTAGTTACCTTCACCTATGCTCTTGATTTCTTTGTCTGAATTTGCATTACTATCAAATGTTCTTTCATTTCACTCTGAACAATTATTGCCTTTAGTACTGTTCTAATGCAAATCTGCCAGTGACATATTCTCTCCTTTTATATTTATCTGCAAATGTCTTAATTTATACTTCAGTTGCTACTTGCAGAATTTTGGGTTGACAGTTTTTTTCCTTCCATTTTTGAATATGTTTTCCTGTGGCCTTATTGCCTACAATGTTTCTAACGAGAAGTTAGCTGTTCATATTTTCAGGATACTTTGTATGTGATAAATACCTTTTTTCTTGCTGTCTTCAAGACTCTCCATTCATGACTAGTTTTCAATTGTCTAACTTTTATGTTTTTAGGTGTAGATCCCTTTGATTTATGCTGCTTGGGTTTTGTTCATCTTTTCTGATATGCAGATTGATTTTTTCATCAAATTTTTTAACTTTCTTTTCATTATTTCTTCAAATATTTTTTCTGCCCTCTTCTTCCTCTTGTCTTCTTTTAAGACTCCTATCATACATAGTTACTATGCTTAATGGTTTCCCCAAAGTCTCTCAGACTTTGTTCTTTACCCTTATTTCTCTTCCTCAGTCAGAATGATTTTAAATAGTTTGTCTTTAACCTCATTGATTATTTCTTCTGCTAATTCAATCTGTTGAATCTTTTTAGTGAATTTTAAATTTCAGTTAATTTACTCTTCAACTCCAGAACATTTATTTGTATTTTTTATGATTTGTATACTTTATTTATATTGTCTATTTTGTGAGACATTGTTCATATACTTCCTTTAGTTTTTTAGACCCATTATCCTTCAGTTGTGTGAACATATTTATAATAGCTGGCTTTCCATCTTTGTCTAATAAGTTCAACATAATGGGTTTCCATTGGGATGTTTTCTGTCGACTGCATTTTTCCCATTTTTTTCCTGATTATTTGGGGGTCTTATAAATTTGTTTAACAAACTAGCATTTTAAATTATATAGTTTGGCTCACTCCAGTATTTATTGTTATTGACTTTTGTTGTTTGGTTTATTTAATGACTTCCTAAAGTGATGCTATAAAGATTGTTTTCTTTATTGTTTGTAGCCAATAAAGCATGTACTCAGTTAATTTAGTGTTTAGCTAATGATAGGCCAGAGGTTCTCTTAAATCCTTGAACCAATAAGTCTTATCGCCTATGTCAAGAACCTCCATGTAAGTATGTTGGGACATGTGTTTAATGTTCTCTCAGGTAGTTTGCAACCCTTTCTAGCCTCCAATGACTCTTTGTAAAGAGCCTCACAGTCAGCCAGAGGAGAGAGATTAGAGTTTATCTAAGTCTTCCCTGGGTATATGCGCAATTCTGCTGATGAATGAGGAACATGTCAAAGCTTTTTAAATACCATATGAATATCTTCTTCACAAGTTGATTCTCTTATTTATTCATGTATTTATGATTAGTCTCATTTTAAATTTAAGTGATAATGCCTCCTTAGCTTACTGTGATGCTTAATAATTATTGCTTATATATGTGTGAGTCTGTGTGTATGTGTGTATGTATATAAAACCCTAAGGAGACGATTGTTCACACATGTGAGCTCTGAATCATGCCAAGTAAAGACATGCCCTCATTTTCAGTTAGATGCTGGACAGAACAAATCGGTACAATTCCCTGGGGATGAGGCTCTTGGTAAACTTCAAACCCATTTTTTCTCCCTCCACTGGCTGTTAGGCTAATGGGTTGCACACCTAGCACAGTGGCAAGACTATTGTTTTTCAGGGTGACCACAAGGGTAGATTTAGGAAAATGGGTTTTTGGCAAATAAAAGTGCCAAAAAGTCTTCTATTCTTTTAGAGTTTCAGGCATTTTTCCTTATATAAACACTTCTTGGATTTTTGTTAGCCTTTAGGCAATTTCCAGATATCTAAGAAAGTTGTTTTTGACAATTTGCAACCGGTGTTCTCTTTCCTTTTGTGGAGAAGTAGATTTTTGGAGGTCCTTGGTCTGCCATTCTGAAAGTGATTTAGTTCTTTTTCATAATGAGTATTATAAAATTTGTCGATGCTGTATGTTTCTGATGTACTTTCATATCACCATTGTGAGCTAGCTTTCCTTGACATTTTATGAACTTTTAAAAAACGTTCTTTCATTGTTTCCCCTAATAATATAATATTGTTTACTTTTCCTATTCTTCTTTTAGAATGTGGTGTGCTCATTTATTCCACATCAAATTGGAGTCTTTAAAGTGAGACAAGTAATAGAGATTCTTGGGCTTGTGGCAGATGAAAATAGGCAATCTGCATCAATGAAACCATTTTATCATGTATATTTAGAATTCAACAGCATCTGCAAACCATCTATAAAAAATAATAGGATGAGAATTACTCCAGGTATGCTATTGTGTGATGCTCACTTGGTTTTGATATTGTTGTTGAAGTAGAATTATCTTAATGTACTCATTGCTTAGCTGGTTATATCAAATGTGATCTAATCCAGTGATACTCATCTTTTAAAATGCGTCAAAATCACCTAAAAGTCCTGTTAAAACATATTACTGGCCTACATCCCAGCAATAATAATTAAGCAGGTCTGCCATTCTGAGGATCACACTTTGAATAGCACTTATACAAATTTGTTGAATATTTTAATGGTTTTTATATTTTATTCTTTTTACTTTTTTGAGTCTACAATATCTACTGGTTCAACCACTACATGAATTTTCTTGTTGCTGATGTTTTATCTAATCCTCTATTATCTTTTATATGTTGAACAATACGAAATTGCCAACATCCAACTGTCTTTAACTTATAAAAAATTAATTACATGAGTAACCATACTTCGAGTTAACATGTTTTATTATTATTCATGCATTGTTATTATTTATACATGCATTATTTTGTTAAATTGTTTTGTGTAGGCCTATGTATTAAATACATTTTTGTATATTAGCTTATTTTTGTTTAAAGGTTCAACATTTAAGTTAGAATCAATTATTTAGTGTATAAATTAGTTCATGGATATTGCTTGGAAAGCTGAAATTCAAAACACCATATATAAACTTAATATTCAATTCTGTAAAAGGTACGGGACAGTTTGTAATAAAAGATTTGGAAATATACAAAGAATCTGCACCTATAGCTATGCTTCAATCAAATAAGACATCCCTTCATACTCATCAGTCAAATCAATGGTCAAGAAAAGATGAGCTGATAGCCCTACCCAATGACCGTGATGCAAGTATCCGGCCTGGAGACCATCGTAAACATTTCAGGTAGCATGCAAAATTAAAAACTTGAAAATTTGAAAGACAATCACCAACCTATGAGTGGTCTGATGAGATTCTGCTGTATAAAATTTCTTTTCCATTTTTTATTTTACTGGATGAGATGGCTGTTGAATGCCACTTACTGTATTTGCTTTTTCTATGTTCTCATCGCCTCTACAGTGTAATTGCCAACAAGTGAAAAGTATGCAAAATGCTTCTTAAAATATGCTGCTGAAAAGTATAGAAAATGGTAGAAATATTTGCCTTTGGAAATGTAACAAGCACTCAGAATAGTCATGTTGATAAAGTATGATTGAAAACTTGAATATTTCTGTGTAAAAAATATGTAATTGTGGAAAACCACTCATAATTGTCATCATCATTATTGTGATCACGATCATGATTATGATCTGTGTTTGCTTCCCTTGTGGGAACATTTCCAATAATCTTTCCCAAACTACTCTAAAACCTCCCCAATGAAGACCATAAGGGATGTTGACTTTCATAAGGGCTTATCAAATCCTGACAGAAATTCTTGCTTTACCAATGGTTATCAAGAAGTGAATCAGGCATCATGACGTTAATCTGGGCCCTAAGCCCAGGAATGGTTTTTATACATTTAAGACTGAAATACATATATTTCCTGTCTGCTTGTATGCTACAAGTAGACTGTCTAAACTTGGTAATGGTCCCATGCTTTCTGCACTTGTCTCTCTTTAGCTTTGGTGAGTCATTAAATTCACTTAATTTTGCAGCCATTTTCTTATAATGCCATTTGGTTTGTAGCACGTAATTGTTTTATTCTCTACAATAGGAAAATTCTAAGTTTGTCTATAGGCCAACTTATTCTATTTTATAAATTCAATCAACTTGTATAAGCCTTCCTTGTTTAAAATTTGAAAAGTAGCATAAAACAGGGAAACATTAAAGTCACTCAGATTCCATTCAAAATACTTACACATTATGAAAATGGAAAGAATATCTTTCCCTGTGGCTAATTGTATCCCATTACTCCCTACAGAGGTGGTCTCCGGAAATAATTATTTTTGTATCCTTTTCAACTCTTTCATAAGCTCATACAAATGTATCTATGTTGAGGTATAATGTGTTAATTTAATATTAACAAGTTGTTTCTATCGAAGCCTATATTAATTAGATGGTCTAAAAATGACTGAATTTGTTTGAATAAGGCTAAACATTTCCTATTCATCCCATGAACTCTTTCTCCTATTACTAGTAAGACAAAATTTAGTTCTATTATTTTCTGGTTAACAATTAATAACTTTAAGTAATGAGATAAATTTTATAGTGTATTTACCTGTTGTTAATTGTAGTTGTTATCTTATTTTTAATGCATTATACGTTTCCAGTTTTTGAGAAGAAAGTAAGGTAAGAATTTTTGTCTAGTTTTACTTACTGCAATATGTTCTGTGCTTAGAACAGTGTCAGGAATATAATAGACATTCAGTAATTATTTTTGAATAAATAAATGAGGAAAAATGTCTTATTTCCACAGTAATTTTTGCCTCCCATATACTTTGCATATTTTAAAAAAATCACCTACTCCAATCTGCAAAGGTTTTCCTAGATGTTTATTTAAGGAATAAACATTGCTATTAAGGATTTAGATACGTTAGCTCTTTGTCTCTTTAGGCATTCATTCCACTGCTTCTTTCCATGTCTTTCTTTTTTTCCTTGTTAGACACCTCAGGACTTTAGATATAGAAATTCTTTTTTTTTTTTTTTTTTTTTTTTGTAGAGACAGAGTCTCACTTTATGGCCCTCGGTAGAGTGCCATGGCATCACACAGCTCACAGCAACCTCCAACTCCTGGGCTTAAGCGATTCTCTTGCCTCAGCCTCCCAAGTAGCTGGGACTACAGGCGCCCGCCACAACGCCCAGCTATTTTTTTTAAATTTTTTGAGTCAAAGTCTCACTCTGTCATCCTGGGTAGGGTATCGTGGCCTCAGCTCAGTTCACAGGAACCTCAAACTCTTGAGGTTGAGCAATCCTTCTGCCTCAGCCTCCCAAGTAGCTAGGATTATGGAGATACAGGAATTATTTCTTGGTTCTAAACATGCTATGGGTAAGTGCCTCTGATCCTGAAGGGAAATTTTAATATCAACAACTATTTGAATAGCAAGGAGAAAAATTAGATTAATTTTCATCTCACTATATGATGATAGGTTTATACTTATGTATTGATCAGGGGTTAGAGTTTCAGTGATTAATAAAATCTGCTAAAGATTGAGGTAGACCAAGTCCAGAAGTGTGAATAATTGCACTTTTTGTTTTTCATTGAATATTGTATATATGGTGAGTAAAAAGGGAGAGTATAAAGCTAATTGACTATGAGATATAAAGTAATTGGCAGTTTTATAGATTATTTACACTGTATAGATTTATTGTTTCTGATTATTTCATAAGTTCTGAGGTTATAAGGAAGTAGCATGTCTAATAAAATAATTCATTCTAAATTTTTTCTTATTTTGATCATAATGATCTAAAAGTAATTAAATTTTATGAAGCAGTGATCACATTCAGGTCTACTTTTCTGAAGTTCCATTTGTAATCTATCACTGGTCAAGTTGGCTCTCTAATTCCCCAAAGATGGGTTTAAGAGATGTGCCCTTAAAAAATAAATAAATAAATAAATAAATAAATAAATAAATAAAAGAGATGTGCCCTTACATCCCAATGACCTTAAGAAAAAGCAATATGCTTCTTATTAGAGTAAGAAAAAAAAATAGGTCTCACTCCAGTTCTACATATGCAATAAAGGGCTAGAATCAATACTATCACTGTTCTATGCCCAGCATCTGTCATAGAAATTGGCTAGAAGGTCCTCAACAAGTAATGATTGAATAAATGTGTGTATTTAAATATTAACATGATTTGATTTTGTTGTAGGACAATTTTCACCAAAACTCCAAGATATAACTATGTGGATCCTGATTATGCATATAATGTTCTTGAAAAAATGAGAAATGAAATACATCAAAACTACTATACAATGTATATTAAACATTTAAGAAGTGTGCGCCTCAAGCAAGAAGCAGAAAGGTAAAGCTCAGTTTCTTAAAGATTGTACAACAGATCATGGTGACTACAGAGACAGAATTTTTTTCTTTACTCCTTAGTTGCTTTGTTTATTTTTAGTGCTTTAAATGAAATTTTAATATATGATAAAAGCAAAATATTGAACTGCTTTAACTACAATTATTTCTTTTGTTCCTTTTTGATTTGAAGATGTCTTAGATGGGCTTCCCAAGAAGCAGATCCTGAGATAAGGATTCCAATACCCATGATTTATGGAGAATGTGCTCTCAGGAGAAACCTGTAGAGGATAAGGAAAGCAGAATAGGGCAGGGAAGAGAGCCAAGGAAGGATCTGTTTCAGATAAAGTTTACACTGAGCCTAATGTCAAGGGTCTTTTGAGCTTAAATTTATACCACATAGATGTTGTTGCCTTGAGCCAAAGGGGCTTGTCTTTTGTACTCTGTTATCACTCATTGACTGTGGGCTGTCCCTGAGTGTGGCAGGGATGGGCATAACTTCCTTCAGTGAGATGCTTTAGAAAGGGGAACCATCAGCAGAGGCCAATTTTCTGAACATTAATGTACCATTCCAGGTAAGTGAACATGAGTGAGTTGGCAGCAGCATGCACTATGGGGAATATTTGGATTTACAGGATATTTTCTAAATGATTTAGACTCAATTACATATTATTATTCTTATTTTAATAGGGAAAGTATGTGTCCATATAATGATATAGACATAGGTTTACAGCCAGCATCAGGGTTAAAGTCACCCTCACCCTCAGAAACGGAAATAGAAGAGGATCTATCTTCACCAGAGGGTCTGACACAAGCTAATCAATTGCTAAGCACTAGCCACATAACATCCAAAGAGAAAGAGTCCTTAAGAAGAAGGGTATGTGCAATATTTTATATTTGGTTATGTTAATTCTTAAGACAGCATTTTCTAATATTGGCTTATTAATTTGGGAAAAATATGACTTTTTTATAGGTTCACAAAGAACTTAAATCTGAACCATCAACACCTGAAGAAAAAGATGATTGTAGCACCATTTTGTCACCAAAGCAAATTCATCAAGTCATTGTTGGTAAGAACACACAAAAACCTACTACATACTGCATTTGTTTAGTCTTTAAAACCTACTACAGTATGTTATTTTTTAAACATTTTCTTTGAAGGATAATTTATATTCCATGAAATTCACCAGTTTAAAATATATAGTATCACATTTGGGAATTAACAAATTAGTTATATTTCTTAATTATCTTTAATTATATTTAATTATCTTAAATAATATTAAGAAATATTATTTCTTAATATTTCTTATTAAGAAATAACTTTAGATTTCTGAAGTTATATTTCTTAAGTATAGTCGTGAGAATGAATTTTAGTAAATTGAGAGTTACACAGCAACCATCACGATTCAGTTTTTTAATGCTGCCATCACCCTCATGTGTGTATGCAGTTACTCCATGTTTCTGCCCCCTGAGCCAGGCACTTTAATCAACTTTCTATCATTATCGATATGCCTAGTATGAACAACTCATTTTGATGAATCATACAATATGTGGTCTCTTATGTATTGCTTCTTTCACTTAGCATAATGTCTTTGAGATTTATCCATGTGATGTAATGTATCAATAGTTTGTTTTTATATCTAAACAGCATCTCATTTTATGGGGATACCCTATTTTGTTTATTGATTCCTTAGTGGAAGGACATTGAGTTGTTTCCAGTTTGAGGCAATTATTAATAATGCCGCTATGAACATTCACTTAAAATTCTCTGAATGAACATATGTTTTCATTTCTTCAGGTTAGATTTTTAGGAATGAAATGGTAAGGAATTTCCATAATGTTTTCCAAAGTAACTATACCAAATTACAATACTACCAGCATTGTAAGAAGGTTATAATTTTTTCAACATTTGCCCCAACACTATTATTTTCTATCTTTTTGATTATAGCCATCCTGTGGGTGTGAAATGTTACCTCACTGTAGATTTGACTTGCATTTCCCTAAATGATTAAAATTTTGAGTATATTTTCATGTCCTTATTTAGAGAACTGTCTATTTAAGTCATTTATTTTCTTTGGAGAAATGCCTTCTAATTTTTTTTTGCCAAAGTTTTACTTTGAATATTTGCTTTCTTTTACAGTTGTAAGAATTTGCTTATATATTTTGAGTACAAGTCCTTTTTCAGATATATGATTTTTAGACATTTTCTCTAATTCTGTGGCTTGATTTTGTTTTAATTTTCCTAATGATATTACCTAAAGCACAACACTATTAAATTTAGATTAAATTTATCAATTTTTTAATAGATCATGCTTTTGGTATCATTCTCAATAAATAATTTCTCCTATTTTTTGTCTAACTTTTTAAATAATTTTAGAAATTACATTTAGGAATACAGTTTGTTTTAAATTAATTTTTCATTTGTGGTTTGAAATAAAGGTCTAAATTTATATTTTGTATGTGGACATCCAATTGTCCCAGCATTATTTAAATACTATCTTTCATAATCAAATTGCCTTGGCATTTTTACTACAATGAATTGACCATGTTGATCAATCTGAGTTCTCTGTGGATTCTAGTCATCAGTCCTTTGTCATATTTTATAGCATATAACCCCATTTACAAGTGGGCAACAGACTTGAACAGAAACTTCTCTGAAGAAGACAGAGGAATGGCCAACAAACACCCGAAAAAATGCTCATCGTCCTTAATCATCAGAGAAATGCAAATCAAAACCACTTTGAGGTATCACCTAACTCCAGTGAGAATAGCCCACATCACAAAATCCCAAATGTGCAGTTGCTGGAGGGGATGTGGAGAGAAGGGATGCAGGCCAGGAATAACAATTCCATTTACAGTAACATTGAGAAGAGTGAAACAGGGCAGCGTTTGTGGCTCAAAGGAGTAGGGCACCAGCCCCATATGCCGGAGGTGGAGGGTTTAAACCCAGCCCCGGCAAAAACCACAAAAAAAAAAGAGTAAAACATTTAGAAATAAACCTACCTAATCAAGGAAGTTAAAGACCTGTGGACTAAAAACTACAAAACTCTGCTGAATGAAATTAAAGAAGGTAGAAAGAAATGAAAAACAATCTCATGTTTGTGGACTGGGAAATTAACACTGTTAAGATGCATATATTAACACTATCCCAAACAATATATAGATTCAACACAATCCCTATCAAACAAAACCCAATGGATTTTTTTTTCATTTTTCAGAAATAGAAAAATTCATCTTAAAATACATACGGAATCTCAAGAGAACCTGAATAGTGCAAAACAGTTTTGGGAAAAAATGGGCAAAGGATTTAAACATTTCATTAAAGAATATATACAAATGGCTAAAAAGCATATGAAAAACTAGACATCCTCCTTAATTATTAGAGAGACACAAAATAAACCATAATGAGATACTTCCGTAAATTTATTAGATGGCTGAGGTTAGAACACTGCAAACGAAAACAGCATCTGACCATTTAAATTATTGCTAAAAATGTGAACTGGGTGGAGCTTTTATACACTGCTACTGGGAGCATGAAATTATACACATTAACAAATTTACACATGTCACTTTTAAAAAGTTTGGCATTTTCTATACATTAAACATACACCTACAACTCCTAGCTATTTATCCAAGAGAAGTGAAAGCATACCTATGTTCAAGTAAACATAAGTATATGTCAACAAATGTTTATTGCAGTTTTAATTGTAATAGTCAATAATTTGAAACTATTCATATGTCAACGACTGAATAGGCATAGTTGTGATATACAAATACAATGAAATACTACTTAATAATGTGAAAGAATAGGCTACAGACAGATACAACAACTTGCACAAATCCCTGGGGGAATTTATCAAGTGAAAGAAACCAGAGTAAAATGATACATACTATATGATTCCACTCATGAAAAAACACTACAAAATGCAAACTATTCTAGAGAGACATAAAGCAGATGAGTGGTTGCCTGGGAAATGGTCATATGGAGAATGGTAGAAGGAAAGGAATACAAAGGAACCCAAGAAAACTTTCTGGAATGACTAATGTTCATTATTTTGGGGTGATTGTCACAGGTATCTACTTATATATGTATATATACACACACATATGCCAACATTAATGCACTTTATACTTCATGTTCAGTTTATTCTATACCAGTTATACCTATATCAGACTTTTATAAAAGGCAGGGTAAGACCGATAGTTATTAAAAATTGTCATAATAGAAAACCTTTGGCATTTACAAGGGAAAACTTGAGCAACGAATCATGAGCAAATTACCGATTTCTGTAAATTTTGGATAACTGAACAGAATAATTGTATTGGTGGAGATAGAGAAGGTATTAGATTTTTGCAAATTAATGTGCTAATAAGAAGAATTGTAATGAATGCTTATGATTTTGTCATATTATTCCACATGTATTTAGAATATATTTATATGGAATTTTAGCTGATAATCTCCACACCTGAAATTATGATTATTTAGATATGATGCTGGCTTAATAATTTACTATCTAATAGTAAATATTTTCTGTGTCATTTTTATACAACTAGAATGATCAAAATATATTTTAAAAACTTAAAAAAATAGATGAACACATTTGCCAGCATGAAACTTAATAAAACACTTTTTATTTTCTCAGGGCCTTCAGTCCTTAACTTTGGTAATATATGTGTCAACTCGGCAAGTGATCATCCACTACATATCGTTAACATGCTACCTATACATATATTGATCCAGTTAGATGTTGATTTAGAGGAACTTCAAAAGACCAAGCAATTTTCATATGTTATTCCACCGACATCCAACACATATATTTCAATAATATTTGAATCTACCACCGTTGGAAAATTTTGGAAGTAGGAATTATTTTTTAATATCTGTTTGCTAGAATTTAAGTGTACTTTTGTGGAATATGTATTTATTTGCTTAAATAATTGTGGTATATGGGCTCTGACAATTAAGTTCACGAACTCATCCTAGGAAAAAGTGCTGCATACCTCATTGCTGAATATTGCTAAGGTCACCTTTGAAGTACTCTTCTTGGGAAGCTAGGCACCAATGCCAGCAACTAGTCCACCTTTCAAAGCAATTTTGGAGTTCTTTTTCTGAGCTGTCCTCATACTACCCTTGATGTCCTCAATGTCATTAAAATGTCTTCTTTTCAATATTTCTTTTATCTTTTGGTAAAGAAAAAAGTCACTGGGGGCCAGATCAAGTGAGTATGGAGGGTGTTCCAATACAGTTCTTTGTTTACAGTTATTTCAAGCCCAGTGCTGTGTGAGCTGGTGCAGTGCCAAGATTTTCAGTTATGATTTATCTGTTTCTCTATTGAACTTGGTCTGCTATGCTTCTTACAGTCACCTGACAATTTTGACACACAATTCAATGAATTTTCGCAACATTTTCATCAGTTCTGCTCATTACAGGCCACTCTGACTTCTCTTATCAGCGACACTTTCTGTTCCCTCAGAAAGACGTTTAATCTATTTGTACACTTGTATTTGTATACTGCCGTTTTCTTCATGGCATAAATTTGGACTAACATGTCCCCGATTTCACTTCCACTCTTGCCAATTTAACAAGACATTTATAAATATTTGTTTATTGATCTAACTCAAGCTCCAAAAATCTTGTGATGGCACACAAAAACACACAACGACAAAAATGACTGTCATTCAGCAAAACCCTGCCACATGCCAACATGAACACAATTGCCAGGCGCTGATATACCAAGATTATGAAACTTTACTGAGCTGTTTGTACAGTGCTGCCAGTGCAAGGCAAGGTGGCAAGTTCTAGAATGTGATTGCCAGATCTCATATATTATGTTTGTTCCTGAAACATAGAAAATATATTATATGTACATTAATTTGTAGGTAGGCAGATTCATATTTCAGTGGTAATCTAATCATCTTTTCATAATTACTTTGAAATATTACATGATAAGAATTATGGATATTAATAGTATACTCATCTTTACATGTAACTGAATTCTATATTCACAAATAGCTATTATTAGTTAAATTTGGGTGCTTTTGTTGTGTTGCAGGTCTTTCACTTTTACAGTAAATAATGTACCTGGTGGACACATACTTGTAATGGCCGTTGTCCGACCAGTAAAACTTGAGCTATCTTCTGATCAACTAATATTGAGACCACAAGGTTTCCTGATGAAAACATGTTTTCAGGGGACAATTAGATTGTATAATCGTCAGAATTGTTCTGCCAAATTTGAGTGGCAACCAGTAAATACTGGAAGAGGGATTGCATTTTCCATTCGTCCAGCTAACGGTAATGGTTTATTCTATCAATATTTGATTTAGACACTGATGTATTCATGCATTAATGTGTTTGGGAATTCATTATATATTGAGTATGTATTGTGTATTGGTACTAACAGCATAGAAGTAAATTAGATACTGTCATTATGGACACTTATTTTATATACATAAATAGGATCAGAAAATATGGATTCTGTATGTATACAATATAGAAAGAGAAAAAGAGAGAGAGAAACGACTTTACAAAACTGGATCTGGCTCAAGTGGTTGCGTAGGTTGGCAAATCTAAAGTTTGTAGGGGAGCTGGGCAGGCTGAAGACTCATGGAAGAATTGATGGTACAGTCTTATGTCCTAAGACATTCTGGAGGCAGAATTCATTATTCCTCTGGGGACCTCAGTCTTTTCTCTTAAGCCTTCCAAGTTATTAAAGGAGGTTCCCCCACATTATGAAAGGTGACCTGCATGTTAATTAATTTGCTTGTGATAATTATTACACAACATATGTATATATCAAATCATCACAATCTTTATCAATTAAATACTTTAAAAAGTCTAGTGATTTAAAAGTTAATTATATCTAAAAATATACCTTCACAGCAACGTCTAGACTGATGTTACTGAGCCCCTTAGCATGGTAACCTTGACAAAATCAACCATTACAGATATTGGTGGATAAAGTAATTTTTGTTTAGCTTTAAGTCTGATAGTGATGACAAGATATCATTCAGAATGACTTAGATTTTGAGTACAAATTCTTTAGAAGGATTCAGAAATTATATGTAATCAATATCTAGTATAGCTAATAAAATTCGATTAATAAAATTAAAAGCCTAGAACTGTCATTTAAATAAGAAAGTTTTTTAATTGATAGAAACAAACTCAGATTTACCATTTTGATGGCACCTTGGATATGTTAACGTTCTCTTAACCCTGCTTCTGCCATGCCCTGGGATCTGTAATTCCACATCATATACCTGTTATAAAATGAAATCTGGTAACTGCTAAGCTCTGACTCATCAAGTAGCCTTATCAAATTTAATGAACATTATTGTGATATGCTATCAGTACTCATGAGGACACAAGCTATCATTTGAGGAAATAAAATGGCATCTTAGAAGTTGAAAGATCATATGGCAACTTGGTTTTATAAACATGTCATGCTTTTCCAGCTAAATGGAAAGACTGAATTTTTGTATCTTCAGTGATTCAGGTGGTACTTTATAACTAGCTGAAGCCCATCTTAAAGTAAAACAAACTTTGGAGTCGGACAGATCAGACTTCAAAAGTAGTCTTAGTGTCCCACCAGCTAGTTTAACTTGAGCAAAGTCCTTTATGAGCACTAGGTTCTAATCTGTAACATGGAGAGACTGCATCTTGTAAAGATTAAACATATAGGAAACTTCTATAATGCCTGGCAAAGTGTAGGTCCCAGATAAATGGATAGCTTTTTGATTATGACACATTTGTAGTTCTTTTGGACTTTTTATCCCTGAAATAGCCACAGAGTAGTAACAGCCTATCATACATAGGCTATCCTACTATGCATGATAGGCTGTTGCTATCCTGCGCTATCCATCTGCGCTATCAGTTCCTTGCTCCAGGCTTCCCTTTTCTCTTTTCAACCCTTCCTTCTTTCTCTACTTTCTTTCTCCCTCCTCCCTCTTTCACTTTAATTTAGGAGTAGCTATTATTTAGAATCTAAATAGACTATACTTCAGATCACAGAGGAGTCTTGGTTTGTTGAAATCTTGCCCAAGATATATTTTCTGTGAATATTAGTCATGTCCAAATCAAGATTTTATGTAACTGTGCAAGTGTTTTTAACAGTGAGTGTTCTAACATTAATCTTAAAGCTGGGTGCAGTATTGAATATCTATAGTCACCAGTATTCAAGAATCTGAAGTGGGAAGATCTCTTGAGCCCAGGATTTAGAGACCAAGGCAGAGAGATCTTCTTCTCAAAAAAAAAAATGTCTTAAGTATTAAAAAAATTCACTTAATTTTAGTGTGGATGTATAGGTGGAAATGTTGACAAATTTAGCAAGTGAAGAGTAGGACAGTTCCTTCATTAGGGTTGGAGATCATTCATATGGCTGTTTAATCTTTTTATTAACTGGGATTGATTTAGCATCATCCTAGATCATAACTTATTAAGCATGTGAGGTATTAGTTTCATCAATATTTTACATATTCATTTGACCAAAGTATTTTTAAATTATAATACTGATAATACTGATTGCTGTGCCAGTCTAGGGAAATGCTGAGAGAATAGAGAGGAAAGGAAAGACAAGATAAGAATGTCCATTTCAGAGATTCTAGCTAAACCTTCTTCACGTTGTTTGAATAGGTATTACACAGTGATAGTTATGTTAGCACCATTCCAGCTATGGTTTCTAATCAACCGCCTGATACTGTGCTAAGGGTGTCTAAAAATCATAATACACTAATAATTTTCCTTGTACTTCTCCGTCCTAACAATGGTGGAATGGATGAAAATGCACCGATTAGGTTTAATTTGTGGAAAAGAGAAGTGGAACTATCATATTATTAACTGGAGCACCAGTTATACTTTTCATGGTCTTCAGAACTCTCATCATTACCAGGGAGATTATGGCATTTACTTTTTTTTCTTAGTGTTTCTCATGATGCTTCTCACTTTTTTTAACCAATCACCAAGGCACAAAAACACAAAGATATTTAATTCCAAATGAAATGTTTGTAAGAATAATGGCATAAGTATTTAAGTTCTTTTCCTACTTTAACAATGTGAAGGACATAATACCCAAATCTAATTTTACATAGCATTGAGGAAAGTCTTTATAATTTGTATTTCACACATAAATTTGCTTATGTTCTTTTCCTTATATAATAATTACTCAATTTTGTATTGCTTTTGTTTCTTTTTGTAAGTAGAAAGCAACTTTTCCCCAAGTTTTTAAAAATGCTGCATTGATTTTGCATCCTGGATAACACATGCAATCATATGCCTTTCTTGATTTTAAATTAAAATTTATGTTGTGTTCATACTTTCTCCCGGAGGCATAATAGATTTGGATTTGGATAGTAGATACTGTAAGAGGAGAATGCAAGCATGGATTGACATTTTCTGAGATGGAATTCACTTCTGATTTGACTTTTTCTGTAGGGATTGTTCATGCTTGTTCTGTTTGTTTTGTTTTGTTTTGGTCTTTGTTGTCTGTGTACCCTTACTAAAATCCCTGGACACTCAGTCCTGGAGCGAGTCTTCCATCAGTTCACTCTCACTCCCATTTTTTAGTTTTCTCAGTCCAGCCTTGCTCCATCTGGCTGAAGAGGAAAAAATGTAATTTCTTTTCTTAGCCCTCTTAACTTTTAATTTAGGCACTTTTCTGAAAACAGACATCAGACTAACAAGAGAAAAAACAGCAGACATTTATTGCTGCCTGCTATACCCATCACATGGGAGAAGCCTGACTTTAAAAGTATTTCAATTCTGGTGGCTTAGGGGCCTTGCTTAAATAGCATTTTAACTAAGAGCAATACATATTGTCATGGTGACAACACAATAAAGAAAGAGGGGGTTCAGTCTTTTAAAAAACAAGAAAGTAGTGGAAGATAGTAAAATGTGTTCCCAGACCCCTGGGTCCCTGCTAGAGCCTTCTCTGGGGCGCTAAGCAAATGCTATCTCCTGGTAGGAAGCATTTATGTCCCACAGTCAGGCAAAGAGAGACTAAGGCATAGTGCTTCTCTGTGTTTGCAGTTCCTTTAATTAAAAATTCTTATATTTGGGGGAGAAATATTTGGTTTCCTTCCCAGCCACCCTGTGTGTGTCTTTCCCCTGTCCCCTGATACTTATACTATTCCTGAAGAAAAATAAATAACCATGTTGATAGGAGGGAAAGAATTCTCCTCAAGCTGACCTGTTGATATGGATGCATAATCCTTTTACTGCTTTCAGCTCTTCTCAGGACATTCAGGTGACTTTATGTATAGCCTTAATTCTTTCTCTAAAATTACTGCCCATCATAATCTTCTCCACACCACCCTCCTTCACACATTCCCCAGGCTTTGTCTTTCTACAGAGTTCCTGTTCATCTTTCACATCATAACTCAAATGCTACCTCCATATAATGAAGTCTCCTCTACTTTCTTGGGCTGATTTGAGTTTTCTATCCCTCTTTTCTGCTCTTGTTATGATTTTGTTATGTCATCCACAATTATTTGTTTATATATTTTTACTACTGTAGCAGATGTTGTTAAAGCCATATCTCATTTTCATTCCTTTCCATAATAGGACCCCCGTTTTCTTTGGGGCAACAATGTTTTCATTTCAAATTTCATTTTCCCAGCCTCTCTTGTAAATGAGATATAGCTCCCATGTGTCTGGCACTTTTCAAGTACTTTTACCGATATTAGTTTGTTCGATTCCCAAAATGATTCTCTGAGTTAAATACAGTTGCCATCCCCATTTTACATATGATTAAACCGATCTACAGATTGATTAAGGAAATTGCCTAAGGTCTCACTTAGTAAATGCTAGCTAGAACCAAGGAGACTGACCCTAGAATCTCTTAATCTCTTTTAACAACTGTGATACATGATGCCTTTCTATATTGAGGAAGGCCACATAGTAAGGAATAGTAGCATAGGAAGATAGAAGGAGCTCACTGGTTCTTGAAATTGTCCACTTGATAAGGAAGATTTGGAATACCTAACCTTAGGCTTCTGACTGCATAAGATAAATAAACCCCCATCTACTAAACTGTCAAAGGACTTTTTGTGATTTACAAGCTAATGTAATCCTGATGGACCCCTGTTGGACTGCTTGGAGTTCCATAACCAGAAATTGATGTTCTTAATATAGTGTTTGCACTTAAGAATATTAAAAATATCTGATACTGGGTGCTTTCGCAGCATTAACATACCACGTCAATCCTTTTACATGTCTTGTTATCTCCAAGTATGGTTTTTGCAAAAGCAGGAAGTAGGTTATCTTTTGGTTAAGATTGAGGAAACTGCCATCACATGAAAGTCAACCTCACCTAAGGCAATGTTTGTTTGTGATGGTCACTCATCTCCCAATTTGGTATCCTGTGCTCTTGAATTTCAAGGGCTCTTCTCCTTCTGAAGGAAAAACCTCTAAGTTATTCTATCAATTGTTATTTTCCTTACTTTAAAGGAAATGATGATTCTAAGTGGGTTCTCAATACATTTGAATTATAGAAATGTACTAATTACTTCTAGCTACATCAGAAGTTACATCTCTAGGAATGTATATATTTTTTAAAAAGTTGTAGTAATGGTAATTCTTCCCTCTGAAAGCTGGACAAGTGATGTTGACAAGTATGATGTTGACAAGTAGGTATTTCAGAATGTCAGGAATGCATGAAGTAGGCAAATTAGGTTAGGGATCACAAATTATTTTCTACTGTCTGTATGTAAAGCCATCTTTAATCCTAGAGTGTTTGCTTCATTGATAAGTTTTCTAAACCTGGGCATATTTTGCCATATATTTTATTTGCCTATTAAAATTAAAAAATAATGTATGCATTTTAGATTTTAATTAAATCCTATAGGTCTATACTCATTTGATATTTCCTCACTGAATATTTTTATATTTTTGGAGTTTATGTTAATAATTTGTTATATAATTACATTTTTTGGTCAGCCCCTATTTTGGATATTAACAGGCATAATATAATAAAAGTGTGGTAAATGTCTTTTTTTCTCTTTACATCCTGTGTAGGGACTGTGGAAGCATATTCGTCTCTGGAATGTGAAGTCAAATGGCAACCAAGTTTTAATGCTCCAGAGAAGGGAGAATTTATTCTTCACGTCCTTGAAGGAAACACATTGACACTAAAATGTGTTGCCCATGTAATTATTTCCCTTGAACACAGTTTTTATTTTGAGAACTATAGATTGGTTGGGTATACATATATGTGTATGTTACCTATATATATAGGATCTAGAATTAACTCAGAGACCCAAGACTTCTGTATCAACAACACTAGGTTGTTGTTAGAGCCTCTATAAATACATAATATCAACATGGGAGACACTTGGAATTATTTTGTTATTAAACACCAAAAACAAGTAGAGAACATCATATTTTGCCATCATATTTTGCCATATGTGTTGTTATATTCTAGTAATAATAATTCAATATGAGATGGATCATATAATTTATGTAGCAAGGAAATACAGAATTTTTTGTTCATTTTTTATAGAATATTCTTCTTGGAATAGGAATGTAAGTAAAGTGAAAGCTGAAATATGTAATTTTAACTTTCTTTCTGTGTTAGAGCCCAGAAGGCCTTAACTTCATGGCTTCCAATCACTAAGAATGCACTCTACTTGTATACCAAATTTCCTACCCAATGTTCTTAAAAATTTAAAACAAGTCCATGTTATTTTACTAAATCCTATCTCTGTCTGCAGGACGGGATGATACTGTTACATATTTCAGCTGTCAAGGAGCTGATAGCCTTGAGATTAAAGATTCATTCACTTTACTGATGGCAAATGGCAGTCAGGACTGCGTAGGGTCTTTCCTCTGCTCCCAGTTTAAAATAAGCTGGGTTCTACTCTTCTTCGTTATGCATAAATTACTTACTAGTCTTTAAATAACTTTTTATTAAAGTAAAATATACATACAGAAAGGTCCACATATTATAAACTGTGGGCCATTCCATTAAAAAACTGATTAATAGTTTTGTAATTTGGCTCCAGATCAAACAGTTTCCCAAATAGTGTTCTGCAAAAGAAACCCCCTCACCAGTACACACTTCTAGTCACTACGTATCCCTTCTAGGGTCATTACTATCTTTACTTTTATACAAAGTACACTCTAAGTATTCCATTCTATTTTACTTTCTTTTAGGCATTCCACTAGATCTGATAACAGTTTATGTTTTTAAAGTCACCATGAAGGGGAAAAAATTGAGTTATATCATAGGGGAGAAAAATATATTTTTTATACCTGCTATTTTTACTTTATCTTCTTTCCCCATAAGGACTATTGACTTTACTTCTTTGTTCATAGTAAGGAGTTTGTTCAGCTGTAAAGAGCCCATGGTAGATTGATACATCAAAAATTACGTATCTTTGTTAAAATATGTTTATATATACTTAGTGGAGCTGGTGAGTGTTATTTTATAACTAAATGACTTAGAATACTTAATTTCCCTAAATTTTGGTTTCTACACCTGTAAAATGTGATGGTAACACCAATCCATTCATTTAATAGTTATTTCTTGAGCCCATACTTTGTACTAGGCCTCATGCGGGCCCTTTGTATTTAAAGGTGAATAATGTAGACATAGTATAGTTTAACTCTGGGTACTTTCTGGACTAGTAGACTGTAATGAAAATGTGACTAAAGAATTAAGCATATATCTGGTTCATATGGGACACCCAATAATATTATTATTACCATTATTATCATCATTTATTGCTGCCATAAGATGTTTTTAATCTAAAAATATCTAGAATTTTTATCAAAGATATCTAAATACTTAAATTCTAACTATATAAATATTTAACTATTATTACTACAGCCAAAAATCTCTAAACAAAATATCTCCCGTGATATTATTACTTCATTCTAACTGGATTATCACCGATTTAATTTAACTTTTGGAAAATAATATAGTACCTTGAGTACTTTTTCATGAATACTAAAATATAAAAACCTGATGTAGGATTGATTTTACATGTTAAAATATACTGAATAAAGAATATAGGATTGTTATATTTTTTCATTTTCTTTCAGTAATCATATCTTTGATTATTATATATTTACAATTAAAATATTTCATTTTTGTGAGCAAAACAATTGAAATATTTTATTTTCTATTATTTCAATTGCATTTTTTCCTTTTCTTCTCTCATTGTTAGCTTGGTCACACCAAGGTTACATTTTTAGAGCCACGGATACTCTTCAGTAACTCCCCTCAAGGTTTAACAACATGGAGAAAAGCTATTCTGCACAACGTAGGACAAAACCATGCTTATTTCCAGGTAACTTAGAATGTTAGTAATTTCTTAATTGGATCAAATCACATTATAATTTGAATCAATTTTTTGTGCCATGAGTACCATGAAGTTAATATAAATTGACTTACACTAATTTTTAAATATTTCCTATGAGATTTACTTAATACAGAAAATTTAATTTCCTGTAAGAACTCTATCACTTCCTTTCCTTATTTAGCCTTTCTCTTTCTTCTCATCTTCCCCCTCTTTTGTCTGTCTTTCTGTTATTTGGTTTTATTGAAAAAAATAGATGTTTAACAATTTTTAAATATACATTAATAAAGTTACCTTCAGTATTTAGTTTCATGCTTTCCATTTTCTCTTCATTTTCACTGTGTAGTCAGGATTTTTTAGAGTAGCATCTGGGACCTAGACCAAGGCCATTCTGGAAAAGTCTATTTATAGTTATTTGTCTTGATTTAGATGGAGGGAGGGGCAAGGGGATAATTTTTTTTTTCTTTTTCTGAAAATATAGTAAGACACCTGCCCCTGGCCCCAGTAGTGGTAACAGAAGTTAGTGTTTGAGATCCTGTGCTCAAGCTTTACATTTGTGTGCTCTTCTGCCTAAATCAACTCTCTGGCTAACAAACACATGAGGACATCCTTTACCACTCTTCTGTGTCAGAATTAGTCCTTACATAGTCTATTTGTTCTCTCATTCCCAGAATTCTCTTGACTATTTTCTCTTTAAATTGTAGTGGCTTGAGGAATGATAAATAGGCCTGAATTGGCCTATGGAAAAAAAAATACCATGAATCCTTAGTAAGTTATAACTTTTTTGAAGATCAAAATGGTATTTCAGACATAAGCTTTCTATCAGGAAAATAATAAAGAAGAGATTATTATCACCCTTCTTCCTCACTCAGTTTGCTTTGAGTTTTTAGAATGAGGGAAGGACAGACTGTCAAACTACTATCTAAAATGTCATCTTCTCTAAAAGATATCTTTTAAATTTTGCAATCTTGAAAGTACTCCAGACAATAAACTTCATTATCCTATTTGAATGGAAAAGTGTCACTACTGAATATTCTGTTTGCTAGGTTAGGGTTGCAGTTTCTTGTAGTTCAAACTGTTTTTGCATCTAGTATTTTCAAATACTATTAGAAAATCATGTCATGTCCTGTACCTAAAGATTCACTTTCTAGGTAGTAGAGAAACCATCACTTTAAAGGATAATGTAACATTTCTGCAAATTTTCAATTACAGGTCTGTGACCAGAATCTTTTGCCTAACATTAATATTACACCATCACAAGGAGTAATTCCTTTAGGGGGGATAACTGTTCTCAATATCTCCTGCACACCTACGGTAGCAGAAAAATTTGATACAAGAGCAAAGGTATGTCTATACCTATGAGTTTTTTGCCTCTTACGTATGTCTCTATGGGTTTGTTTGGTTGTAATAGTAGATACAATTCTATAAAATGTAGTACACGTATTTATTCTTAGAAAATGTGTTTTAATTATTTCTTTCATTATAAATGGAGTTTAAAGTTACACTGGAGATCAATTTTCAAATTTTTTATTATTTTTCTAGAAATTGACTTCATTTTAAAGAAGTGTAGTTTTTGGAGATTTTAAAAAATAAGCAAACATCTATATCATCTAATGAAAAATTTAGAGCAGAATTTGAAGGGAATTTGCAAGAAATATTTTTGGTAAAAGTTGGTCTTAAGAAGTAGGAGTTTAAACCATAGGGATTTTGCATTTTTTGAGATTGCTTTGGTTATAGAGCAATAAACTGGGGCCAAGAAGAGTGTGTGCAGAGTTACTGGTCTGGTGAACATGTCCAGGGAAGTGAAACTGGTGTTCTCTTTCAGGAAGTAGGATTCTAGACAATTCTAGTCAAATTGAGAAGGTAAATACTTGGGGACTGCTGAGTGAAAAGAAGGTCACATAAATGAGAGGGATGAGTCATGAGTAAACCAGATGATGGCAACATTCAGAGAAAAAAACCATCAGAGAATGAGTAGCAGATTTTTGAGGGGAAAGTCCATTTGTGTTGGAGGCGCCTTTTGGAGCACCATATAGAGAGGTCTAGTAAAGAGGGTAGCTATATATATGTACTGGTCTGAAGGCTAAGGATTCATCTTAGAAATGGAAGAGTTTTTCTATCATCCCTGTGAAGATATGTGTGTCAACAGACAAAATATACTATTAAGTGAGAATTTAAAATGATGAACTTTAGAAGTTGAATAAAAGAGAAAGTATAGACAGGTGAATTAGGGCTGACCCACAGAATATCACACACCATAGGCTGAAAGTCTCTTTCTAAGAGAAAGATACTTAATTATTTATTTTGAATAAGCCATTGAAATTAGATAAATAAAAACAGTGCTACAGAGAGTGGCTATAAAGTTTATTCAAATAGGTAGAACTCTGCTTCTTGAATTCACGAGCCATCAACTCATCCCATTTGTGGTGGTTTACGTGGTCAAATACTCACTCTTAAGGGCATCAATTCTGCAAAACAAGAAATGTAACAACTTTCAGAATAATATTTTATATTTATGTTACTATTATTTATTTAAATTATACAACTTTATGTAAGTGCAAGGCAATACTTCAGCAATATATCATTATATTTTAATGTGGTTTCTATAAAATTTTGTTTTTATCCTAAATAAGGTTGCTATTCGTCGTGCAAACGTCATAGATCTTAGAATCGGTGGCTCTGTTGAGATCGCTGACATTGAAATTAATCCGGTGAGTAAGTTACCTATTTTTGTGATCAGTTTATGAATGTGGTGATTTTTATTTGTCATAGTCCTTAGTTAGCCCATTTATGTTTAAACTATGTTACTGTGTATTAGTATTTTTTATAAAATTAATATATGTAAAATTAAAAATTAATATATGTCATGTAAATGTGAGTGATGGAACATAATACTGAGTAGAGATTTAAGAATCCCCCACAGAACACTACTACTATGATTAAAATCATCTGTAGGCTTCATCATGATCCTATCCCTTATAAGAGATAATCACTTGCCTGTAATGGCACTGTATATATACACACATATAAATAAATGTCTTAGCAGTTGGTTATTTAGTTTTTTTATTTTGAACTTTATAACTATTTGTAGCCTTTGTAAATTATTTTTAATTAAACATTTTGTCTCCAACATTCCTCTAATTGGGTGTAACTGCATGTTGTTATTATTTTTGTCACCCTCGGTAGAGTGCTGTAGCATCATAGCTCACAGCAACCTCAAACTCTTGGGCTTAAGTGACTCCCTTGCCTCAACCTCCCAAGTAGCTGGGACTACAGGCACCCACCATAATGCCTGGCTATTTTTTGTTGTAGGTTGTCATTGTTGTTTAGCAGGCTGGGACTGGGTTTGAGCCTGCCAGCCCTGATGTATGTGGCCAGCACCCTAAGCACTGAGCTATGGGCGCCGAGCCAAACTGCATGTTATTCATTGTCACTACTGAATGATAGTTTTTTGTGTAGATATACTATATATAACCATTCCATTGTCCATCTAAACAGGTGTTTCTGGGTTTCTTTGCTACTAAAAACATTGTAGCTGTGAGCATTCATATGCATAGTTTCTGAGGTACATATACAAGAAATCTCTAAGAGTGAAGTTTTTGAGACATAGATTTAGGTACATATTTGAATTACAAGATAATTTCTACAATTTCTTCTTTAGTTTACATTGCTTCACATTCCATTTCTCCACAAGTTATACTGTTAGATTTAATTTTTGCCAACATATGTATATGTATGTACATATATATATATATATATATATATTTTTTTTTTTTTTTTTGAGACAGAGCCTTGCTTTTGTCACCTGGGCTAGAATGCCATGGCATCAGCCTAGCTCACAGAAACCTCAAACTCCTGAACTCAAGCAATCCTTTTGCCTAGGCTTCCCAGTGTGCTAGAATTACAGATGTGAACCGCCATGCCAACCTAATTTTTGCCAGTATGTTGAATATAAAATGATGGTACACTGTGGTCTTCATTTGTATTTTCTGAACGCTAGTTACATTTGTGTTTTGAATTATGTGTACTCTGATAAAATTTTGTCCTACAATTGATAGCACACACACACAATACATCATTTTTTTTTTTTTGTCCAATCCTGTAGGAATTAGATCTGGCCTCATCTGCCCAAAGAAACTTTTCCCAGTTCTTCAAAGAAGCCCCACATGTTCCCCATTGTGACATTTACAAGATGTTACAAACATCTTATACTCCAGGAACACCTCCATCAGAGCAGTTGTCATATTATTTTTGGGTTCTATGCCCTTCTGTTTTTTTTCTCCTACTAGTACTGGAATGCCTAGGATCATCTGGTACTGAACTAAATTGAGCAAAGATTGACAATAAAGAGGTCAGCTGGCAGCCTCAAGTAGTGCCTCACTGTTAGTCTGCATGTTTAATGGCATCACCAAAATTCTAGGGTCTAGCTTTAAGTCATATTTTTCTAACCTGTCTTTTATTCAGTGTTGAAGACATAAATCCAGATAAACTGACAAATACTAAGCTATCTTGTACAAGGCTAATGTGATTTTCATAGATTAAATTCCATAGTATCTACAATGTTTTTTTTTTCCCCATTACTATAGTATCTTTCCTTGGAAAATATTAGTCAACAGTGAGACTTTTATTATTTCCATTTCCCATCTTAAAGTCATTTGAGACATGCATTGCCTGGTACAATTGAATAATTCATAAAACCTTACATTAACATATTTTTTCCATCTGCCCTTATTATGTTGGATTTTTTTATGTAGCCCCCTTTTAAAAATAATATGTTAGCATCCCTAGATATCTTCAGCAATACATTTATTAACTATATAGTAAGGGCTATGGAATTGACTATGTCTCTTGATAACAAATAGGCAATTTTATTCAAATGAGCATGTAAATGGGGCCAGAATGGAATAAGAACAGTGATTTTTTTTTTTTTTTGGCCGGGGCTGGGCCTGAACCCACCACCTCCAGCATATGGGACCGGCGCCCTACTCCTTGAGTCACAGGTGCCGCCCAGTGATTTTTTTTTATATTTATAAAACCTCATCTACCCAGAAGGAAAAAAATCCTTTTATCATAAGGACACTTGTACTAGACTGTTTATGGCAGCTCAATTTACCATTGCCAAAATGTGGAAACAGCCTAAATGCCCACCAACCCAGGAATGGATTAACAAGCTGTGGTATATGTATACCATGGAATACTATTCAGCTATTAAAAAAAATGGAGACTTTACATCCTTCGTATTAACCTGGATGGAAGTGGAAGACATTATTCTTAGTAAAGCATCACAAGAATGGAGAAGCATGAATCCTATGTACTCAATCTTGATATGAGGACAATTAATGACAATTAAGTTTATGGGGGGGGAAGCAGAAAGAGGGATGGAGGGAGGAGGGTGGGGCCTTAGTGTGTGTCACACTTTATGGGGGCAAGACATGATTGCAAGAGGGACTTTACCTAACAATTGCAATCAGTGTAACTGGCTTATTGTACCCTCAATGAATCCCCAACAATAAAAAAAAAAATAAAAAAAAACCTCAAGTTTTTATTACTCATTTCAGATTTTTTAGACCTCACATATAGAACTTGGTTTGTATTTTAAATGAAACAAATAGTAGCTAGTTGTCTTTAACACAGTATTTTCCTCCATATCAGAATAATGTTTCCTCAACCTCCTTTGGATGTTATATGTAATTCTTTAATGAAGGAACTCTATGATACCTATAGTAACTCTACCACAAGGAGGAATCCTATAGTTTTGTGGTATAAGCACATGCCTAGTATATGATCTGGAGTTCAGATTATTAAAAAAAACAGTCCTTATATATTTAAAGTAGGTGACAGGGGTTACGGGTACAAAATTGAATCGGGTAAAGATCCAGTAGGAGAGACAGATGTAGAAATGAACGAGCAGTCTATGTGATATCACAATGTATATAAATATAAGGAACAGAAGTAATCCTGGGCACAGTGTGATTTATTCTAGTTTATCAGGAAATTACAAGTAAAAGAATGGCCTTTCTGACAGAAAGGATGCCAAGACACAGAAGGTGAAGCATCAGGTATTGGTTGGAAATGACAAATCATACAGGTTAGTAAAATATTAAGTGATAAGATGAGAGTGGAATTAAAAGAGGCTAGAACATGAGGCAGGGGCAGGTTATGGTGAGTTTTATTAGCCCTGCTAATGAGCTTTGACATTGTCCCATCAATGGGGGCACCATCAAATTCAAAGACAGGAAGTTGCATGGTCAGATTCTCAATTACTTAATTTTGGCGTCATTATAGAGAGGAGAATTTGAGAAAGTCAAAATCTAGAAAGTAAATGAAAAGTGCTGAGTTATTCATTTCATATAGTCACATTAAGAATAAGAAGTAAAGAAAGAGAAAGAATTAATAGAATTTATTAACTTATTACAGATAGGTGGAGGAAAGGAAAATGTGACTAATTTTTTTGCAGCTAATAATTTCCTTGATAAACACAACATTCAAATTTTTAGTTTATGTTTTCTATAAAATGATACTCTGCTTCTAATTATTATTTTTTACATTTTAGGATGTATTTCATTTTAGTGGCATCTATGTCGGTGCTACCCATACCATTCCATTTGTGATAAAAAACAAAGGCATAACACGTGCCAAAGTAGGATTTAATCTAGAAGACTTTCCAGATTTTTCAATGGATTTTAAAGGCAAATCAGGTATATACTTTACATTATAATGATATTATTATTATTTTTTTTTTTTTTGTAGAGACAGAGTCTCACTTTATGGCCCTCGGTAGAGTGCCATGGCATCACACAGCTCACAGCAACCTCCAACTCCTGGGCTTAAGCGATTCTCTTGCCTCAGCCTCCCGAGTAGCTGGGACTGCAGGCGCCCGCCACAGCACCTGGCTATTTTTTTGTTGCAGTTTGGCCGGGGCTGGGTTTGAACCCGCCACCCTCAGCATATGGGGCCGGCGCCCTACTCACTGAGCCACAGGTGCCGCCCATAATGATATTATTATAATAGCAACACCATTTTAAATTGCTCTAAGGTATAATTGTTAAAAATAATTTTAAGTCAAGGGCAATTATTCCTAAATGTTTTAATGACCTAATGCATTTCTTCCTTATATTTTATAACTCATCACAGTTTAATTTCTAGAAATTCATCAATATTAATATCAAAACTCTTTGGCAATACATGATATATAACTGTGATTATTAGTTGGTTTAATATAGTAACTTAAATATGTTATATTTAAGTATATACTGCAAAGGAAAATAAAATTATTGACCAATAATTTTAGATAAATGTCTTTGGAAAGCTCTTTTTATATATGTTACTCATGTATTAGGTATCTTTATGTTAAATTAGGTTTAAATAAAATAATGCATTTTCATAAGTATATTTTATATGTTTACTCCAACTGTTAGCAAGTGAATGCCCTTGGGCCAAATCTGGCCTGACACCTGTTTTATAAATAAAGTTTTATTAGAACACAAACACATCCATTTGTTTGTATATTGCATATGGCTGCTTTTATGCTATAATGGCAGAGTTGAATATTTGTGATAGAAACCGTGGCTCATAAAGTTTAAAATATTTACTATCTGGACTCTTACAAGTTTCCTGACCATTGGTTTATTCATTTCTTCTTCAATAAATATTTATTGAATCCTATTTATAGGCAAGATAATGTATTTTGAGTCTATAATGATAAATAAGACATCTTAGACATCTTCAATAAGTGAACAGCAAATTATCAGCGAGATGATGTATATGAACTTGCATTCTCTGTGGACTCAGAGGCATCAGAGGTGTTCTGGGTCCTCCATACTCCATCTTCACTGGAAGGGGAGTCTCTCAGCTGTTCTTGGACCTAAGTTTCAGCCAGTTACTTGCCCTTGCCCTTTATTTATTTCCACATTTGTCTGACTATGCTGTTGGAATTTCTGAGGTTATTTTATTTATTTAATGAGTTTACCATCTCTGTTTTACTGCTCTGTTTTGCTGATTGAATGTATATTTGTTCTGTGTTTGTGTATCAATTTTGCTAATTGTAATCAAGATATTAAGAGCAGTTCTTTAACCAGTATCCTTAGGCACACCTGTAAATATTTCAGTAACTGTTTTGTGATTCTTATGAACATACTGGTGAGGTTTCTCAAAATTCACATTTTCACATTAAATAATTGTTATAAATGTGTACCTGGCTCTAGTTTAGATGTACTTTTTCATGTCTTATAGGGAAATTCACAGACCCTGCAGTTCCTTACATACATTCTTTGGAAATAGGGGAAAATATGTCTGTGGAGTGTGGCCTGGTCTTTTCCCCCAAAGAAGTAAGTTCTCCTTTTTCTTCCTCATATTACTTGAGACTGAAGGAATTATGGGTAATACTAACCGAGAACTTAAGATCATTGAAATTCTGTTAGGGAATCACTTTCTAACCTGTGAGCATGACTGTATATAACCTTTATATTCAGTGAAATGACTGCTAGAAGTATCTGGCTTGTGCTTGCACAGTGCCTCAGGAGGAACAGAGGGCACACACAGGGGACCTATAATTGTGTGGTCATTGTCATGCAGTCTGGAAAATTCAAGATTTAACATATTGTAAAAGAAATTTTAGACTTGCCAGATAATCACTTATATTCCAGCAAGCTTGTGCTTTATATTTATATTTGAGTGGTATGTGCTTACATGCTTTTGGAATCGCTACCTAAAGTTATCAAAGACATGCTCTAATGATTTAAGAGGACTTTCTATGATACCAATTCCTGTTCATAATATTCTCTTGATGTATAAGGAGTAAACAACACGACCACCACACAAACAATTAAAAAAAAACAAAAAAACTTTCCACCTTTCCTTTTCTGGAATATGCCCAGAAGAAACGGGTATCATTATTCAAGTTTTGGGAGTCAGCTCTGGTGTGCTTTTGTGTCATAGATCCTATAACGAAAGTGCCAAGGACCCATCTTCTTTTTACCCATGATATGGAGGGGCAGGTTGCTGTGTCTTTCCTAACCAGAATCAAACTTATATATGTTAATCAGAGTATAATACTCTTATGTCAAAACTTTTTTTTTATTTGCTCTGTTGAATGTTTCCTTAGCTGTTTAGAAGCTTTTTAGTTTAATCAAATCCTGATTATTAGGGTATTTTTTTGAGATATTTTTTATTTTTTATATCAGCTGTACAGACAAACGTTTCCCTCTAAGCACTACTTTTCCTTTACCTCAAAAGGCTTGATGTGTTGCATTTTCATTTTTACACATCAGAATGTTTTGAAATTTCTTATATAGTTTATTCTTGAGTCATTGATTAATGAGGGTATGCTGTTCAATTTCCACATATTTGTGAATTTACCAAATTTCTTTCTATTACTGATTTCTAGTATAATTCCTTCATAGTTAGAAAACATGCTTTGTGTCATTTAAATCAATTAAAATTTATTGTGTCTTGTTTTATGACACTGTTCAAGTTATTTAACTGTATTGAGGTAAATCTTAAACAATTAAGAACTGAAAATGATTACATTTGGATTTGTGTGTGTAGATTTGTGTAGGTGAAAGAAAGGGAATGCTGATTATTTAAAAAATAAGCTCTGTAGGATTTTTTGAAGCATACATTCTTATGATTTTGGTTTTGGATTTTTTGAAACATACATTCTTATGATTTTGGTTTCTAAAAACTTGTAAGTAAAAAATCAAAGTAATCTTTTCACAAGTTAATATTTAGAAGCATTAAGGTGGGTCATTATCTTACACAAAACAAAACTCACATCTTGCAAGTGCATGTAAGTATGTACACACACACACACACACACACATATCCTTTCTTCAAGGAGGAGAAACCCTAAATATGTGCAATAATTTAACCTATACATTTGTAAGTATGTTAAGACCAAGACTATATCTTTTCTTAGTAAGTGTATATTGTTATTTTATATTTGCATACAATTGAAATGTATACATTCACATTTTACTTATGAGTCACTGAAAATCAGAAGAATCAGGGTGGCACCTATGGCTCAAAGGAGTAGGGCGCTGGCCCCATATGCTGGAGGTGGTGGGTTCAAACCCAGCCCTGGCCAAAAAAAAAAAAAAAAAAAACTGCAAAAAAAAAAAAGAAAGAAAAAGAAAATTAGAAGAATCTATAATCTAATTTAAACTTTTTATGTGATTTTTCTGGAGACTGTATCTGTAGTATGTTTTGATTCCAAGTTACTGTTTAATGCTGTCAACAATTTGTACTTCTAAATCTTTTACTTAATGTTTAAATTTTGACTCTTTTAGAATTCTAGAAATTGATTATAAAATTAAATTATATATGTTTACTGTTCTATGTACTGCCATACTTTGCCTAAAATTCTGAATCATTCTACATTGACTGGGTATTTTAAAGGGAGATTTACTCAGTGTATTGGATTGTAATTCAATTCACCAGTGAGAAGAACACATAAAATCCTTCCCAGTAGCACACCCTGTCAGAATTTGTTCCTTAAATTTATAACAGCAAGGAAGACTGATTGTATGGTTTCCAGTAATTTCAAATGCCCTTTGCTATATTTATACCCAAGTGTAAGTTATCTCTGTGTGTGTGCCTGTGTTTGTAAATGTAAATAGCCAATGAGTGCTAACTTAGTTGACCTATGTAGCAAGAAAATGTGAAATCAGCAAGAATCTTTACTATACTGGACCAAGTTTAAACAGAAGCGAAAATGCTGGTAGACAACTGCAGATGTATTTGGCATCCTCAGTTGGATTGCTTGTGTACTCAAAGTCACTCAAGTTTTTCCTTTCCTTGTGGGCTAGTCATAAGTCTTCTTGGCTGCCAGTGCACAAAGTCGTACTTGCCTGTACTGTAGTCACTAGCTATGCACAGCTATTTAAATTGAAACTTAAATTCATAAAAATTAAGTCAAATAAAAAATGTGTTTTCCATCACAATACCCACTTTCAAGGTATCAATATTCACATGTGACTATTGTGTAATACAGGACATTTCCATCATGGCAGAAAGTGGTATAGATCTTTCCCTATTATTACTCTTACTTTTCCTGATGCTATAGCCCAGGTTCTGTCCTGTGGCACAGGTTGACTCATCTTCAGTGGCTCAGTTGTTCGGCAGCTGTCTATAGCTGTCATCTCTGCTGCTCTATGATGTCCTGTAGATTTTGAATATGAAGAATTGTTCACTTTTTTCTCTCCCACCAAACTTTGCCTCCTAAAGATATGCAATCCTTTTGGTAAACTTTTCACAATGGTTATTCTGTATTGATAATCATTCTTACAGTGAAGAATAAGCCCTCAAGTATTAAAAGAAAAGAAGCTTGAATGATACCTACTTTTTTTTTTTATTCAAAAGCATTTTTGTCTACCAATACTGGCCTATGTACTGAAATCTTTTTTTTCCATTAGAAACATTCTTTTAAATTTGAAGTATTTCTCTCTTTAAATGACAAAATCTGAGAAACACTTAGAATTTTGTACATCATAAAACTTTCAAAGTTTTCCTTCTTTATTGACTAGGACAATGATAGGACTGATCTTCTTTTCTACGTATTACTTAGTTTAAGTAAGATTAAGTCTAATATTATCATAGCTTGTTGAAGGGATAAGAATTCTTTGGGTGAAAAATCACAGAACCTTCTAAGTTTGCCTTCTGTGTAATTGTTGACAGGATTTCTTTCTGCAGTAGGTCCTTGATCTCTTTCAAGAATGAATTCATGGACTGCAGAGATCAGTGATAAGATAGGATTTATTAGATAGAAAGGAATACAGAAGGAATGAAAGGCACCAGAGCCTCTACCGAGGGGAGAGACCCAAGTGGGAAGTCCCTTGGGGGTCTTGTCTTTGGTGGTTATATACTGTTTGTAAACTGGAAGGTCTTGAGAATTACCCTTGGCCAGGACTTGGAAGACTGAAAACACCGTTTCAATGTTGATCAACGAATGAGTGTATTAAGAAGTGAATGCAAAGAGGGAGAGTTTGACCTCCTCTGCTGCCATTTGGATTCCCTTTATTTCCTTGTCTTGCCTAATTGTATTGGCTAGAACTTCCAGCACTATGTTGAATAGTAAAGGTGACAGAGGACAACCTTGTCTGGTTCCAGTTCTAAGAGGAAAAGCTTTCAGTTTTACTCCATTCAGTAAAATATTGGCTGTGGGTTTGTCATAGATAGCTTCAATCAGTTTTAGAAATGTGCCACCTATGCCTATACTCTTCAGTGTTCTAATTAGAAAAGGATGCTGGATTTTATCAAATGCTTTTTCTGCATCTATTGAGAGGATCATGTGATCTTTATTTTTGCCTCTGTTAATATGGTGGATAACGTTTATGGACTTGCGTATGTTAAACCAGCCTAGCATCCCTGGGATGAAGCCTACTTGATCATGATGAATGACTTTTTTGATGATAAGCTGTAATCTATTGGCTAGGATTTTGTTGAGAATTTTTCCATCTATATTCATGAGTGAGATTGGTCTGAAATTCTCCTTTTTGTTTGGGTCTTTTCCTGGTTTTGGTATCAGGGTGATGTTTGCTTCATAGAATGTGTTGGGGAAGATTCCTTCTTCCTCAGTTTTTGGAATAATTTCTGCAGTACAGGAATAAGCTCTTCCTTGAAGGTCTGATGGAATTCTGGAGTGAAGCCATCTGGACCAGGGCATTTTTTAGTTGGAAGCTTTTTTATTGTTTCTTTGATCTCAGTGCTTGAAATTGGTCTGTTCAGGAGGTCTATTTCTTCCTGGCTAAGTCTAGGGAGAGGGTGTGATCTTACAACTACCTAATCTTGGATAAACCAAACAAGAACTTACCTTGGGGGAAAGACTCCCTATTCAATAAATGGTGTTGGGAGAACTGGATGTCTACATGTAAAAGACTGAAACTGGACCCACACCTTTCCCCACTCACAAAAATTGATTCAAGATGGATAAAGGACTTAAATTTAAGGCATGAAACAATAAAAATCCTCAAAAAAGCATAGGAAAAACACTGGAAGATATTGGCCTGGGGGAAGACTTCATGAAGAAGACTGCCATGGCAATTGCAACAACAACAAAAATAAACAAATGGGACTTCATTAAACTGAAAAGCTTCTGTACAGCTAAGGACACAATAACCAAAGCAAAGAGACAACCTACACAATGGGAAAGGATATTTGCATATTTTCAATCAGACAAAAGTTTGATAACCAGGATCTATAGAGAACTCAAATTAATCCACATGAAAAAGCCAACAATCCCATATATCAATGGGCAAGAGACATGAATAGAACTTTCTCTAAAGATGACAGACGAATGGCTAACAAACACATGAAAAAATGTTCATCATCTCTATATATTAGAGAAATGCAAATCAAAACAACCCTGAGATATCATCTAACCCCAGTGAGAATGGCCCACATCACAAAATCTCAAAACTGCAGATGCTGGCGTGGATGTGGAGAGAAGGGAATACTTTTACACTGCTGGTGGGACTGCAAACTAGTACAACCTTTCTGGAAGGAAGTATGGAGAAACCTCAAAGCACTCAACCTAGACCTCCCATTCGATCCTGCAATCCCATTACTGGGCATCTACCCAGAAGGAAAAAAATCCTTTTATCATAAGGACACTTGTACTAGACTGTTTATTGCAGCTCAATTTACAATCGCCAAAATGTGGAAACAGCCTAAATGCCCACCAACCCAGGAATGGATTAACAAGCTGTGGTATATGTATACCATGGAATACTATTCAGCCATTAAAAAAATGGAGACTTTACATCCTTCGTATTAACCTGGATGGAAGTGGAAGACATTATTCTTAGTAAAGCATCACAAGAATGGAGAAGCATGAATCCTATGTACTCAATCTTGATATGAGGACAATTAATGACAATTAAGGTTATGGGGGGGGGAGCAGAAAGAGGGATGGAGGGAGGAGGGTGGGGCCTTAGTGTGTGTCACACTTTATGGGGGCAAGACATGATTGCAAGAGGGACTTTACCTAACAATTGCAATCAGTGTAACTGGCTTATTGTATAAAAAAAAAAAACAAAGAAGTGAATGCAGTCTTTCTAAATTCCTCAGTACATAGGTGCTTCTGAATGCCTTAATTCCCTGAAGAAATTCTTTCTCCCACTTTGCTTTCCAAGCTTTGGGTCGTGCTTGTATGTCTCAATCATAATATGTAGTCATAATATTTTTATTTGGGTATTTTTTATCTCAAGATAGTTTTGAGCAATTCCTACTGCTTTTCTGCCTTGAGAGAGTTCAAAGTTATGTAAAATAAAGGCAAGTTCCTAGCATCAATCCTTAAGTAGCCCTAGGTAGGTTAGAACAGACAAGAAAAATAGTTTGTGAATAAAGTCTGCTCTGCTTCATCCAAAACCAGGTTCCAAGCTTTCCCACTGTGAATACAGGCTGCGATCTTCCAAGACCACTGCTGAGTCAGGGAGAGGGTGGAGCAAGGGCAAATATAATACCACAAAGATTTTCTACTGTTGTTAAGATGCTTTATTTTCTTGATTCAGTGTTCACTTGACTGCTATGAATCCTTGACTGTTTTCCAGAGTTCTGACCATGTTGTTCCTCACAGCTTTTGCTTGTTTTCTGATGTTTCAGTGAAGAAATGGACATTCCTATCTATCATTTGGCTGATTTGACCCTTTTTTTGTTTTGATTTGGGCCCCAAGCATCAAGACTAAACCTTTTTCTTCTCCTTCATACAAACTTTGCTTTTCGTGAAAGGCTATACCATGGATTCTTTAAAAACAAGAAGGTAGCACTATGTAATTACCAGGATTTTGTATAGCTTGGAGCGTTTATTACTTTATAGTTCATTTGACTAAGTGGCTATACTGTCATCCCATTTTGGATTTTGAAGACTGATATTTAAAAATTAGAGCTATGAAATTAGCTTTAATTTTTTTCATTTCATAGTTTTAAAATTTATGTAAGTAACATCCTTTTTCTGCTTTATGAATATTAACAAATGCATACAGTTGTGCAATAAATACCAAAATCAATATAGACAACAGTTTCATCACCTTCTTTAAATTTTTCTTGCTCATTTTTATAGCCAATCCACCCTCCAATTCTAGTCATTGGTAAACACTAACCTGATTTTCATCCCATAATTTTTCCTTTTCCAGAATGCCATATAAATGAAATTATACTGTATGTTCTTTTCAGTCTGACTTCTGTCACTTGGCAGAAAGCATTTAAGATTCTACTTTATTGTGTGCAACAGTAGTTCATTCTTTTTTATTGTTGACAAGTATTCTGTTGTATGGATTTACCAAATTTTGTTATGCATTCATTATATAGAGGGCATTTGTATTGTTTTAAGTTTTTAGCAATTAAGAATAAGACCCCTGGGTGGCACCGGCTACATACACAGAGGTTGGCAGGTTTGAGCCCAGCCCAGGCCAGCTAAAACAACAATGACAACAGCCACAAAAAAATAGCTGGGTAGTGTGGTGAGTGCCTGTAGTCCCAGCTACTTGGGAGGCTGAGGCAAGAGAATCGCTTACTCCCAAGAGTTTGAGGTTGCTGTGAGCTATGACACCATAGCACTCAACCCAGGGCGACAGCTTGAGACGCTGCCTCAAAAAATAAAAATAATAGGGCCCTTATAAACATATTTTATGAATAAATTTTCAGTTCTCTTTGGTAAACATCTAGGTTTGGGAATCCTAGGCCTTAGTTTAAAATATATACCTGATTTTCTAATAAACTCGAAAAATGTCTTCCAAAATAACTATAAACTTTGCATTTCTACAGCAGTGTATAAATGTATTAGGTGCTCATAAGTTATTTTTGTTTAAGCAGTTGTGATAGGTATGAAGTGACATCTCATGTGGTTTCCATGTGTATTTCCATAATGTTTAGTGATAATGAAACATGTTTTCATATGCTAATGTGTCATTTGTTTATCTTCTTTTACCATTTTTTTCTTTAGTTAGTTCATTTTTAAATTGATCTTTCAGTGTTGTTTATGTATTTTGTAAACATGTTAGTTTTTTGTAAGAAATGTGCTTTTGGCTTATAATTTTATTTTCTTTACAATGTCTTTAACATAACATTTTTTAAAAATTATGATACAAGAGACTTTAAGAATTTTTTCTTTTGTAATTGTTCTTTAGTTATCTCATTTAAGAAACCTTTGCCTAGCCCAAGTTTATAAAGATTTTTCTTCTACATTTTCTTGCCAAAGATATATAGCTTTCGGTTTTAGATTTTTGGTTCATTGTAAATAAATAGGAATTACTTATAATTTTTATATTTTTATTCTTTGGAATCAATTTTGTACTCATTAAAAGTAATCTTGTCTTTAGAAAAAAGTAGTTTCAATGTTATATTTTTATTTTTGAAAACTGTTTTTGTAAGCTGTTATTTTGCTAAATCAATAGTATCACATATTTCTCAAAGCAAAAAATTACAGGTCTAATGTATCTTTTATCTATTAGGTGGCAACATTCGATTTTACTATTCAAGTTCAAATTAATTTATTTGATGCGTCCCAACTCTATACTGAATATTTGTCTTCTTTGACTCCAAGAACAACACCACTTATTCGACCATGTTGTGTTCAAGCTATAGGTATGTACTATGAAACAGTTGTAGGTAGGCCTAAGATTTATACCTAAGCATCTAAATATTCCAAAAAAAAAAAAAAAAACAGAAGATGATACTTATTTTACAAAATAGAAATATTAAAAAGTTAAATTATTATATGATTCTTCTGTGTCACTTAAATTATGCCTATGAATTTGAATTTTGGTAAACACATAAAACACAGATTCTCAGGTAAGTAACTTCCTATAAATATAAGATATAATTAAAGACAGGTCAATTTAGTAGTTTATTGTGTGATCAATTTTCAAATAATTAAGTTAAAATGTACATTAACAAAATTAAATGCATTGAATATAAAATGAAGCAATGACAATTCTATTTCGGATAATATTATTATTCCAAAGGAACAAGTTACTAAAATTCTGTATACATGGAAAAGTGAATAAGTATATTGAAATTTTGAATTATTTGGTGAATATTTAGTCACTTTCTCCACATATTGAAGGATAGCTATGCATACTATAGTTTTGACAAGCTTTGGCTTTATTTTCAATAAAGCTTAATATTTATTTTCAATAAAGCTTAAATATTTTCATGAAAAATCACATTTATATGTTTTATAGTTCTGATATTAAGCTAAATTGTCATTAATCATAAAATAATAAGTTTTGTATCAGTTAATAATTTCATTTGGCAGTTAGTAAGAGAAGGCTCACAAAATTAACATGTATGTGATAGAAATTACTTCACTCTCATTTATAATACAGAAGTAGGAATTTCTTAGTTGAGATAGAGGCTCCATGAAGTTAGTTTTTTCCTCAGTTTTAAGAAATTATAGGGTGTCTGAAATGTTGCCCTTAAAATCACCAAACATAGGGACATGGAAAATGTTGCAAAGAAGTGGCAAACATGTAGAGAAAATTTTGTAAATGTTTTGTAAAATTTTGTAAGGCATATTTAATAGATAAAGGGACATTTAGCTACAATTTCCCATTTTCTCTGTGTATGGTGAGTTTAGAGAAGAACTTGGGACAACCTGCATTTTGGAAAAGAAAATAATCATTTTTTAATTTTGTTATCTGAATTAAGTAGAAAACATTTCATAAAAATAAAATAAAATTTACTTATTTGACAATTAAAAATTAATATGGTATCATTAATGAAGATTGGAAATAGAAAAATATCATCTGGAATGCCAATATTTAGAGTAAACTATTCTTAATATTTTAAAATCTTTTCCCTTTTTTTACTCTATACATTTCTATACATTAGTTTTCTTTTCCTTTTTTCCTTACATTGCTTTTCTTAATTATTTTTAATATGTTTGGAATCTTACTGCTTATGCTAAATTGAAACAGGATCCATTAAATCTTTTTTGAAGTTGTATTTTTTTACTTTATTAAAATAATATTACTTTTAATTATTGTGGGCACATAAAAATTATTCATCTTCACAGGGTACACGTGATGTTTTGATGCAGGCATACAATGTGAATTAATCAAATCAGGGTACTTGGGGTATATATAACCTCAGGCATTTATAATTCTTTTAGTTATTTTAAGCTATACTCTTATTATTGATTATAGTCACTTTGTTGTGCTATTAAATAGAAAATTTTCCATTCTATCTAACTATATTTCTGCACCTATTAACCATCCCCACTTTATCTCACCCCCCTTCCACCTTCCCACAACAATTCCCAGACTCTGGCAACCGTCATTCCATTGTTTGTCTCCATAAAATCATTTTTTAAAAATATTTAGCTCCCACATGTGAGAACAGAAGAGGTTTCTCTTTGTGTGCTTGGCTCATATCACTTAACATAATGTTCTTCAATTTCATTCATATTTCAAATGACAGGATTTTGTTTGTTTTTGTGGCTATGTTATGTTCCACTGTATTTATGTACCACAATTTCTTTTTTTATTCATCCATCGATGAACATTTAGGTATATTCCAAATCTTTGCTGTCGTGGATAGTGCTGTGATAAACATGGGCATGCAGATACCTTTTCTATATACTGCATTCCCCTCCTTTGGATATACATCATCAGTAGGATTGCTGGGTCATATGGTAGTTCTATTTTTAATATTAATAGAAATTTTTACTCAGTTGAAATAGCCCCTTATTATGTAAAATAGCATTAGTAGTAATTGCAGAATATTTAATCTACTAGGTGTTTTCTTCTAAGTTACATAAACATCATCATAAGATTTCAGGTATAACTTTATTTTTTTATTATTATTAAATCATTCGACACCATACACTGGTTTTATACACTGTTTGACACATTTTCATCACTCTGGTTAGCATAGCCTTCCTGGCATTTTCTTAGTTATTGTGTTAAGACATTTACATTCTACATTTACTAAGTTTCACATATAACCTTGTAAGATGCACCGCAGTTGAAATCCCAACAATCACCCTCTCTCTGCCCCCCTCCCCCTCCTTCCCGTCCCATTCCCCCTTCCCCCTATTCTTAGGTTATAACTGGGTTATAGCTTTTATGTGAAAGCCATAAATTAGTTTCATAGTAGGGCTGAGTACATTGGATACTTTTTCTTCCATTCTTGAGATACTTTACTAAGAAGAATATGTTCCAGCTCCATCCATGTAAACATGAAAGAGGTAAAGTCTCCATCTTTCTTTAAGGCTGCATAATATTCCATGGTGTACATATACCACTATTTATTAATCCATTCATGGATCAATGGGCACTTGGGCTTTTTCCATGACTTAGCAATTATGAATTGGGTTGCAATAAACATTCTGGAACAAATATCTTTGTTATGATGTGATTTTTGGTCTTCTGGGTATATGCAGTAGAGGAATTATAGGACTGAATGGCAGATCTACTTTTACATCTCTAAGTGTTCTCCAAACATCTTTCCAAAAGGGATGTATTAATTTGCATTCCCACCAGCAGTGCAGAAGTGTTCCCTTTTCTCCACATCCACGCCAACATCTCTGGTCTTGGGATTTTGTGATATGGGCTAATCTTACTGGAGTTAGATGGTATCTCAAAGTAGTTTTGATTTGCATTTCTCTGATGATTAAAGATGATGAGCATTTTTTCATATGTCTGTAGGCTGTGCGCCTGTCTTCTTCAGAGAAGTTTCTCTTCAAGTCCCTTGCCTAGCCTGCGATGGGATCACTTGTTTTTTTCGTGCTTATACGTTTGAGTTTTCTGTGGATTCTGGTCATTAAACCTTTGTCAGAGTCATGAACTGCAAATATCTTCTCCCATGCTGAGGGCTGTTTGCTTGTTTTACTTACTGTGTTCTTGTCTGTGCAGAAGCTTTTTAGTTTGATCAGATCCCAGTAGTGTATTTTTGAAGCTGCTTCAATTGCTGGGGGAGGTCTTCCTCATAAAATACTCGCCCAGACCAATTTCTTCAAGGGTTTTCCCTGCCCCCTCTTCTAGTACTTTTATAGTTTCATGTCTTAAATTTAAATCTTTAATCCAGTGAGAGTCTATCTTAGTTAATGGGGAAAGGTGTGGGTCCAGTTTCAGTCTTCTACAGGTTGCCAGCCAGTTCACCCAGCACCATTTGTTAAATAGGGAATCTTTTCCCCACTGAATGTTTTTAATTGGCTTGTCAAAGATCAAATAACGGTAAGTAGCTGGATTCATCTCTTGGTTCTCTATTCTGCCCAGACATCTACTTCTCTGTTTTTGTGCCAGTACCATGCTGTTTTGATCACTATCGATTTGTAGTATAGTCTGAGGTCTAGTAGTGTGATTCCTCCAGCTTTGTTTTTATTTCTGAGTAATGTCTTAGCTATTAGAGGTTTTTTCTGATTCTATATAAAATGAAGTATTATTTTTTCAAGATCTTTAAAGTATGACAGTGGAGCTTTAACAGGGATTTCATTAAAATTGTAAATTGCTTTGGGTAGTATGGACATTTTAACAATGTTGATTCTTCCCAGCCATGAGCATGGTATGTTTTTCCATTTGTTAATGTTTTCAGCTATTTCTTTTCTTAGAGTTTCATACTTCTCTTTATAGAGATCTTTCACATCCTTTGTTAGATAAACTCCCAAATATTTCATCTTCTTTGGCACTACTGTGAATGGAATAGAGTCCTTAAATGTTTTTTCAGCTTGACTATTTTTGGTATATATAAAGGCTACGATTTATGAATGTTGATTTTGTAACCTGAGACGCTGCTGTATTCCTTGATCACTTCTAAGAGTTTTGTAGTAGAATTCCTGCTGTTTTTCAGATATACAATCATATCATCTGTGAAGAGCAAAAGTTTGATCTCTTCTGACCCTATATGGATACCCTTGATCGCCTTTCTTCCCTAATTGTGATGGCTCAAACTTCCATTACAATGTTAAAGAGCAGTGGAGACAATTCTGGTTCCTGATCTGAGTGGAAATGATTTCAGTTTAACTCCATTCAATATGATGTTGGCTGTGGGTTTGCTATAAATGGCATCTATCAGTTTAAGAAATGTCTCTACCAATTTTCTTAAGTGTTCTGATCGTGAAGAGATGCTGGATATTATCAAAAGCTTTTTCTGCATCGATTGAGAGAATCATATGGTCTTTGTTTTTTTAATTTGTTTATTTGCTGAATTATAGATTTACGTATATTGAACCAGCCTTGAGACCCTGGGATAAAACCGACTTGGTCATGATGTATAATTTGTTTTAGAATCCACTGTTTGTTAGGATCTTGTTGAATATTTCTGCATCTATGTTCATTAGTGATATGGGTCTATAATTTTCTTTTCTTGTTGGATCTTTTCCTGGTTTGGGGATCAGGGTGATGTTTGCATCATAGAACGTGTTGGGTAGTCTTCTTTCTTTTTCTACATTTTGGAACAGGTTGAGTAATATAGGTACTAATTCCTCTTTAAAGTTTTGGTAGAATTCTGATGTGAAGCCATCTGGTACCGGGCTTTTCATTTTAGGGGGGGTTTGTATGGTTGATGCTATTTTAAAATTGATATTGGCCTGTTCAACATTTTCACTTGATTCTGGCTAGGTCTTGGAAGGTGATGTGCTTCCAAGTATTGGTCAGTTTCCTTCAGATTTTCATATTTCTGAGTAAAGTCTCTTATAATATTAAGGATTTTTTTAATTTCTGAGAAGTCTGTTGTTATTTTGTCTTTGTCGTTTCTGTTTGATGAGATTAGAGATTTTACTCTTTTCTTCCTGGTTAAGTTAGCCAAAGGTTTATCTATTTTATTGACCTTTTCAAAAAACCAACTTTTTAATTTATTGATCTGTTGTATAATTCTTTTGTTTTCAATTTCATTTAATTCTACTCTAATTTTGGTTATTTCTTTTCTTCTACTGGGTTTAGGGTTGGAATGTTCTTCCTTTTCCAGTTGCTTGAGATGTCCCATTAAGTTGTTGACTTCCTCTCTTTCCGTTCTCTTGAGGAAGGCTTGCAGTGCTATAAATTTCCCTCTTAGGATTGCCTTTGCGTTATCCCAGAGGTTCTGATAATGCATGTCTTCATTGTCATTATGTTCCAAGAATTTGGCAATTTCCTTCTTAATCTCATCTCTGACCAAGCTATCATTCAGCATAAGGTTATTTAACTTCCATGTTTTTGTATGAGTATGCAGATTCCTTTTGTTACTGAGTTCAACTTTTATTTCATGGTGGTCCGAGAAGATGCAAGGAATAATTTCTATTCCTTTAAATTTACTGAGGTTAGACTTCTGACCTAAGATGTGATCGATATTTTAGTATGTTCCGTGGGCTGGTGAGAAGTATATGTATTCAGTTTTGTTGGGATGAAATGTTCTGTAGATGTCTGCTAAATCCAAATGTTGGATGGTTAGGTTTAAATCTAAAATGTCTTTGCTCAGCTTCTTATTGGAGGATCTATCCAACACTGCCAAAGGAGTGTTGAAATCTCCAAATGTTATAGAGCTGGAGGAAATCAAGTTGCTCATGTCTGTTAGAGTTTTTCTTATAAATTGAGGTGCATTCTGGTTGGGTGCATAGATATTAATACTTGAAATCTCATATTGAGTATTACCCTTAACAAATATGAAGTGACCATTCTTATCCTTCCTTACTTTTGTTGGTTTAAAGCGTATTGTATCTGCAAATAGAATTGCAACACCTGCTTTTTTCTGATTACCATTTGCCTGAAATATGGATGACCATCCTTTCACCCTGAGTCTATATTTATCATTTAAGGTAAGATGTGACTCTTGTATGCAGCAAATATCTGGCCTGTTTGTATCCAGGCAGCTAACCTGTGCCTCTTTAGAGGACAGTTTAAGCCATTCACATTAATGGAGAATATTGATGAGTCTGGTAAAATTTTGGGTATCGAATTTTTCAAAAGTCCAGTGGATATTTTTAGTCCTTTTGCCACTGTGGAAGTTGGAGTTTGATCAAAAGAATCTGAGTGAATTTACTTTTGTGGTAGGTGATTGGGCTGGTCATTATGGAGGATAGGTCTGAGAATATTCTGGAGAACTGGTTTGGTTATGGCAAATTTTTCAACATATGAATGTCATAAAATTATTTAATTTATTCATCATAAATGAAACTCAGTTTAGCTGGATACAGGATCCAGGGTTGAAAGTTGTTTTGTTTTAAGAGGTTAAAAGTCAATGACTACCCTCTTCTGGCTTGAAAAGATACAGCAAAGAGATCTGCAGTCATTCTAATATTCTTCCCGTTGTAGGTAATGGATTTCTTATGTCTGGCTGCTTTGAGAATTTTCTCCTTCATATTAACTTTAGTGAAGTTAATTATGATATGCCTGGGGGATGTCTTATTCAGATTGAGTCATGCTGGGGTTCTGAAACTGTCTGCTATCTGGATTTCAGAATCTCTTGTCATGTCTCGAAAATTCTCTTTCATAATTTCATGGAGGAGGGCCTCCGTGCCTTGTGAGGCCACTTCATCACTTTCAGGGATTCCAATGAAGTGGATATTAGACTTCTTCAAATTATGCCAGAGCTCTCTGAGAGAATGATTCATTTTTGATCTTCATTTCTCTTCCTCTTTGACAGTTTGGGAGTGTTCAAAGGCTTTGTCTTCAATGTCAGAAATCCTTTCTTCTGCTTGCTTCACTCTGTTACTAAGGGATTCTACTGTATTTTTCAGATCTTTGACAGCTGCAAATTCTTGCTTCAGTGTGTCAAAATCTTTGGTGGTTTTGTCTTTAAATTCGTTAAATTCTTGAGACAACTTTTAAATTTGTCCTCCAATTTCTAATTCTGACTTTTGAATTGCTCCTCGAATTTCTAATCCCAAATTTTCCTTCATTCTATTAATCTTGTTTGCAATCCAAATTCTGAATTTGATTTCTGACATCTCGGCCAGCTGTTTATGAATGGGATCTTCAGTTACATCTGCCATATCTTTCCTTGTGGGGGTTGATCTATTCTGGTTATTCATGTTACCAGAGTTTTTCCACTGATTCTGCCCCATGATTGTTTTAAACCATTTGATTTTTCCCCTGGAGCTTTGTCGTGGACCCGTACAGTGCTACGGCCTGAGAAACCGGGGACCTGTTTGGTGTGGTGGGGCTAAGTGGTTCTGTCTTGTTTTCAGCTGGTCTCTGTTCAACCCTAGTGAAACAGTTACTCTGGGTTGAAGTCTCAGGTATGGAGAAATACCAGCAATTAAGTCACCCTGCCCCCCACAGGTAACAATTGGAAAAGGAAAATCAAACCTTCCTACAACCACACACCCAGGGCACCACCTGAATAGTCCTCAGGTGATTGGCTCAGTTCAAAAAGTCCAAATCAATTGTCTCAGTCAGCACCTGTCTCAGGTGGGAGAGTTTAAAAGGTCTCTGGCAACTGGATCGCAGGGGTCTGGTGACTACTCAGATATGGCTCCGGTGCTCCGTGGGGTCAGGAAGACCCACCCAGAAAATAGATCAGTCTGCGAAGGTTGATGCCTCCTTCCCCACCTTGCATCTCTGTCACACCCAGTCACTGATAGCCCCGCTGGGCTGTGACACAGTTGCCTGTAGTGAATAGATACTCCAGGGGTTTGCACCTGCCTGAATCACAAGGAAATCTATTTCTGTTCAGCCAGGCCGCTGCACTCTGCCTCTATCTAGCAGGGGGAGGTGAGGCCTGACAACCTTGGGTGCTTGGTGGAGGCTGGGGGGTGTTCACTCAGTTCCAGCCCCGCCCTGATTGATGTTACTGACAGAACAGAACAGAACAACTTTGCGGGAATTTGTTTCTGTCCCTGCTAAATTCCACTGCAGAAGAGAAGCTGTTTTGAGTTCCCAGAGCCTGCACCTCAGGCGCTGTCTTTGCTCCTGCAGGTTTGTATTCGGTTACCTGTCAGTTTTAGCATCCTGTCTTCCTTTGTCTATATGCTGACAATCCCCTGAGGGCAGGGTGCATCTTAGGCTCAGTAAGGCGGTCCTCTGGGTCAGCCCCACCCTGGGAACTTCCCGACTCTGCTCGTGCGTTTCTAGTCCCCACGCTCCACCCAGGCTGGTACTATCTCAGGCAAACCCTTTACTCACGGGGCCTGCATTTCCGTCCCAGATCTGATCCATTGTGGTGTTGCCACCTGAGTAGATGTCCGGCCTCCTCTTGTTGCCCAGGGAGACAGTGGGTGTGGCTTCGGAATATCCGGGCGTGAGCCCTATTGTTGCCAACAGACCGCTGCTGCTTTGCACCTCGGGGCACTGCCACTCCGGCGTGGTTCTCTCTCAGCAAACCGTCCTCCTCACTACCGTGCGTCAGAGTCAGAACTGACCAGCTGCAGTTTAGGTCCTGTCCATACCCCTTGAGAAATCACCCAAGAATCTGGACTCCTGGGTGACAGGCCTCCAGACCTCAGAGTGAGAGTGGAGGGCAGTGCTGGGAGCTCAGAGTTGAAGGTAGAGAATATATACAGTTTTATGCCTGGCAGAAGAACACCGTGGCACCCTAGTAGGGGAGGTAGGTCCAGTTTTTAGAGGTCTCTCCTGTGGAGGGTAGTGGGAGGACGTTTGAACTCTGTTCATTTGTTTGTGGGGCACTCCGAGCTGTTCTCATGGGGGAGGGGCCTCCCGTCCGCTTGGTGATGGATTTTGTATCTTTTGTTTGTATCCTTGGTCGCAGCTCGCAGGTCGCAGCTCGCCTCAGCAGGGTTGATGTGCATTCTTCAACCTTCTCTCGGTGCAGCTCTAATCCACCACGTTACTTGCTAAATTTCTGTCCTTTAACTCTCCTTCTGAACGGGAGCCTCTGTGGAAAGCTGGCTTCAGACAGCCATCTTGTCTCCACCCCGGTAGAACTTTCTTTTGCCTTTTTATAAATATGGTGGTAGTGGAAATATTTTTGTATTATAATTTTTCCGGTATTAAATTCTTTTTGAAAGATAGATTCTCACATTGGATTGAATTAGTTCCAAAGTTTATACATGTACAAGGCTTTTAGTGTATTTTATCAAGGGCTTTATAAAGAGTTGCACTGTTTTAACCCATCCCCAGTATAAATTCTTTAGAGTATTGAATTAAAGAAATTGAACATATTTCTAAATGATTAAAAATACTTCATTTCAATTTACAGTTTTTCATTGCTCATAAGGATGAAAATATATTTTCTATTAATCATGTTTTATGTAAATTATCTGTTTATGTACTTCAGCGTTATCACTAAGGTTTTGTATTTGTCTGGTAAAGTTGAGTGAGATCTGTATTTGTATATTTTTTCATGTTTGAGATGAATCTTTTTCAGAATTTGTTTTTTGTCTTTAATTTTATTTATTTTTCAATAGATATCTCTATTAACCTTATGGTAAAAGCTAATTCTCTTTTCCTCTGTGATTTTTTTTTTCCTGTAGTCTTTTTTTTTTTTTTTTAATCATAGCTTTGTACATTTATGCAATCATGGGGCACCATACACTGGTTTTATAGACCGTTTGACACATTTTCATCACACTGGTTAACATAGCCTTCCTGGCATTTTCTTAGTTATTGTGTTAAGACATTTATATTCTACATTTACTAAGTTTCACATGTATCCTTGTAAGATGCACTGCAGGTGTAATCCCACCAATCACCCTCCCTCTGCCCATCACCTCCACTCTTCCTCTCCCTCTCCCCCTTCCCCATATTCTTAGGTTATAACTGGGTTATAGCTTTCTTATGAAAGCCATAAATTAGTTTCATAGTAGGGCTGAGTATATTGGATACTTTTTCTTCCATTCTTGAGATACTTTACTATGAAGAATATGTTCCAGCTCCATTCATGTAAACATGAAAGAGGTAAAGTCTCCATCTTTCTTTAAGGCTGCATAATATTCCATGGTGTACATATACCACTATTTATTAATCCATTCATGGATCGTTGGGCACTTGGGCTTTTTCCATGACTTAGCAATTATGAATTGGGTTGCAATAAACATTCTGGAACAAATATCTTTGTTATGATGTGATTTTTGGTCTTCTAGGTATATACCTAGTAGAGGAATTATAGGATTGAATGGCAGATCTATTTTTAGATCTCTAAGTGTTCTCCAAACATCTTTCCAAAAGGAATGTATTAATTTGCATTTCCACCAGCAGTGTAGAAGTATTCCCTTTTCTGCACATCCACGCCAACCTCTCTGGTCTTGGGATTTTGTGATATGGGCTAATCTTACTGGAGTTAGATGATATCTCAAAGTAGTTTTGATTTGCATTTCTCTGATGATTAAGGGTGATGAACGTTTTTTCATATGTCTGTAGGCCGTGTGTCTGTCTTCTTCAGAGAAGTTTCTCTTCAAGTCCCTTGCCCAGCCTGCGGTGGGATCACTTGTTGTTTTCTTGCTTATACATTTGAGTTTTCTGTGGATTGTGGTTATTAAACCTTTGTCAGAGACATAACCTGCAAATATCTTCTCCCATTCTGAGGGCTGTTTGCTTGTTTTACTTACTGTGTTCTTGTCTGTGCAGAAGGCTTTTCATTTGATCAGGTCCCAGTAGTGTATTTATTTTTATTTTTTTTTATTAAATCATAGCTGTGTACATTAGTATGATCATGGGGCACCATACACTTGGTTCATAGACCGTTTGACACATTTTCATCACACTAATCAACATAGTTTTCCTGGCATTTTCTTAGTTATTTTGCTAAGACCTTTACATTCCACATTTACTAAGATTCACATATACCCTTGTAAGATGCACCGCAGGTGTAATCCCATTAATCCTCCTCCCTCCACCTACCTCCCCCCTCTCTCCCCTCCCTTTCCCCCTTCTCCCTATTCTTAGGTTGTAACTGGGTTATAGCTTTCATGTGAAGGTCCTACATTAGTTTCATAATAAGGGTGAGTACATTGGGTACTTTTTCTTCCATTCTTGAGACACTTTACTAGAAGAATATGTTCCAGCTCCATCCATGTAAACATGAAAGAGGTAAAGTCTCCATCTTTCTTTAAGGCATAATATTCCATGGTGTACATATACCACAATTTATTAATCCATTCCTGGATCGATGGGCACTTGGGCTTTTTCCATGACTTAGCAATTATGAATAGGGCTGCAATAAATATTCTGATACAAATATCTTTGTTATGATGTGATTTTTGGTCTTCTGGGTATATGCCCAGTAGAGGGATTACAGGATTGAATGGCAGATCTGTTTTTAGATCTCTAAGTGTTCTCCATACATCTTTCCAAAAGGAATGTATTAATTTGCATTCCCACCAGCAGTGTAGAAGTGTTCCCTTTTCTCCACATCCACACCAACATCTCTGGTCTTGGGATTTTGTGATGTAGGCTAGTCTCACTGGAGTTAGATGATATCTCCAAGTAGTTTTGATTTGCATTTCTCTGATGATTAATGATGATGAGCATTTTTTCATATGTCTGAAGGCCATGCGCCTGTCTTCTTCAGAGAAGTTTCTCTTCAAGTCCCTTGCCCAGCCTGCAATGGGATCCCTTGTTCTTTTCTTGCTAATGCCTTTGAGTTCTCTGTGGATTGTGGTTATTAAACCTTTGTCAGAGACATAACCTGCAAATATCTTCTCCCATTCTGAGGGCTGTCTGCTTGCTTTACTTACTGTGATCTTGTGTGTGCAGAAGCTTTTTAGTTTGATCAGGTCCTAGTAGTGTATTTTTGAAGCTGCTTCAATTGTCCGGGGGTCCTCCTCATAAAATACTCCCCCAGACCTATTTCTAATATTGTTTTAAAAATTAAAATATCTTACCCATCTCTAGTGTTGATAGGTATGTAATTCTATGCTGTTTTCTTTCATTCTTTCTATTTTTAAAGATTAAATATTTATTTAACAATTTATGTAGTTAATTATTAACAAATATTATTCCACATTCACACAGGGTTAAGGTATGAAAGCAGAATTAATTGTATAATTTAAACAAAAGTAAAATTATCTAATGATTAAGATTATTAGTAAAATCAGGTAGAAACATAGCATTTATTTCTTGGGAAGCTGAGACCTGTGAAACACATTCTCCAATTTGCTGTTTTTCTCCCTCCTTTGAATTCTTTTTGGTTTTGAATTTACAGATGAGTTTTTAAATTTTTTATTGTATATACTGAAGATGTATGATATGTTTTGTTATACATATACATAGTGAAATGATTTCTACAGTCAAGCAAATTGACATATTCATCATGTCATATAATTGCCTCTTTCTGTGGCAAAATTACTTAATATCTACTCTTTTAGGAAATTTCCGGTATGTAATATAAATATCATTAACAGTAGTCCTCATATGGTACTTAAGTTTGTTTTTCATGACATTATTAGTAAACCTCATTCTCAAAGAATGCTATGTTTGGTGCTTTTCAGTTTTTTTAATTTCAGATTAATATGAGGGTACAAATGATTAGGTTACTTTGTTTGCATGTTCAACTTGTAGATGAGCCCTTCACCCAAGGAGTGTGCTGTATACCCTTACATTGTGCACTTTAGGTGAGAGTTTACCAACTCTCTCTCATTTTTGTATTGTCAATAGTTACATAGATAGGAAATGCCTATGTAATAAATGTACACACTCCACCTGTCATGCTCCATAAATGACTAAATTCTGGGTATTTTGATAGGTCATTTAGGCAGATAAGATATGAATATTAGAGCCTTATTTGGATCAGTTCACTGGCCTATTCCATTTCTTTGTTAATTGGGAGGTCTGTTCAAATCCATCTTTCCCTCAGTATAATGGCATGATTCACAAGCCTGCTGTTACCTTTTTACTTCAAAAATACATGCATTTTTTTTTTGAGACATAGTCTCACTCTGTCACCCTGGGTAGAGTACCATTGTGTCATTATAGCTCACAGCACCTTCAGTCTCTTGGGGTCAAGTGATCCTCTTGCCCAAGTTTTTCTTTTTTAGTAGCGACAGAGTCTCGCTCTTGTTCAGGGTGGTCTCGAACTCCTTAGCCCAAGCATTACACTTGCCTCAGCCTCCCAGAGTGCCAGGATTACAGACATGAGCCACCACACCTGGCCCATGATTTCATTTTTAAATTAATATAGTGCTAACAGAATTTATAATCCAGAACTGCAAGTCCACGGTTCCTCTCCTTCTTTCACTTTATCTCGCACCACAGTGTTGGTGACTGTCATTATTTAGCTCATGAAGACACTATGTAATGACAAGCTTTTTTCTTCACTTGCAACTCTAACCGCATTCCTTTATTTTCCTAATATAATTATACCTGAAATTTCGTTAAGTTTTTATTTGGGGTTTTGGTTATTATAGCAATATATTGTTCATTGCCAAGCCAAGTAGTGCACCATGCACAGTTATTACATTTCCTTTCTTTCAACTTTTTTGTTTTTCTCCTGACATTAATAATTACTTAATTGTCCTTGACTATTTGAATCATCCTCCAAAGCCACATGCTGTATAATAAGCTTGTCAGGATAATAGCCCATATGCTCTGGTCTGTCAGATTGCTTATTTTCTTAAAACAACACTCCTGGAGCATGCAATTCCTGCTCCAATATGGACTATATACTTTTTTCCCTAAAGCAGAAATAATTTATGTAAACTTACAGAACTCAAAAACATGAGTTTATTTCAAAATTTCCTTTCCAGCATCATTTTCTCTTTCTCATATTATAATTGGTTGTATTTTTCACATTGTGCATTATGTTATATATATTAATTATCTTATGTATTCTCTCATTGCCCTTTTTCTCTTTTGGTACATTTCCCAGAATATTTTTCTGACTTGACTTTTATGTCTCAAAATATTTTTGGCAATTTTATACAAGCAAGAGTTCTTAATATTTAATGATTATTTCTTTATGGATAGCCACTTTTCAAAGAAAATAATACTTTTTCTCTCTACTTATGTTTTGATAATTTCTCTGATATTTTCCTTCATTGATTTCATTCTCTCTATTTTTGTAGAATTATTTTCATTTGTATTTCATTATGTATGATATATAACATTGCCTAGTGATCAGGATACCAATGAAAAATGAATGTTCTAATTTGTGGGGGGAGATCTGACCTATTAGTCTGTGAATCTTTAATTTTGATTGACTTAGTTTCTTCAAAAACTAATTCTTTAATAATCTGTAACAGGGAAAATAGAATTATTTGCCTAAATGAAATAAGACTCTGTAAATAATATGTGAAATAATATGCCAAAGCATTGCTTTGCTTTTGAAGCTATATGCAACGTGTTAGTTTCACTAATTATCCCCAATCACCAATTTGTAAATATAAAGGCCATATTACATGTACCATTTTCTGTATATCTGCCATAACATTGTCTTTCCTAGGATTTCTCATGAAAGGTTTAGAGTGAAATAAATGAATGCTATCCCACAACTATCTCCTATCCCACATTTCCTGACCCTCTGCCAAAGCAGCCATTAATTCCTGTGATATAGTCAAAACACGCACAAGGCATATGCATTTTGGGGATTGGAAGCTGATTTCTTTCCATTTATTTATTTTCCTCAAAGCTTGTGAGCCCCTTTATCTTCCATTGAGAATTATAAGTGTCTTAGAAGTTTCAAAAATATAAGTTTTTCCCAGCAAAATATAATACAGTGTGATATTTTTACAGATACCTTTATTCCTAATCTCCCATAGAATAGCCATTTACTCTCAGAGCTTTCTTTCTTATTTTATCTAGGAAATATTATGTGATATACCAGCTACATATCTTCTCTGTATTCCCGTAATTTGTCCTTCTACATTTCTGTTCATTTCTGCATTGTTCAAACTTGAGTGTGGAAATCAATTTAGTTCCGTTTACTTTTTTCATACTCAATATTAAGTACTTTTTATACCTTTTTATTGTCTCAAGGGTAATTTTCCTATTTTACTTGTAATTTGTTACCATTTTAAAAATTGTACAAAATGGAACTTTGTAAATGTGATGAAGAGAAGTAGATTAAAAGCATTTCAAAATGTAATTTTATTTTTTCTTTGGGAATATAAAAACAGAAACACATTGTATTTTTATTGTTTTCTATTTAAAATAAAGGGAAAGGGAGGGGGGGAGGGAGGGGGAAGGAGGGGGATTAATGGGATTCCACCTGCGGTGCATCTTACAAGGGTATGTGTGAATCCTAGTAAATGTGGAATGTAAAGGTCTTAGCAAAATAACTAAGAAAATGCTACAAAAGCTATGTTAACTAATGCGATGAAAATGTGTCAAACGATCTATGAACCAAGTGTATGGTGCCCCACAATCATACTAATGTACACAGCTATGGTTTAATAAAAAGAAAAAATAAATAAATAAATAAATAAAATTACACAAATTAATGACTATATTTTTATATCTATTGATATTTTATCAATATATTTACTTTTCCCTCACAGCACTACGAGCACCATTGCTATTATCCAGCCATGAGTTTGAATTTGAGATACCGTTACATGAGATGGAGCCTAAAAGTAAGACGGGAAAAAATGAGGTATGTACAGATAAGTGGTACAATTTACAACTATTTTTGGAATTGCAGTTTTTAGTTGATTAATTTGAATATTCTGAAGCAGAGCAATTTAAACTATTCCTTATGATTAATTTCTTCTCAAACATTTCTGCTCTTTGGAGAAAGAATGCTGGCATTTTTAGAGAACTTGCAAATGTATAATTTCTGAGAGATAATTTTCAAAGTATGCAAACATGTAGACGTTGTAAATATTTACATATGTACATGTTTAAGAAGAATATTGAAAATATTTTTGAATATAATTAGATTATCACTCTCTCCTTACGCAAATGGAAGCTATGGTTTAAATTAATATCAAATGTGTTCCATACATGTAAGTAAATGTGGTTAGTAGTGAGAATAAAAAGTGAAAAAAATCTAAGTATATAATAAAGTAACTTCTATATTAATCTACTCTTTTTTTCTTAGTGGATATCTCTGCCTCTCTTCTAATTGGGAATCCATCCAAAAGGAAAAAAGAGAGCCATACTTAAGAAAGAGCCTTTTGTAGGCATTGTAGAAATTTGTATTTGAACTTTCATTGTTTTGCTTTATGTTTTGCTGTTTCTGGAACCAATTCTGAACCTCGATAGCATTGAATAAAAATTATATGGAGAAACTATTTAACATTGCATCCATGAAAACAGCAGAGTGCCATATAATATTATAGTTAGAAATCAATAAAGGGGCTCTCTAGAAATTAAAAAAAACAGCTTAGAGTATAAAAAGATCAATCAAATGTCTACTTCTAATGGAACTTAAAGGATGCAAAAGACCTTGTATGTGGTGCTATAAAAGAAACCTTAGTGGACTGAATAGATCCAGATTTCAGATGTAAACAATTGCCTCATAATTGTGGGATTATTTTCTACTATTGAAATTTTAGTCAATTGATATAGGAAGAGAAAATCTCGATACCATTAGCCTTCTCTCTTGAGTGGCAAAGGGGTCACACCAGCTCGGTGGAGGAAAAAATGTGACACTAATTCACTACAGATATTTCCCCTAAATGATATTTACAGAGTCATAATAAGATATACAATACAAAGAAGACTTAATACGTTTATGGAAGATTAAGTTAGCAGAAAAATAGGGTATGGTAGAAAAAAAGAGGACTGGAACATCTTAAATAGTGGGTAATTAAGAGCTATTATCAACAGTTGACAAAATGAGATATAAATATATTGCTTAAAATTACCAGGTGACTAGTGAAACAATTAAAATCATACAAATATCCAAAAATGGGAAGTGAGGAGAAGTGGCGGGTAGCACCAATGAGTTAAATCCTTATCTTTTCTAGTGGGCAGTCAGGAGACAGTATCTGAAGCTGACAAACCATGAAACAGCCCCCTGGTAGGCAGAATAATGACCCTAAAGATGGTAAGGATCTAATCTCCAGAATTTGTGGCTACATGACTTTATATCATAAAAGACAATGTGCTGATGTGATTGTGGTTAAGGACCCTGAGAAGGGAAGATTATCCAGCATTGCGTAGGTCATCCTAATGTAATCACAGGAGTGGTTAAAAACAAAGAACCTCTTACAAGGGTATATGTGAAACTTAGTAAATGTGGAATGCAAATGTCTTAGCACAATAACTATGAAAATGCCAGGAAGGCTATGTTAACCAGTGTGATGAAAATTTGTCAAATGGTCTATAAAACCAGTGTATGGTGCCCCATGATCACATTAATGTACACAGCTATGATTTAAAAAAAAAAAAAAAAAGAACCTTTCCTAACTGTGCTCAGAGGGAGATGTGATGACAGAAAAAGGGTCAGAGCGATGCAGTATTGCTAGCTTTGAACGGAAAGGAAGGAAGCCACCAGCCAAGGAATGCAACTGGCTTCTCCAAACTGGAAAAGCAACGAAGGGTACTCTTCCCTAGAGCCATCAGAAGGGAACAGAGTTCCTGCCAACACCTTTAACTTAAGAAATTTATATTTTTATAAAATGCTAATTTGTGTTAATTTGTAATGGCAGCAATAAAAAAATACTATAAGCCACATCAGCATCAGATTTAGAACAAGGCTATTCTAAATGAAAACCCAAATCAGAATTGGCTAAAAATGGTCAGCAAGCAGAAGTATTATGAGTTGAGTGAATCAACTGCTTTTTAATAAACATTTTTGAACATTTTGTATAAGCTACATACATGTATCATTTTGATAAATAAAAATAAAATATAACACAAGACTAAACATAGTAAACTAATCATTCTCATAATTACAGGATAATGAAGGTATATAGTATTTTGGAGATATCATAACTTTTCCTCATTTTAGAATGACAAAAATTTGGCATTCAAATGTATAGTATGATTTTGTGCCCACATTCTGTATTTTAAAATACATGGTTTACTTTGCAATGTGTAAATAGCCCACTAGGATTGCTAACACGTTTACGACCTAGAGAACTTTGTTCATACACAGTTGTTTTTGTCTTTAACTTTAGAATTTCCAGTTAAAACAGTTTTCAAAAGCTACTTAGATCAGTTCCTCTCCACCTACCACTAACTTCAGTGGGTGGAGGTTATTTGACACACTTATAATATAGTTTGTCATAGTCTAGAACCCACTTTGGGATCCCCAACATCTTGGTTGATTGTTTTAGATTTGGATACACTTAAGTTCACTCTTTGTAGCACACAGCTCTTTGGGTTTTGAAAAATGCACAGAATTACATATGTATCACATAAGTGCCATACACAACAGTTTCACCAGACTAAAAAATGTCTGCGTGACCCCTTTGCAGTTAAACTACTCCTGCTTCCACTCACACCTAGCAACCACTATTTTCTTTCATCCCAGTAGTTTTGCATTTGCAGACTAACAGGTAAACTTAATTATACAAGATGTGGTCACTTGGGTCTGAGATCTTTAGCTTAGAAAAGTATGTTTAATATCATCCATATCTTTTGCATGAATTAATACTTTGCCTATGTTATCACTAAATTGTATTCCATTATATGAATGTAGCATATAGTTTGGTTCTTCATCCATTAGGTGAATGAAATCTTGTTTTGCTTTGTTTTTACTCCCAGTATTTGGAGATTAAGAACAAAGATATAAACATTCACTCTTAGGTTTTATGTAAGCATAAATTTTCAATTTGCTTAAGTAAATACTTAGGAGTGGTATTCCTGGGTCATGTGGGAGGTATGTTTAGCATTATGCAAAACTGCCCAGCTGTCTTCTAAACTGCCTATAACATTTTGTATTTTCACCGTGAACGAATGAGGGTTCCTTCCTTGCTAGCATAGCTATAATAATAATTTTATTTTGCTGCAGACTATAACTTTTGTGAATATTTCATAATTTTAATAGGTTATGAATATATGTATGCTCCTTTGTTTACCTAACATCACTTTTAAAACATTTTTATCTATTACTAGCATTTTTAATTATTTGACTTTGTGCATAGCATCATCAAGTTGCTATGGCATTACGACTAAATTTTATATTGCACATGTAAATTTTTAATTTTTTTCTACTCTTTAAGTGTGAGCAGATTCTTGCGATGGAAAATATTTCAAAGCACGAGGTGCAGTGGACTTTAGATTTTAAGAGCACGAGCCGACTATTCAAAGAAGGAATATTCAGGTTTAGTGCACTAGATGGGACTCTGAAACCACGAGAGAAGTGTACCGTTTCTATAATTTTCTGTCCAAGTAAGTACCTTTCTCCTATATTTGTGTTTATACTTTTAATGTATCCTTCACATATTAAATTATCTTATCATGTATACAATATTTTAGATTATTTGATGTTTGTTCTCTTTAATTTTAATAATTATAAGTAATCTAATTTTATTGATCTTTTTTGTATGTTAAGATATTTAATTGACAAATATTCTATACAATGTGATGATTTGATGTATCTATACATTGTGTAATGATTATCACAAACTAATTAATTAACATATTCATCACTCTTGTTTTACATTAGATCTCCAGGCCTTGTTTTTCTTATAACTGAAAGTTTTTACCCTTTGATCAAAATTTCCCTTGCCCTCCAACCCCTTAACAGACTATGCCTTACACTCTGCTTCTATGAGTTTAAATTTTTAGATTCTACATATGTAATAGTATATAGTATTTGTCTTTGTATGTCTGGCTTATTTCACTTAGAATAGTGTCCTCTAGGTTCAATCATTTTGTCACGAATGGCAGGATTTCCTTCTATGATATCACTGGTTAATATTCCATTGTGTATACATATACCATAATTTCTTTACCCATCCTTGGGCACTTATGTTATCTCCATAATTTGGCTATTGTGAACAATGCTACAGTGAATGTGGGAGTGCAGATATCTTTTCAAGATACTGGTTTCATTTCCTTTGAATATATTCCTAGAAATGAAATTACTGGATCATATAGTATTTCTATTTGTAATTTTCTGAGGAAACCTCCCAGAATTTTGCCTATCATATTCAGCCACTACAGTGGAATGTGCCGCTTCATGTTTTTAGATTCATTAATTTCCAAAATTCCCAAAATGGAAGACACCCTAAATTAGAGTCAGTGCGAATAGTCATCAGGAGAATTAGGATTGTAGTCTCTTGCATATGGTATTAGTCCTCTCCAGATGTTTATTACTGGGCTTTTTTATCCATCTCTCAATTGTGAATGTTGCCTTCTGATAGGTTTTATCTGTCCCATTTTGCACAGTGTTGCTCTTGGCTAAAGGAAGATGCTTCCTTCCCTCCTTCAGAGATGCATAGGAGGTTAATCCTCACCACCACCACCACCACCACCGCCACCCCAGGTGGCCCAGCCATGTACAAACTCTTTGATGAATTTATATCCTGTAACTCCCAGTGGGATTAGGCCAAAGCTTGACTTCTAAAACCATAACTTTTCATAGCTATTTGCTCTGCCCTGTACTGTATCTCTTCTTTAGCAATGGGTTTTTCATAAATTCACTTGCATCAGAATCCCAAGGACACTAAGTTTTGCACATGTAGTAATCTAGATAAAATACCCACAGCTAGCTCTGTTTTCAATAAAAAAAGATAAAGAACCTGTTATAGTTTCAAAGGTTATTAGAGAGTTTATTGAGATGTGTGTTCTCTCTCTCGATAATATCTATGAACACCATGTTGTTAATGTGATGTTCTGCTGTATCCATTAACATGGCATTGTATAATCACTTTAGTTTCATGTGTGAGAAACAGTACATAGCATATTGTGATTAATAGGTTTAAAAATATCTAATTGTTTACCTCTGTTTTAATCTCTGAAAATATATCGACTATTCTATGCATTCTGAAAATTGCATTTTAAAAAATTAGGTTACATTATGTATTTCTGTAGTTTGCAGTTTTTGCCATGTTCTGGTTTTGAAATAAATAGCACAAAGGCTATTCCAGTAAAACCACCATCCATATTTCTGTTCAGAGCTTCTTTATGTCCCAGTTGACATTAATACTCAGATAAAATATACTGGAGGATCTAGAAGGAAATAAACATTTCCATTTGAGTTTTATTTCAGTGTGAAGTTGAGCCTTTGCAATCAAATAAATCTATGCTTCTTCTTTAAGTTCCAAACCTAACTCTTGGGAATGAAACATGCATGTAAACACCTTTCTGTAAATTATGTCTCAAATGAGAGAGAAGATACTCCTCAGCTTAAGGATGGGTAGCATTGAATCCTTAGAAATCTGAGGTTACACAAGCTACCCCTTTCTCCATGGCCCTAGAAACCTTTAAGAGGTCTGAAACCCAGGAATAATCTCAAAGTAGCCCTTTTGAAATCCAGAATTCAATAAGTCTCAAAACCTTGCCTAACTGTGAAACTTGACTTTTTTCTCCCCTAAAAAAGTTTTAACAACATAAAATTAATCAAATTAAATTGTTCTTAAAGAATTTTTAATGTGTTAAATACATAAATTTTGTTATGACTCATTTTATCCGATCCAGGTACAAATATGGTCTTGTATTCATTCGTCATTGTATTACGGTATTAATAGGAAGCCCATTGTTTCCCTATTCATCCTCTCCTTCCCTCTCCAGCCACCTCCCTTTTCCCAAGATTCCTAGATGATTTGATCAAGTAAAGGCATTCAGTACAGAGAGCCCTACTGGGTTTGATGAATTCAGTGAGCCTGTTGGTTTTGCTTCTGGTTCAAAGTGTCAACATTGAACATGGTCCTGCATCTGTCATTATCTGTTGTGGTGATAACCCTTGATGGCCCTGGTCTTTCCCAGGCCACACTGATGTCCCATTTGGGGGTTCTAAACTATCAATTTGAATTTACAATCACCAAGTCATAGTTTCCCTATAAGACTCTGTGCAGGGGCATTGGGCGGGGGTAAAGAGTGTTGGTCACTTACTGTAGTGGAAACTGTCCTCAGAAACTGGCCTGCATCTTCCTTTGTAGAGTCCTGTTCTCCAACACAAGCTGCCTTTCTTCATATTAAGCTGCCACATGGGAATTGCCTATCCCTTCCTACCAAGTGAAATTGGCAGCCTTCCCTAAACTTAAAGATCCGCAAGGAGTGGCGTTTCTTTCATCTCAGCACTTCCCTGTCTCAGTAGTTTCCTTGGGTCTTTACCACAATTAACTGACTTCATCTTTATACTGCACATACTAAAGAGATGGGTAGCTTCTATTAAAACACAGAAAACAATTTTAAAAAGAAATCTTGTGCTGCTTTAGCGAGATATCTCAAAATAATGGAAATCTATTTTGAGGAGATTTGCTCCATTTCCGGACAAGGTGCACTTTAAAGTATTTTCTTTAAATAACACCTTGTTACGTGTCTTAAGTTCTTCAGCAAGCTAAATTTAGTTTGTGGATAATCTGTTCTGCTCTGTTATGTTGTAATGTCATAGTGCATTTTAACATTTAAGAATATTTAAACTGTGTAAATTTTTGTGTATGTGAAATAATCTAAAATACTTTCTTTGGGAACTTTTTTATTAGATTATCCAAAAAAGTACACCATCAATATCCCCATACGTTTAAATGACAATCCAGTTTGCTACCGAAAGTTACGTCTGATTGGCGAGGTAAAGTCACCCAAGTTACTTTTTGACCCTCCGATTATATTTTTCACTCCTGTTCCCCTCAATGTGACGATTGTCGTGGATATCAACATCTTACCTCAAAATTATTTCAGGTAAATCCTTAATGCGAATTTACCACCTCTTTTTTATGTGCTTTGTGTTTGTGTCTGTGCTACCTAATAGTTGTAAGTAATGTCTGACTTTCCGTAGTTGGGGAAAAAAAACTATGAAAATATTTAACTGAACATTAAAATTTAAAACTACTCCCAGCCCCTCTTAGTTATCTTACAGTTGGTAACTGAAATTACTTCCAGGATTTTTTTTTTTTTTTTGGTGTTTCTATCTGCATGGTATACAAAGCAAACCTAAACATTCAATGTATTAGTTTTAATTTGCTATGTAATAATTTACCATGCATTTGCTGTCTCACACAACATGAATTTATTATGTCACAGTTTCTGTGAGTCAGCAATCCTGGTTGGCTTAGCTGTAGCCTCTGCTCAGTGTCTCACTGGCAGAAATTGAGATGCTGGCTAGAGCATCTGTCTTACTCGAGGCTCAGTCTTCCTCTAACTTGTCAGGTTATTGGCAGAATTAGTCTCCTTGTCTTTATGCACCTAAGGTATTATTTTTTGGCTGGGAACACTCTTAGATATTAGAGTCCACCCTCAAGTCCTAGCCATGTAAACACACACTCGCAACATGGTGTCTAACTCATTCAAGGCCAAAAATATACCATCTATCAGATTTCTCTATCCCTGACCTCCAATCTTCTTTTACGATCTCTTCTTATTAAGTCATACTTACTCATAATAATCTTCCATTTGCCTTACTCATTCAATTCATTAGACACCTTGATTACTTCTCAAAAGTTCCTTTACCAATGTCACATAATGTAAGTTAAGCATGGAAGTGATACCCCATCATTGTTAAAGGTTTCACCCACACTCAAGGGGTAGGAATTGCACAGAGTTTGTATACCAAAAGGCAGGACTCTGAGGGTCATCTCAGAATTCTGCTTATCACATTCAGACACTATAGTGGAATGCAATCTGTTTTTATTTCTTTAGATTTACAAAAAAGCCAAATTCCTGATATGGAAGATGCTATAACTTAAAGTCAGCACAATCATCATAAGATTTAGATCTTAAGTAATTCAGATGTAGGAATTAGCTGACAAGGAATATAAATAACTTTATTTTAAAAAAATAAACTATAGCATTACAAAAATTAGTAATTAACATGAGATTATACGATAATATATTTGAAAAGAAATATATCTATTAAAAATTTAAGTAGCGTGCAGGATCAGATTTCAAAATCTAGACTATATGTAACTACCAAAACAGTAAAGACATAACTTCATTTAACATTAAAAATGACAGAGAGAAAAAGAGAACCATGCTAAAAAGAACAAGAGAAAATCAAAACAAAAAATGATAGAAACAACTAAATAGATGAAATGTTAGGGTGAAAAGCTACCAAAACAGTAAAAACATAACTTCAGTTAACACTAAAAATGAAAGAGAGAAAAAGAGAACCATGCTAAAAAGAACAAGAGAAAATCATAACAAAAATGATAGAAACAACTAAATGTATGAAATGTTAGGGTGGAAAGCTCAGTAGATGCTCTGTGTGGGACAAGAAAATATTTTCTCTAGACCAAGATTAGCATTCAAAGGAAAAGTTTATTTTGTCTTTTGGAAGGAGGGAGAGTGGGGAAAGAGAGAGAGAAAAGACAGAAGAGAGATGGCTTGGCACCCCAAAGCAAGAAAGGAAATATGCCCATGCTGAGGTTCAGTGGCTAGTGAATTTAAGGGGAAAGCAAAGAGAAAAAAGAGATAATTGCAGCCAAATTCACAAGATATTGTGGATGTGAATGTAGAATCCCTTTTTTCCTCTGGCAAGGTTGAAGACAGACTTTTTACAGGTGTTTCTAATCCTGAAGCCCACTATTCATACCCCATCATTCATCTGGGAGCCATAGCAAAAAATTCTAAAAACACATTTAGTCAATAGATCTAATAATCGTAAAGAAAATTCACATTTCCTTTTTGTCTTCTGGGCTCCTCAGTTGTGGCGAGGCACAGTGTCTTACACCTATAATTCTAGCACTCTGGGAGACTGAGGCAAGAGGATTGTTTGAGCTCAGAGTTCGAGACCAGCCTGAGCAAGAGCAAGACTCCTTCTCAACTAAAACAAGTAGAAAAATCAGCTTGGCATTGAGGCAGGCGCCTGTAGTCCCAGCTTCTCAGAGGCTGAGGCAGGAGAATCGCTTGAACCCAGAAGTTCGAGGTTGCTGTGAGCTAGGCTGACACTGTGGCATTCTAGCCTGGGGCAATGGATTAAGATTCTTGTCTCAAAAAAATATTATAAAAGTTGTGATTCACCTGAAAGCTATCAGAATTCTAAAATCACATGCACAGTTTAAAATCTAAAAATAGATAAACACCAAACTGAAATAATAGGGAAAAATTAACTAGTCTATCATGATTATAGGATATTAAAACACATGTTTTAGATATTTATGAGTCCAGAAGTCAAAATATTTGAACAGCTTCATTCATAGAACAAGTATAAAATATTGCACTTTACAATTACAGAATATACAATGTTCTCAGTCAAACATGGGGTACTTACAAAAATTGATGATGTATGACTCCATAGTTCAAGTCTCAAAAATTATAAAGAATTGACATGATATAGGCTATATTCTCTGATAGTAAATGTAATACATTTAAAAATCAATAAAGAAAAGATAACAAGATCTTCCATGAGTTAGTGAAGGTTCAAATAAACTTCTATAGAAATTCAAAGAAGAAATCATGTTGAATTTTACAAATAAGTAACAATTAAATGCCATATATATATATATATATCAAATCATGAAAACAGCAGCATTCATTAGGAGTTATAAGTGTATAATGTAATCAAGTACTATAAACACCATCTGGATATTAGAGCTCAAAACTAAACTTGAAACAGCTAAGGGACTTCTACTGCTTTAGACAAACAATTATGTCTGAATCATTATTAACTATATCTGTCATATTAAATAAAGACCAAAATTTCAGTGATTGACAATAAAAAAACTTAATGGAGTATAGCAAAAATTGTACTTATATGTAAATATATAGCCTTAAATACTGATATTAGAAAAAACAAAAGAATTGGAAATTTGAAACATTCAACTTAATAAGAACAAAAATTAGATGAAACCCATGGACTGTGGAAAGATAAAATGATAAATAAAAATTAAAGATCAAACTGGATTTATATATTACTTTTCCATGTTTTTATCCAATGTACTATATATGTTTAACTTACCTAAACTGAGATCTTCCTTTACTTCTTCTCCATAATTACCTAAATAATCCTCATACTATGAAAATACTAGGAGAGGGTGGCACCTGTGGCTCAGTAAGTAGGGCGCTGGCCCCATACACTGAGGTGGCGGGTTCAAACCCAGCCCCAGCTGAACTGCAACCAAAAAATAGCCGGGCTTTGTGGCAGGTGCCTGTATTCCCAGCTGCTTGGGAGGCTGAGGCAGGAGAATCGCGGAAGCCCAAGAGCTGGAGGTTGCTGTGAGTCCTGTGACATCATGGCACTCTACCGAGGGCGGTAAAATGAGACTCTGTCTCTACAAAAAAAAAAAAAAGAAAGAAAATACTAGGAGAATATTATTCCCATTTGCTAATGCTTCTAATTTGACATTGATTCATATATATATATATATCATAAAATAAAACAAAGTATTATGTTTAAATATTTATTGATCACTAAAAATTATAAGCAGTAATTCAGTTTTAAAGTAAATACTACATATTGTTAAAAGTCTGAAACATTTTAGATTAGCTAAATAAATTATAGATGCATAATGAAATATATGAACATGAGTGGAATTTTTGAATAGTAATGATTAAAAAAACATGATGTATGTATTTAAGTACTTTACAGTATACTCCAAAATTTAAAATTCTACATATACATGCATCTGTTAGTATTATTTAGTATACGTGTATTAAATGTATACCTTTTAAAATTATAATTTTTGATAAATCCTTATCAGAATGTAGTTAAAGCAATAGTGTTTGTATCATGGTTGTAGTTTAAAAAACATTAAATTTAATTGGGTGTTATAATTCTCCTTTTAAATCCTTATGGAAATAAAGGAACGTTTTGTCCTCCTAAGTTACCAATCTCATATTGTGACTGGAAAAATAAGAGATTTTATAAAAATGCCTTTAATAATTGGGCTTAAATTGTTTTAATTTTTCTGATGATTCAAAAATAACTACACATTTAAGTCCAATTACATTAGATAAGTCCAATTACTTGTAGATATTTTGAGCTAATTTTTTTTTTAATTTTAAACAGAAGTTGTGGTCTACATGTTCAAATCCCTACAGCAAGGCTTCTCAACGGTGATGAAATTTACCCTTTTTCTATGAAGTTCCCAAAAGGCAGAATTATCACAGGCTCTCACAACGGAATTAATGATATGATCCCTTGCCAATTAAGCTTTAGATCATCTAAACCTGTGTCATTTTTCACCAATCTTCTTTTTTGTGATGATAGAAGTAACTGGTAAGATATTTAAACCTAGATTCCTTTGTATCTGACATTGAAGAATAATAGGTTTATATTTTGCATCATTTTAAAATGTTAAAAGGAGAGAGAGAGAGATAACTAATATAATGACTTTGGTCATGAATTTTTTTTTTTTTTTTTTTTAGTTTCAAATACAAGTTTGCTGTCACGAGAAACAACATAACAGTGATTACCATTGTATACTACTCTGGAGTATTGCTGGCTGAGGTCAAATCCCAGCTTTGATATCTTTACTTATGAGCCTCTCAGTTTCCTGTCTTTAAAATGGAAATAAAGCAGAAGCTGTTCTGTCATTATGAGCAGTTCAAGGAGTTCATTATTATGGAGTAATTGGATAGGAACTAACCAAAGGAAGTGCTGAACAAGTATTAATTGAAAGTTAATCCATTAATGTACTCAGCCCTACTATGAAGCTAAATTATAGCTTTCACATGAAGACTATAACCCAACTATAGCACAAGACTATGGGGAAAGGGCCAAGGAAGGGGAAGGGAGGGGGGAGGTTTTGGTGGAGGGAGGGTAATGGGTGGGGCCACATCTATGGTGCATCTTAGAATGGGTACAGGTGATTGCACTAATGTACACAGCTATGATTTAACAATAAAAAAAAAGAAAAGAAAAAAAAAAAAAGAAAGTTAATCCATGTAGTGATTTCCCAATAACATGGCTATGCTATTTGTTGCTTTAACACAGTCAGGAAAATTCAGATGCTCTTTGGTGAATCCATGTTACTGGATGTCTTACCTTGTAGGACCAGAAATCTCATTTTTATATTAATCTCTGAAATGATTTGACTAACCAAATGACAAGATGCTAAAGCGTAGAGCTGTACAGTTCGTTAAAAAGGTTTACAATGAGAAGCAACATTAGAGTGAATTGTATGCCCAATTGGTGTCCGTGTGCGTTCTCTATGTGCTCATTTATTAAATTTTAGTTGGACCATTATTGTTTTGTATATTTGTCATTAAAAATTGATTTATATATTCGGAATTAGAAAAGAAGGAGATAGTCCAAGAATATCGCATTAAAAGCAAAGTGTGACCATATTTAGGACAGAGTGCAAAAATTTAATGACATTGCTTTAGGCTGCTCTCAAGCACTGAACTCCATGCCTGTGTCCTGAAAGGCATTCTACCTTTTTCTACACTTTATGGGATGTAGAGCTTGCAATAATTGTCCATTATATGGGTTGACTATTTGTATTGTTGAATATTTTCTTTTCTGTGCAGAAATGTTTTAATTCAGTCAAGCTTCTTTTATTTGTTGTTGCTGTGATTACCATTGGGGTTTTCTTTCTTTGCCTAGGTTGATATCTTTAAGAGTTTTCCTACATTTGACTGTATTGATTTACCAAAAATTAAAAAAAAAAAAAACAACACCCAAACTCTGTAACTTTATTACTGGTTAACAAATGACATATGAAATCCTTACTTGTGACTGAGAGATTCTTGTGTTTGGCAACATCATGAATGATCTTTACTGTTACAAATATACACCAGAGCACCAGAATTATAATTATTTTATCCCACTAATTGACTTAACTAACGTAAGAGCACTAACTCTAGTAAGCACTAAATATTTAAATAAACATATCAATGAAGGCCTTTTGTGTGCAAGTAATGTTACATTTGAAATATTTTGCTAATAGTTATTCAATTGAGAAGAATTGAAGAATTGTGAATAGTTTACATAAGACATTTGTTTTGTGCAATCAGTTTCCCTAAAGCACATATAGTTATCTGAAATAATTCCATGGATTTTAAATATGTACTTCAATATTATTTATATACTATATGCGATTGCTTTTGATGGTGCTGGTGGTGGTAATGGGTTTTACAATCAAAAGCATTTTTGAAAGGCTGACCCGGCATCTTTTATTCTTTTTCTTATTTATTGATCAGTATGTTTAGCATAAATATACAATGTGTAGAAGTGCTGATATGTGCTATAAGAAAATTAAAATTTAATTTTAAGAAAGGAATCATATGGAAAAAACAATTACATATAGACATGCAATTTTATCCTGAACAAGGCAATCTGATGCATGTGGTTTGGATCCATAGAACAGAATGATTAGGGTTTGTGAAACAAGACAACATTAACTGTGTGTAGTTCACATAACGTTTCAGTACAAATCAATTGATAAAGAGAAAAGATGATGCATTCCTCGTTGAAAAATATCTTATGCAGAACTGAAGTGAAAGTCATTAAACTACCTGTAACGTAGGTTTCCTTTTAATGTACCTAACTATTTGTTATATTTCAGCTGTGAACTTTTTCTTAGCTTCCTTCTATTTTATATTTTACTTGCCATAACTTGTTTTATAATATGGGATTTTGGCATTTCACCTTGGTCAGTGATCATAAACTAGATGAAAGGGCTACTATGGTAGATGATACATGATTCAAGAGAAAAATCTTCTTGACATGCTATAAGACAGAAATGAAACAAATGAGGCAATATTACAGTGATATAGTTATAAAATATAGCAATTCTATAAAAAAAATCAGTTGCACAGAGTTAGCTCATAAAGCAGACATTCCAAATATAGTTTAAGAGGGTATGAGGCTGGTAAAAATAATAAGAAAATTTCATGAAGTAGAGTATGCAAATTATGGAAGGTACACTATTCTGTACCAGTTGAGTAAGTATTTCAGTATTGCTTTCAGCTCTCAGACACATTTAAAGAAAGACAAACACAAAACAAAGGGTCATCTAAAGAAATGAGACTGGTGTGTAACAGATTTGGAGAACTTGAAGTAGAAAGAGACTTTCAGTGTTCTAAATGTCTGCAATCTGAAAAAAATCCTTAGCTAAAAAATAATGACTGTATTTAAATATTTGAAGGCCTATAATGGATTGTAGATTTCATTCTGTGTTGCTGTGGAACAGAACTTTCAAGCTTACAGCTCTCTAGATATGAAACAGGCTGTTGCTGAGTTTTGAGTGTTGCTGAGTTATGGTAGGGTCACCATAGTAATGTCATCCAAGTGTAGATTATTTGCCAAGGATTTTATAGAAGAATATGACTAAATTAACCTCAACTCCAAAATTTCCTAAATCTGTGTTTTTGAACCTGCACAGTTACAGTATGTATTCTAGAGCACACGTTAACACTGAAATTTGCAATCTCTCTTAAAATTTTTGAAAGTAAATATTTTAAAACCATTAGGACAGAGAGTAGAAAGCTAACAAAACAAAGTAAGTTAAATGAAAAAATGATGAATAATTCATTTCTTCATCATTAAAGCCATCTGGGATACTTAAAACAATTTTCATTCCACTTATTGAAAATTGTATTTTATTAAAATATAATTTTTCATTTTTAGGTTTTCACTTCCAGTTACTGCAACGGCAGAAAACTGTCTTCTTACCATTTACCCATATATGGCAATTCATCTGGATAACTACAAAATTACTTTAAAGAATGGTAAGTTACATATGGCTGATTTCTCTCTAACTCTCACTGTACAGGTTCTTTTTATGCAAAACTAACATCTATAAATAAAGTGGATTTAAAATTAACAAACCTCTATTAAATACCTGCCGTTGCCCAAAGCTCCATGAATCATTTTTTTTTTATATGACAGTGTCTCTTAATTCCAAAAGTTGACAACCTAGTGGAAGACAAATAAATTAATACAAAGAAAACTGACTTAAGAGCTGTATCTGAGTCAGTTGAAGTGCTGAGCATGTAGGGCTGTAGCAGGTATTAATGCTGATGTTGGGGATGTGTAATGGATATACAGAAGAGATGACATATCTGTGTGGAGCTTGAAAAGTGATGATCTTGAACCAGTTGATTTGGGGAAAGGGAATATAATAAAAGCTTTGAGTGTGATGAGAGACATGGGGCAGAAAATGTAAGTACAGAACCATACTGCTAAGCCTTTTAATCCGTAGTAGTGAGAACCTTCTATGGTTTTTGAGTTTCGGTGATTCAGAAAGGGAGCAGTTGTCTACAGTGTGAGAATTAAAGTGTGACAAAGAGTGGTCAGTTGACCAGCTGGGAATTGCTGCAGGAGAAATTGTGAGATAAACTAAGAACAATCATCTTCTATGAAGTCTGTTAGTGATATAGCATTCTGGGGATATGCACACCTGTTGGGTAAAGATTTTCTGGCAAATTCTGAATCACTTTGTACTGAAAGATTAGAGAAACTTTATATATCCTGCTTATTTATATTTGTTATTGCCTTTAAAGAAATCCTCACAACAAACTCATGAGCCCAGAAATAAACAGTGTTTCAGATAATTTATGTAATATACCCATAGTTTACCTTGTCAGGAGTGATAGTGTCAAGCTTTCAAATCAGACTTTTCTAAGTGACCAGGCCATGCTTTTCTGACAGAATTGGACTATGAATATATATACATATATATATATATAGTTTTTTTTTTTGATGCTTGCCCTTAGATCATGTCTACTGTTTTTTCTTGATCAGCTGATCAGCACTGCCTTTTTTTGTATTCGAATACATGCTGTAGCAAACTCTAATGTATATACAGCATCTCTAACTGGAATACAAATTGAAATCTGTGAAAAAAAGATATCAACATATAACACATGATTACAGAGAATTATCTCTAGGAAGAAATTACTTTTGTTGGTGATTTTTTTCTTATATCTTATAAGCACCATATATAATAATTTCAATTATTTTGGTGTAGAAACATTTGAAATATTTTACATATTCTTTATTGTTCATGCTAAAGTTGAACATTTTTCATTCTCTAATAACTTTTTTGTGCCATAATGATTGCTTTATCAACATTTTTTTTAATTTAGAAAACCATATCATGTTTTATGCTGTTTTTATTTTTTTCTCTGTTTTTATTTGATGTGTAATGGAAGTTTAGAATTTTTATTTTACTCTGTCATATGTATTTATAGATAGATAGATAGATAGATTCAGGTTAAATAATTTGATAAGGAAATCCATGAATGCATGTTTGACTTACTATGACTTAATGTATCATTAGTAGATAAAGATGAAAGTCCTGTGAAGACAAGAGACGTTTTGCTGTCCCACCAGGATGCTCGATCACCATCACCTCATTCAACTAAAAAGCCATCCACCTCTACTAAATTTTGTGACCTTGACCCTGCAAGGGGAAACTTATATGTTGGTATGTGACAAATATGTAATGTACCTCCCGAACCCAGTCCATGACATGATCTTCTTAATATCATTTAATTTAAAAGTTAGACTTTTTAGGGTAACAATAAAGAGATGAAGAAAACCATAAATTTATCATTAGTCATAAGGAGGTCATATATTCTGGGAATTTTCTTCAATGATCAATAGCAGTGTTTCTCTAAAGTTCATGGTTCACTGCACCATTAGTATCTCAGTCAATATTTTTTCCCTAGGCCAAAAGATGTACCACATACTTCTATTTATTAAGTCCGTTTGGAACAAAAATCTAAGCCCATGTATTGTCCAGCAGATGTCCCAGTGATATTTAACTAAAATGTTAAATGTCCTTTGGAGCCCCTCTAAATTTGCTGTGACACCCCAAGCACTCTCTGTGCACAGTTCAGGAACTACAGAACTGAGGGATTTTTCTGCTCATTATCTAACTCTAGCCAACATTTCCCATCTTAGAAAGAGATGAGCACAGATAAATGTGAGAGTTTTATATTATTATTTTCAATTAACTATTTACATATTTCTTTCTCTGGATATGGACAATACTAAAATTTTCCTGTTTTTGAATGGACTAATTTTTATAAATAATGGGCAGGGGCTTGGCACCCATAGCTCAGTGAGTAGGGCGCCAGCTACATACATTGAGGCAGGTGGGTTCTAACCCAGCCTGGGCCTGCAAAACAATGATGGGTGCAAGAAAAAAATAGCTGGGCATTGTATCAGGTGCCTTTAGTCCCAGCTACTTGGGAGGCTGAGGCACGACAATCGCTTAAGCCCAAGAGTTTGAGGTTGCTGTGAGCTGTAACAGCACAGCACTCTGCAGAGGGTGACATAGTGAAAGTCTGTATCAAAAAAATAATAATAAAATAAAGTAGTATGTACATACCAAGCACTTTTATATTATATATAACACAGATATTTTTTAAAGAAAAAGATGAAATTATTTTATATTCTCAAAAATTGCCTTAACTCAGAAACATTTCATTAATATGCTTGCTTTGGATAGAAAGTAATTTTCAGTATAAAGCCAGTATTTTCTATCTATAATATTTTTAATTTTTTTATTGTTTCCTGTTAGTTGTGAGTACAAAGAATTAGGTTACATTGATTGCATTTGTTGGGTAAAGTCACTCTAATAATTGCGTCCCAACCCCAAGAGGTGTGCCATATACCGTAAATCCTCATCCCCCTCCTCCTCTCCTGTCCCCACTCCCTCCTTCTCCCACCCCCCAACTTGAATTGATTGTAGAGTTTTTCTCTTATATGGGTATGCATTAGATCATCTATTGGCTTCATATTAGAATTGAGTACATTGTATTTTTGCTGCTCAATTCTTGTGATGCTTTACTAAGAAGAATGTTTTCCACCTCCATCCAGGTTAATACAAAAGATGCAAAATCTCCATCTTTTTATGACTGAATAGTATTCCATGGTATACATACACCACAGCTTGCTAATCCATTCCTGGGTTGGTGGGCATTTAGGTTGTTTTCACATTTTGGTGATTGTAAATTGAGCTGGGATAAACAGTCTAGTGAAAATGTCCTTATGATAAAATGATTTTTTTTTCAGCTGAGGTTTAATTTTGTCTGGTAAGTAATACTGAAATATTGTCAATACATTTACTGATGTAATTAAAAATGAAAGATTTCACTTTGGGGAATGTTTTTGCACGCTATAATGGCAAGGAAAAAAACGAATCTGCTTTCCTTATTCATGTATTCATCTATTTTTAAAACATTTCTGTTGGGGATTTAAAAATAAATATATTGTCATTATTTCTTTTAAGATACAGCAAGTTGATTCAGAAATTCTCTAAGAGCATAGAATAATTTGTAGAACGGGTTCTACTTGTTTACATACAAATGACAATTTCTGACAAACTATTTTACTCTATTGGTCAAGTAATTTGTTTTTACAAACGTGAATTTTAGGAATGGAAATAACATCTGAAAATTCGGGATTGGATGAAAGCGAAACATTGAAGAAAGATGATAGATTTGTGGATAAAGAGGAGCCAAACGAGCAATTCTTTACTCCTCAAGAAGGAACTGAGGCATATAAGTTCTTCGAGAAGGTTGTAAATGCAGCTCAGACCTGGTTCAGTCTCTTCGGCTGGCCTGAGGGACCCCATTCTCTTTCTATCCCAGAGTCTGCAAGAAGGTAACAGTTAACATGTTTCTCTAAATGCCTTGCTTTATATCAAATCATAAACTATCTATCTACTGGGATCATCTTAAGTGAAAGGATAGTAAATATTTAACAATTTATTCTAAACTGCTAAATTATGAGCAATCCATAAAGAAGAGTCAACATGCAAATATAAATTCTTTAGTATACATGTCCTTTTTAATTTCTTCTAAAAGTGCTTCCTTTTCTGCTATTTTCTTCTGTTTTCTCTATTTTTTTCCATTCTCTCTCTCTGTCTCGTGAAAGAGTCTCAACTCAAGAGTCTTGTTATGTTGTCCAAGCTGGTCTTAAATTCCAGGGTTCAAGAGATCCAGTTATCCCACTTAGTCGCTGGGATTACATGCATGAGCCACTACATACGGGCTGACACTTTCTGAATCTCCTATTAGAAAGATTCTGATCCTTTGTACCCCTTATGATTATGATTTATATTTCTTACCTTTTTCTGTCTCTCATTTTCTCGTAGCTATCCTTTACTTCCTCTTCTAGTCTTCTATATATAAAAAAAAAAAATTGAGACAGAGTCTCACTCTGTTGTCCAGGCTAGAGTGCTATGTTATCAGCCTAGCTCACAGCAACCTTAGACTCGTGGCTGTTTTTTTTTCCTATTTTTAGTACAGACAGGGTCTTGCTGTTGCTCAGGCTCATCTCGAACTCCTGAGCTCATGCTGTCATCCTCCAGCCTTGGCCTCCCAAAATGCATAGTGTTATGCATTTCTGATTTCATTAATCGTATTCACCAAGCCTTCTTCTGTTTGGCAGTAAAGAGTCCATTTAAAATTCATCTCTTCTGTGCTGGGACTGGTTGTTCATGCCTGTAATCCTAGCAATCTTGGGAGGCCAAGGCAGGTAGATTGCATGAGCTCAGGAGTTTGAGGCCAGCCTGAGCAAGAGTAAGACCCCATATCTACTAAAAATAGATAAACTAGTCAGGACGTTGTGACGGATGCCTGTAGTCTCAGCTACTGGGGAGTCTGAGCCAAGAAGATCACTTAAGACCAGGAGTTTGAGGTTGCTGTGAGCTATGACACCATGGCACTCTATCCCGGGTGATAAAGGGAGACGGTCTGAAGGAAAAAAAATATCATCTTTTCCAAGACAGCACTTTTCCAAATTCTATTTCATTAATTATATTTCACCTTTCTTTGAAGGATTTTTCCCCAGCTTGATATCCAAACATTTGATAAAAAGAAAAAATATATATGAATATAAATATAAATATAAATATGGCATACTTTTGACTTTGCAACTTGAGCTGCTAGCAATCTCAGTGATTAACGTGAGAATAAAGTGTCACCTCCATTTCTGGGCATCCTTCCCATTCATACTGTCAACAGTGTCCAACAAAGTCATGAAAACTTGTCTTTAGATAGAGTTAAAATGAAAGTGGTTATAAAAACTGATTAGAATCCCTTGAGTTCTTTTCACTTCTACACATTAATGTAAGAATAAAATATTTTATAATTCTTATTTTCAAAATAGCTTCCTCCCTTAACCATTTTACTACTTACTGATGATAGTGGTAGGTGGCTTCTTTATCTGGAAAGATAAATCATAAATACCCTGAGCCTTCTACATGAGTATATTTTCAGTCTCCAAAGTAGAGGGACTCTAATAATTGAAAAAGAAACTTAAAATCATTTAATATCTTAAATAGTATTTTGATAGTGATTGCATTGAATCCATAAATCTCTTTGGGCAGTGTGGACATTTAGCAATATTGATTCCACTGATCTATGAGCATGATATGTTTTCTCATTGTTTGTGCCTTCTGTGATTACTTTCCTCAGGATTTCATAGTTATCCTTATGGCACTCCTTCACCTCTTCCTTAAGTGTATTCTTAGGTATTTTATTTTCTTTGTAGCTATTGTGAATGGTATTGAGCGTTTGACTCTCAGCTTAATTGTTATGAAAAAAACGCTACTGATTTGCATGCATTGATTTTCATAACCTAAGATTTTAATGAATTTATTTCTCAATTTCAATAATCTCTTGGTAGAGTCTTTGGGATTTTCTAAATACAAAATGTTCTCATCAGTGAAAAGTGATAGTTTGCCATCCTTTTTCCCAATTTGGATACCCTTTATTTCCGATTGCTCTGGCTAGGACTTCCAGCACTGTGTGCGATAGAAGTGGTAAGAGTGGGCACCCTTGTCTTGTTTCAGTTCTTAGGGGGAATGCTTTCAGCTTTTCTCCATTCTGTATGATGTTGGCTGTGGGTTTATCATATATGGCATTTACAAATTTTGAGATATTTTCCTTCTTGCCTAGTTTTTTGAGGGTTTTTGGAACGAGAGGGTGCTGGACTTTGTCAAACGCTTTCTCTGCATTTATTGAGGTGATCATATTGTCTTTGTTTTTGCTTCTGTTTATGTGGTAAATCACATTTATTGATTTACATATGTGAAACTCCTGTTAGAATGTCTTTTATTAATCCTTTGATTACCAAGACGTAAACACATTTTATTATTATATTTTTATTTTAATATTAAGTTTAAATGGTTATGGAATATAGTTTTACACAGTTTTTTAGTAAGAAATATTTTTGCATAATCAATGTTTGTATGTGGTTCCACATTAAAACCACTAGGAAACCAGGTATTGCTCACTTTTTTGTGATAGCTAGAAAAACAGTTTTTGTTCTTGCTCATACAGAGTCTGACATGACTAATTTGTATAGTGTGGATTTTTAGCTGTACTGCACAATGCACACCTCTGGATATTCCCTGAACAGGCTATGACAGCTTTGTCTAATTGTTTCTCTTGAGGAGCATACAGGTTGAACTTGTTGATGCAAGTTACTGATATTCTATTCTTGGGGGAACCTAGTTGTGCCCCTACAAGGCCTGCAATTAACAATTTCAAACTTCATTGAAAATCTTTGAAGTTCATTGTCTCCTCTGGATTTAGCCCTTGAAAATAACTCTGGCATAATCACTGTGAGGTCCAGTAATTTCTGAGGAAAATAAGCACTCTGGCTTAGCACCTGTAGCACAGTGGTTACGGCGCCAGCCACATACACCAAGGCTGATGGGTTCAAAACCGGCCTGGGCCAGCTAAACAACAATGACAACTGCAACAAAAAATAGCCAGGCATTGTGGTGGCCGCCTGTAGTCCCAACTACTTGGGAGGCTGAGGCAAGAGACTTGCTTAAGCCTAGGAGTTTGAGGTTGCTGTGAGCTGTGATGCCACAGCACTCTGATGAGGGCGACATAGTGATACTCTGTCGCAAAAAAAAAAAAAAAAAAGAGAGAGAGAAAGAAAAGAAAAGGAAAAAAATAAAAAAGAAAACAAGCACTCAAAAACTTCTAGCAGTAATGTTATTCCTTCAGGAATCTTTGTCCCAACTTCTTATGAAAATTCAGAGGCAGTGTTGTATATCCAGTGGCACAACCTGTTTCCACATTTCCTGCAAATTCATTATTTTACACATTGACACTTGTGTGTCCCAGTGGACTGTAGCTCCTTCTAAATCTTCCGTTTCACCAGCAAAGTCCAGCACTAAATGTCCTTCTAAATTTTCGAATTCACCTTCATTATCACTTTTGAACACATGACTCATCATCACTTGGTATTTCATCCAACAAACTGTACATATTCTCACTGTTCACTTCGATCGTGCTTGATGTCCTCTATCCCATTTTTTTGAGGACATGTGGCAGTACAGCTGCTTACACGCCATTGGCTACAATCTGAAACCACACCCAATTTTGTTATTTTTTCTAAAATTCTCAGCAGAATAATGATTTACCATGACACAAAAGTAATTTGAAACTGGAAGTTATACATACCTTCAAAACCAGTGGAATATCTCATTTTATATAGTTACAGGAAAACAGAAGATGTCTGTGTGTACTGCAACATAGCAGTACACGTAAACACAATGCTTCACACCATGCCAAACTATGAAAAAGTTGTTTTTCTTTTGGCATATTGAAGAGTAATCATTCCCTTCTACTGTTTCTCTTAAGAAATCCTATGGGTTACCGCATTTAAGGTATTTTCTTTTGTTGGAGTCCTTTATGATTTTCTCTTTTGTTGCTTTGTTTTCAGAAGATTTGCTATGATGTACCTACAATAGTCCTCTCTGTAATTATTCTTGTTAGCATTCATAGGGATTATTTCAAGTGTGGCTTGATTTTTTATTGGTAATTTTAGAAGTTTTCAGATAATATCCCTTCCAATTATTTGATTGTCCCATTCTGTCTATCTCCTTTCTTGCCAGTTAAAGTTTCTGTCTTACAACTATGGCATCTGGGTCTCCTATGTGTCTTATTTTTATTCTTTATTGTTTGTTTTTATTTGCATTCATCTTAGCCTATGATGGTGTTGATTTTCTTGATAAAATATTTTTTTGCCAGTAACTGTAAGGATACAAGAGAGCTAGCTATTAAGTAACCTCTGTAAGGTCACACAGTACATGGCAAAGCCAGGTTTCGAACAATGATAGTCTAATCTTTATACAATACAATGTAATTTCTCCTGTATTATGCTATATTGACTTCCTATGTACCAAACTAGAGAATACCATTCAAAGTGGCCCACTGAATACTTTTAATTTGTCAGTCTAAGCTAATGATACGTTGTGTGACTTTCATTGCCAACAACCAATTAGACAGTATAGTATAAGATATTTGATAAATTATAGGTTGGAATTTTAACTCCATTCAAAAACTAGCATGCATCACTATCTGGTGCAAAAGTACTATGGAGAAGATATTGCAGTGTCTTATTTAAATAACAGAAAAAATTATAACATCTGTGGATTTTATCTTTAAAAGGAAAATCCCTCCTTATTAAGCCAATGTACAAGTTATGCTTTTCTCACCATTAAATTGCAAGTGTTTGGAAAATGTGTGTAAAGTTATTTTTGTATGTACATGTGTTATGAATGTTTGAAATCTATCTTGTTAATTATAATAGACATTATTTCCAATTCACAGAATACAAAATTGAACTCTGAATATAACTTGCCATAATCAAATAGCTAGGAGGTAATGGGCTCAGAGTTCAATCCTTATTCTCTTTCTCCAAATCCAGTCTATTCACAGTCTAATACTTCAGACTTGGCAATTGCAACATTAGGCAATAATGTGTGTTTAAACAAGGCATAAGAAATATCTGGGAATATTTAAAAAACCTAATTTTGACTTAACAAATGGCAGCTGAACTGTATTTTGGAATTTCTTAGTTAATTTTAATAGAATTTTACTTAATCATTGGATTGAACATATTTTCCCATGACATTTTGAGACTTTTTTAAAATTTTTATTTTATTTTTTATTTATTTTCATTTTAGTATGAGGGTGCATATGATTAGGTTCCATTGTTTGCATTTCTAAGGTAAAGTTCAAATTGTAGTTGAGCCCTTCACCCTGGTGGGGGGGATGTACCGTATTTAAATTAACGTCTTCTTCTCATAGGGATGTATATAAAATACAGTTCTACACATCAGCCTCATCAACCAAAAAAATTTCCCAACATAGTGACTTTTCCAAATACAATAAGACCATTTATGATGTGCTGATCCATTTGTGTGGAAAAATCCCACCTGGAATTAACTCAAGTCAGTCATTACCTATGGATTATAAAGAACGTGTACTTCAGCTTCATTGGCAACATTCCTCACTTTTGGACTTTCTAAGGTAAGAGCCTGGCTGTGCTAATTAAAGCATGTGATTATGGCTTTAATAGATAGAGAAGTAGATAGATAGGCACACTTTGATACTATTTTTAATTTTATCATATATCTATATCTATCTCACACTTAAGGAAAATGTACACTGGTTAATAGAAAAGGAGAATTTTATGAATTATTGGATTTATAGTCTAAGGAAAACATTTTATTTTTATTTTATTTATTTATTTTTTTATATTTTTTGAGACAGAGTCTCAAGCTGGGTACAGTGCCATGGCATCATTGTAGCTCACAGCAACCTCTGACTCTTGGGTTCAAGCGATCTTCTTGCCTGTGTTTTTCTATTTTTAGTAGAGGCAGGGTCTCATTCTTGCTCAGGCTGCTCTGGAACTTGTGAGCTCAAGCAATCCACTGGCCTTGGCCTCCCAGAGTGCTAGGATTACAGGCCAGGCGTGAGCCACTGCGCCTGGCCTAAGGCAAACATTTAAAACTTTATTATGCATCCAAATCACTGAGGGAGTTTGTTAAAATAGTTTTCTGGCCCTTATAGTGCTAATTTGCATTTATAACAAGCTTGAAGGTGCTGCTGATATTTCGGGTCCATGACCTAATTTTGAAAATCCGGTCTATGACAAATATTTAAATCTATTGAACAATAGAGGGATGAAACCAATAAGTTTTCTTTCTCAGATTACTGTTAGTATCATTTCAAGTTAATGATACTGTGAACTTTTGGTCTGCATAGTTAAAATCTTTCAATATTAAAATAATAAGCACGGGAAAAGTTCCATAAATGGCTGATACAAATGATAGGAGAAAATACCTGTCATAATCATCATGTCTCCTCTGCACAGATTAAATGGCTTGTGGTCAGGAAATGGAAAAGCAATGCTCATTAGATGTCTGATGGGAGGGTTGGTAAATTTATACTGCTTCTTTAACTTGTATTTACAGAACCCTTGTCTATTGAAATGCTCCACATGTATAGGCAGTGATATTCCTTCCTCTTCCATGCTTTTGTAAAACTAAAATGATATTTATTGCTTGCAAGTACTTATGTAATAGGGTTACTATATTTTGAAGTATATTAATGTGTTTTTTGCTTCTTGGTTTATGAAATCTGCTTCATAGTTGGCCAGAGATATTCATCTATCCTGGCAGGTGTGGGGATGGAGAGTAAGAAGAAGACTCTTATAGCAGGAATGCAAATGAAAGATTTGCCATTCAGTTTTTTTTATTTTCAAGTCAGAATTTTTGAGTCCTTAGAAATACTATGTATTGAAAGTTTGATGACACTGAACAGAATATTTTCATTCATTTGGTAGGCTCTCACTATCATGGTAATAGGCAAAACTGACTTGAATTCATTATGGCTTGGGAGAAAGCTAGACATGTCTACATCATTGAAGGTGACTGAACCAGCACATAAGCAACCATGCATGAAGGTTGCTGAATTGAGACATTAGAAGTACCCCACCGAAGAAATAGAAAGGAGACAGATGGCTGACCCTGAAGCCACAGAATGACAAATATAGAAGGACTTGGGAGTAGCTGAGACAGTTATATGGGACGTGTTGGTGCTTGATGGGGCTGATAGAAAAGACGCAATATCCCTGTCTCAGAGTTGAGTTGGAAATTCAGCTACATTATACTTGCTCATATGCCTACATAACAGATAGGTGTAAGGTAGAGAGGGGACATTGCCAAAGAGACTGAGTATCCAGAACAGCAGTCACAGACCTAAAAGAGTCCCTCTCCCCTGTCTCATGTGAGCCCAAACTCATGGCTAATTCATGTGCTAAGAGGTCTTATGCAATTTGGGGGGCCCTCCTTTATAAAATAATACACAATTGAAAATACAAAAATTAAATACTTGGTTTTAGAAGGTAATCATGAAATTAAAGAAAACCGAAGTTGGAACTTTTGGCAATGAGTTGGTCTCTTCCCAGGTTCTATCTTGTTTGGAGAGGGGTGAAATTTTGACTGTTAATCACAAAGAACAGAATTAGTGTAAAGAGACAGTTTGGGTTAGAAGACCCAAAGATTCATGAAGATGCAAGTTTGAATTTTCTCCTTATCCTTCCACACCCAATCTAGCTGGAAGAATGACAAAGATATATTAGTTAAGGAAAATAGCACAAATGTGTAGCATTAGTAAATCATTTTCAACTTTATTGACTTGTCTTTGAGTTAGTGAATTCTACCAATTGTGAGTATCTTAAGAACAGGAACCATATCTCATTCATCTGGCATCTATAACACCCACGGTTATGGATTTTTTATGTTTTTTTCCTATTTTTTTAATTTATTATTAAATCATAGCTGTGTACATTAATGCAGTCATGGGGCACCATACACTGGTTTTATAGACCATTTGACATACCTTCATCACAATGGTTAACATAGCCTTCCTCCAGACTTAATCTTTCCTTGCATGGCTTTATGTCCTTTTTGCAATGTAGTATCTTATTGCCACAAAGAATCTTCTGTTTTTATTTTTTATTTTTGGTATTTTTTATTATTATTTTTTTTTAGTTTTTTTTTTTTTATTAAATCATAGCTGTGTACACTAGTATTATCATGGGGCACCATACACTTGGTTCATAGACCGTTTGACATATTTTCATCACACTAGTTAACATAGTTTTCCTGGCATTTTCTTAGTTATTTTGTATTTTCACAAAGGCTTCCACTTTTTGCCTTCACAAAATTAAAAAGGCTTAAAATTTAACAACAATAACAATGTTTAAGATAGGACCAGAAACAAAAACCTCGCAAAGAACGAACAAAGACAAATACATTCAGAAAAGAAATCAGACGATTGCTGCAATGAGGTATTAAGGAATAATAGTAATAGTAATGCAAAGAAAGTAACATTCACATTGTCAAATAAGAGTATGTCTATTATAGAATTCTTTGACTCTGAGGTTCAGTATGGAGTCATCAATTAACTTCTTATTATTTTTTCCCCAAAGTATCAAAGAATAGACAACTAATATTTATAAATAAAAATAAAAGAATCTTTTTATCAGTATTATGATCTCTATTTTAATATTAATTCTGGTATGTTTAAACTCCAGAAGTGAAGGGATATAAAGAAACTTGTTTAACCTACCTTTCCATCATGGCTGGGAATTTTGGGTTAAGGTTTTTCTGAGATCCCCTTGACCAAGAGGAGATCCAGTCATTCCATGAGAGGCTTAGGATTTTATTTTTAGTTTACAATTCAATCTGTAAAATTGAAGAGGATAATTCCCAAGTTTACTTGGTAAATAAAATAATTAGAAATAGTAAACTGCATATTACATGACATGTAGTAGATTATTATTATTGTTGTTGTTAATTTAAATGCAGTAAATTATGCTGTAAGATTTCATATGCTAAGATATATCCTTTGCCTCTGTGCCTGTAGCTCAAGCAGCTAAGGTGCCAGCCACATACACCAGAACTGGCGGGTTTGAATCCAGCCCGGGCCTGCCAAACATCAAAGACAACTACAATCAAAAGTAGCCATGTTTTGTGGTGGGCGCCTGTAGTCCCAACTATTGTGAGGCTGAGGCAAGAGAATCACTTAAGCCTAGGAATTGGAGGTTGCTGTGAGCTGTGATGCCACACAGCGCTCTACCCAGGACAACAGCTTGAGGCTCTGTCTCAAAAAAAAAAAAAAAAAAAGAAAAAAAGAAAAGTAAAGTAAAAGATACATTCTTAAATTGTTATAATTTATTATAGTAACCACTAGTGGCATAGTCAGAACTGACTCGTGATACAACCATCACTAAAATAGGATACTTATTTTAAAAATCCATTCTTTTATTAGAAATGAAAGTCTTGATTACATAAAAGTGTCAGAAACCAAGTATTTATAATTATGCCCTCAAATTTATTATCTGGAAAGGAAATTGCATTTAAATTTTTATAAGTTTAAAATAGAAAGCAAATGACTTTTCTTTTACTTTTATCACTTCTTATTTTTGATCCTTAATGATTGATTCAATAAGGTAAACACTCTAATTCAAAAAGGCAGAAATTCTAATGTGTTTATTTCATGAAGTTATGCTCTTAAAATGTACGGGAACATTAACTGTGAGCAAAAGCAGGAGGTTTGGGTACTTAAATGAATCCTTATTGTGGATGTATTATATAAACCACACAATTTTGTAATAGCATCATTAAACTCCATGGTACTTGTGATTGTTGTATTGTTCTTGTACGAGTCTTGTTGGCACAGCTCCCAGTAGTGTTGACATTAACATGAGTCGTTTCTATTTTGACATTTTATGGTGTGAGGATGCAGGTATGGAAGAATGATTTTGACATTAAAGCCAAGCCATTCAGATTTATTTGCTTTTTATCAGCAAATGCATGCCTATCAGGATATGTTGACTGATAAAATTTCTTAACATTTAGAAAGTGGCAATATGGTTAATAAAACTGAATCATTACTCCAAGATATGTGCATATGTTTCATCATGGAAATGAATGTATTAAAATTCAAAATAATCGGGCGGCGCCTGTGGCTCAGTCGGTAAGGCGCCGGCCCCATATGCCGAGGGTGGCGGGTTCAAACCCGGCCCCGGCTGAACTGCAACCAAAAAATAGCTGGGCGTTGTGGCGGGGGCCTGTAGTCCCAGCTACTCGGGAGGCTGAGGCAAGAGAATCGCTTATGCCCAGGAGTTGGAGGTTGCTGTGAGCTGTGTGATGCCATGGCACTCTACTGAGGGCCATAAAGTGAGACTCTGTCTCTACAAAAAAAAATAAAAAAATAAAAAAATAAAATTCAAAATAATCATAAATATTATTAGCTTTCCCATTTAAACTTGATGACACAGCAGTGAGACTTTTGTACAAGTGAAATATCTACATTGTGCAATAAACGAGAAACTCATTTTTAGGGATTAAGTTAGAATATTTAAAAAAACTAATTTTGGGAGATTAAGTTTAGAATTTAATAGCTCATTATGTGTAATTATCTTCTGATCTGCTGGGTGTTAACTCGGTAGAAGTATTTAAATAGAAATCCTAGTATGTAAAAGTATAACCAAATCAATTATGAAAGTCAACTCTTGGAAACTTCCGACATAAAATCTGTTGACAAGATATAAATATAAATGCTGTCTTATGGCCTTGAGATCTATTTAAAATGAAAAAAAAGAAACAATTCTCAATAATAGCATCAGCCTTTAAAATGCAAAAATGCATTCTTCATCTTTAGCTTTTACCTAAGGTATACTTTCTGCTGGAGTCTGTGGAATACAGAAATAAATAACATATGATCTCCTCAGGAAGCTTACACTTTAATAGTTTCCCGATTATTTTCCTTCCTCTCTTAGTAGCATTTGATAGAAATGATCCCTTCCTCCTGAAATCCTGTATTTGCTTTGGTAACAAAGGAGTATTCCAGTTTCTTCATATATCTCTGAATTGTCTTTGTTTCACTCCACAAGATTTGAACTTACTGGGGATATTAACTCATTGTGTTCCTATACAGGTTTTAGGTTGACTGTTCTTGCTTAGGAGTGGTATTACATTAAAATTAGATTTTTATTTAAATCTATAGCTATTTGAATATAATGAAGGTTCATAAGAGTAATACACATGAGTAAAGTAATTGTCTGAAAACCAAAGGAAAATGTTTTCTTTCCAAACAAAAGAGCTTTATGTAGGCAGTATGATTTTTTCCCAGTAGCTTACACTGGCTCCGGGCTACATCATACTTAACAGCTCTAGAACTGTGGTCACTGTTCCCACCCCAAGAATTCCCTTCCTTTCTTGTCTCTTCTCATTCATCCATATTATCTTCAAGGTCTGAGTTTCAAAAATCATTTTAAACTTCCTTTCTTCGTTTTCCCCCATGCTTCTCAGTAAGCATAGGACTGCCAACTCTGAGGTTATCTCCAGAGTTGAGCACTAGATATAGCATTCTTTTCTGTTAAATGCTTATTGGTGAGTGTGTTTTATCCTTATTAATTTAGATCCCAAAACCCAAATCTCCATCAGGAAACACTCTTGCCAAAATGTAGTAGATTTTTATTTGGTGGCTTTGGTAGTGATGGGTATTCATATGTAGAGTTCAGATAAAATTATTTCAAGAAATTTGACAGTGATAAAAATGTGTGCAAAATTATATATAATCATATATATGTATACAGGTTATAATATACGTGTGGATAGATAGATAGATAGTTATAGTATAATCTGAAGCCTGATAATGTGATGCTTCCAGATTTATTTTTATTTCTTAGAATTACTTTGGCAGTTTAGGGTTTTTTTTATGGTTCCATATGAAATGAAGTACTATTTTTTCAAGTTCTTCAAAGTATTGCATTGGTGCCTTGATGGGGATTGCATTAAATCTGCAGATCACTGAGGGTAGTATGGACATTTTAACAACAATGATTTGTCCCATCCTTCACAGTAGCTTCAACAAAATTTTAACTTTCAAAATTAAAATTTAACAGATATAAAAACATGACATTGCCAGAATAATTGAATTAAGGGTCAATCCTAATGACAGATAAATTGTATTATATTAAATAATTTGGGTTTTTCTTTTTTAACTTTAGTGCCCAAGGCGGATGTGTTTCCCATGTACTTCCTGAATTTCTACTCGAACCAGAAGACTTTAAGAAATGGAGTGAAATTACAGTAAGGAAATATAATTTCTAGGAACAATCTACACATTTGTTATTATATGTACTGGTATTTGGTCTTTGTCAGAAGATCTCGTTTCAGAATCTTTGATTTTTACGTATGAGCTATTCTACAGCTCATGCGTTTCTGGACAACCCATACTTTCCAGGCATTTGTCAAAAAATTGATTACATGGCTTTCTTAAATACATGAGTAATTACTTCTTAGAAGAATTTATAAATGAAGAATGAGGTGGAGTTACGTAATTTTTTTAAATGAATTTCTAGGACATGTATTTCAAGGAAAATACTAGCAAACTTTACTACTACTTGCCATTTCCCTCCTTTAGTTTAAGGAGAGAATAGAGAGAAATTAGAAAAAAATACATAGTTTTCTTAAGAGACACAGTTCATTTTCTGGAAACCTTCTGCGAGGGGAATTATTTTTGAGGAGCTTGCAGGCTTTAAGGCAACTCTATTTTTGGCACTGTCACTCTGCTTGCCGCGTGCATTGTGTAGGAGAACCAAGTGCTTTTCTGTTCTCCAGCCTTATGCTCAGGTGGCCTAATATGTATGGCTCTATTTGGGCTCATGGTTCAGAAGAACTTAGTATCTTGTTTTGCCCTTTCCACTGAAGAGTGAGCTATTAGATGCTCTGAATGAATAAATATTACCTAAATAAGAGACTGTGTGCTCCACAAAGTTACCTATGTTGATAGTGTGTACTGTGGGCACATGTGTATTTAAAAAAAAACAACTTATATGCTAAGTCTTAAAATTTTACACTTAGGTTACCTTAAGATTCGAATTAATGCTTTACCATTTTATTTCTTAAAGTGTTCCAATAGTTCTGTACCAGCGAGTTCCAAAAAAACTATGGAGAAATGTTCCGTGGCTGCAGAAATGGCTGACTTTGAAGCCCGGAGTAAACGGGCATGGACAGATGTATTTCTTCAGATATATAAGGTAATATTTACACTATGGTTTGCTCCCAGTTAGATCATCTGCGAGTTGTGTTTCTCCATGTGTTCTATCTAAAGCACCAGGCACGGTATTAAATCAGAAGTGGATTGGCAGTTTCACTTGAAAAAGTAAACAATGTCGAGATGTGCTGAGATGCATTTCACTGGTTAGAAATGAAAAGTTATGATTTTCACAAAAATCCCTTTAGGTTTTGACTAACTGTTGCATCCACAGAGGTCATTTAAGTACTCCAGGGTTGCTTTTTCTTTCTTTTGTTTCTCTATAGTTCTTCTTGGCTAGTAGATAACAAAATATAGCTTATTTCCCTCAAGTCAGATTTTGTGTGATTTGGTTATTCATGCTTATTAAATTTGCTGTACAATTGTAGTCATTGTCTTGCACTGTATTCCCAGGTCACAAAGGTGCTTTGATGGCTAATGGGTCATTGAAACATAAGAGAAGTAAAAAAAAAAAAATAATAACAGAAACATTCAAATGCATGATGCTGTTTTAAATGTTAAACTACAAGCACAGTTCCTATGTGAACATAATGGATGATTCTGTATGTGCTAATAGAAATAAATGTGATATTTATTACAAAAGACTCTGGAAAAGAAAAATATCATCAGAAATAAATATCTGAATAAGATGAATGAACTTGTCATTCATTTTCCCCCACCATATTGTCTGTCATAATTTTTTTATTTTAATAATGACACAATTATATTAAGTAATTGTTATTTTCAAACATAAAGAATTGTCTTTTTTCATATTTTCCCCTAATCAGTTCAAAATGCCAATATAACTTTTTACAAATAGAATATTCCTTGCTAAAGATAGGCAAGACTCCAACTCACCAGAGGCAGTATTCACACTTGCATTTGCATCAGCTAGGTATCAAGTAGGATGGTGACCACAGGACTCATTAAGTTGTAGAGGCCTATTTCCCATCCAAATGGTACTCAGACACTGGATTTTTTTTTTTTTTTAGCTTTTAATAGTTTTTTTTTTCCTCATTGTCTTGTGTAGAACTATTATTTCTCTTGTCTTTTATTACTGTTATCATCACACCTACTTACAGTAGTTCTTTTTCCTATTGCTTTATATAACCTAAGAAACTAGACATCCAAACTTTTTAAAAATTTCTATAAAATAAAAACAGGTTCCAACTTAGTCACAAATAGATTTTTAAAAAAATAAGTGGAAGAAAGTTAACACATAGACTTTGAGATGTCAAGGATTGTAAGACAAAGTATTAATATAGCAAAATCTATGTTCTATGAGTATTTTTTCCATATAGTTGAGATTTGGATAGATAAGATATTACTGCATGTGCTTTCCTTTTTATTTTTGTTGTAACACAATAGGGGTTTATATTAGGTATGATGTTCTAAAGTCTGCTTTCTATAGCCATAATTGCAGATGTGAGCATTCTTTAATCTTTTAAGAAAATTTCCCTCTGTTAGGCACTAAGCCTGTGGAAAAACTCAGCTTCCAGATTGCAATGCCTTACTTATCTTTGCATATATGGAAGAATATGTTGGAAATATTACCTTTTGCATCATTAGTCATATAGAGCTTACTCTCTGCACCAGCATCAGGGTCTTGGGTTTAGTGTGATAATAAAAACAGTGAAATATAGTAGATTTCACACAGAAACATGTTTGCTTAGCTTTACAAAAGTACACAAGAGACAGGTTGTAACCCTAACCCAGAATGCACAGCAAAAGCAAAGCCAAGGCCTTGTGACTCAGGGCATAGCTTCCACTCACTCCACACTCAAACAGAAATGGTCACTATAGATGGAGTATACTGGTCATGGATCATTTCAATTCAAGGAAGCCATACAGGCTTAGGTCTTTTCAGCTTTCTAGTCATGTGGCAACCTCAGGGTAATGAGTAGTCACTCAGTAGAAAATCTTGACAGTGAGGTATGACTGCTTGGTCCAGTACACAATCTTCATTTGCATTCTTACTTAACTTGGACTCCAACAAAGTGTTAAACCATCTGGCATCTCTAAGTCTAAAGAAAGTTCTTAAATTGGCTGTTGATTCTTTTCTTGTGGTCAACATAGGCCTAATCAAAATGATTCTTCAGAACAAATCCAAATATTTAAATAGTCTAAAACAATCCAGAATTTTTTTTTTTTTGTGGTTTTTGGCCAGGGCTGGGTTTGAACCCACCACCTCTGGCATATGGGACCGGCGCCCTACTCCTTGAGCCGCAGGCACCGCCACAATCCAGAATTTTTTATAGACAATTAAAAAGTAAAAATTATCACCTGCTTTCTAGACCAATAGATAAAAAACACATCATTTTTTAGTGTTATCATTGAAAAACAACATTTGCAAATATAATAGCAAAGTTCATGAGGAACAGGAAGTAGACATGACAGTAATGTGATAATGGTCAATATATGCAAGTATATACTTTTAGTAGTATTGTCATTGTTCTTAAGACTTTAAATTGCTCTATGGTGATATGGTAAGATAGTCAAGGAGTGTGTTCCTTCATGTGGCCAATCTATTGACTTTGTGCTTTCACTCACATGTCTTGAATTACATGTTTTTAACGAAATGAAGGACATATCTGGTAATGTTTTGTGAAGGCAGGAAAAATTTTAATGAGTATGACTAGCTAAAACATTTACCCAAATTTTATCAATTGACTCGCGTAGCTACTAACAAGGCATCTGGTCTTTGTAATCCTTATTTCATTTCTTCAGCTCATGCTTGGTGTGGTTTGCATGCTAACCAACAAATAGTAAAAATTCTTGCCCAAGGTGTATTTGATTTTGTATGTGTTGGGGTCTTGTACTTTGTATACATTTACACTTTTATTCTTCATTTTATTTTATTGAGAATTTATTTTTAAAGTATTTTACAAAGGTATCATTCTATGGAAAAATGAAAACAAACAGGTCTTTCATCACTTATGTTATCAGAAACACTGCTATAGAATTAAGTACTCAGAGTGGTGGCTCTTTCTATATTAAAGTTTCCACCCATAATCTATATAGGTTCATCATTAAATCTGTATTCTTAGTCAAAGGTCACTTGCAGATATTGTCTCATTTTCAGAGTAGAGGTGACAGATGACAGATGAATCCTGAGCCCCCTCAAGTCATTAGGCCCATACATTTATCTTGTCAGTTGTACTCAGATAATTCATCATTTGGTATTACCCAGGAAGGGGTGGGGGTCCTTTTAAAAAGGGTATTAATTGCATTTTAGAGTATATTAGATTTGACATTTAGGACTTCTAGACCATATAACTGCCAGAATGATAAAAGAAGGCAGTTCTGTTATACTTCTATCAAAAATGCTAAAATGATGCAATTCACATTTGTGGATGGCTGTTCTCACCAGACATATGCCAGATAAATAGCCAATAATCAGAAATTAACTTTTAGATAGAATTTTAGAATAATTCTCATGGCAAAGTGAAGAATGCCTTTGGGATTCCCATAGGTATTTTAATCATTTTTAAACTAATTGTTGAGACACTACATAGCATGGATATGTATCATGTGAAAAAGAGCAATTTTTTCCAAAGTTACAATTAACATATACTTGACTATGGAAGTATTTGTCTAAGGTTATGTTCCCCTGAAAGCAGACTCTGAGACAAGTACTTGAGTGCAAGTATCAATAGTTTATTTCAGAGGTGATCCCAAGAAGCATGGTGGATATCATTCTTCTAAGTGAAGTTTTGCAAGAATGGAAAACAAATACCACATGTAATCACTATTAAACTGGAACTAATTGATCAACACCCATGTTCACATTTGGTATAAAACTCAATGGAAACAAACAGGTGGGGGGGGAGGAAAGGAGGGGTAAATTCATATCTGATGGGTACAGTGCACGCTATCTGGGTGATGGGCACACCTACAACTTTAACTCAAACTGTACACAAGCAATTCATGTAACCAAAAGATTGGTACCACTGTAATATTCTTAAATAAAAATTTAAAAATTATATACTAACTAAAAAAATAGTAGAGTAGTGAAACAGCATATAATAAAGCCAATAACAAATATGGTTTCCAGCAGGTTCCACTGTGGGCAACTGAAGCTCAGTCCCTCTGGGGATATATGAGAGACATTGTAGAAGACATCTCATTTACTCTGAGTGTTGAGTAATCTGGAGTATTTACCAGTTCCCTGATTATCTTTGGTAGACTTTTTTTTTTTGAGTCATTATCCTCTGCCACTCCTAACTTCCCTTCTGTGAGCTAAGTGTGCTGTATATAGTGAGGTAGCAGATCACAAGCTATTCATCTCATCCAGATCCTGGAACCAACTGCTAGTAGATTGTCACTTTTAGTAGCTCTGTACTTTATTGCTCTACTGATCAGACACAGAGTTCTTTATTGAATCTGAACATTGCTTATTTTTAAAATGCGGAGGTATTGCTTCATAATAAAACATTTGGTATACATCTAGCAAATATAATGTAAATATGCCACACTTCACTTCATTATATAGGATAAACAATAGGACAAATTACAAATTCTTGTAAACTCACTGTGTCACCCTGTGTAGAATGACATGGTGTCATCGAGGCTCACAGCAATCTCAAACTCTTGAGCGCAAGCCATCCTCTTGCCTCAACCTTCTGAGTAGCTGGGACTATAGGCGCCCGCCACAATGCCCAGCCCACTTTTGTCATCTTAAAAATAGACCTCTTCAATTAGTATCAGTGCCAAAATAAGTATTGACTTGATAACATTACTTTGACTCTGAAAATTTTATTTTTCTAAATTGCATGAGCCAGCATAGAAATAAGACAGGCATTTCACACCATTGTGTTATAAATGAATTGACAGTCTAATAGAACTGTCCTCAAATGCAGTTATTCTTTCTAATTGGGTAGTAACACTCATATAAATTATATGTTGTGGTGTTGTATAGAATAAATGCTATACAAGCAAAAGTTAAGAATTGAAAATGAGCAGTAGTGAAATACATTTGATCTGTTCTTTCGGTCTTGCCTGGATACATAAAATACTGGTGGCTTCTTTTATTTATATATACTTGTCATATTTTTTCATTTACTCTTAAATATTAATTTGTTATTTTTTCCATTTGAGTCTAATTCAAATTATTTCACTCTCTTTCTCAATTTCAGATTCTGATTCTATCCCGGGTTGTACCATATGGCAACAGTAGTATGCCTCCAAGATCTATGCTAACTTCACCAAAAATCAATCCTTGTTTTGTATCCAGCAATATATATTCGAATTCTGAAAGAATTCTACTTAGTTGGTTAAACACAAATTATGAGAATACTCGTCACATTATATGGAAAAATTGTCACAGAGGTAAAATGTTACTTGTTTCTTTAAATAAATTATTTGCAGTTGTAGCGGGATGATAGAAAAGCCATGGATCCACACTCAGAATCAATGGATTCTAGCCATAAATCCAACACTACTCTCTGTTTTACAAAAGGGAGGCCCACTTAACATTGTCAAGAAAAGTTTCTTCCCATGTAAATGCTTCTTTCACTTATTTTGAAAAACAAATGATAAAAAATGTATGAGGTCAGGCAATTAAGTTCGCAAACTCATCCTAGAAAAAGTGCTTTGAAGGGTATACTAAGTGTTGGTGTCAGTACACAGCTTCCCAAGGGGGGGAGTACTTTGAATGTGACCATAGTGATAGTCAGCAATGAGGTACGTAATAATTTCTCTAGGATGAGTTCAAAAACTGAATTGTCCAACCTCGTATGTAGAGATGCTCTAGAAATAAAAGATAGTACTAATCATTGCTGACATTTTCAACTGTGTTAAGAATCAGATACAGGTGACACTGCTTAAATCTTGTAAATAATTAGTTGAGATCAAGTGAAATTTGACGAGAAAAACAGCTTACATATTATATGAGGCTAATGTTGGAAATCACTAAGTATAGTGTTTCCTGAGTCTTTTTGAGGGGTTAAGTCACATTAGCTTCATATACTGAGACATGTAGATGTTCACAGATAGACAAGCCCTAGGGTCCAGGTGTGTACTCCCTTGTTCTACTTTTGCAGGATAAAGCTTTATAAATTCCTAGCCAAAGCATCTTAAGCTATTTTTGAAAAGTTTCTGTTGCCAATATAGCAGTGCATTTTTCTTTATTATAAGTATTGATTATAATAAGACAATGTGCATAGTTGTTTTTCTTTAGCTGCAATTCAGCTCCTCTCTTTCAACTACATACAAACTATTATGTTCAGAGTACACTGTGTTTGACAACATAAAATAAATTACTTTTTATACTCAACCCTCATAATTTAATCCAAATTTTAGAAGTAAGAAGTAAGAAGTTTAAAATGAGACTTTGAATTAAAGTTGCTGTTAACTTGCAGGTACTACTTTATGAAACACTTTACAAAACAAAGTTGAAAGAGATATATTGATATATTGGTATTTGAGAACAGTAGAGATGAAATGTTTTATTACCTTTCATATGATATGCTGAACTTCTCAAAATTTGTATCTTGTAAAACTCCATTTCCCACAATAAAATATATAATAAACAAAGTGAAAATACGCACGTTAAGCACTACGGAGGGTTACAAAAACATACCAAAAACATGCTGTTTTGGTTACTGTAGCTTTGCAATACAGCTTGAAGTCTGATAAAATGATACCTCCAACCTTGTTCTCATAACGTAAAGTTGCCTTGGCTATTTGAGATCTTTTCTGGTTCCATATGAGGTATAGAACTATTTTTTTTTCTAGATATGCCAAAAATAACATTGGTATTTTAATGGTATTGTATTGGATCTGTAAATTACTTTAGCAATGTTGACTCTGCTGAACCATGAGCATGGTAAATTTGTCCATCTGTTTGCATCCTCTGTAATTTCTTTCCTCAGTGCTTTATAATTCTCCCTCCAGATGTCTTTCATCTCCTTTGTTAAGTATATTCTTAGGCATTTTATTTTCTTTGTTGCTACTGATGAAGGGAATTATGTCTTTTATTCGATACTCAGCTTGTCTGTTGTTGGCATATAAGAAAGCTACTGATTTGTGTACATTGATTTCATAGTCTGAGACTTTACTGAATTTATTTATCAATTCCAGGAATCTCTTAGTTGAATCTTTGTGGTTTACTAGATATAAGATCATGTCTTTAGCAAAGAGCAATATTTTTATTGTATTTTAATATGTGCTAATTTAAGAATCTCTTCCCCTTCTCCAGTACTGACTATTTGTAAAATTGGTTGCTTTATTTATGTGCAAGGTTTCCACGATTGACATTGTTCTAATAGAAATTTGGAAAAAATAATGCAGAGAAAAATTTCTAGAAAACAGATTATTTTAAAAAATCCATAAAAATTGTACAAATATTCACAATTGCATTGAACACAACAGGGAACTCAGAACAATGAAAGTATATAACAAAATTATTTATGATGAACATGGAATTTCAAAATCCATAATAAATATTAGTTCATTCAGGAAATAGTGGTAGGTCAATTAGCTAACATTTTGGAGTTTAGGTAAATTTATCTCTCTACTACATACCGCATACCAAAAATGAATTCTAAACACAGGAAAAACTATTAAATATAAAAACTAAGACCATAAATTAACTTGGAAAAACAGAGTGAATCTATCTCATTTTTGTATAATTTATTTTAAATAATTATAACAAGGACAGAGCCACTAAAAATGCCATCTGTTTAACAACTATCTATTAATCACCAATTTATATTCTTAGCACCATTCTAGGGATTAGGGATGTAGCAGTGAATGAAAGATCCAAAATCCCTTCTTCATGTCAGCTTAATTCAAATAAAAAGAAGGAAGTCAGCTGTGTGGGCGTTGGAAATTAGTCTGGTCTCTTGACTGACAAGTGGGAATTATTATCACTCAAAACATCTTCACAAGTTGACTAAATTAAAATTTCATTACCTTTATGGTTGGAGCCTTTAGTTACTTATTAAACAAAAAAATTAAAAAATAAAATATATTATTTAAGTATAGACATACATTCATAGACATATAATTTAGCATTTTAAAAGCATAGAACAATTATGTAAGTAAATACACATCCATTCAGCAACTGTTTTATCAATGTTGCTGTGCCTCACTCCAGTGATTTACAATTCAGTTCTCTTCTGTTCCTTGTCCCATCCTCAGGACAAACCATTACCCTTTCTAACGGTCAGGGAAGTAGCAGTATTTGTGATATCATTGTAAATAGGATCTTAAGGAATGAGGCAGGGGCAGCGCCTGTGGCTCAAAGCGGTGGGGCGCTGATCCCTTATGCTGGAGGTGGCGGATTCAAACCCAGCCCCGGCCAAAAACGAAAAAAAAAAAAAAAAAAGCCTTTAAGGAATGAGGCAGACAGACAACCATGGTATTCTCAAAGTTATTGTGCAGATAATTTAATTTTGACGCATTCTTTTCTTTTTATCTATTATCTAAAATTCATAATTTTAACTATAAAATGATCGTTATGTTCAGTCAGTCCCAGACTTTAGGTATGTCATCTGTATTCTTCTAGTATTTATCTTTCTCACAAAATACTCAAGAAATTACAAATGTTATTTAATTTTTTGAAGGGAAAAATCTAGGATTATTTATAAAAGAACCACACGGCTTTTCAGCCTTGTGGCTGATCAGTGCACGAATGTAAAATTTCATTTCCATATACTGGCTGTAAACAGTTGAAATCTGAAATGAAAATATGCTATTTAACATAGAACCATAGAATGAAATGCCTAAATATAAACATTCTAAAATATGTGCTGAAAACTACAAAGCACTGATGAGAGAAATCAAAGAAAACTTAATACAGAAATATGTCATGTATATAGTGTTAGAAGATTCAATATTGTTAGGATATCAAATCTGTATATAGATTAAATGCAACACCAATAAAAATCCCATCACATTCTTTGTAGATAAGTTTATATTAAAGCACATATGCATATGTGTGTATAAAAGCATCATCACTACAATAGCTAAAATGATTTTGAAAAAGTGAAAGAAATTTAGAAACTACAATAATCAGGACTGTCTGGTAAAGGGTAGATGTATGATCAAAGGAATAGAATAGAGAGACAAAGAATAGACCTACACAAATATAATCAATTGATTTTTTTGTTGTTGTAAAAGTGCAAAGGCAAGTCAGTCAAAGGATAGTATTTGCAACAAACAGAGCTTGAACAATTGAAGGTACATATGCAAGAAAAGGAGCCTGGTAGTATACCTCTGTACCTCATACTAAAGTCATTTCAAAGTGGAACATAGACATAAATATAAAATATAAAATTACAAAACTTCTAGAAAAAACATAGGATAGTATTAGCATAACCAGGGGTTAAACAAATAATTCTCAGATATAAAGCCAGAGTGTAATCAATTAAAAAATAGTAGTATATTGGACTTTGCCATACTAAAATTTCTGCTTTATAAAGGACACTGATGAATGAATGAAAAGACAAGCTGTAGACTTAGAGAACATATTTTTGATTCACATATCCCACAGATTTCTTGTATACAGAATATACAAGAAATTCTCCAAAGCCAACAGGAAAATGCATAACCTGATTTGAAATACAATCAAAAGTTATGAGCAAATACTTCATAAAAAAATAGAGAGGTGGAAAATCATCATCTAAAAATCGTTCAGTGCAATTACTAGTTCCAGCAATTGCTTTTCTAGGTATTTACTCAAGAGAAATTAGAACAGATGGTCACAATAAGTTCTGCATGTGAAAGTTATAGATTTTCATGATTGTTCCCAAATTGAGAACAAGCCATATCCCTTCAGTCAGTGAATGGATATGCAGTATGTGGTACATCCATAAAATACAATGCTACTCCGCATTGAAAAGGAAATAAACACCCTATTGATTCACACAACATGGATGTATCTTAAATACACTTCACCAAGTAAAAAGGCCAGATCCACAGAACTACATAAGACCATGATATTGTATAAGCCCATGTACATGATATTGTATAAGCCCATGATTATGTCATTTTGAGAAAAGTGAAATTATAAGGATGAAAAACACATGTGCTTGCCAAGAGCTAACAGATGAGGGTAGGAATTGACTATAAAGGTGCAGCACATCAGAAATTTGGGGGTTATAAGACTTTTCTGTACATAAATGTTGTGATGAATACATGTAAACATATCCCTAAAATTCCTATAAGTGTACAGTACAAAGAGTGATGTTAGTATATATAATTTCAAAAAAAATCAACCAAGATATGAAAGTAATCCAGGATAGAATGCAGACTTTATTTTTTCTCTATTGCCAGCTGTGCTATTTATTGATTGATTGATTGATTGTTAAATCATAGCTGTGTACATTAGTGCAATCGCCTGTACCCATTCTAAGATGCACCATAGATGTGGCCCCACCCATTACACTCCCTCCACCAAAACCTCTCCCCTCCCTTCCCCTTCCTTGGCCCTTTCCCCATAGTCTTGTGCTATAGTTGGGTTATAATCTTCATGTGAAAGCTATAATTTAGCTTCATAGTAGGGCTGAGTACATTGGATACTTTTTCTTCCATTCCTGAGATACTTTGCTAAGAAGAATATGTTCCAGCTCCATCCTTGTAAACACGAAAGAGGTAAAGTCTCCATCTTTCTTTAAGGCTGCATAGTATTCCATGGTATACATGTACCACAATTTGCTAGTCCATTCGTGGGTCGATGGGCACTTGGGCTTCTTCCATGACTTAGCAATTATGAATTGGGCTGCAATAAACATTCTGGTACAGATGTCTTTGTTATATTGTGACTTTTGGCCTTCTGGGTATAAACCTAGTAAAGGAATTATAGGATCGGATGGCAGGTATATTTTTAGGTCTCTAAGAGTTCTCCAAACATCCTTCCAGAAGGAATGTATTAGTGGGCATTCCCACCAGCAGTGTAGAAGTGTGCTCTTTCCTCCACATCCACGCCAACATCTCCGGTTTTGGGATTTTGTTATGTGGGCTACTCTTACTGGGGTTAGATGATATTTCAGAGTAGTTTTGATTTGCATTTCTCTGATGATTAAGGATGATGAGCTTTTTTTCATGTGTTTGTCGATCATGCATCTGTCTTCTTTAGAGAAGTTTCTCTTCAAGTCCCTTGCCCACCCTGAGATGGGGTCACGTGTTCTTTTCTTGTTAATACGTTTGAGTTCTCTGTGGATTCTGTTTATTAGACCTTTATCAGAGGTATAACCTGCAAATATTTTCTCCCATTCTGAGGGCTGTCTGCTTGCTTTATTTACTATGTTCTTGGCTGTACAGAAACTTTTTAGTTTGATCAGGTCCCAGTAGTGTATTTTTGATACTGCTTCAATTGCCTGGGGAATCCTCCTCATAAAATATTCCCCAGGCCGATTCCTTCAAGAGTTTTCCCTGCACTTTCTTCAAGTATTTTTATAGTTTCATGTCTTAAGTTTAAATCTTTTATCCAGTGAGAGTCTATCTTAGTTAATGGTGAAAGGTGTGGGTCCAGTTTCAATCTTCTACAGGTTGCCAGCCAGTTCACCCAGCACCATTTGTTAAATAGGGAATCTTTTCCCCACTGAATGTTTTTAATTGGCTTCTCAAAGATCAAATAAAATAACGGTAAGTAGCTGGATCCATCTCTTGGTTCTCTATTCTGTTCCAGACATCTACTTCTCTGCTTTTGTGCCAGTACCATGCTGTTTTGATCACTATGGATTTATAGTACAGTCTCAGATCCGGTAGCGTGATTCCTCCTGATTTGTTTTTATTGCTCAGTAATGTTTTGGCTATTCAAGGTTTTTTCTGATTCCATATAAAATGAAGTATTATTTTTTCAAGATCTTTTATAAAGTATGACAATGGAGCTTTAATAGGAATTGCATTAAAATTATATATTGCTTTGGGCAGTATGGACATTTTAACAATGTTGATTCTTCCCAGCCATGAGCATGGTATGTTTTTCCATCTATTAACATCTTCAGCTATTTCTTTTCTTAGAGTTTCATAGTTCTCTTTGTAGAGATCTTTCGCGTCCTTTGTTAGGTATACTCCCAAATATTTCATCTTCTTTGGCACTACTGTGAAAGGAAGAGTCCTTGACTGTTTGTTCGGCTTGGTTATTGTTGATATATATAAAGGCTACAGATTTATGGGTGTTGATTTATATACATTGCTATATTCCTTGATCACTTCTAAAAGTTTTGTAGTAGAATCCCTAGTGTTTTCCAGATATACGATCATATCATCTGCGAAGAGTGAAAGTTTGATCTCTTCTGATCCTATGTGGATACCTTTGATTGCCTTTTCTTCCCTAATTGCAATGGCTAAAACTTCCATTACAATGTTAAAGAGCAATGGAGACAATGGGCAGCCTTGTCTGGTTCCTGATCTAAGTGGAAATGGTTTCAATTTAACTCCATTCAATACGATATTGGCTGTGGGTTTGCTGTAGATGGCCTCTATTAGTTTAAGAAATGTCCCTTCTATACCAAAGAATGCAGACTTTGACCAGAAAATCTTCCTGGATTACAAATGTTTGACAGCCTCATTGCTGGTAATGAAGAAGAGAGGCGCTAACTTACTAATTGAAAATGATGCTGTGACTGCATACTCTAAAGATAGAAAGAACTGCACATACACATTTTGTTTCTCACAAGGGCATCGCTTTGCAATTCTGAAAGCACTTATGTGTATACTAGGGTTGAACAAATAAGTAAGTATATTGTAGATAATGAGAGCCAGATTTTTCACCATTGATGTAAAAAGGGAGAAGGTCATAATGAATTTTGTGGTGATGGATTGCTGTTGCTGGAGTTGGAAATAACAGGATAACACTTAGTGTGTGCTCTTTTATTATCTGTGTATTGCCTTTGGTTGGCAAATGTTTCCTTAGTTGGTTTCCTATTATGGATGTGATCTTTCCTCAACATGTTGTTAAACTCCTTCAGGGGAATTTGTAACCCGTTTTAATTTCCGTGAAAGATGAGTTTGTGATATCTGGTGGATACAGTTTATGTCCACTGCTAACCGACTCATTCACTATCAGTGTAAAAGCTTAGAAATTTTCCTTTTTCAAATCAAAAGTTATGATCATTGCTTCTAGTCCATAGAATAATAAATATTGGCTACAAAAGCAAAACCTTTTGTTTTTATTGACAGTCATGGGTGGCAACTAACTATACATTAAGAGGAAACATTTAGATTAATTAAGAGGGTAAGCCTTAAGTGTTCTCACCCCAATCATCCCGCCCCTGACATGCCACAAAATGGTATCCATGTGAAAGGATGGGTAGGTTAGTTATCTTGATTATGGGAATAATTACAAAGGGCATACTTATCAAAACAACATGTACACCTTAAGTACATGCAATTTTTATCAATTATAAAGCTAAAAAAAGAGAAGCACATTTAGGTCATCATTATTCCTTGAGCCTGTGCATTTAACTTTGTATTGAATCTTGTATCAGACAAAAAGTTATTTATAAGTTTCTATCAGGAAAAAAACTACTTTGAAAAATATCTTGTCCAGTGTTGTTTGCTATGTATTACTTGAAAATACTTAGTGATCTGTGTTTGTTAGACTGATTTTGTGATGCTATGATTTAGAAATCCTGTAGAATTTCAGATGAAAAAGTATTGGGAGCTTTCTGTGAAGTATGCAGGGCCTCAGTGATTCCAGAGAAAACTGTTAGTTACTTCCTGGTATAATGTAATCCTGGTTTGTGGGGTAGTGCCTGTGGCTCAGTGGGTAGGGCGGTGGCCCCATATACCACGGGTGGTGGGCACCTGTAGTCCCAGCTACTCGGGAGGCAAGAGAATCACCTAATCCCAGGAGTTGAAGGTTGCTGTGAACTGTGCCATGGTAAAGTGAGATTGTGTCTCAAAAAAAAAAAAATCCTGGTTTGTGAAGTTAATGTACCGTCATGTTTTTTTCTTCACAAAAAATGGGAATCATGTCCTATGTACTCAATCTTGATATGAGGACAATTAATGACAATTAAGGTTATGGGGGGTAAGCAGAAAGAGGGATGGAGGGAGGGGGGTGGGGCCTTAGTGTGTGTCACACTTTATGGGGGCAAGACATGATTGCAAGAGGGACTTTACCTAACAATTGCAATCAGTGTAACTGGCTCAATGAATCCCCAACAATAAAAAAAAAAAGAAGAAGAAAAAAAAAAAATGGGAATCAAAGAATTTGACAGTATTTATGAAAATCACCCATTTCCCCCCTTATTTTCAGATAAGCAATCACCTCAAAACATGAAGAATCTAGTATCTTTTAGAAATTTTTTACAAAAGCAAATGTTTCATTTAACACAGCAGTAATTTCCACTATTTAAATCACCCTACACTTAGTATAGGCCAGTATTTCAGTTATTCATTTATCCAGTTGTTGTCACATTTTGTTCCAATCTTACCATAATAATTGAGTCTGTAATTGAGAATTCTTTTTTTTTTTTTTTTTGAGACAGAGTCTCACTTTGTCACCCTCAGTAGAGTGCTGTGGCGTCACAGCTTACAGCACCCTCCAGCTCTTGGGTTTAGGCAATTCTCTTGCCTCAGCCTCCCGAGTAGCTAGGACTACAAGTGCCCGCCACAACGCCTGGCTATTTTTTTTTTTATTGCACTTTGGCCAGGGCTGGGTTTGAACCCGCCACCCTCGGTATATGGGGCCGGTGCCCTACTCACTGAGCCACGGCCCCGCCCGAGAATTCCTTTTATTACCCCTCCATCTTGTATTGTCATTTACAGGTCAGTTTTTGTTTCTTTAAACCATAATTCTCCCCTTCTACATACTTACCCTTCATGAGGAGTAATTTCTGCAACAAACAGAAACTGGTACAAGTAATTACATGCCTCTTGGGCTTCCTTACCCATGTTGATGATCATTGATCAAACATTTGAACCTCTATCTAGGCACTCAATGAAAATGGCTAACTTTGAAATATTGGATTTCTCTTCTATTACTATATGTATTGTAGTATATTTGTCATTGATACAGAAATAATAGCGAAAGCTTGAAGTTGCTTGTAAAGCCTATGGATAACTTTAACAGTATCAAACCTAGAAAGAAGTTCAAAATTTGTTTTTATTGTCAAAATAATATGCTTTTTGTTTTTCTAGCAAAAGCAACATTTTCTTTGACTAATGCTCAAATTTCTACTAAGATATCTTTGAACAAAGTAAAACTATGGTTAAATTTACTCTCCTTTTTTTTTTGAAACAGACATTATTCCCTCTGAGAAATGGATAGTAAATTTTGACACAGACCTTTCAGATGGCATTGTTTTGGCAACACAGCTGGGTGCCTACTGTCCATTTTTGGTAAGAATCATTTTTATGCACAACAGTCTTCCTGTTATTTGAAAGGACTTAATGATTAAAATTTGAAGTGTCATTTCTGTAAATGTCTTAATTTTGAGTCATACACCTGATATTCTTGCATTTTGATAGCAATAATCTACTGCTAACATATGTTAATATTTAAATCATTCTTCGCTGAACTACAAAGAACACTAAAAAGCAGCAATTTTTAATCCATTACCAAAAGGTTTTGTTACTGTCTTTTCCAGATTGAGACTCATTTTATAAATATGTACACAAGACCACACTGTCCAGAACAGTATCTACATAATGGCCTTGTTGTTTTAAATGCTTTCCGTGAAATTGGCTTCGACATGAACATAGAGGTGGGTTCCTTCATATGACACATTCTAAAGACATTTTGTAATTTTCTATTGTTAGTTTATTATTAATATTGATTTGTTCATAATTTTTCATCTGAATTTAAACACTTTTCGTAAGTTACTATTCAAATATGGAAATTGAAATATGACTCCACAGAAATCTACTAGATATTTTTAAATGTATGTAATTATTTATATTCAGCTGTGGATAGTAAGAAAGTACTTCTTTTTTTTATTGAATCATAACTGTATACATTGATATGATCATGGGGCATCATACACTCGCTTCATAGACCATTTGACACATTTTTATCACAATGGTTAACATAGCCTTTCCGGCGTTATCTCAGTTACTGTGCCAAAACATTTACATTCTACACATACCAAGTTTCGCAAATACCCCTGTAAGATACACCACAGGTGTGATCCCACTGATCCCCCTCCCTCTACTCACCATCCCCCCCATTTCCCACTTCCCCCTATTGTTAGGTTGTAACTGGGTTATAGCTTTCATGTAAGAGCCCCAAATTAGTTTCATAGTAGGGCTGAGTACATTGGGTACTTTTTCTTCCATTCTTGAGATACTTTACTAAGAAGAATATGTTCCAGCTCCATCCATGTAAACATGAAAGAGGTAAAGTCTCCATCTTTTTAAAGGCTGTATAGTATTCCATGGTGTACATATACCACCATTTATTAATCCAATCGTGGATCGATGGGCACTTGGGCTTTTTCCATGACTTAGCAATTATGAATTGGGCTGCAATAAACATTCTGGTACAAATATCTTTGTTATGTTGTGATTTTTGGTCTTCTGGGTATATGCCCAGCAGAGGCATTACAGGATTGAATGACAGACCTATTTTTAGATCTCTGAGTGTTCTCCATATATCTTTCCAAAAGGAATGTATTAATTTGCATTCCCACCAGCAGTGCAGAAGTGTTCCCTTTTCTCCACATCCACGCCAACATCTCTGGTCTTGAGATTTTGTGATATAGGCTAGTCTCACTGGAGTTAGATGATATCTCAAAATAGTTTTGATTTGCATTTCTCTGATGGTTAAAGATGATGAGCATTTTTTCGTATGTATGAAGGCCGTGCGCCTGTCTTCTTCAGAGAAGTTTCTCTTCAAATCCCTTGCCCAGCCTGCGATGGGATCCCTTGTTTTTTTCTTGCTGATGCATTTGAGTTCTCTGTGGATTCTGGTTATTAAACCTTTGTCAGAGATATACCCTGCAAATATCTTCTCCCATTCTGAGGGCTGTTTGTTTGCTTTACGTACAGTGTTCTTAGCTGTGCAGAAGCTTTTTAGTTTGATCAAGTCCCAGTAGTGTATTTTTGAAGCTGCTTCAATTGCCCGGGGGGTTCTTCTCATGAAATACTCACCCAGACCAATTTCTTCAAGGGTTTCCCTGCACTTTCCTCTAGTATTTTTATAGTTTCATGTCTTAAGTTTAAATCTTTAATCCAATGAGAGTCTATCTTAGTTAATGGTGAAAGGTGTGGGTCCAATTTCAGTCTTCTGCAGGTTTGCCAGCCAGTTCACCCAGCACCATTTGTTAAATAGGGAATCTTTTCCCCACTGAATGTTTTTAATTGGCTTGTCAAAAATCAAATAGCGGTAAGTAGCTGGATTCATCTCTTGGTTCTCTATTCTGTTCCAGATATCTACTTCTCTGTTTTTGTGCCAATACCATGCTGTTTTGATCACTATCGATTTGTAGTAAAGTCTGAGGTCTGGTAGTGTGATTCCTCCTGTTTTGTTTTTATTTCTGAGTAATGTCTTGGCTATTCGAGGTTTTTTCTGATTCCATATAAAACGAAGTATTGTTTTTTCAAGATCTTTAAAATATGACAGTGGAGCTTTAATAGGGAGTGCGTTGAAATTATATATTGCTTTGGGTAGTATGGACATTTTGATAATGTTGATTCTTCCCAGCCATGAGCATGGTATGTTTTTCCATTTGTTAACATTTTCAGCTATTTCTTTTCTTAGAGTTTCATAGTTTTCTTTATAGAGATCTTTCACGTCTTTTGTTAGGTAAATTCCCAAATATTTCATCTTCTTTGGCACTACTGTGAATGGGATAGAGTCCTTAACTGCTTTTTCAACTTGACTATTGTTGGTGTATATAAAGGCTACCGATTTATGGATGTTGATTTTGTAACCTGAGACGCTGCTGTATTCCTTGATCACTTCTAGGAGTTTTGTAGTAGAGTCCCTAGTGTTTTCCAGATACACAATCATATCATCTGCAAAGAGCGAAAGTTTGATCTCTTCTGACACTATATGGATACCCTTGATCGCCTTTTCTTCCCTAATTGCGGTGGCTAAAACTTCCATTACAATGTTGAAAAGCAATGGAGACAATGGGCAGCCTGGTCTGGTTCCTGATCTGAGTGGAAATGATTCCAATTTAACTCCATTCAATATGATATTGGATGTGGGTTTGCTGTAGATGGCCTCTATCAGTTTAAGAAAAGTCCCTTCTAGACCAATTTTCTTGAGTGTTCTGATCATGAAGGGATGCTGGATATTATCAAAAGCTTTTTCTGCATCAATTGAGACAATCATATGGTCTTTGTTTTTTAATTTGTTTATGTGCTGAATTACATTTATAGATTTACGTATATTGAACCAGCCTGAGACCCTGGGATAAAACCAACTTGGTCATGATGTATAATTTGTTTGATGTGTTGCTGGATTCTGTTTGTTAGGATCTTGTTGAATATTTTTGCATCTATATTCATTAGTGATATTGGTCTATAATTTTCTTTTCTTGTTGGGTCTTTTCCTGGTTTGGGGATCAGGGTGTTGTTTGCCTCATAGAACGTGTTGGGTAGTCTTCCTTCTTTTTCTACCTTTTGGAACAGGTTGAGTAATATAGGTATTAATTCCTCTTTAAAGGTTTGGTAGAATTCTGACGTGAAACCATCTGGTCCTGGGCTTTTCTTTTTAGGGAGGTTTTGTATAGTTGATGCTATTTCTGAACTTGATATGGGTCTGTTCAACATTTCCACTTGATTCTGGTTAAGTCTTGGAAGGTGGCGTGCTTCCAGGTATCAGTCAATTTCCTTCAGATTTTCATATTTCTGAGAATAAAGTTTCTTGTAATATTCATTAAGGATTTTTTGGATTTCTGATGAGTCTGTTGTTATTTCGTCTTTGTTGTTTCTGATTGATGATATTAGAGATTTTACTCTTTTTTTTCTGATTAGGTTGGCCAGAGATTTATCTATTTTATTGACCTTTTCGAAAAACCAGCTTTTTGATTTATTGATCTGTTGTATAATTCTTTTGTTTTCAATTTCATTTAATTCTGCCCTAATTTTAGTTATTTCTTTTCTTCTACTGGGTTTGGGGTTGGAATGTTCTTCCTTTTCCAGTTGCGTGAGATGTCCCATTAAGTTGTTAACTTCCTCTCTTTCTGTTCTCTTGAGGAAGGCTTGCAGTGCTATAAATTTCCCTCTTAGAACTGCCTTTGTGGTGTCCCAGAGGTTCTGATAGTTTGTGTCTTCATTGTCGTTTTGTTCCAAAAAATTGGCGATTTCTTTCTTAATCTCATCTCTGACCCAGCTATTATTCAGCATAAGGTTATTTAACTTCCATGTTTTTGTATGAGTATGCAGATTCCTGTTGTTACTCAATTCAAGTTTTATTCCATGATGGTCCGAGAAGATGCAAGGAATAATTTGTATTCCTTTAAATTTACTGAGGTTAGACTTGTGACCTAAAATGTGGTCAATTTTGGAGTAAGTTCCGTGGGCTGATGAGAAGTATGTGTATTCAGTTTTGTTGGGATGAAATGTTCTGTAGATGTCTGCTAAATCTAAATATTGGATGATTAGGTTTAAATCTAAGATTTCTTTGCTCAGCTTCTTGCTGGAGGATCGATCCAACACTGCCAAAGGAGTGTTGAAATCTCCGACGATTATGGAGCTGGGGGAAATCAAGTTACTCGTGTTTGTTAGAGTTTCTCTTATAAATTGAGGTGCATTCTGGTTGGGTGCATAGATATTAATAATTGAGATCTCATCATATTGAGTATTACCCTTAACAAATATGAAGTGACCATTCTTGTCCTTCCTTACTTTTGATGGTTTAAAGCCTACTGTATCTGCAAATAAAATTGCAACACCTGTTTTTTTCTGATTACCATTTGCCTGAAATATGGATGACCATCCTTTCACCCTGAGTCTGTATTTGTCTTTTAAGTTAAGATGAGACTCTTGTATGCAACAAATATCTGGCTTGAGTTTTTGTATCCAGTCAGCTAACCTATGCCTCTTTAGAGGACGGTTTAAGCCATTCACATTGATGGAGAGTATTGATAAGTCTGGTGGAATTTTGGGTATCGAGTTTTTCAAAGGTCCAGTGGACATTTTTAATCCTTTCGCCAGTGTGGAAGTTGGAGTTTGATCCGAAGTTTCTGAGTGAGTTTACTTTTGTGGTATAGGATTGGGTTGGTCATTGTGGAGGATAGGTCTGAGAATATCCTGAAGAGCTGGTTTACTTATGGCAAATTTTTTCAACATATGAATGTCATTGAAGTATGTAATTTCTCGATCATAGATGAAACTCAGTTTAGCTGGATACAAGATCCTGGGTTGAAAGTTATTTTGCTTTAGATTAAAAGTTGATGACCACCCTCGTCTGGCTTGAAAAGTTTCATCAGAGAGATCTGCAGTTATTCTAATATTCTTTCCTTTGTACATAATAGTTTTCTTTTGCCGGGCTGCTTTGAGAATCTTCTCTTTCATGTTAACTTTAATGAAGCTAATTATGATATGTCTGGGGTATGACTGATTGGGGTTGAATCGTGCTGGGGTTCTGAAGCTGTCTGCTATCTGAATTTCAGATTCTCTAGGCATGTCTGGAAAATTTTCTTTCATGATTTCATGCAGAAAGGCCTCTGTGCCCATTGAGGCCACTTCATCATTCTCAGAAATCCCAATAATTCGTATATTGCTTTTTTTCGAATTATCTTAGAGTTCTCTGAGTGAGAGATCCGTTTTTGCTCTCCAATTCTCTTCCTCTTTGAGAGAATGGGAGTGTTCGAAGACTTTATCTTCAGTGTCAGAAATCCTTTCTTCTGCTTGCTCCATTCTGTTGCTGAGGGATTCTACTGTATTTTTCATATCTTTGAGGGCTGTAAATTCTTGCTTCAGTGTGTCTAAGTCTTTGTTGGTTTTGTCTTTAAATTCGTTAAATTCTTGAGACAACTTTTTAATTTCTCCTCAAATTCCTAATTCCATTTTATTAATCTTGTCTGCAATCCAAATTCTGAATTCAATTTCTTTTTTTTTTTTTTTTTTTGTAGAGACAGAGTCTCATTGTACCGCCCTGGGGTAGAGTGCCGTGGCCTCACACGGCTCACAACAACCTCTAACTCTTGGGCTTACACGATACTCTTGCCTCAGCCTCCCGAGCAACTGGGACCACAGGCGCCCGCCACAACGCCCAGCTGTTTTTTTGTTGCAGTTTGGCCGGGGCTGGGCTTGAACCCGCCACCCTCGGCATATGGGGCCGGCGCCCTACCAACTGAGCCACAGGCGCCGCCCCTGTAATCCAAATTCTGAATTCGATTTCTGACATCTCAGCCAGTTGTTTATGAATGGGATCTTCAATCACATATGCCGTATCTTTTCTTGGAGGGGTTGATCTATTCTGGTTATTCATGTTACCAGAGTTTTTCCGCTGATTCCGCCCCATGGTTATTTTACTCCCTTTTATTTTTCCCCTGGGGCTTTATCAAGGGCCCGTACAGTGTTGTGGCCTGAGGAACTGGGGCCCTGTCTTGTGTGGTGGGGCTAAGTGGTTCTGTCTTGTTTTTAGCTGGTTTCTGTTCCATCCTATTGCAATGTCTACTCTGGCTTGAAGTCTCGGCTGTGTGGAAAAATCAGCAATTAAGTCACCCCGCCTGCCCACCTCTGGCACCAGTTGGAAAAGGAGAATCAAACCTTCCTACAACCGCACACCCAGGGCACCGCCTGAAAAGTCCTCAGTCTATTAGCCCAGTTCAAAATGTCCAAATCAACTGTCTCAATCGGCACCTGTCTCGGGTGGGAGAGTTCAAGAGGTCTCTGGGAACCGGATCACAGGGGCCTGGTGACTCCTCTGACACGGCTCACCCCAGTGCAGCGTGGAGTTAGGAGGAGCCACCCAGCAAACAGAGAAGTCTGGGAAGGTTGACGTCTCCTTCCCCACTTTGCCCCTCCATTGGACCCAGTCACTGGTATCTCTGCAGATGGCTAACCCAGTTGCCCGCAGTGAACAGACACTCCAGGGTTTTGCACCTGCCTGAATCGCAAGGAAGTCTGCCAGGCCCCCGCATTCTGCCGCTATCTAGCAGGAGGAGATGGGGCCTGACATCTTTGAGTGCTTGATGCAGGTGATGGGAAGGAGGTGTTCACTCAGGCTTAGCCCCATCCCTGATGGATGCTGCTAACAGAAAAAAACAGAACAGACAACTTTGCAGGGTTCTGTCTCTGTTCCTGCCAAAATCGCCTACAGAAGACGGGCTGTTCTGAGTTCAAACGTCTTCGCTGCTGGAGGTTTGTGTCCTCTTTGCTGCTGGAGGTTTACGTCCGATCACCTCTCTGGGTCGGTCCCGCCCTGGAAGCTTCCCGGGTTTGTAAGCAGTGTCAGGAAATCCCCCGCTCACCGGTGGCCTCCTCTGGTTGCCCAGGGAGCAAGGGGGTGTGGCCTTAGAATATCCAGGAGTGAGCCGTCTGCCGTTAAAGAAAAAACGGCTGTTGATCTGCCTCCAGGGAACTGCTGCTCTGGTGTGGGCACTCAGCCAACCCTTTTCTCCTCTGTCTCGCGCCCCAGAGTCAGCACTGAGCGGCCGCAGTTTATGCTGGGTCCACACCCCTCGAGAGATCCCCCAAGAATCCAAACTCTTGGGGGACAGGCCCCCAGACCCCGAGTGGGAGTGGGGGGTAAGCTAGAGTTTCATTCAGTTTTATGCCCGGCCGTATTGTTGCCCGGGGAGGGGTGTTGCACCGCACCGCAGGGAAGTGTCACCAAGCCTTGATTCCCCCTCAGCAGAGTGCCCTCTCCTCGCTCACGTGTCTCAGAGTCCGCACTGACCTGATGCATCTCAGGCACTGTGCACTCCCCTTGAGAAATCACCCAAGGATCCAAACTCCTGGGGGACAGGCCTCCAGACCCTGAGTGAGAGTGGTGGGGAGTGCTGGGCGCTCAGCAGGGAGGCTAGAGTTTTGTTCAGTTTTGTGCCCGGCCGTATTGTTGCCCGGGGAGGGCTGCTGCATCGCACTGCAGGGAAGTGCCGCCAAGGCTTGACTCCCCTTCGGCAGAGTGCCCTCTCCTCGCTCATGTGTCTCAGAGTCAGCGCTGACCTGACGCAGCTCGGGCACTGTGCACTCCCCTCGAGAAATCACCCAAGGATCCGAACTCCTGGGGGACTGGCCTCCAGACCCCGAGTGAGAGTGGTGGGGAGTGCTGGGTGCTCAGCGGGGAAGCTAGAGTTTTATTCAGTTTTATGCCCGGCAGGAGAATGCCACGGCACCCCAGTAGGGGAGGTAGGTCCAGATTTTAGAAGGTCTCTCCTGTGGAGTGTGGTGGGAGGGCCTTTAATTTCTGCCCGTTTGTTTAATTGTGGGGCTCTTGAGCCGGTATCATGGGGGAGGGGGACTCCCGTCCGCTTGGTGGTGGATTTTGTACCTTTTGTTTGCATCCTTGTGATCACAGCTTGCCTCAGCGGTGTTGATGTGCGTTCTTCAACCTTCTCTCTTGGTGTGGCTCAAGTCCACCAGGATACTTAGTAAATTCCTGTCCCTTAACTCTCCTTTTGGACGGGAGCCTCTGTTGAAAGCTGGCTTCAGTCCGCCATCTTGTCTCTCCCCCCAGAAAGTACTTCTTGTCCCAGTATCTGAAACCACAAGAATAAAGCTTGAGTGCATTATTATCATTACCCAAGGTCTAAGAATGAACTAAAAGAGCAGAGTTATTCAAAGAAAGATGTTGTATTATAATCTTCTAGTTTAGTAGTGAAAAATATAATTTTAATTTCGGTTTTAAAATAAATATTTATGTAGAAGTCACAATGACAATGTACATTTTTTTCTTTTTTTTTTTTATTGTTGGGGATTCATTGAGGGTACAATAAGCCAGGTTACATTGATTGCCAATTGTTAGGCAATGTCCCTCTTGCAATCATGTCTTGCCCCCATAAAGTGTGACACACCAAAGCCCCACCCCCCTCCCTCCATCAGGGACAATGTATATTTTAATTATATGTTGACCTCCAAGTTATAATTCAATTCAAATTGTCACATCAAATCTTCAATAGCAATAATCAAAAATGTATGCTTATCATTTTATGAGCTCTTTATTATTTAGGGTAATAATGTGGTACAATAAATGATTTCTGACTTTGAAGAATATATAAATGCATTAAATTATCAAGGTATCTATCTGCCTGTTAAAAGATAAATAATGTGGCTCAGTGCCTGTGGCTCAAGCAGCTAAGGTGCCAGCCACATACACCTGAGCTAGCAGGTTTGAATCCAGCCCGGGCCCACCAAACAACAATGATGGCTGCAACCAAAAAATAGCCAGGCATTGTGGCAGGTGCCTGTAGTCCCAGCTATTTGGGAAGTGGAGGCAGGAGACTCATTTGAGCCCAGGAGTTGGAGGTTGCTGTGAGCTGTGATGTCATGGCACTCTACCCAGGGCGACAGCTTGAGGCTCTGTTTTTAAAAAAAAAAAAAAAAGATAAATAATGTTCTTATTTAATTCAGTGTCCCTGGGAATGTACACAAAACATAAAATGTAGAATTCGTGTGGTCATGGGAATAAAGGCTTTTATTCTTGCAACAATAGTCAGGATGGACCAAAAAGAGAAGTGAACGGGAAGAGAGACCCAGACCAATCAGAAAGCAATTTCAATTAGGCAAGGAGGACAGTAATTAATTTCTCTACTTATCATTTTAATGGGGACTAAAAATAATAAGCTTATTTAGGGTAAGTCATACGGTTTGCTAGAGCTGGTGACCAGCTATAAAAGAAGGGCCCAGGAGAAGAACCAACCAACTCTGAGTTTTCCATTCTGTGATCTAGAAAGATGGATTATGCTCATGCCCAAATGCAGCTTGGTATAAAGTTGTATTTTATACCTGCTAAAAAAATGAGTTTCATAATTGCTTACTTTTTTCCTTTGTATTAAAGTCACTTGCATGTTAAAGTCACTTTGTACCCAGCCTGACATTTCTATTTTTTTTTTTGAGACAGAGTCTCTTTTTGTGGCCCACAGTAGCGTGCTGTGGCATCACAGCTCACAGCAACCTAAAACTCTTGGGCTCAAGTGATTCTTTTGCCTCAGCCTCCCCAGTAGCTGGGACTACAGGCACCCGCCACAACTCTATTTTTTTACTGCTAGAATTATAAAGACAAACTGCAATAAAAAAAAATTTCGTCAGAGTGTTCTCATATTATAGCAGAGTTCTGAGGGCAAATTCTATTAAAAAACTTTGGTTTTGAAGAATAAACATATTATCATTCTTGTGAATTGAACAAATTTTTTAACCTCCCCCATGAAAGACACTGAGTAAACTGTTCGGGGGTACAGATAAACTTGAACTAAACCCATACCTTTAAAGATGCCTCCGACTAATAATTCTAAATTGCATGAAAAAAGCCTGATACATAGAAGACAGTAAATGCCACACCAGAGATAGAAACAGTGTCCTGTAAGATTCACCAAAGGAGCAAGAAGTCACCCTAGGAAGACTACCAGGAAAAGTTGCATGGGACACTGGGTGCTTAAGCTGGCCCCTGAGAGCTTGGTAGGAGTTCACAAGAAACTTAAAATATCTTTGTTTAGAAAAACAATTCATCATAAATTGTGATCTCTCCTTTGCTTTTTGATTTCCTCGGATTTGTTAACTCAAGATATTTATTTTATAATGCAGTCAAAAATACTTAAAAAAAAACAAGTATCTACTAGGTAAAAATGTAAAAAAATGTCTAATATTTGCTAAGTGGAGAAATTGACAGTTAACTTAGCAGATAATTATCAATCATTTATCAGCTAGTTTTAATGTCCTAACTATTTATCAGCTCATATTTACCAACCACATTAAATGGCAAGTTTAAAAATGTCACCCTCAAATTAACTTATCCATAGTGAATTAATTCTGATACTTTTATTGGCTCATGTTCGAATCAGGTAAAGTTCAGCACTGGACTTATTAATGCTTAAATTTCTTCTTTATTATGTCCTTTATTGTAACTGGATAAGTTGCTATGCCAGTGTTTCATCCTTTAGATTCCTGACAGCAGGAAGTTACAGTTATTATACATTCCCCTTTTCACCACATGATTTATGTTTAAATAAAAAATTGTGTGGGAATTGTTTGGCTTCAACATAGAATGTTATGTTTTATTCCCTCATGCAAAGAAGGTTATAAAAATACACATTTATGGAGAACTACTCCACCAGCAGTTCTCAACCTGTGGGTTGCGACCCGTTTTTAACAATGAAAATACATTGCAGCATTAGGAAGGTTGAGAACCACTGTACTACACAGAAGTCAAGGAGTGGTGATGGGGGCTAAGGATGAATAGATAATCTCACTTTGCCCTTAAAACTTGTTTCCTTTTTGGTTTTGGCTTTGTAGTATTCAGGGTTCCCCAGAGAGACATAACCAATAGGATAATGAGAGGGCTTTTATTAGGGGGAATTGACTCCCATGACCAGAGAGGTAGAAAAGTTCCACAATAGGCTTTCTACAAGCCGGAGCAGCAGAGAAGCTGGCTTAGAAGCCTCAGAACCAGGGAAGCTGATTGTGCAGCCCCCTTCCTCATCCAAATTCTAGCATTTCTCTGCTGTGAATAATTCGCCCCCATTACCTCCACATTTATTAAGAGATCGCAGACACTACATGAACTGATAGAATCCTTCCTTAATGCTCTTGATTCCACTTTTTGGTTTCAAATTAATTAGAATACTGATTTATTTTGTTTTGTAGTGCACGTGTATCTTTTGCCTTATTATTTGTCTGTACTGGAAAAAGTACTTCCCCAGCCACCTCCTCCCTGATCTGCCTGAACTGTTGCTCTTGTCATATTATTCCTCATTGAGAAACCAAGTGTTTCACCTTGGTGTTCAAGACTTCCAGGATGTAGCCCAGCATTCCTTAATCTTTTCTCCTATTACTTGTCCCCTCTTTTCTTATGCATTATCCAAATTGTACTTCTTTTCTGAGAAAACACTATACTTCTTTATATCTTTACCCCGTCATACTTTGCTTTTGTGATAGAATGTACCCTTTTCCTCACACCACCCACACCGTATTTAAAGTCCAAACATTCTCGAATGTCCATTTAATGCACCACTGCCTCCTCTGGGCTTTTGCTTTAAAATCTCTTGCCAGCTTTTATTTCAAGAATGTGTTGCCATTTTCCTTTTACTCCTTAATTAAAGCATGTATTGAATAAAGGATGGTATCTCAATCACATTAGTCATTATCCTAGTGTATAGTATTCTGAGCCCTGACTAACTTTTATGTGGGCTTTTGGGCTGTAAGATCAGTATTCTACTTAGAACACATGTAATTTGTCTTTTACCCAACCAGTCAAACATTTCTAATTCATAGAAGTGTTCTGTTTGTGGTCACTACATTTCAGTGTCATTGCCAATCTGAAATATTTTAAAATAGTTTAAAGCAATTCTATAATTGGTGTACGATGCTCTTCCTCTTTTGATGTATTTTACCTGGATATCCTCTGTAGTGGTTAATACTAGGTATCAACTTGACTAGATTAAGGGATGCCAGAGGGCTAGTGAAGACTTGTTTCTGGGTGTGTCTGTGAGGGTGTTTCCAGACAAAATGGATGCAAGAATCAGGGGACTGAGAAAGAATTGCTTTCATTGTGTGTAGACACTGTCCAGTCTGCTGTGGGCATGGCTAGAACAAAGCAGGCTGAGGAAGGGGGACAGTCAGGATGCTTGATTTTTTTCTATGCCCTGCTCTGTCTCTCTCTTTGGGAGTAAAGTGCCTTTCCCTTCTCTTGCCCTTGAATGTTAGTCTCCAGGTTAGCAGCCTTTGGACTCTGGGACTTGCACCTGAGGGCTCTCAGGCCTTTGGCCTCAGACTAAGGGCTGTGCTATTAGCTTCCCTGATTTTAAAACTTTGGACTTGGACTGAGCCATGGTACCCTCTTCCCTAGGAGATACCACTGGTTTCTCATTCTCCAGTTTGTAGTGGCCTATTAGGGCATTTGCATTTGTTGTCCTGTGACCATATCTCCCTAATAAATCCTCGTTCATATTGTATATATATCCTATTGGTTCTCTCCCTCCAGATAACTCTAACTAATAAATCCTCTGATTTCCATTTCTTTCTTTGAAATTAGGCCACTGACATCTGTGACCCGAACCCAATCATGATGCTTATGCTTTGCGTCTACATGTATGAAAGGCTGCCCACATACCTGCCCAAAAAGGTGGTGCCCTTTAATTGCACTCTACATGACACCGTGGTGAGACAGGTAAGGATATCTAAAATGCACATGGTGCTAAACACTTCAGAGGGTTTTCAGATATTTCTTTCCCAACCGCAAATTAACAGCAAGTTAATACTATGTATTAATTTTAATAATAATCTTTTTATTGTAGTTTTATTAAAATTGTATGTAATTTTATTACATTGGATAAGCCTTATCTCAAATGGTGCTCCTTCTAAGCCAAAGGCCTGGATGTGTGAACAGGGTACCAGCAATTTTTCCTTAATAATTATTACCACTTCTGATAAAATGATGACTCCTTCCCATTCTCATTTTGTACAAAATATTACTATTTTATGTTCACCACTTTGGTAAGATTCAAATTTATTATTTTTTAATGTATCCCTCTTCATATTTAATTGGGGAGGTGAAAAATTGTATTTTTGTGCAAAACTTATTCGTATCTGGTCTTTAAAAATTAGTCCTGATCACATAACCTGGAGTATGATGGGAGTTGAGTTTCCCTTTGCGATAAAAATAAAATTCAAGTTTCAAATTTTTATCTTCAGATCTTTTTTGATGAGAAGCTTTTGCATCTGTTCTTTCCTTTGTTGAAAGCTCCTTCTCCTTGCCCACTTAGGCAAAGCTACACATATCTATACATATACACATATATGTGTGTATACTATATATTTGCTATCTCTAAATACGTCTGACTTGCTACACTTACTGTACATGAGGAGTAAGTATTTTATCATTGCAAGGTATTGAATTCCTTAATAAAAGTAAAAAATGATATAGTTGCATATTTATAACTTTGTTTATATCCTCTTCTTCTACATAGATTTTACTAAAAAATTCAAGCTCGAGAAACATAGTGTATAATGCTATAATTGTTGGAAGAGATGCTACTGACTTCTCCCTCTCCCAATCAGGGAATGTTGTAACAATTGCTCCCAAGTAAGTATTTTTTTAATTATACTTTACTGAACATATCAACTCGAAGAATTTAGTAAGTGTTATAATGATAAGAATTGACTTGGATTTTTTAATCATAGATATATAATGAAAAGATCATTTAGACAAAGACAAATAGTCAAATTTTTATGAGATTCCTCACCAATTTTGTTAAAATAATTCTAATATAAAACAGCTGATTAATATTTTGTATTTTATTTATTCATTTATTTAGACAGAGTCTCACTCTGTTGCCCTGGATAGATTGCCATGGCGTCATAGCTGACAGCAACCTCAAATTCTTGGGCTTGGGCAGTCTTCTTGCCTCAGCCTCCCAAGTAGCTGGGACTACAGGTGCCTGCCACCATGCTTGGCTAGTTTTTCTTTTTCCTATTTTTAGTAGAGATGGGATCTCTGGCTCTTGCTTAGGCTGGGCTCAAACTACTGAATTTATCCACCCGCCTAGACCTCCCACAGTGCTACAATTACAGGCATGAGCCACCTTGCCCAGTTAATTGTTTTTAATGTATGCATTTAATTTTTTATTTATTTTGCATTCATTTTGGTCATATCAATAACAAGATAATTTGTTTTGTATGTACTAAGATTGTTTCTTGCAGGAAACTGAAACCAGTGCATGCTAAAACTATATATACACATATATATAGTTTTGAAATATATACACATATTACATTACATATGGTTGGTTGTGATTGTAAAACCAATATGTACCCATTAGAGAAAATTTAGAAAGTATGAAAGCATGAAGAACAAAGAAAGTAAAGATTCATAATCCTACCTCAAAGATTCCCCAATGTTGCCATTTTACTGTTTCCTCTTACAGTCATTGTGTACGCATGTGTAGATGATAGATACGTAAATGTCTATATGCATGCATATATACTTTCAAATTGTGGTAATATTCTATAAAGTCTTGTTTTTATCTGTCTGTACTCTGATGACACTTGGTTAATGTGTCTACTACTATCCCATTCTCAAAAATGAAGTATAAATAGTATTAAGGAATTAAATCATAACCTGAGTCTTGCTAGATCAACAAATTGTGTTTGATATGCCAAAAGGTGCTAATGATGGCAAATACTCTTATAAAGAACACAAGGTGATGTGGTAACAATCCTGTCAATACCACGGGAGTTGACAAATTTGATAATACATTAAGAAATTTTAACTAGTCTTGAATTTTAGTGATCGGGTTTGCATTCAGTTATTCTTTTCTCCAATGTAATGTGACAGATTATAACCAATGAAAGTATTTTGCCTAATTATCTCTCTAGCTTTCAATAATACGTTAACTTAAGTTACTTTTCAAACTGTCATCTTTATTTCTGCACTAGTATGCCAAACAAAGAAATAATCAGAAATAAGGGCCATTTTGAATTGTGTTTAGAATACCTTGGACCCAATTTTCAACAGTGTCCTTGCTTTGTTATCATGCTAGCATATGTAATTTATTAGAGCTGAATATACATGGTTAAGACAATATCAATCCTAAACCAAATAAGGAGAAAAAATTCTCCACTTGCCCTCTTTTTATTATAAATCAAATCTTAGAATAAAACTTATGGAAAATGAGCCCATCCATTTTTCAAGAACATGGTAGTTATATTTTTTATATGTCTATGATAAAAATGTAACTGAGGTAATAATACAAGTTCACTTAGACATTGTCATGGAGCCATTTGTTTTGTTGTCAGAGATTTGAAAACTTGAAATCTATTCTCCACCCTTCCAGAAGGATGATATTAGTGAAAAGAATTAAAGTTTCCCCATTTTTCCCACTCTTAAATGTAATAGCTTATTCTAGGATTTAAAATCTATCATTATGTGGAAATTGTTCCTAGTAGACACAATAAACTTCAATAATTTAGCTTATGACTATTTTTCCTGTTAATGAAATTAGCATTTGTTATTTTTATTATTAATGTAAACCTGTACATTGTTGAAAATTTGAGTTACAGAAAAGTAAAGAGGAAAACAAAAATCACCTTGAGTTACTCAAACACAATTTGTTAGTTCATTTCCTTCCAGTCTCTTTATATCCACATATTTATGTTTATTATAATATATGAATACTAATGTATTTACATAATAAATGCATTATATATGTAAATATGAACACATTTAATATTTAACATTTTCCATGTAACAACATATATAATACACATTTTATGTACCTTTTTGTAGTCTTCCTAACACCCTATTAGTAGCCTCATATTACAAATAAAGAGGTAGAATACAGCGGCATTAAAAAAGGAGCCCAGTTTTCCCTGCTGTTAAATGATGAAGTAGAGATTCAAAACCAGCCAATATGAATGTAGAATGATACTCTAATTAAACTGATACCTGTACAAACCATGGGTATGTGCTTGTGTATCACATTTAACAAAGTCCTTCACATTTAATACAATGTGATCTTGACTATTTGTAAGCAACCTTGAAGATCCATGACATAATTGTGTCTTAGTCTATTTGGGATGCTTTAAATAAATACCAAAAACTGAATAGTGTACAAACAACAGAAATTTACTTCTCACACTTCTGAGGCTGGGAAGTTCAAGATCAATGCATCTGCAGATTCAGTGTCTTTTGAGGACTTGCCTTATAATTCATAGATGGTACCTTCTTGCTGTATCCTCACAAGTTGAAATGGTTGAAACATCTCTCTGAAGGTCTTTTATCAACAGCTCTTAATTTTCCTGACAGCCTGACCTAAAAGTGGCTCCATCTTGGGTGGGAGGAGGGCACAGCAGTCTGCCTCCCTTTCTAAGGAATCTATGATATGAATAGCTATTAGTTACCTCTAGGGAAAATCTGCTGGTGTACTCTGTGGACCAGGCCACTGGGGCCTTGGTGGCACCTATCATGTGGCTGATACTGATAGGCCCTGTCCATCTTTGTTCTTATCCAACTGCAGACATCTCAGGCATGCCTGTCTCTCCAGTGATCTTTCTATGTCATTACTGTGTATTTTTTGCTTCACTGTGTTGCTGTAAGTTCTTAATTGGATTCTTGAGCCCTCCTTAGGCTATTTTCTTTGATGGATGGCTGTCTAATTATTGTTTTTTATGGATAGAATGAAGTTCGATATCTATTCCTATGCTGTCTTGCTGATGTCACTCCTCTGGGGATGAGGTTTTCGTTTTTTTTTTTTGTAGAGACAGAGTCTCACTGTACCGCCCTCGGTAGAGTGCCGTGACATCACACGGCTCACAGCAACCTCTAACTCTTGGGCTTACGCAATTCTCTTGCCTCAGCCTCCCGAGCAGCTGGGACCACAGGCGCCCGCCACAACGCCCGGCTATTTTTTTGTTGCAGTTTGGCCGGGGCTGGGTTTGAACCCGCCACCTTCGGCATATGGGGCCGGCGCCCTCCTCACTGAGCCACAGGCACCTCCCTGGGGATGAGGTTTTCAACATAGGGATTTTGGAGGACACAGACTTCAGACTTTAGCTTTCCACTTCTGCCTCCCCCAAATTTTTGTCCTCCTTGCATATAAAATACTTTAATTCTGTCCTAATAGCCCACAAAGTCTTAACTCATTCCAACATCAACTCAAAAGTCTGTGTAGGATTCTGTCTAAATCACAATTGATAATGGCTCTTTTTGCCATATATATATGCAAATCCCCCCAAAGAATCCCCAAGATCATGTATATAGAAAATATTAAACTGCTACAGTAGCACATAATTACTTCTGCATTTAATTTTATGACTAAATTTAGCTATAACTATTGAGTGGCTGTCATAGAAGTGGAGATGTAATTTTAGAAAACCATTCTGTTGTTTCTTTCTTTTCTCCTTATTTTCATTGAGCCATGTGTGTACTGACCTTGATGTGGTATATATTTATTTTTGATCTGTTCTAAAAGCCAACCTGTAGTACTTACAAGATATGTGTAATATTAAGGAAATTATATTTTAATGAAGGCTAAGGATTTGGAGCAAAAAGAAAATAAAAGGAAGAAAATAAAAATGAAGCATACGATCATGACAAAAATGCCTGAAGACCTAGGAGACTTATTTGAAATGGACTGCACATTTGATTCTAAAATTTCTAACAAATTTAGAAAAGAATATTAGTCATTTTTATGCTTCAATATGCCTAAATTTTTTTTTTAAATTATTACCTTTACTCAAGAAAAGTCCAAGTATTTCTGGTCCTGGAACTGACCATTTATCTCATGAAAAGGATACTCTGTTATGAAATGTATTTCTTGGGACTTAAGTATAGGTTCATAAAATCCTTCATTAAGTGAGTGTTATATAGATTATGGTCATTCTTGAACACTTCTTTTTCCATCAACTTCCATGGAGATTCAATCCATTATCAGAACCTACTGATTTTACCAAATGTACTGTAAAATTGGTATCTTTTCTCTTACCTGCCTCTTCCACCTCAATTTCATTTGACGTCATCTTTATACTAGGCTGCTTCAGTAGCCTCATAAAAGTCTTCTTTGCAGTCTATCCTCTATATTAGAAGGAAAACTATTTTTAATGCAAATTTGAGTATAGTGTTTTTCTGCTTTAAATATTCCAAAAGCTTGTCATCACCATTAGAATATAGATTGAATATCTCAAAAATGTCCATGTGGCCTTTCATGGCTGTCTTTTTGGTTACATTTTACATCTATAACCTCTTTGCTCTCTAAGCCTCAGCACTACTGGCCTTTGATCACTTCTTCAAACACATTATAATTCTCCTTACAAGAATTCCCGGATGTCTTCTTTCCTCCTCTGATCAATGTTGCTAACTCTTTCCTGTCCTTCACATCCACCTAACTTATCACTTCCTCTGACACTTAAGACCACATCACAGTTCTCATTATAAGCTCTCATATACTTCTTGGCACATGCATAATTTGTAATTTTCACACTTATTTTTTAATGATGTAATTAATATCCACTAAGTCCTACAGAATGTAAGATCCAGGAGATTAGGAATAGTGTTTTTGTTTTCTAATTATTTCATCCTTAAAACCTAAAATAGTGCTTGGAACATTTTAAATCCTTTATAAACATCAAGTGAATGAATGAGTGAATGGTTGTATCTAATGATGACTTTGAGAATATCCAGAAAAATGCTCAATCACTCATAAGTATCCTAACATAGAATTTGAGCCTGCTTTCCTAAAAGACCTCAAGGTAAAATTTTTGTTGTTCTCAAATTTAAGACCATAAGTTTTTCATAATGGTCCTTTTGCATGAATCGAGGAGATTGGGGAGGATTACATATCTGACTAAAAATCATCCCCATTCCTGCTAGATGTGAACTGCATTTTTCCCCACAAAATGATTTTCTCAGTAGAGTCCCATGGTGTCAGAGCTCACAGCAACCTCAAGCTCTTGCACTCAAGCGATCCTCTTACCTCAGTTTTTCTATTTTTATTAGAGACAGAGGTCTCGCTCTTGCTCAGGCTGGTCTTAAACTCCTGAGGTCAAATATTCCTTCCACCTTGGCCTCCCAGGGATTATAGGCATAAGCCACCTTGTCTGGCCTTGGTTTTGAGTTTTGAATGGTATTTTCAATAATGGCTTAATGCATTTTTTAAATTCTTACATTTTAATATTTTTTTTTTCCATGTAACCAAACACCAGTGGCATGACTAATTATTTGCCTAAATGGTAGCACAGAATGTCCCATGAAACAGATTTCCTATAGCTCATTATGGGGGCAAGACATGATTGCAAGAGGGACTTTACCTAACGATTGCAATCAGTGTAACCTGGCTTATTGTACCCTCAATGAATCCCCAACAATAAAAAAAAAAAAGAAAATCATTTATTTGAGAGATTATATGTTTGGAAGTTAACTTTAGATTTATTATGTATTAAGATGTCTTAATTGATGACAAAAACTAGATCTGAGACTTCTTGAGACTGCTGCCATCTTTCATTTTATTGTAGAAGTGAGTACATGTCAGGGTTTAGGTACCGGGCATCGAATCTACACAGAAAACAGGCTTATTAGTTGTCTTTTTTTTTTTTGATACAATGTTTCCTCTTTTATCTTTTATTAAACAGAAGCCAAGTTAATCTCAGTCTGAAATTCACCAGTCGTTTTCTTCACCCTGCTGAGGCTTCGCTGATATTAATTTCAAAAACTAAGAATGCATTCGGAGGAACTGCTATGACTTTTGCCCTGAAGGGTGAAGTTGTTGATTTCAAAGCCATTGTAAGTAAATTTCACCTATCTTGTCTGTGGTTTTTACCCATTTGAGACTGGGGATGTCACCATGGTGTGGCTGTTGTTCCACATTTTATCTCTGTGCGCCTCTTGTTTCTGAGTATTATCCTTCTGAGAGACTTGGGATTTAAATTAAAGCAGTCCTAGGCCTGTGTCTGTGTTTTTTTGTTTGTTTGTTTGTTTGTTTGTGTGGACAAAATAAAAGTATACAGTACACAGTGTAGTAAAGTAAGTACAGTAAGTAAAGTAAAAAAAAGTAGAGTAAAAAAGACTTTAATACGAAAATTCATCCATTTATCTTGAGTGTAGTGTGGAGCAAATTCATTATAAGGATAGTGCTAATGCTGGCATCTATTGAGAGGTGATGGTGTTCCAGACAAAATTCTAAGTCTTTGTATCTCAAAGGATGGCAAAGAGGGATTTTTAATTCCCTGTTAAATGGTTGTGACATTGTTATAACTGATTTTTATGGCAATTATCTTGCCTAGATTTTGTTTTCTACCATGAATGTATAGTAAAGAAGTAAATTCATTATATTGCCAGGTTGCCACATGGACTATAAATAATTTTAGGTATGCAGAGTAAGAGTGGGAAATAGAGAATGACTGTGGAAGGGATGAAGAGGTCCAGTCGAGTGAGGAAACCTCAAGATACTCACATGGACAGTCTGGCTTATTAGACAATCAATGATGCCCAGACAAGAAGTGGGCATTTGTCACTGAGATGTATGTTGTGGTTTTCTGATTTCCTCCGGAATAATGAATACTTAAACTTTCTAGCTCTCGCACACAAATTCTCTGAAATAAGACATTATTTTAAGGTAGTCCTGGGACAGAAAATCTGACACATGAAGCTCATGCAACTCTGTTTCTCTCTCTGCTCACTCGTGGTCTTAAGTTACCAGGAAATAGATTAGATAATAATGGAGAAATAAAATAAGGTGAGAAGATGATCAGTCTAAAACTGTAGAATTCCTAGGAACTTTTTCCCTATTGATGTCTTTTGGATGATTTGAAATTTTCATTTTATACTTGTGTTGTTATTATAATAACAGCTGTAAGCACAGGCATTATAAACATAGTCATGCCACACTCACCAACACTCCCACATGCAAATATTCATGAGCCCACACACCTGTCTCTTATGTTATGTGCATTAGCCATATGAGACTGAATAATTTGCAAATGAGAATCATGTTCAGTCATTAAAAAAACCTAATTTTAAGAAATTCAATTTGGGAGAAACTACTTTGATGAATAGTTTAGTTATTAGCATAGTACTATTGATCAGTGATGCAGTATGTGAATTTTTATTCTTTCTCACCCAGATTTTAGCAGTGCAATGTTTGTAGGAAAAGGGGAGTTATATAGCAGGGTAATATTTAACAGGATGGTTTATAGATTTTTTATTTTATAATTTATAATATTCATTTTCTATTATCATATAATATGATTTATTTTTACCTTAGGAAATTATAAAATGCACATCTCCATGTTATCAATGGAAAGAATTCACTGTGAATGTGAAAAACCACTTTGAAATTGATGGAAACTTTAGGTAAGCTATTGTTTTGGTATAAATTTATTGCAAGTAGTTCTCTCCACTCTTAAGAGAAATATGTAATTTTCTCCATCTCTTCAACATACACTATTTTGAGCAGAAATTACATGTATATATTTTTATGAACTTAGAATCATTATGAGATAATGAAGGTAAATTTTCTTGAAATGGTCAAACCAACTTTATAAATTTTGTTTATTACTTAATGTGCTATTTCTTTTCTTTTTCTTTTTTTCTTTTCTTTCTTTCTTTCTTTTTTTTTTTTTTTTTTGAGGCAGACTCGCACTTTGTTGCCCCAGGCTAGAGTGCCATGGTGTCATAGTTCACAGCAACCTCAAACTCCTAGGCTGAAGACATCCTTCTTGCCTCAGGCTCCTGTATACATGAGCTATTTCTTGAGATTCCATGTTCTTTCCATTATTGAAAAAATTTAATTAATAGACTTTTTACTTCTAATTTTATTCTATCTTTTATCATTCAAAAATGAAATACTGATTTAAGCAGAAAAACATTTCTACCTAGGGCATTATGATTAATTAACACTACACATTAAATACGCTTTTGTTCATCTTGAGATTTAATAACAAAAACAAATATTTAAAATGAAACTAAAATGAAAGTAAGTACTATTTAGGGACACAAGAGAAATATAATTGTTTAGAAATTTACACGTTAAGGGTAAGTTTAATCAATACATAGGAAAATATCTTGGGTATTGAGGAAATTAGGAGCTCTATTTTTTCCAGCTTTAGAAATCAGACCCTTAACATACTTATACTGAAACTAGAAGTTATCAATATGCTTATTATTTTAGTATTTGATAATTTCTAGTTACTCTCTTCCCCAGTCTTGTTAATATTATTTGCTCTTCTAAAGATTTACTGACCGATTCGATTATTTTAGTGATACCTATCTCCCCCTTCCCAAACCTACACACACAGTGTGAAGGCTCTGATTTTGCTTGTCCAATGACACAACCTTAAGTATGCCCTCATTTAACCTGGATGACATTTAAAAAAAATAATTTTTGTTAACAGTCTCACTCTGTTGCCCTAGATTAGAGTGCCGTGGCATCGTACCTTACAGCAACCTCAAACTTAGCTCCTAAGTCGCTAGGACTATAGGCTCTCACTAAAACACCTGGCCTATTTTCTATTTTTCATCTCTATTTGAAAAATATCTGGTTTCAGATTCTCTTGCTCTTGCTCATGCAACCCTGAGCTTGAGCAATCCACCTGCCTTGGCCTCCCAGAGTGTTAGGCTCGCAGATGTTGAGCCACCAGGCTGGTTTTGACAGGCCTCCGTTCAATTCTCTTTTTCTGACCACACTCATCAGTTAATTCCAAAGTCCTGAGGTGGGGATTCAGATTCCTATGAAAAAACAGTTCTTTAAATCAGTGTTTGAAATTTGTAGTGACTTCAGAAGAATGCCTTTTTGTAGACTTTTTTCTCTGTTTTCTATAACAAACTAGCAGACCTACACCAAGGTTAGCTTATATCTTGAATATTTCACCATAACCTGCATTATTTTTGAGAGCATGCTTTGACTTGAACATTTGCTGAAAATAAAATCTGTTCTTTTTGGAAAAAAATCAGGAGCTGTTTTAAAGCCTTTTTCTCTCCTCGGGGAAAATATCTTATCCATGGCTCTGGTGCACTTTTCTTTGAAGTAAATCCTCCACTTTGGAAGCTGAGCGCTAGGTCAGAGAGGTGGCCATAGCCTTCAAACTCCTTGGCTTGCTTCTCCTAGAATGAAGTGACCACTTTGTAAACTGAGGAAGAGGTAACTGAGGTCCCAGTATTCTCAGAAGTGCCACACCTACGTTACAGCCTCTGTCCATGAGTGGGTGCTGGATGGGAGAAGGGAATCGCTCAGCTCCTCTCAACTGCGGATGCTCCAACCTAGCCTCCGTGCCATACTCTGAGCAGTAGCAATCTGAAGTTTCTTTCTTGCTGAAGTGGGAAGGAAGAGGGAGTTAGTGTTGTTCTTGGTTCAAGTACCAGTCTACAGGTTTGCTTACTAAATTTTAGTAGGTTTTGTTGAATGTATTTTTATTCGTTTTCTATATCCCTTAAAACCATTTCTAGATAGTTTGAAAGTTATTTTTTATAGTTTTACTCATTTTTCTGGGGTGCGAGTTCAAAGAGCTCTCGTGGTGTCATGCTATAACAATGTTTGCCTTAAATTCTATTTTGTCTGTGATTAGCATAACCAGTCCAGGTCTCTTTTTGCTCTGTTTTTATGGTGTCCCCTTTTAAATATTTTTACTCCCAGTCTATTTGTCTTTGAATCCAATATTTGTCTTTCTCTTTCTTCTTTTAAGACAGTCTTACTCTCTTGCCGTGGGTAGAGTTCTGTATTATTTGTAACTTTTATCCATTTTGTCAATATCTGTATTTGAATTGGCATGTTTAATCCAATTTACAAGTAGTGTAATCTCTGATATAGTAGAATTTATCTCTGAAATTTTATATTTGTTTTTCTATATGTCTTATATCTTTGTTCATCTATTTCTCCATTGTTGCCTGTCTTTTCAAAATAATTATTTTAGTATGCAATTTTAATTCCTTTTTACCTCATATTTTTTCTAGTTATATTCTTGGCAGTTACCCTAAAGATTACGAGTAGCATCCCAATTTAAAACAATCTAGCTCATATTAATAAGCACTTAATTTGAATATAACCAAAATTTTTCTGCAATATGACTCCTTTTTCCAACCTCTCTTTAGTGTTATTATTGTTATATGAATTACATCTTTATCTTACCCTGTTTCTTTTAAATGAAAAAAGGAGAATAGAAAGAATTTCAAGCGAAATACATTCATAGATTGTTTGTTTTATATATTTATTGCTGTAATTAACTTTGTTGGTGTTTCTTATTACCTCGTGTGCTTTGAAATTAACCTCTAGACTCTGTTTCTTTCAGCTGAAGAATTTCCTTTAATATTTCTTGTACAGGAGTTCAGCTCGCAGTGATTCTTTCCGTTTTTGTTTATTTTGGGATACCTTAGGTTTTTCCTTCATTTTTGAAGGACAGTTTTGCTGTGTACTTTATTTTTCATTAATAGCCTTTTTTTTGAAGCACACTAAATATGAAATTCTATTACCTCCTCTCCTCTAGCATTTTAGATATCAAATCAGCGATTAATCTTTTTAAGGAGCCATTGTAGGTATTAAAACCAATTTTGTCTTACTACTTACAAGACTGTCTTTATCTTGGCCTTTCAACAGTATGAATATTATTGCTTCTGTGCAGAGTGCCTTGAGGGTATTCTGAAAAGAGTTCTTTGTGCAACTTGGATGTTGAAATTAATGCTTTCCATAACATTTTAGACTTTTTATTTTTTATTTTTCAAATGATCTTTTTTACCTTTTCCTCATTATCTTGTCTTTTAGAGATTTACACTAGGCCTACTAAACTTTTGTTCTATTTTATTTGAGACAGAGTTGCACTCTGTTGCCCTAGGCTATAGTTCCAGGGCATCAGTTTAGCTGATAGCAACCTCAAACTCTGGGGTTCAAGTGATCTTCCTGCCTTAGCCTTCTGAGCAGCTGGGACTACAGGTGCCAAGATGCTTAGCTAATTTTTTTTTTCAATTTTTAGTAGAGAGGGGTCTCGCTCTTGCTCAGGTTGGTCTTGAACTCCTGAGCTCAAGGGATCCTCACCCCTGGCCTCCCAGAGTGCTAGGATTACAGGTGTGAGCCATGATGCCCAGCCTATATTTATAATCTTAAATGTGTCCCACAGTCATGTGAAGTTCTCTTAAGTTTTCTTCATTCTTTTTTCCTTCTGTTCCTAAACCGAATAGCATTAATTGACATTTTTAAATGCACTGGTTCTTTTTTTTTTTTTTTGCCAGCTGAAACCTTCTGTTGAGCCCTCTAGTAATTTTGTTTTTAAATGAGGTATGGCATTTTGCAAGTCTAGAATTTATAATTGGTTCTTTTATATCAGTTCTATCTCTTTAATTAATATTTGGTGACACATCATTGTACCCCATATGCAGGGTTAAAGATCTCTGATATACTGTGAAAATCTGGCAAGTTAGTTTAATCCCACACATGGGAATCTTGTTCCCCAAATGTTCTCTTTATGTTTTTTCAGACTCTTGTTTGACCCAGCTGCTATAGCAACCTCACCCACAGTAGCTACTGATTATTTTCAATGAACATGCTGAGGTGGTAGGTGTTTTCCCTTAAGAGAGGTCAAATAAAGACAAAACCTTGCAAATTGAGGCTTCTCAGGGAGTTTCAAGACAGGTTAAATAACAATAATACTCAGGACTGGGACTTTTTAAAAGAAATCCAAGCTTGGTCTGTCTCCTTTTGAGGATGCAAGGCTGCTGCTTTGCACAGCTACTGCAGAGCTATCAAGAGGAGGATGGGATTTACAAGAAACAAGTTACACTAGAAAAAATTCTGCTGATCTTACCAAAGTTTGGCAGTTTTTCTTGAATAAAAACTACTCTCTTATATTACCAGAGTTCTGAAAAAGTTAATTTTTACAGCTTTTACAAGTGATTTTGTTGCTTATACAGTACAGAGAGATAAATTTATGGTGGTCTTACTTAACTCTGTCATTCCCTGCCTTTCTTTCCCGATAGTTTCATTTTATTACTTGAAAAATATTTTATTTTGTAGATTAGGCTTTTGCTTCCCAAAGTGTGATTTGAGAATCAGTAACATTGACATCACCAGGGAGCTTGTTAGGAAAACAATCCCAGGCCCACTCCAATCCAGTTGAGTCACAATCTGCATTTAACAACATCTTAGAGGATTTATTTTTACATTTTATTAGAAAGAACACTGTTGTTGGAGGTGAGCATGGCTCAAAGTCTAATCCATAGATGAGCTATGTCGAAAGCATCTGGAAAAGATGTTTTGAATAAACATTCCTAGAACCCATTCTAGACCTGCTTAGAATTCATGCAGGCAGAACTGTGGGAATCTGCATTTTGAACAAGCACCTTGGGTGATTATTATGGGTATTGAAGTATGAGAACCACTGATTTAGAAACAACAGTCATCAAATAGGGATTTTATTTTCATTTTAATAGGCATTTTTATTTTTATAATTAATATTTGTTTATATTTTAAGAAAACATGCTCATTTGTTGTATTTAAGTAGGGACTTTTCAAACAGACTCACGTATGGGTAGAATACTATTTATCTCAAAATGGTACATTTACAGTGTATGAAAAGTCTAATATCTATTATGTGTCAAAATATATTATCATTGTGGCTATTTTTTAGCTAGAACAAATTATGACCAAAATAAATCACCCCAATGATCACCCTGGATTTATAGAAATATAAAGTAACATTAAGAGGGGCCAAAAGAGCAGACTAGAATCAGTCTGTACATGCTGCTCTCCATGGAGAGGATAGAACTTGGTGAGTAGATATTCACCTTTACATAGTTCATTGAAGAGAGAGCATTGGAAACCAACATAAAGACAACAGGAGGCTCCCAAAGTGAAGGAGAGGGAAATGGGGCAACCTGCTGAGCAGGATTGGAGGTACACCACCTTTTCTACCTTTTGATCCAGAAATTTCACTAGTAGGTAGCTACTAAAAGGAAAATAAATATTTTTGTTAAAAAGAAACTTGCACTTGGGCAGCACCTGTGGCTCAAAGGAGTAGGGCGCCGGCCCCATATGCCGGAGGTGGCGGGTTCAAGCCCAGCCTCAGCCAAAAACTGCAAAAAAAAAAAAAAAAAGAAACCTGCACCCAGATGATATTTATCACAGCATGGTTCACAGTTGCAAAGATATGGAATCAACCTACATGCCCATCAACTGATGAGTGGATAAAGATAATGTGATTATATGTGTGTGTGTATCAAACTTGGGAGTACTACTCAGCCATAAAAAAGAATGAAATAACGTTTTTGCCCCAACTTGGTTGGAACTGGAGACCATTATCCTAAGTGAAGTATCTCCAGAATAGAAAAATAAAAATACCCATGTTCTCACTTACAAGTGGGAGGTAAACAAGGGATGTACAGGATGGACATAATGTTCACGTGCAATTTAAAATAATTTCACACAGTAACTTGCACACAAACTTTATGGACACCCTGTATGTTACCTGAATTACTGAAATAGATGTCAAGTGAAGCAAGTGAAGCAGGTGAAGCAGTGATGCCCTTTATTAAGGGCAAGTAGGGAAATTCCTTTACTAAGAGAAGAAAAGAGGAAAGGAAAGCCTCTGGTGCAGCAGAGGGGGTCCTGAGCTGGTTGCTACTGAAAACTAAAGGCTAAGGGGATTATATATGTCTAATTTTATCTTCTTTATGTGCAAAGAAGTGAAACCTGTGTTCCTTTTTTTTCATTTATGTCCCAGCTACTTGGGAGGCTGAGGCAAGAGAATCACTTAAGCCCAAGAGTTTGAGGTTGCTGTGAGCTTTGATGCCACAGCACTCTACCAAGGGCAACATAGAGAGACTCTGTATCAAAAAAAAAAAATTAATCTACTGTATGTTGTGAGACTTCTACAAAGAACTGGTCACAAGCCTCCCTGGTAATTGTGACTCTGATAGAATGCCTTGATGTAGTTCAAAGCACCCACACTCTTGCCTTCTGCTATTGGGGCTGCTGGAAGCAGCATGTTCCTTTAACCTGGGCTGTCTCAGCTTCTCTGTTACTCTTCTCACTCCAATAACAAGATGAAATGGACATTGAAAACTAAGAAGAGGGGAGGACCCTAACCCATCAAAGCCTTTGGGCAAGCTGTGTTATTTGCCTACCCTCTATGGCCCCCTTATAAAGGGGATCTCTAACTGCCCTGGGGCACAGACGCTATCTTTGCTCTACCCAGGCAAGTTGCTTTGCCTTTCAATAAACCTGGACTGATCCTTTCCTTTTCCTATCTCTTCTCTGGGTATCACTGCACCACCTTTCAATGTTGTCTGCTCTAAAAGCCTTAGTATTTAATATTTATATAATTTCTTACTACTTTTATATGAAAGCATCAGGAATATCAATTTAAAGCAAAAGGACAGAATCTGGTGTTGACATTCAAAATTAGAATATATGATAGTGTTGCATTTTAGTTTAGCAGGTGTATGTGTGTATGATTGTGTGTGCTTTATCAAGAACAAAACATATTTGATTGATTTTATTACTGGTCTAGTTTTATTATAAAACTCATATTATAGGACTTCAAAAACTATTACATAATTCAAAAGGTTTATTTTCAGAAATTGAGTTTGAATAATCTGTCCTTAACAATATCATACAGATTCTCAAGGTAGAATTAAGTATTCCTGATATGACTTTTCATGACATCTTTCGCCCTCTGCTAGAGTGTCGTTTGTATACTATCCTCCCCCTATAATGTGTGCAGTCTAAGAGAGGACAGCATATTTATGTGTTTCCCACAACTTCACATCCTACACCTAAAGGCACGAAAGAGTATATTATTTTTTGAATGAATGAGCACTATCATACAGGAGGAACCATATTGCTGCATGATTCCAAAAGATAGCATAATTATTAATGTACTGATTAATTAGCTATTTACATCTCATTTCCACCCCTGAAAGAAACATTTTTCTTTCCTGGAAATAGGATTAGAAATTTTGAAATGTGGAAAAAAAAAAAAAAAGAAATTTTGGAATGTGAGTGGGGCCTTGGTGTGTGTCACACTTTATGGGGGGGGCAAGACATGATTGCAAGAGGGACTTTACCTAAGAATTGCAATCAGTGTAACCTGGCTTATTGTACCCTCAATGAATCCCCAACAATAAAAAAAAAAAAGAAATTTTGAAATGTGTACAGCTCCAACTGTGCATTAAGATTAGTGTGTGATTTCCTCTTTGTTTCTGGAATACAATTTGAGCAGTCATTTATGTTTACATTTCCTTACTGTGAGACTTCAGTGCTACCATTCCATATAAAAAGGGTACTGTGTTTCACATATTTCCATTTTAGACCTTTCCATTCTTTCTAACATGTGTTTTGATTTTTAAAATGAGAGCACAGGAACTTGTAAAATTGTAGTTTATTCTAATTCTAATTATATCTTATGATAGATTGGGGAGAAAAATAAAAGAAGAATTTTTGTGGTCACCTGAATTTTGTTGCAGTAAATTAAAAACGCTTATTTTTCATTTATTTCAGGGTCATTTTGGTGGAATCTCCAACGTTTTTGTCATTACCATCACAATTAAGGGATTCTGAACAATATATGGAGCATGAGTAAGTGTTTATATCTTTTACACTCAAAAGTATTTGAGAAATTCGTACTTAAGGAAACTTTTTATATAATTACACAATAGTTTTCATTTGTTCAAAATGTTTAATTTACTTTATTCATACTCTTATTCAAATATATTTATAAGGTTCTAGGTTCATATGCATGAAAATTCAATAAATATTCATTTGTATGGTAGATTTTCATTATTTGTAGTAGCTATGTTCTATAAAATTGCCAAACACACTCAATTAGTGAGGACTGAAGCATTGTTCCTAGGAGAAACATATATAATTACATAGATTATAATCATAATTCCTATAAACAACCTGTCCTGGTAAATTCTATTTTTAAAATTTTACAAAAAGTCAACAATGTTCAGAAGTGTTCAGTGGTTCTAAGGCCACCCTACTAAAAAGAGAAAAGTGATTTGAACCCTGTCCAAAGGCCCCAGAGCTGAAATTTCTATTTTTTTTTATTTTTGTAACAGCTTTATTGTTTGGGGGAATGAAATTACATACATGTTTACTGTTTTCTTTTTTTTTATTTTTAAAATGTGAGACTTTTTTTTTGTTGTTGTTAGGAATTCATTGAGGGTGCAATAAACCAGGTTACACTGATTACATTTGTTAGGTAAAGTCCCTCCTGCAATCGTGTCTTGCCCCCAAAAGGTGTGGCACACACCAAGGCCCCATCCCCTCCCTCCTTCTTTCTCTCTCTGCTCTCCCCTTCCCCCACCCCCACTGTGACCTTAATTGTCATTAATTGTCCTCATATCAAAATTGAGTACATAGGATTCATGCTTCTCCATTCTTGTGATGCTTTACTAAGAATAATGTCTTCCACTTCCATCCAGGTTAATACGAAGGATGTAAAGTCTCCATTTTTTTAATGGCTGAATAGTATTCTATGGTATACATATACCACAGCTTGTTAATCCATTCCTGGGTTGGTGGGCATTTAGGCTTTTTCCACATTTTGGCGATTGTAAATTGAGCTGCAATAAACAGTCTAGTACAAGTGTCCTTATGATAAAAGGATTTCTTTCCTTCTGGGTAGATGCCCAGTAATGGGATTGCAGGATCAAATGGGAGGTCTAGGTTGAGTGCTTTGAGGTTTCTCCATACTTCCTTCCAGAAAGGTTGTACTAGTTTGCAGTCCCACCAGCAGTGTAAAAGTGTTCCCTTCTCTCCAGAGCTGAAATTTCTTGTGCTACCTTGCACTGCCCACTACCATTTGTGCTCTAACCTCATTCTTGTATATGCTACTTTGTTTGGGAACGAGCACAACCAGTGACTAGAACTTTTCACCACTCTGTGCATGTCGTTGAACACCGTGAAAGTGCCATAGGTACTGATTTTGGACTTAACAAATTTTAGCAAGTAGGCAAATTTGCAAATAAGGAATTTATAGATAATTAAGATCAACAATATGTAAATATATTTCACCTACTTCATAAGGTCTCACAGAAAGGACGTTTGACTTCTGGATAGAGAAGTAAGAGTTTTAAAAGATAGCTTACTTTATATTGCTCAACTGTTGTAAACTCTAGAATCACTATCTAAAGTGAAGTATAATTAAAAATAATGTTACCAAGGTTAAAGTTAATCAGGCAGAGAAAAAAATAATTAATGCAGATCTCCCCTAATAAAATGCAAGCTTATGTTGACTTTTACTGCTAAACCATTAGTGTATTTTACACCTTTGCTTATTTAATGCTTGACAGGATCAGTATCATCTTTTTAGATGCAAAAACATATCAAGACACAAGAATTTTGCAATTTTGTTAACAGGAATTCCCAATGTTGAAGTCGTCAGAAACCATTAAAGTGCTTGTGCAGATCTTGCTAAGATTAAAATGAATATAGTTTACTTTTCAAAAGTGAATTGCATTTAAGACAATACTTTTGGGAGATTATAAAGATTGCATCTATTATAAGATATTTGATTCTTTCGATGGTTATTCTGTGAGAAAAATTGTTAAAGAAGAAACCATTTTGTCTCACTGCATTTGCTTTATTGAATACAGATTTCATACTTAACTAGAGTATTTGCAATCTTGCTTTTACATTTTGCACTAGTGAACAATAAAACATGAATTAATGCTATTGAGCTATAAGGCAACATTATACATACCAAAAGAATAAAAGGATTGTAGGTATTTTATGTTAATTTCTTTGTAGATATGGAATGCTAGTATTGCTGAGAACACTTCAGTAAATAATTCTAGAGTTTTATCTTTTCAATTCCTTGCTTCCTCCTGATTAAGTGGCTGCTTTGTGATCATAGAGTTTGCCTGAATGGCCTTGAAATAATTTCTTCACATTAACTGTGAAAAATGTATATGAAATATACATATATTAAACTACAGTCAGATCTTAAAGCAATGCTTTAGATATCTGTGAGTATAAATAACTCAAAATCAAGTCATTATAATGAACAGATAAATTGAATCTACTTTCATAATTTGAATGCAATCTAAGAATTCTGTGTCTCCAATTTTAACATGTTTTCCTTTACATAATATAGTCTAGTGGATTTAATTATATCCAAAGTTCTAGAATTGTTAAGGCCATGTACTCTAAAGCTACAAGTAAGAACATCTTTTTTGTGGTATGCATCCTGAATCAAACCCAAAAGCAATGAACAAGTGTAAAAACATTTAGAATTTAATCTGAGCACATAAGGAAGTACTTATTCAAAACAATTACCAACTCTGCATGAAGTACAGCATAAGAAATGTATCTACCATAGTCCCGAGGATTACTGATCATTCTTTTTCGCATAGAGTCATCCACTTTATTTATAATACTGTACTTACTTAGTTTCCTAGAGCTTTCCTGTGATAAAACAACAACCCCCCCCAAAAAAAAAACACCATCAAAAATGCATAAAGATACTAATACACTGCATTAGGATGTGAGCTGCAGAGCTAGCTCATGTGGGTTTGAGAAAGATTTCTCCAGAGATTAGTACATAAAAGTGTAGAATTTATTTTATCTTCTTAGATGGAGAGAGGGAGTTAGAGAATGAAAGGGAATGGGGAAAGAGAGGGAGAAAAGAGACTAGATACATGTTGGGAAAAGCCAGTACCTAAGGCCAAAGAGCTGGGGGATTTTAAAGGGCATTTTAAAATGGTGGGGTATAGTGAAGAAACTGCTGCCTCTGATCCTTTCTTCTTAGCAGCAGGTGGATGAGGAATACAAGCTGGGCCCGATGTCAAAGTCCAGGCGCTGGCTCCTTTGCCTTTCTTTGGAGATGAGATTATTACAGGAGATAGGGAAATAAGGACTGAAGCCTGAAGCTCGTTCCTTGCTGTTTACTCAGAAACTCCGTAAAATACAGATTCTTGAAAAATATTTTGAAAGAGAAAGATTTATATCTCCTTCTGTCTGTTTAGCCCTTTTGAGAAACTGTGCAAAACAAAATTCCTATGGGTTAGTGTGCCTGCTAACAAGATAACTGATAGGCTTGATCTTTAACTGTGACTAGAAAATTGTAGGATTAGATATTTTCCTGTTATTTTTGCAGCTTTTGCAAGGCCCCTCCTTTCACATTGAGTGTTGGGTGAGGGAGAATTTTGATCCAACACAAAACAGTCAGACTTCTTTAAATTAACTCTCAAAGAATAACTTATTCATTTCAAGGATTAGAGATTTACTTGTCTATACCTCCGTGAAGATTGTCTCCAAGTTCAAAGGCAAGGGCAGTACTTAAGTGGCAAAACCCCCACAAAATTTGTCAAGGCAAAGGGGTGGTTAGTTTATTTAAGTTCTTGGTTTGCCATTTGGAGACTGACATGGGCTCAAATCCCTATGTTGAGTTGAGATAAAGCAGTCATAAATTCACTCAAAAGGCTTTTTTTTTTTTTTCTAACAATTCTAAAGAGATTTTTTTAGAAGTAGTTACTGTGGCTCTTTTGTCTAGAATCCTGGCAGCTTGTTGTATAACACCTAACTCCAGTTCTTTTATTTTTTTATTTTTTTAGAATCAGTGAGGGATTTTTTTTTGTCTTCCCTTCTCCTACCATCATTTATATAATTATTATAGAAATTATATAAACACATTTAGAATTATTATAGAAACAAATATAGAAATGAAGCCTCCTTTATCAAGGATCCCTTAGTACAATCTCCACCTAGGATAGGGTTGTAGCAACAAGAAATAAACTATTGTGCTATTCTACTGAGATATGGGATTGTTTGTTATTGTAGCATGATCTAGCCTATACTAATTGATACTCCTCCTCAGATCTACTGCAGCTAATATCTCTCCAAAGATTAGCTTTCCTCTTTTTAAGTGAGTGGTAAAGTGCTGAAATTGACTTTCAATTTGTGTTTTAAAAAATGATATAATCTCCTATTATTTTTTAAAAATGCCTCTATGTGTAATTTGCTCTTTGTAAGCAACCAGAAACATATGAAACACCACTTTTGAAAATATATGGATGAAAAACTTGATATTAATCACACATTTTACTTTGTGGGAACATGATCTATGAATATAACAAGACCAGTTAAGAAGTTCTTATTCTAATTAAACTCAAAGGAATTATCAGTCAACTGGAAACTGATTTTAGTCACATTTTGAAATTGATGTATAGAACAGCTGTGCTCAGAAATGAGTACTTTGTCAATTATTTCTTGCAGTAATAGGGCTTACTGTTTTTTTTTTTCTGGCAATATTGAGTTATTTACTCATTCAACAAATTCTAAGTGGCGCTTCAAGCGTTATTCTTAGTACTAAAAAAAAAAATAAAGAGAAATCATATATCTGGCCTTCAAGAAACCAATCATCAAAAAGAGATAAAACGAAAATCTCTGCCAATGGGGGCAGTTTTATAGGGAAGAATGTATTTGTTATTGTATATAATATGAAAAATACTCTGTGATCTGACTGCTTAGGAATATCACTTGCTAGAAATTTTAGAGAACTTCATAGAAGAGGAGAAAACATTTGAGGAGAATTATCAGCTACTAAGGATTTTTTTCTATGCATGAACGATGCTCAGGTATTTTCCCTTATCGCATACAAATTGGAATCTGAATTATGAGTAATATCTTGATGGGCAGAATCTAGAGAAGGGGTAGACCTTTCCTATGAGCATAGGAGAATTCAAAGTGGAAATGAGAAGCAATGGGTAACTATGCGTAGGAGCAGATGAATTAAGGTTGAAAAAGGTGATAACATGTTTATCATTCTGTTTTGTAATTATTTCTCACAAACCTACATTTCTTTTCTTTCTTTTTTCTTTCTTTCTTTTTGTTTTTTTTTTGAGACAGAGTCTCACTTTATCACCCTCAGTAGAGTGCTGTGGTGTCTGTCACAGCTCACAGCAACTTCCAGCTCTTGGGTGATTCTCTCACCTCAGCCTCTCAAGTAGCTGAGACTACAGGCACCTGCCACAGCACCCAGCTATTTTTACAAACCTACATTTCATTGCAGGCTGAACATATTTCTCACAAATCTACATTTCATTGCAGTCTGAAATTTCCTTGAGTTTCCTCTAGCTCCATGAGTTTAGGGGCTTCATTGTTCATCTCTGTATCCCAGCACAACTTGGCTAAGAATAGACACTGAATATGTTATTGAAACTGCAAGGGAGTTTCAGCCTAGGTCTCCTTGCTTGCTGCACAATGAGCCAATTACTGAGACAATAAGAATTGCCAAGGAAGTAAGTAATTTTTTTAATACAAAAGACATCTGTCAGGAGAACAGGGAGTCAGAAATAGTCTCAAATCAGACTCCCTGACTAATGGAGAGTACAGGATTTTTATTTATTTTTATTTTTTTATTTTTTTATTTTTTTTTTATTAAATCATAACTGTATACAATGATATGATTATGGGGCATCATACACTCACTTCATAAGCCATTTGACACATTTTTATCACAGTGGTTAACATAGCCTTTCCGGCGTTATCTCAGTTACTGTGCCAAAACATTTACATTCTACATTTACCAAGTTTCGCAAATACCCCTGTAATATGCACCACAGGTGTGATCCCTCCGATTCCCCTCCCTCTACCCACCCCCCCTTCCCACTTCCCCCTATTGTTAAGTTGTAGCTGGGTTATAGTTTTCATGTGAGAGTCCCAAATTAGTTTCATAGTAGGGCTGTGTACATTGGGTATTTTTTCTTCCATTCTTGGGATACTTTACTAAGAAGAATATGTTCCAGCTCCATCCATGTAAACATGAAAGAGGTAAAGTCTCCATCTTTCTTTAAGGCTGCATAGTATTCCATGGTATACATATACCACAATTTATTAATCCATTCGTGGATCGATGGGCACTTGGGCTTTTTCCATGACTTAGCTATTATGAATTGGGCTGCAATAAACATTCTGGTACAAATATCTTTGTTATGTTGTGATTTTTGGTCTTCTGGGTATATGCCCAGCAGAGGGATTACAGGATTGAATGGCAGATACAGGATTTTTAAAGGAGAGAGGGCTATGTGCATTTGGGCAAGTTGTGGGGGATGGCAAGTTTTGGTGTCAGGAAGTCTGTCTAGGAGCCCTCCAAATCTCAGCTCCTTATCTTACCATTTCTGGGGAACAGCTCCTTGACATCCCTGCCATTTCTGGGGAACAGCTCAAGGTAGTCAAGTAATTATTTAAAATATTCGAGGTTCTGGTCATCATACCCTACTGGCTTGAGAATCTAAAAGATAGGAGGATCTTAAAAACATAGGGATTTATGAAATTTGTTCACAGAGCCAGTTACACAATGAAAGAAAGTTCTGACGGAGATAATTATCAGGGTCCTGAGTCTTGCTAAACTTCTCCCAAAATTTGTATTCTGGACAAACATACTTTAAAAATATTTCTTGCTACGTACTGAATAATTAGTGAAGGAGCTAAGGAAATTTCACCTCAAAATATGAATCCCTGATATAAAAAATATTTTGGATTGAAGGCCATTCAAGGTCAAGAAACAATGCAGGAGACCTCTTGCTATCTGTATGTTAACTGGGCTGGCCTGATCAGAGGATGAAAGGGGACTATTGATTTCCCTTACCCCTTCCTGTTTCCCCCAGATATTTCAGAAATGAGGGTTGAGAATGTAGGTGAACATGGCCCATATCATTTGGGTGATAAATACTTGTCTCTCGGGTTTATCTACAAGTCAATTTATTTCTCCCCCATCCATTTTATCCTCCCTAGCAACATATACTCCCTAAATTTTCCCAATTTCCTCTAAAAGGCCTGTATAAAGATCTCTGAACTCCAAAAAAAAAAAAATCTCTGAACTCCTCTGGAAAGTCAGGTTATCACTCTGTGATTTCTCTCTGGATACATTGTAAATAAATCCTGTCTCTTATTAATCTGCCTTAAATGTGAGTTTATCTTTCAGTGAACTTCCCAGGGGAAAGGCCAAGTTTACCCTTGCCCCTTAATTAGGAACAATTAGAATTAGGCACACGCCTTAGTCTGTTAGGGCTGCTATAATGAAAATACCATATACTGGGTGGCTTAAACAACAAACATTTATTTCTCACGATTCTAGAGGCTGGGGAGTCTGAGTGGTGGTTTGGTACGGGTCCTCTTTCTGGTTCATAAAGGGAAGTCTTCTTGCTATGTCCTCACATGGCAGAAAGGGGTAAGATAACTCTTTGGAGTCTCTTTTATAAGGGCACTAACCCAAATCATGAGGGATGTAATCTCATTATTTATTTACTTCACAAAGACACCATCTCCTAATACTGTCACCTTGGAGATTAGGTTTCAACCAATGCATTTGCAATAGTGAGGGGTGTTGCAGGGTAGGCATAAACATTCAGTCTATAGCCTCAAGTCTCTAAGAAAAGCATAGTGGATAGAAGGCCAGATACATATGTATATATAATAAGAGTAGTAATTTACCATGATCTTCTTGTTCTAGAGTAGAGTTTCTTAACTTAATAAAATGCTTTCGGGCTTTTTGGCAATCTACATTTCAAAGAATAGTATTTTCTAAACACATAAAATAAGATGCAAGGATTAAGAAATGTCTTAATCTGTTCGGGCTTCCATAACAAAATACCACACACTGTATGGCTTAAACAACTGATATTTATTTCTCACAGTTTTAAAGTATAAGAAGCCCAAGCCCAAGACTCAAAGGGTTGAGAGGCAGGTTTCATTCTAAGGGCTCTTCTTATTTATAGTTGCTGCCAACTCACTGTGTGCTCACATAACCTCTTCTTCATGTGAGCATGGGGGAAGAGAGAGAGAAAGCTCTTCTGTGTCTCTTCTTATATGGAGACTAATCCTAACAGATCATGGTCCCGCTCTAATGACCTCATTTAACCTTAATTATCCCCTTATTTTCCTTATTTCCAAATATAGTCACTTTAGGGGTCAGGACTTCAACATATTAATTTTGGGGTGACACAATTCAGTCTATGGTTCAGAGAAAACTAATGTTACAATATATTTTCAAAATATTTTAAAAGTGTGAAGTAGTAAAATATAGTAAAGCTAATATCTACCATGCTTTAAAAGTAGTGATGAACACAAATAATATCTCAAATTATGTGCAACAATTCAAATTTGATACAATTCTGTCTGTGATTATTTGGTGACCAAGGCATAGGTACAACTGATACTCTTGTGGTTTGATTTAAATTGCTGTTAAAATTAAGTGGAAGTCAAGATGGAATATTTTCCCCATTTAAATTTGTGGATCCACTCTGTCCTTGAAACCTCAGGTTATAGCCTTTTGCTTTAGACAGTTCTCAAATTCCCAGGGCACAAACTGGTACAAAAAGTAGTAAGTATCCCATTTTTACTGCCCTTTGGATCCCCACAGAGCCTGGAAATATGGAAGATAGAACTGTTGAAACTGCAAGAGGATTTCAACCTAGGTTCAGGTGGTCATCTCATAAAGATTCCAATTTTTGATACAATAAGGATTGCCAAGGAAGAATGGAATTTTTAGTACAGATGTCTTATGGGGTGAATGGGAGAAACTGCCTCAAATCCAAGTCTCCCAGTTACAGAGATCTTGGTCTTTTAAAGGAGAGGCCACCTACCTTGAAGCAGGTCATGGTGTATCTCACCAGGACCTACATGCATTGGGTGCAGGTTATGTGGGATAGTGAATCTTGTAGTCAGTAAGTCTATCCTGGTGCTTTCCAAATCTTAGCTGGGTCTTGCAGAGAATCCAGCATTTCTTGGAACAACTCAAAAGGCAAGTAGTTAGCTAATGGAGAGGATTCCACAGGGGTCATTGAAATTTCTTCAAGGTGGGGTCTGGTTACAGAATGAATCTAAAACTCGATTCCCTCCTATTCCTTCTCATGATGTGTAAAAATTAGACTCAAACCAGATGTTGTGCTGTTTGGTTTAGATATAGCCTTGAATGCCTTTGCTGGAGCAATTTCATGAAAGCTTCTGATAAAGATCTTCCTTACCCTTTTGGTAGAGGCTTGAATAGGAAGTCACTTTTAGGGATGATTTACTCATGCCCTCAAGAGAACCAATCCAATGTCATTTGATCATTTTAATTTGAAAAAAACTGCATACAACTACTGTAGCAGATAAAAAAATGTCACTGCTTCATACTTCAAAAGTCGGTTCTACTCCCTGACTCTAGTCCACCACTAGGGTTAGCAGGAAATATTTCATTCTTTGATGTATAGTATTCTACATAATTTTAGCCCTTTTGAATTGTTTTGTTCCATAAGATTAAGGGTTTAAAGATGCTCTCTTTTCTATCACTTCAACAATAATCTATGAGCATTTAGGAAAATAATAGAATAGACTGAAGTGCAGGAAATGACAAAAAGGTAAATGAGTTAAGTTATTTTCTATTATGTCTTTAGGACATCAAAGATATTGGTTTTGTTTTAAAAAAAAGTTGAGTTCATCACTGACTTTCTATTCTCAGAAACATTAATCAGGTAAATGATTTGGTTTCCCAAACCAAATTATCTTATAGAATTAATTTCTGATATTTTTAGTATTCACAACCATTGAATTCACAAACAAGTCAATATGAATTCCTAGGTCTGCAAAGGTTTCTTTCTGTCTGTATCATAAGTATAAGTGACTCAATTTTTATGAGTTGGAGATGAGGCAACTCTGATTTCTTCAGAAGGCACTTTCATTACTTGTTTCCAACAAAACAGGTAAAGAAAAGAAAAAAAAAAGATACGAAGCCAAAATTGGCCTGCTTTTCTACTCACTATGACAAAAATGATTGAAGGACTAGAGATTACAAGTATTGAATAAAATGAAGTTTGGTGATTATCTGTGGATTTTAATCAGACGTTCTACTCAGAGCTCTAATATCAAAGAGATAGCAGTCAAGTTGTAGATAGAGAAATAATAAACATTCTTTGGTGTTCTTTCTACTGTGTATAGTCTACCTTATAAATGCTAAAATATCTACCTATTGTGTCTATGGATGCCTTATTTTATCTTTCAAATGCTCAAATTACATAAAATACTAAATGTTCTTTAATTTTTTTTTTTACAAAATGTATTGCTTACATTGTTAACCACAATGCTTATGAGTAGAATTGAAGCACAGAATAATTATAAGAAGTGGTAAATAACCTCATTAAGAATATGGTGTAAAGAAAAGGCAGTGCTATTCATAAAAATCAGATTGAATAAAGGAAGTTGGTATGTTTAGAATAACTTGGAAGTAATCAATATATTTCTATAGCATTAAATTCAGGCAAGTGTAGATGACAAGGTAAGAAAATGCAGGGTTTGTATTCTCACAAAAAAATCAGGCAATCAATACCTAAGATCCCAATTATTATTTGACAAGGTGTCCAGCAAAATAATCATGAATACTATGATCATGAATACTAAGAGAACTATGGGGAAAATTGATGGTCTCTGGAAGACTTGGAACCTTTCAAGGGAAGCAGTTGCTTCAGGCAGTGATCAACTAATTCATTTTCAGAAATGCAACCAGAGATTAAACAAATGCCCAAATTTCATTCTACCTTTACAAAAAAGAAGCAAATGTGGAAACAATAAACTTAGAGAAATGAATTTCTTCAAGAAAGAGAACTCTAGGACCACTTTCAGTACCCATTTAGTTCTAAATTGAGACAATCTACTATTTGATTGAGTCTCTGGATTAGGGTTTTATCCTAGATTGAAGCCACCTACTAGATGACTGTCTTGATTAGGGTTTTTCTAGTTATTACTATAAATTTCCACTTCTCTACAGTAATGTATTTGAAAATAGAAAGCAATTATTTTTACCAAATTAAGAAAAAAAGAATGAAAAAAAATAAAAAAATAATGGTGGAAATATGGATGTTTGTTAGTTTTCTTTTTGTATCTTCCTATTTTTTTTAAACTTATCAAACAATGTGAATATCAAATTATCTTTGAAAAAGATCTGTGGTGTTTTCATATCATATTAGCCATAATTTTTAAGACTCTATAAGTTTTAACTAAGAGAATTGTTTTTCTGTTTTATTTGTCTTGTTGACATTATTTTCCTATTTTCTTGTGACAGTGGTAGTATAAGCGGATATGACAGTTTTCATGAATGTTCTTTAAAAACCTGTGAGTACCTAAATCAAAGTTCTGATTTGTTTTCATGTCAGATTTTTATGGGCAAAGCATAATATGAAATGAAATATTCGATAAGGGGTGGTGACAATGATAGAATGGCAAGCCCTGGGGATTACTGGCTGGATGGGAGCCTGACTTCTGGGTCCTCTACCTTTTCTGTTGACAACCCTTTGGAAGAATCTTCCTACCTCCTGTCACTTCTGAGTCTAGTTCTCTCTAAAGTACAAAAAACCTATTTAGATATATGCCCTTCGTGTCTCTTTTGGCTTATCTAAACTGTTTAACCCTATTTAGGGTGTTTAACCCTATTTAGGGGACAGGGATCACCAAGGTTAGAATAGTAAGGAGACACAGATTTACTTGACACTATACTTTACACTATTTACTTTATAGCTGTAGGTATAGAAAACATAAGTAGAGTAATGGCTAGGAAAATGGATATAAGAATGTTCTGCTTGTCCACAGCTGCAGAGCAAACCACCCCAAATATACTGGCATACAACAACCCAAATCAATAATGATGGCGACTTCTCATCCTTCTTGGGTGACTGGGCTCACTCTAACTCAGAATCAGATGGAGGCTGAGGCTTGAGTCATCTCAAGGTTTCCTTTTGCCTGGGACTTCAGCTGGGGCTATTGGTCTGGACACTTACCAATGGCCTCTCTGTGTGACTCGGGCATCTTCGTGGGATGGCAGTTAAGTTCTAAAGAAAAGTGAGCCAAGAAAGAGAGAAAACTGGCAGAAGTTGCATTACATTTTTTGATCTGGTGTGAGAAATCACACTTCTCCACTTCTGCCAAATTCTAGCATACTATTTAAGAATCTAATAAATGACCATGTCACCACATTTAAGGCAGTCTCAAAGAATTTGTGGACATGTTTTCAGACTACAAAACATCTGTACACTTACATATTTACATATGTAGACAGATGATTAGTCCTTCATTTCCAGTTGAAGTTATTCATTATACTCTGTGAAACATTACATAGTCCACAAAAATTTGAAGACTTTTGGATGACCACTTTGCTATATATGTAAGTATATTGAGGTTAATTTTAAACGGTAGTGAAATTCCATTTGCAATGTAAGTATTTATTAAGAAATCCTTAAGATTCATTTTGTTATATCAAGCTTGAACTGGAACCATTGTACTTTCATTAACAAATGTATGTATCATCTTCTAATCTTGTATGCTAATGAACATCTTATATTGATTTCAAAATTTTAATCACTAATTGAAACAGCTGCTTTATTTGAATAGAACTTATAAAATCATATGCCAACAATCTCTATGTAATGTTTTGCTAGCAATTAAGTCCAATTTCATCAGAGAGTTCTTCTGCTCCTCGCACAATATTTATCTGGAAACGAATGAAACTTCAATCTTGGAGATGTTTTTTCTTCCTTTTAACATCCATGTGCGCTATTGTGTCATCATCTTAAGCAATAGAAAGGTAAGAACAGAATCGTGGTCTCTGTGTTAATCACGGGCTGCCAGTTTAATGGACTAACGAGTAAATGTGATGTGAGGGCAGCTGGAGACTCTAGAAATGTAGATCATTTTGGCCATCAAGTTGATGAGCAAAGAGCTTCTTCTACACAAGTTGTGGGTAAATTTTATGATGGTTGAGTAGGGAAGTCTGATGACGACAACCTTGCTGTGGCTCTATCTGTACCTGTGCTTGGTTATCTATATCTGTGGAACAAATCGCAACATACTGAGTATATATTAGTCCATTTTGCACTGCTATAAAGAAATTCCTGGGGCTGAGTAACTTACAGAAAAAGTTTAATTTGGATCATAATTCTGCAGACTATACAAGAAACGTGGCACTAGCATCTGCTTCTGGTGAGGACTTCAGGGAACTTTCAGTCAAAATGGAAGGTGAGGGGGGAGCAGTCACGTCACATGGTAAGAGAGGGAGCAAGACAGAGAGAAGGTGGTGCCAGGCTCTGAAACAGCCAGCTCGCTCATGAACTAATAAAGCCAGATCCGACATCTTATCCCAACGAGGGCACAAGGCCATTCGTAAGGGATTTGCTCTCCTGACCCAAACACCTCCCAGCAGGCCCCAAATTCAACACTAGGGATCAAATTTCAATGTGAGATTCGGAGGTGCCAAGCATCCAAACCATATTATCAATAGAGTGGCTTAAAATAACATATTTCTCATCTCATAATTTTCATGGGGCAGTGGTCTAGACACAGCGTAGATAGGTTCTCTGCTTAGAATCTATCAAATACTCATTTAAGACAGCAGCCAGAACTGGTTTCTCTCCTCAGAGGCTCAACTGAGGAAGGATGTGCTTCTAAACTCCCTTAAGTTGCTGGAAGAATCTATATTCTGTGGCTGTGAGATTTACGTACCTTGCATCTTCAAAACCAGCAAAGGAGAGGGGAGAAGGGAGAGAGGTAGAGAGATATGAAAGAGAGAGAAAGTGAGGGAGGAGAGAGGGAGAAAGCTAGGGAAAGAGGGGAAAGAGGGAAAGTTTTTTTTTTTTTTTTTTTTTTGGTTTTTGGCTGGGGCTGGGTTTGAACCCGCCACCTCCGGCATATGGGACCGGCACCCTACTCCTTGAGCCACAGGCACCGCCCAAGAGGGAAAGTTTTATAGCATTACTTCTTCAGAAAGACACTGCCCTGAGGAGGGAATTTACAAAACCCAGAATACAGCCCTAACTGTATCAGTTATGTGTACACTAAATTGAGCACAAAGGCAATGAAATATTGGTAATTAAAAAGAGATACTGTACTTACACCTAGTATCTATAGACTCATTTACATGTTTAAAAATAACATAGACTATTAAATATGTAAAATATAGTTAATTTTACACCTAAAATTATCACTTAGGAGGAAAAAATACCTTTTTATAATAAGGCTAAATTTTGTGTGTTTTTATTTCCTTTAAAGGAGTTCAGGATTTAACTAAATTCTTTACATAATTTTTTTTTTAAATATTAACTGTAATGTGACCAATAGTTTGGGGTTTTTTGTTTGGTTGGTTTTTGAGATAGGGTCTTTCTATGTCTCATGGGCTAGAGTATAGTGACATTATCATAGCTCAGTGCAACCTCACACTCTTGGGCTCATGTGATCCTCTTAGCTCAGCCTCCTAAGTAGCTAAGACTACAAGTGTGTGCTACCACTCCTGGCTAATGTTTGTACTTTTTGTTGAAATGAGGTCTTGCTCTTGCTCAGGCTCATGTCTACCTCCTGTCCTCAAGCCATCCCTCCAGCCTGAGCCTCCCAAAGTGCTAGCCTCCCAAAGTGCCTGAGCCATCTCACCTGGGTTAACCAGTAGTTTAATAAAATGCTTCACAATTCTTTTTTTTTTGCAGTTTTTGGCCAGGGCTGGGTTCGAACCCACTACCTCTGGCATATGGGGCTGGCACCCTACCCCTTTGAGCCACAGGCGCCGCCCTACAATTCCTTTTTTTATATTAATTTATAGGAAATACTAGAGTTAATTCTCAATAGCACAGTAGCATTGATTTTGTTCTTTGAATTAGTCTATTGTAATATTAATATTTGCTCAAATAAATTTAATTTAATTAATCAAAATATAATTATACTAAACTTGACATCTCAATTTATTACAACATGACTTTTGATTACATATATTTTGTCCCTGTCAGAGAAAACAAGTCTTGAAATTATATTGCTTTCAATTAAGAAATAATACCCTCAACCTAGAGGATTCCATCCGATGACAATTACTTATGTAGGGAAACACATCTATTAATTTACACATTCAATTATATGACTAATTAAATTGAAAAATGCAATTACATGCTTAAATAGATGATCAAACATCCAAGCCCACATAGGTTAGCTCTGTTCTTATTAAATGTACAATAACTGCTTTGCCATTAAGAACCACCTGTTTAAAACTGTACTTAGGCCTCTATTTGATAGCTTCCACATATAAAATAAAAACATTTCTACTAACAGTGCTATCAAAAGAAAGGCCATTTTTTTCATTTTGGCTGTTTGATTTGAACTTTCTTTTTCTTTCTTTCTTTTTTTTAGACAGAGTCTGAATTTCTTGTCCCCATTAGAGTGCTGTATTGTCATAGCTCACAGCAACCTCAAACTCCTGGGCTCAAGGGATCATCTTGCCACAGCCTCCCAAGTAGCTGGGACTACAGGCGTCCATCACAATACCAGACTGTTTTTTAGAGAAGGGGTCACACTTTTGCTCAGGCTGGTCTTAAACTCTTGAGCTCGGGGCAGTCCATCTACCTTGGCCTCACAAAGTGCTGGGATCACAGGCATGAGCCACCGTGCCTGGCTGATTTCAACTTTCAAATAAAAAATGAAAAGATTTATATAACAACTGAAAGTAGAAACAGTTTTACAAATCTTCTAACGATATGCATCAAAATCTCATGCTATCAAATGCCAGGCATTTAAAGAGTTTTTTTCTAATGTGGAATGAGTCACATTAATTGGAGGAAGCTCCAAGGAGAATTGAGGTCCAGTCCCTGAGGAATTGCACCTTTTGGGAGGAAGAGGCAACAAACCCCTTTACAAAGCACACAAACACTGCAAAGTCCACAACAATGCACTGACATACCCCTGAGGCTCTGTCTTCACTGTGGTGCCAGTATGTGACCACCTCCTCTGTGTAATTACCCAGCAATGATGATCTAATCTGTTTGAGGGAGGTAGGGGCATCAGTCAGGGATCCTTGCTCTGGGCTCTATTAAGAGGAGGTTTCACTTGCAGCCACCGGCTGTAGCACAATCAGCCCTTTTCACCAACCCAGAGCCTCCCTCCCCCCGGTAGATTTATCTTCCAGGCCTGTGTTGTCCTCATCTGTGTACAAACCTTAGCTGCAACAAATTGAGACAAAATTCCGGGCATTGCTGAGTTGAGGAAATAGGGATGGAAGTCAACATCTTTGTACTACTTAAGCAAATTGGTCCAGCCCCACACCAGAGCCCCACATAACAAAGCAAATTTCACCCTTCTAAAGCAATATTATTTTTTATGGGCCCTCTCATTTCTTGAAGGAAAGTGTAGAATATGGAGAATGACTATAAAGATTTTTAACCTTGTCACCTTCAAGGTGGATTTCAACAATTTCATTTTAATATTTTTGTTCATTTCTCCTAACACAATTCACCAGCCAAGTTTCTGGGCAAAGAGAGTGAACACACAGAAAGAGCATAATCCCTGTACTAAAGGAATCATATTCCAGAGAAGAAGGCAAAGTTGCATGGGACTGGCTCAGTTTACAGAGAAAGTTATGTGAATTTGAATTATTGATGCCCCCTCCATGTGGATGAGAAAAGCTTACTAAGGATGTGGCACATTGCTATGAATTAGAAAAATTCATCTCTTAATCAATGAATGTAGCCTTGTCCTGGGACTACCTTGCCCTTCACAAGATGCCCCCTTGCAAAACACACTTTTTGCTAGTCTATGTGGTATCCTGGAACATGTTCACTAATTTCTTCAAAACAGGCATACAAACTGTAACAATTTTTAGCATAGAAAGGAACATTCATTTCTGTGTGATACTACAAACAGGAGTAATTGATTAGTAGAGAAGGACGCTCAAGAAAGATGTGTATAAGTTTGCCAGTAAAGCAAAGAAGTTGGGCAGGGGAGAGATGTTCTTGAGGGAAAGATTCTAAGAACCTGAGGAAGGCAGCTAGCATGAAATTTTGTGGATCCTTGGATGACTGATTCTGAGAAGTTTGTTGAAAGTGATAGAAAACGGGTTGCATGGATAAACTGAATAGGACAGTGAATTTTATAATTATGATTATAATATGTTATCAAAAGCAGGAACCCAGTGGAAGCATAGGTAGAATCTGATTTCATTTTTGTTTTAGAAAACATCTCTGGTGTTAAAACAGCGAGTAGATTACGGGTTGGAGAAAGGACGTGAAGGCAGTGAGACTGGCTAGGAGACCCTTGTAATCTATCTATCACATGTTCCACACACCACTGCCTTCTGCCCTTCCCTCTGTAATTCTAGGGAAGTATGCTGAGGACCAAGTTTATATTGCTATACAGATCAAGCTTAACAACATTCTAGGTGTTGTTCACACTTGAAGTGGAGCAAGTTTTTGTGGTGATAAAGGGAAAGAGATTGTTGATTTCGTTGCCATCATTACTCTAGAGTCTAGGGACAGCGTCCTAGTATTTGATGAGATGATGTCCTAAAACACACCACAAATTTTTATTAAAAATGAATTCATATTTATGTTATTTAAATACATTTTACCTTTTCAAAATGTCCATGGAATAATCATCCAGGTATGCAATTAAGATTGTGTTAAGATTACCTTTTGTTGAAAAAAATGGAACTATCAGTATAGGTATGCAAATCTTTTCATGAGTATTCTAACCCTCACCCTAGCTCATATCTGTGACTTAATTATTATAAATAATTGTATTAATTCTGATTAGGTCCGCATTATAATTATGGCAGTCAAATATCATCTACAATGATTAATGAGCTCTCTTTAGTGTATGGAATTTAATGATTTGGAATTTTAGCTTAAATCCCATGTGCCTGTTTAGATATTAAAATAAAATAAAATTGTTCATCCAGTTCAAACAAATAAATTTTAAAAATCTAGACCTAGGAAAAGAGAATAAGTAGTACATATTATCTATGAAAAAACAGGGAGATTTTTCTGTCTATGTCAATGTATTTTTCACTTTTTTTCTCTTTTAAGATTGAAGTTATTTGTATTTGGAGGGTAGCCATGATTTATCCAAGGTTACCCAGCTAATTAGTGACAGAGCTGAGATTAAAACTTTCCTGCCAATTCAGTGTTTGTGTTCCTCCTTTCTAGGTAATTAACGGCTGGTCTTCTTGTAAACTTGCATGTTACTGTGCAATTTAAGTAGCACATTTAACTAGATTCACAAGAGGAACAAAATATCTTCTGTAAGGGCTTCTTGGAATTGACAATGGGTTTTGGCATCTTTCTGGAAAGTATAATATCAAGTAAGCATGCCAATTGGAATATATGAAATTAAGAGCAGGAAGGAACTTACATAGGTCACTACTAGAATAGCTCACATTGACAAGTGTCTGCTATGTGTCAGATAATTTCATTTCCCTTATCATAGCCTTTAGATTTGAAATACAAGGGGTTCTTTACTTTAAAAATCATTTATTTAATGTTGTGTTCCTTTCCTGGTCTAATTTTATTCCAGGGAAAGTGAAGGGAAATAATTAGACTACACTACAGATCATGGCTCTTCTAAAGAATGTTCTGACACAGACAAGACAGACACTATTTCTAATTATACCAAGTGATTTTTAATAAAAAAAGAATATTGAAAATGAACAAGTTAGACAAAATACATTTTTGAGAGATGGTAATATACTGTGTGCAAGACATAGAATTAAAAGGAAGTGAATGGAGTCCTAATTAATAATATTTTAATTGGAAAATCAATGGCTGAGAAGCTGTGCGTAATTTATATTCGAGGAAAATATTTTGAGAAATAACAGTTTGGTCCTTTTGGATTAATTCACATGGGTTGTTATTCATTTTCATGCATCAAACAAGCTATAGTTCAACTTTCATTCAGGCACTCATTAAAACAGGTAATTATGAAAACACTATGCTCACTGAGTCTAATTGCTTATGAATACTATATTTTGGGTAAAACAACCATTTTTAGATAAAAATAAGGATAGAAAAAAGTAAATGTAAGAAGTTAGTAACAATTTTTCCAATCCCTGTTGTTTTGAATTTATGTATTTGTGTTCTACTTGAGTTATTGGAAATTTTACATCTTTAATATTGATCACTCAGTTGTATTTGTACTAAAATAAGCACACACAGAGATAAAAATTACATTGCAAAAGCCTATCTTATATTTTTGTTTGCAAAGTATGTGGCTACTTAAGAAAAAGTACTTTATGAGAATTATATAATACAGTATTACTAACAGGAATGCTATAGAATTAAATACTAAACAATTTTAAAAATTCAAAGTTTTTCATATTCCTTTGTTTCAGCATGAACTGTAGATAATTATGGATCTTGATACAATTTTATGCAACATTATGTTGTAGAACCCCAAATTCGGGGTGTTGTACTTGATGCACAGCTAAAACCAAACACTGTGACACAGGTGCTTGGAGACAAAGGTTTATTCAATTTGGACAAGATAAGAATACAGGAGGAAAATCTTTCAGATCTGTCTTGTCAGACAACTAAGGCAGTGAGCTTTGCTCAGCAAACACTTTGAGAAACCAAAATTATAAGAATCAAGAGATAGTTGCAACTTTCTCTGGGGCATTCATTCCTTCCGCTAAACAAACTTATGGATTTTTCTTGTGATCCTGGAGTTATCTCCTTTTTTTTTCACAAAGAAATAATGCATCTGAAGTTAGTATTTGCTGTGAGAACAAGGGAATGCTAGGAAGGAAGCAAGCAGTTAACATGTGCCAACAACTGAGGGCCTAGTCCAATTTTACATTATTTCAGTCTTTAAAATGTTAGCATACTGAAATCTCAAGAAGCCTGCCTACAATTATCATGTGAAAGCCCACCACCAAAGAATTATGAACAAATCTCATTGGGTGGATAATAAAGTTATATAAAAATTAACCTCACAATAAGAAATTATTCATTCTTACATTATTTACAGATTAATTTTCAGTTTCTACCATCTCACTTCCCTATGATATTTGTAATATTTTGGAATATATGTTTTTATTACATTATCAATTTACTTCTATTTCATTTGCATAGATACTGTTTACTAAGTTTACTCAAAGATATTTTTGGAATAGTCTCTCAGTCATGCAGGTAACATTGTCTTGAGATTATGGGATATTTGAAACTAGTTATGATCCTAGCTTCCGGAGATTCTGTTATAAGATTCTCCATTGTATCTAAATTTGCCAGATTTCATTTACAGTGGTCCTTGCAGGCAGAAAGGGGACTTGGCATGGGAAAGTACCCCCAGAAAAAGGGAGAGATGGAGAAATAAGCTGAGCGAGGCAGAACAAAGAAAAGTCAGCTAGTTTACCTGTAAAGCAGCCACTGCTAAATTTCTTATCTGAGCAGTTTTCTAGAAGCCTGGCCTATAGGGTATATAGCTTGCTAACACCCCTGCTAGGTCTGTGAACACTCTGACAAAATAATGGCCACAGAGGATGCTGTGCGCAAGGCCTAGCAAGAAACATTAACTAGGCTGTCTCCTGCCCAGTTAATAGTCAAAGCAAATACCCATTGTGGAGATTTGTATTTGACCAGGGCAGAGATCAAGGGAACAGCTCGAGCCCTGAAAATATGGGTAGGAGGGCTTATATCCATTATCACAGAGGAAGACCCTCTGTGGCGGTGGTAAGAGGAAAATTCCTGTTTCCCACTGATTCTTCAGAGGAGATTGACACCAGTGGTATTTTACTCCGCAGTGAACTAGCGGGGATTAACACCCCCTTAGGAATTTGTGTGTGTGACCACAGACAGGAAGTTGCCTCCACACAAGATTCTGGATTTCTCAAGGCTGCTCAGACCCTTAAAGTTAATGATTATAGAAACAATAGGAGCTGACATGCTTGCTCAGAGAAACTGCTGATGTCTTTGTTCCATTCCTCAGCTTACCCTCTGGGCTAATGAGCAGATAGTCTTCAATAAAAGCTGAGTGGAGTAAATACTTGGGGCCACTCATTGGAACCCCACAAATGGGCAGTGGTCCCACCTTTGAAAATTCTATTCTGTGTGTCTTATCTCTTCATCTGTCATGTTTCTAACTTTACATTTCTTCAGTCTACTGCCACCAGATCCACAGGTCTTAATGGACCCTGCCCTCAGGGCAGGACCCTGGCAGTCCTCTCAAGTGGAGGTCCCACCCTAGACCTTTTGAGTCAGCTCTCCATTTTCACAGGAGCATTAGATGATTAATATCCACACAAAGGTTTGAGAAGCCCTGCTTTCAAAGAATAGATGCACTCCTTTTAACACACTGACTGCCATGTTAGAAAATTTTTCTTATAGCCACAGTATTTCATTAGGCCAAAATCAGTCAAGAGACTTGTAAGTTATATATGCTTCATGAGGCCTCAGGATCAAAACTAGCATAGGTTAAATACAACTCACGTGGCAGTTAATGTGTTAAATGGATCTCTTATGTGCTTTGTAAGTGCCTGATAAAGGGTTAGGTTAGTATGTTGTTTGATGCAGTCCTCATTGCATCCTTTGTATCATTCCCTTTCTTAAGATACAGGGATTTTTAAAAAGATTTTATTAGGGAGAATATAAAACACATATAGAGAGAAGGAAAAATAATTTTCCCTCTACCCCTTATAGTTCCTTAATAGGGACAAACCCTTATAATTAAAAGAAAAACAGCTATTAACATGCATATTTCATATGTACATGGAGGTACAAATGCAAGGAATTTCAACAAGGTGGCTTAGAACCCAGGCGTACATCGCATTTTCAACAAAGAAAAGTACATTCTTAGAGTAGTGACAAGACCTAGGGGAGTCAAATTGAGGGACAGGAAATAAATGGGAGTTTGTTATGTAGCTTAATCTGGTGCTTTCTCTAGGCTGCTAGGTTCTAAAGTTGTCCTTTCTCATGGAAAGGAAAGGAGGACACCTTTGTAAATTTATATCTTTTTAGGCAAACAGGGTAAGGCAGAGAGCTTTTCTTGTATCTGCTTCTTAGTTGTCTTCAGCTTAAAATAATTCTCATACAGGCCTCTGTACTTTTTCTTTGTTGCAACAATAGGGCCCATTTGTTGTCTATGGTGATTGTACCTTGCTCTGTAAGCGTATACCTTGCTCTTACTCAGTAAACCTTTCTCTTTCCCAGCAAACTTTGTTTCATGCTTGCCTTAAAAAATAATTCTTATACAAAAGAATCATAATGTGAGGAGATTTATTTTGGTTTACTGTTCATACAATTGTAAAGATAAAACTACAATAAATCTCTCCTGTACCCTTCACCCAGCTACAATGTTGCATAGCCAAAAATATTTCATGACTATAATGAAGCAAAAATCAATCATCACAACTTTATTCATAAATAATTTAGTATTTCTTCAAGAAAGACTCCCTTTCTTGACACGTCCAATGATACCATTATTGCTAAAAAGTTTATAAATTTTTCTTTATATCATCAATCATCTAGGCAGTGTTCAAATTTCCCTAATTTATATGTTTATTTTCTGTCATTTCATTTTGCATTTCTTTGTTTGAATTAGGATCTAACATACAATCCTTGTGATTGTATGATATGTCTTTTGAGACTTCTCTGTAATTATTTTTCTTTCAAACTCTAGATCTGTGTTTTTCAACCTTTTTTTTTTTTTGTTATCTCACTATATGCTTGAACTTATAGTTAAACTTCCATGGCACATGTATATTATGTTGATTTTTTAAAAAAAGAGTAAAAAAAGTAATATGCTTGCTATGCTTTTGTTACCTGATGAAAAGGGTCTGGCTGCCTGTCACTGTCTGCCAATATGCAGAGCTGGGGATAGGTCCACCAAACTTTGTCAGAGGGCTGGCAATTCTGGACAACAGTGAGAGTGGCTTCTCCATTTCCACAATCACAGTTTTATACATACATAATGGTTCAAAGCAAAGACCACATTAACTCTTACTTTAAATAATAAACAGCACAACTCAGTGACCTATTACAACACCTCTAATTCAAAAGACAATGTCCTAAACTAGTCAAAATGGACATCTTTAGGGTGGGAGCTCAATTTACAAAACAATAAAAATGAGAGGCAGGAGGTGAAGGTCACTTAGGGCCTAAAACGACCAGACCAGCTGTGCCCTGCCTGCCCTAGCCTGACAGACTCCATCTTATTCTCACTGCATGTGCTTTCACTTTGAACTTCTTTCTAAAATAATTTAATTAATGATCTTTAAAATTTTCACTGCATGCCTAAGATCCTCTCACGGTACACCAGTGTGCCATAGCACCCCAGTTGAAAATCTCCACTCTAGATCCTTAAAATAAAGGTATTGATCATCTCATTTTACAGAGGAGAAAAGTGGAACTCAGAGATTTTATAAACTTGCCGGAGGCTTAGTAGCTCATAAATGGCAGTATCAATTGAAACCAGGCATGCTTACCTCTATTAGTCTTTCTTTCACTCTACCATATTGCTGGCCTTGCATTGTTCCCACTTTTATTTTGTATTCTTGTTTAGCTTGTTGACTAAAAGAAAGAAACTGGAGGCAAAATCAATATGAAGGGTTGATTTGAGTGAGCCAAGGGTGAGAACCCCTGCCCAGAACACACTTCCAACTTCCCTTTGTAACAGAGGGAATGACCTGGGAAAAAAATGGGCAAAACTGTTTCGTCTGTTTAAAGCCTCCCCAACTCTTTGGAAACTGGGGCCTGCATCCTTACCTCAGGCCATGCTTCAGAGGGGCAGGGCAATGTCTATTGCTTTTTATGCTATAGGAAATGGTTCAGCTGAACTGTCAAGATGGAGATGGAGGCCAGGATCCTGGGCCTCCCGGGAGGGTGGAGGTCCTGGCCTTGTCTTGAGCAGAGATGAGAAGATTAGAATCATTAACTGTTGTTGAACTACAATAGGCCCTCCTTTTCTTTTAAAGATTTGTTTTTCTGCTTATGTTCAGGAAATTTGGTATTTTGAGAGGAATATTCTGACATTTTTTCCTGTTTTTCCAGCAAAGTAATACATTTCCCTTTCCTTCTTATCAAACCACTTGTTCGCTTCTTCTGATGCAGCCTCAAGAGCAAGTGCTAAGCAAACTTTCCAATACTTTTGGGACTGCTGCATGCAGCCTTTGTAACAAGCAGGTTTCTTAAGACAACAGGGGACAAACTGGGGAATGATACAAAGTAGTTTGACAGGAATTCTCACTTTTTTCCAGAAATAACATTGGTTACTGATTGGCTACACATTGTTGAACCATGGCTTATGAGTTATGGTGTCCAGCATATGGCATTTTATGGTGACTTGGCATCAGTTAGAGCCCACATATCAAGTGGTTTCAATTATTTAGCTCAAGGGGAGAGTGAGACAAAGCTATTATTACATGCTGTCACATTTCAATGCTTTTCTGGACCTGATAATTAAAGAGAACTCATATTCCTCAGATAAAAAGTTTATTTTCATTCCCAAACCCTTTTTTACTTCCTGCATAATCATTTGTTCTAAGAGATTTTCAATCCTATATATACTAATTTTGCATTTTAAAATATAGACTCTTGGAGACTAAAATGCCCTATAAGAATGATGTCACTCCCTTTAACAGTAAGTTACAGTATCAAGGAAATGTTTTCATTGTTTATTTGTTCAGTTCAAGATAGAAATTTTACAAGGACATTTGTAGCAACAAAGAACAACTGCTGTCTGTGCTGTCCTGAGACCTTAATCCTTGTGTTCTGGTTGCATGCTATGTTTGAATAGGACTTTTGCCACCCATTGAGAGCCTATTTTGCTTAGAAACACGCAATGCCCGGCAGTTATTATAGTATGCAGATTTTCCTCATAGCACAAAGACTTATCATATTTTATGAGCTTTTAAAATTTAATATTATGTGTGCTTGTGTTTTAGATTGGAGAATTAATATATGCTGTGGAAGGAAAAGGAATGATTCCTTTACCATCTAGCTTTTTCCCGAAAGAACCATCTTCAAGTTCAGTTGACTACAATACTACTCCAGATGAAGGTAGAGGATACATGTGTTTTATTTCATGTTTAATGTTAAAGGATGAGGATATTTCTCATATAGTTACCTAAGCTCCCTCTTAGCAAGTTTCTCCAGCAAATAGTTAGATTTAAAATTTTCCCATTTCAACGTTATGTCAGTACCCAGGAAATGCATTTCTAGCACTATTTTGCCAATTAAAAATAAATTAATGGTGATTTTCTCTTAAATTTTCCTTATCAGTCTTCAGATAAATATCAGAATTTGGCACACAGAATATTCTATTTAGCAAAATTTTTCATTTCTCAAATAATTTGGAAATTATCACACTCACAACAATATACATATTGTTATATAACCTGGAGTTTTACCCTGGCCTTTAATTCTTGATTATTGACTTTTAAAGAATGAGGCACTAAAATGTGAAGTTGTTCATGAGAGAAAATGGCAGTTCCTGATAGTCCTTGACAGGGGTCTTCTTAAAAAAAATGTTCATTTCTGCTCCTGCCTTCTGATCATTGATAAGTCACTGAAATTATGAGTATGTTGATGATGTTTCTATAAAAGAAGCATTTGACTAGGACTCTTCTTAGAGAATACCAGTAAAATATCTTTTATTCCTGAATCACTGAGTTAGAACTAATAGAAAAGTGCTATCCATTTATTTTTACTCTGTTTAATGAAGGCCATAACTGCGGTTTAATATTCCAAACCTCCCAAGTTCATTCTGGATAACAATGTCAAGGGCATGAATGTTGATTGCATTCATGAATACATATATATTTTTTTATTTTCCCTAGAGCTAAATAAGGAAGATCCAGTTCTGTATTTGAAATGTGATATCCGTCAAATCTTGGATGTGGAACTTAAATTTCCGCTAACAAATGAAGCTAAGGAAAAGGCTTTGGCGTTTGCTGCACAGCAGCAGATGTCAGATATTGAGTATGAACGAAGGTTGATCACAGGCACTCTGGAGAGCAGTAGTGTCCGTGTGGCCATTGCACTTCTTGGGCTGAGCAGGATTGAGGTAAGAATGGAGAACAAATGGTGCATGGAAATTACTCTCTATTAAAAAATATACAGGGCTGTTACTACTGTAGCATTCTACCTAGAAAAATAATGAATATTGTTTCCCCCCAGGAAAATAGCTCAGTTGACTTTTTCTTTTTTTAACTTCATTAAATAATAAATCTGAACAAAGCATTCTACTATGTAATTTGAGGCATTATAGTGTAGTTATTAATTCATTGTAGTTACACATTAGAATGCCCTGGAGAACTTAAAATAGTGCCAGTACACAGACCTACTCCAGAACTGTTAAATATGAATCTGTGGCAGTGAGTAAGTGGGAAAATGTTGTGGAAGTTGCCTAGGATATTGTGTCATGTACCTAGGAGGGTCAACTCTGATGTCTGATTACTGAAAATCCAGTTCTAAACTGTCTTTCCATGTGACTGTGGGCTGGTCACTTCCTCCTCAAGTCTCATTTTTGTAGTTTTCATATAGAGGTGTTGGTAATTTATGAAAATTTAGATAATTATGTAAAATGCTTAGCATATTTCCTGGTATATGATAAGTACTCTATGCATGGTAATGTGGTTATTATTATGACTATTATTACTACTACTATATGCTCTATTATTATATCTTAAAATAGGGTACAATCATTTTTATGTATTTTATGTATTTAGAATTAGCAATCTGAATGAAGAAACAGTTTGTCAGAATACTATAATCAACCCAGCCTAACCACAGATTTCTAACAATTTAATGATGGCATTTTAAAGATGACCTGAGTTTTTTTTCTTTTTTTTTTTTTTTTTTTTTTTGCTGGGGCTAGGTTTGAACCCGCCACCTCCGGCATATGGGACCGGCGCCCTACTCCTTGAGCCATAGGTGCCGCCCGATGACCTGAGTTTTTAAGCTCTGATTGGCTCAAAAATATTAAAGCCTGAGGACCTACACTGTGCTTCTAAGAACCTGACATTTCTTCCACTCAAACTAAACTGCTTCTTACTTCTGCTACAGAACAATGCATTTGGGAAGGTTTATGTTCAACTTTCAGTACACTATTACAATAGAAATTCCAATGTGTGGCCATTTCTCAGCACTCTCACTCTCTTGCTCACCCCTTCTTTCAGGTTTCACTCTTTCTCTCTACTTCTTTTTCCTTTTAAATTGTTTTTTTCATTACTATCTGTTGCCAAAACATTTTATTTAAATAAAAAAAATGGTTGAGGGAGGCAGATTTTGTCCATTTGTATGCAAATGTGTAGTTTCTCCCTCTTCCTTCAGCTTTCTCCTTGGAATTCAGCACACTTTTTGTGTTTATTATGGCACTTAATGAATTGTTTTGTATTATATTTACTTTTATATTTGTCTGTTTCTTCATTCAGATTGCTAATTCTAAAGCATTTTTCTTAACGTGAATTCGTCTATCCCTGGACATTTGATTCATGATTTGTACCCTGTCATTGCTTAATTGAATTTAAAAAGTGCCTTAAATATACCATTTTTAAACTGCTTCACTTTAACTTAGAGATCTGAGTTTATCTTAAGTATTTTATTTTTGGAAGGACAGCATTGAACTAGATTGTGTCTAAAGGATCACATACATGGATGTGAATCATTATACTCACATTATGTGAGCAATGTTCATGAAACTAAAAATATCAAACATTGTTATGAAGAGTTTATGGACATCTGTGGAGGACTAGGGCCTAGTTGTTTTTATAAAGCCACAAAATTGTCATTAGTAAAAGAAAGAGACTCACTCTGTATACATATATGTATGATGTATCTGATGGGTAGATGTGGAGGAGCACAGGTTTGAACTGAAGGAGGGAAGTGATTTTTCAAAGCTGATCACTAGTGGAATGGTTTCCTCCTAGAGGCAATGAATTCCTCAACACTGCAAGCATTAGTGCTGGAGACATGGGCCATCTCTTAATAAAGGAGGACTCTACTGGTCCTGTAACTGTACATGTAATATCTCCCACCAATTAATTAAAAATAACAAAATGAACAAATTCAGTCCCTTGCTAGATTTTTCCCCACTTGTTTAGTCTAAATAAATAATGTTGTCTTTTGTGTTCCAGAGCTAAATGTTAGAAGAAATTACCATTTCAATTTTATTATTTGTTTGCAGTCGCTTATGCTCTTTAATACCTCCAAGATGAAGAAGCCTAAGTCTATTTCATACACTACTGAAGTAAGTCTTCCGGAACACTTCAACATTCCCAAGAAAATTTACATCCCTCAGGTTCAAGAACCACAATCTAAGTTGACTAAATCTCAAGGAACTAAAACTGCAAAATACTCAGGTAATCAATAATGTGAGGATTGAAATATTTAGAAGCAAGAATGAATTACTCTTTTACTCATGAGGTGTTCATAATATAATTAAGTAGAGTTTCAGCTCCGTGAATACAAATTAATGAATGATATTTTGGATTATGAAAAACCAACATATTATATCACGGTAATCTACATTTTGTACTGAAGTTGAATGCTAAATCACTGATGCTGAAATTTGCAGACCTGTCTTTCTTAAAAAGTAACAATCTCTTAAAGACAATAAATGCACTTTGTGGAAGGTCAATTCTTGCTTTGAGAAGAACTTGGTTACAGAATTTGTGCTGGAGTTGAGTCTAACACTGGTTCTAAAGAACAAGATGGTTGTCAATGGTAAGAGCCTGTCAGAGGGGAACAGTGTCTCACTTACAAGTAATTTATTTTTGATCTGGACCAGGGTCTTTATTTGTTGAGTAGTGTACTTAAGTTTGGTACTCCTGGTACCCTTTTATTCTGTTGCTGTGATCAAGAAAGTGCAATCCAAATTTAATATGAATATTGATACATTAACAAATACAAGTGGTAAGCTGTAAACAATGTGACTACATATTTTTAACTATTCAAAATTACCTTTATTTTTATTTCATTTTCTTTCAAGCTGTTGGGTAATAGTAGAAATGCAATGTTTCATGAGGGTTATTCCTAGGATGTTCAATATCTCTAGCATCATGGATTCTAAATTATGCCTTTGCTGAATTTGGTTTTGTTGAATTCTCATTTGTTAGTCTCCTATAGATTTGTGTTAACTTTAATAAATTTTTAACTCTAAAAGGGTAATTACAAATTAAGACGGAGTAATCTGTTTACCTTACTAAGAGAGCTGAGTTCCAGACTAAAATGTTAAGTGGCCATTGCATGTAACAAGGATTTAAATGATAGATCTGAGCTAGGGCAACAAGGATGATGGATCCTGTGGTGAACTGGAGAGTAGATGCCTTGCCTATACATTTACATTCCAAAAAATAAAAATAAAAATAAAATCCTGAGACAGCCAGACAAATGTGAGGGAATATTTGGCTTAAGAGCAGTCAGTTTGAGACTCTTCAGTGTAAGTTATTGCCTTGCCTTCTTTTTTATTTTTACTAACTCCAAGTTTTCAATGTGCTATTAAAATTTTAAATGAATAATTTATGCTTTTTTTTTTTTTCTTTTTGAGACAGAATCTCACTCTGTCACCCTGGGTAGAATGCAACCCTTAAACTCTTGGGCTCAAGCAATCATCTTGCCTCAGCCTCCCAAGTAGCTGGGACTACAGGCGTGCACCACCAGGCCTGGCTAGTTTCTCTATTTTTATTAGAGACGAGGGTGGAGGCGTGTCTCTCCCTTGCTCAGGCTGGTCTTTTATAATTATAATGCCAATGCTTTTTTTTATTTGTAAAAATCAAATTTGTGCCTGGAGTTTCTTGCTTTCAAATAGAGCTCTTTCTTTAGTATCCCTTCAGGGATGTGTATGCTTGCCTCAAAATCTCTCAGTTTTTATCTTGGAAACTACTTTCAGTTTTGGAGGGTATAATTGCATTGCTTGAGATCAAGAGTAGGAGACCAGCCTGAGCAAGGGAGAGACACGCCTCCACCCTCGTCTCTATATTGCATTTTTGGTTGGGAAGATATTTTTCTTTGGCATTCTGAATATGTTACCAAACTGCCTTCTGATCTTTATTGTCTATGATGAAAACTCAGCTGTTAATCTTACTAGAGGGAAGGTTCTTATAAATGATAAATCATTTTACTTTTGATAACTTTAAAGATAGTCTCATTTTCTTTGCCTTTCAGTGTTCTTAGTATGATGTGTTTGTGGGATATCCCTGTATTCATCCTACTTGAGCTTCCTGGGTGTGTAAATTAAAGTTTTTCAATAAATTTGAGATGTTTTCAGGCATTATTTCTTAGAACATTTTCTGCTCTTATTTTCTCTCCACTCTTTCTGGTGCTCCCATTATGTATATGTCTGCATGCTTAATGACAGGCCAATTCTTTCTAAGGATTTCTTTATTTTTCTTCATTTTCTCTTCCTCTCTGTCTTTTTGGCTGTATAGACATGCTCTATCTTTAAGTTCTCTAATTCTTCTGCAAGTTCCAATCTATTCTTGTGCCCCTCCAGGGAATTATTCATTTTAGTTATTGTACATTTCATTTTGTTTTATGATTATTGATATTGCTATTTGAGGGAGCAAATGTGGAGGGACATCATACTTTGCTTTTTAAATTATAGCTTTCTTGGGTGGCTTCTGTGGCTCAAAGGAGTAGGGCGCTGGTCTTATATGCCAGAGGTGGCAGGTTCAAACCCAGCCTCGGCCAAAAACCACAAAAAATAAATAAATAAATTATAGCTTTCTTAAGATTTTTGGATGAAAAGTAATGGCTACTTTGAAGTCTTTTTTCGTATCAAATAGAAAATTTAGCCACTTTCCCAGGAAGTTTCCATTGCCTGATTTTACTTTTCTTGTGGATGGTTAGTAATTTCTTTGTTTTTTTCCTCCTATGTTGTCTTTTGTTATAACTGATATTTTTGATACTATACTGTAGCAACTTTCAGTATTAATCTACCACTCCAAGGCTTGTGATCATTGTTACTGTATTCTTTTAAACATAGTGATCTAAGGGCTAAAATAAATTTGAACACTTAGTGAATCAATCTGCCAGAACTTCAAAATCAACTCTGTTCAAAAAAATTTTACTTTTAATACATACTATTAGAGAAAACTTATGGTATTCAGAAATGGAAATGCAAAACACAATGTTCAGTTGCCGTCAGCAATCCTTTGCTTCCTTCCCTACGGAAGGTTAATTAGAAAGTGAAATCTTATTCTGTTGAAATTTCTTTGGGAAACTTTTATCTTCTTAGAAAAAAATACATACATAAATGACAACTTACTGTTTAAAATAGTTACAATTTTGGTAAGCTAGAGAGTCTTAATAGGCCTTCTTCTAATTTTCTATTATATGATCCATGAAGACATACAGTAATTTAAAAATTCAGCAGCAATGGATAAGAAAGATAACAACTAGACATTTACATGTATCCTATAAGGAATTACTATTACTGAGTTTACGTGGCCAGATTGAAAAACACCTTTAATAGTGTACACAGTCTGAAGCCAAATCAAAGTGTGTTTCAGGTATAAAAAGGAAACAAGACAGCCCTATGATCTTTTTCCTCAGAAATGTATCTACACCTACCCTAAAAATGGAAAACCCACTCCTTATTGCATACCTCCTGGCACATAGTAGATGTTCAAAAGTATTTTTCAAATGAATGCAGGTATGTGAAATTCTTTCTAAGGTGACCAGCATCTTGTTTTGCTTATTGATCTTGTGCTCTATTAAAAACTTCTCTGTTTGCATCCCTCCTGCAAAAACAAAGCCCCTGGACTTAAAATGACTGCATCTATTGGGAAAATGTGGAGGGACATCACCCTATCAAGGATGTATAGAATCTCATATATTGATCTGATGGTGGTAGTGATGACAGAAATAGGAAGAGTCCAAGGGACTTGTTGTACATGTTATTGGTGGCACGGGAGTTTATCAATTCTAGGTTGAACATCTCTAATCTGAAATGTTATAAATACAAACCTTTTGGACGTCTGACATGATGCCACAAGTAGAAAAGTTCACACCTGAACTCATGCAATGGGTCATGGTAAAACACAAAACTTTGTTTCATGCAGAAAATTATTAAAAGATATTGTGTAAACTTGCTTTCATATGATACATATAAGGTGTATATGAAACATATATGACTTTATTGTTTATACTTGGGTTCCATTCCCAAGATATCTCATTGTGTATGTGCAAATATTCCTAAATATTAAAAAAAATCCAAAATTTGAAGCACAGCTAGTCGTAAGCATTTTAGATAATGGATATTCAACCGGTAACAGAAAGAGATTCCTAAGATGTAAATCTCTCTCTAGGTTATTAGAAAACTACCAGGGGATGGAAGAAAATACCCTACCTACATTTAATAGGTGGGTGCTTGTGTGATACAGGAAATTGGCCAATGGCTAGGCATTAAGCTACTTCCACATTTAGATCTAAAAGATCATTGCAAAATGAAGGGGGAATAAGATTTTGTACACATGACCTCCATGAAAGATAAATCTGTTCTATTTCTAGAAGAAAATGAGAATAAGAAAAAGCAGAAATAAATTTTTACAATACCAGATAACGAGAGAATGACACCCAAGGTCACACATCGGTGGGGTAGAGTGAAATAATAGAATGGCAAAAACAAGAAATTCTGAAAGCCAATGAGAGAAAAAAGCAGATCACTGTAAAGAAGCAAAAATTATAGTGATGGCAGAATTATAGTGTTCTTAGAAGCCTAGAACTGTATATTTTAGTAAACTGTCATTCAAGAATAAGGGTAAAATAAAAGCATTTTAATCCAACAGTGAAATTGAGACAGTTTAAAACTCAGATATAATGCTAAAGGAACAAATGAAAGATCTACTTACATTAATAGCTGAAGGAAATTGAATTTGGAAAAAAAATTGGTATCCAAGAACAATGGTTATTTAAATAATCAAATGTGGTTACTTGCCACACGGATTTGGCTAAACAAATAATCAAAATGAATAATTCACATGTTGTAAAAACAGAGTGAGCTCAATTACTACACGACTAGGTTTGAACCATTTTAAAACATTTTTAGGGGCCAAGGGAAAAGTTTCCCCTTTGCCCTTTGAAGGTTCACTGAAAAATCAACTCACAAAAGTCAGATTAATTGGAAAAAAGGCATAGAATTTATTAACGTGTTTGGAAGAAAATCACAGAGTGATTACACCCACTCAACAAAGTTCAGAAGCTTATATACCATCTTGAGTTTGCAGAAAGAATGGAGGTGTAGATCCTGGCAAAATGGATAATGGAAGCCAATCAGGTTACACAAAGGTGGAGAAGAATTCTGTTCAGGGGCAATAAATGATTACTAGGGAGAATAAAATGATCCGGATCCTGGAACAGAGATTAAGTTGTCAACAGTTCTGTTTGGCATTTGAATGAGCTTGAGAGGCAGACATTATTTTTCTTGTTGGCAGTCCAGACCTTCAACAGAGAAAGGAAATTGAGAGAGCAACTTCATCCTCTGCTTTTGGAGAGACAAAAGACTGAGAAACAATGGGAGAGGGGGAAGTTAAAGAAACATTGAGCGTTCTTGTTCAGTTCAGCATGCCAAAGTGCAATATTTTGGAGTTTGTGAACTCCAGAATTTTTTTATGTGACCTATGAATGTTGAAAAATTGGGGGCAACCAAAACATATAGAGATTGGTAATCCAAATAATGTGACTGAGGCAAGAGTCATAATACGTTGATGTTTATTAAGCCAGAGTTTGAGGGAAAGCCCTGGGAAAGCACAAACCCCAGAAGCATCTCTGACTTGTGCTTTCCAAAGAGGCATTTGGGAAGCCAGTATTTAAAGGGAGAGAGCGTGCAGGAGAAAACAAAGGAGAGGGCAGGCAGTCTGACAGAAGGTTACATCCTTGTGAAGTTCTAATTAATGCCTAGTAAATGTACATTTCACATAAGATATGATCAATCCTTTGAAAAAAGAGGGAGTAGAGGAAAAAGTCAACTATGGAGCCATCTCAGGGTAGGCAGAGGAGTAATTAATCACATCTTGTCTGTGCTTTCCATTTGTAGAGATAAGCTGTAGTCCACATTGTCAGTGTGAGACAACAGAATTTATGCTTAAGCATTTAATTAGGTTGCAACCTTAAGGTTCTCGTTGGGATTTCTTTTACGGGGGGCTACGCCTCTTGAAAGGTGTAGGAGCTAACAAAGAATTTCCTTGCAAGTAATTTTGGAGAATGGCCATCTGGACAAGCAAAGGACCTCTGGTATTGTGGCAACTTGTCTTATGCACAACGTTATGACACAGGGTTGTGAAATCACAGCTATCAATTTGGAAAAATGTGTCAGGGCTGCATGACTCAGTTCTTCCTTTGGCATTATGAGTTTGAGGGTCCTGAGATTTTTAACTGAAGTCCATTTGATTCCACACTAATAATGTTGATTACAAATTTATCTTCTCGAGCGCAAAACAGCCTCCAGACAGGATTAAACATTCCTCCACCTTCCTGGGGATAGCTACAAAATTTGATGCTTCCTTCACTCTTCTTTCCTCTCCTAACATTTGCCTTACCTTCTGTAAAATATAGATTTCCTGGGCCTCACAAGAATGGAACCATTTATCTCACTGACCATTTCGTCCTTTTTTTTTTTTTTTTTCCGTATGGCCTTTCCCCTTAAAACCTGAGTTCTCAAATCCTTCCTTGGAAAAACAGTAACAGACATATCTGTGGGTTGTATTTTTCCAAGGCATGTCCTCAAACTTTCCCACAATAAACTTTCATTGACTGAGATCTTAGCCTTAGTCACTTACTTTGGATTGTCAGAATGTATAATTTTTAAAGAAGTAGAGGTGTAAAGGAAATTTTTAAAAACTTGATGAATTCAATAGAATACAAAAATAAAGAGTAACTGAAGAAAGGATGTGGTAAAGTTAGGCACAAAATGAGCTGTTAAACACAAACTTATTATTAATCACAACAAATATAAACAGACTAAACTGCAAAAAGTGATCTTTTCATAATGGAAAGTAAATTGAAGCTTTAAGCTGTTTCCCAAATTACCTGGTAAACTATCCAAAATATTGTACCTTCTGGGTATATGCCCAGTAGAGGGATTACAGGATTGAATGGCAGATCTATTTTTAGATCTCTAAGTGTTCTCCATATCTCTTTCCAAAAGGAATGTATTAATTTGCATTCCCACCAGCAGTGCAAAAGTGTTCCCTTTTCTCCACATCCACGCCAACATCATTGGTCTTGGGATTTTGTGATGTAGGCTAGTCTCACTGGAGTTAGATGATATCTCAAAGTAGTTTTGATTTGCATTTCTCTGATGATTAAAGATGATGAGCATTTTTTCATATGTCTGAAGGCCGTGCGCCTGTCTTCTTCAGGGAAGTTTCTCTTCAAGTCCCTTGCCCAGCCTGTGATGGGATCCCTTGTTCTTTTCTTGCTAATGCGTTTGAGTTCTCTGTGGATTCTGGTTATTAAACCTTTGTCGGAGACATAACCTGCAAATATCTTTCCCCATTCTGAGGGCTGTTTGCTTGCTTTACTTACTTTGTTCTTGGCTGTGCAGAAGCTTTTTAGTTTGATCAAGTCCCAATAGTGTATTTTTGAAGCAGCTTCAATTGCCCAGGGAGTCCTTCTCATAAAAAACTCGCCCAGCCCAATTTCTTCAAGGGTTTTCCCTGCACTCTCTTCAGAATATTTATTGCAGCCCTATTCATAATTGCTAAGTCATGGAAAAAGCCCAAGTGCCCATCGATCCACAAATGGATTAATAAATTGTGGTATATGTACACCATGGAATATTATGCAGCCTTAAAAAACGATGGAGACTTTACCTCTTTCATGTTTACATGGATGGAGCTGGAACATATTCTTCTTAGTAAAGTGTCTCAAGAATGGAAGAAAAAGTACCCAATGTACTCACCCTTATTATGAAACTAATGTAGGACCTTCACATGAAAGCTATAACCTAGTTACAACCTAAGAATAGGGAGAAGGGGGAAAGGGAGGGGAGGGAGGGGGGAGGTAGGTGGAGGGAGGAGGATTAATGGGATTACACCTGCGGTGCATCTTACAAGGGTATATGTGAATCCTAGTAAATGTGGAATGTAAAGGTCTTAGTAAAATAACCAAGAAAATGCCACAAAAGCTATGTTAACTAGTGTGATGAAAATGTGTCAAACGGTCTATGAACCAAGTGTATGGTGCCCCACGATCATACTAATGTACACAGCTGTGATTTAATAAAAAAAAATAAAAAACTATTGTAACAAGTATTTACTAGTCAAAAAATAGCTGACATAGATATATTTCTACTAAAAATAGAAAAACAGGCAAACACAATAGTCCCAGCTACTAGGGAGTCTGAGGCAGGAGGATCACTTGAACCCATGAGATTGAGGAGTTTAAGGTTTCTGTGTGCTAGGCTGGTAAGGTGTTTTAATTTTCAGCTGAGGTCTGAAAAGTCCCTTGACCAACCTTCTAATCATTCTTCTTATCCTGATCAGTCAACCAAGGTGGTACAGTTGCAAGCCAGTGATATCTTTCACAGCATGGTGTCCTGAGTCACTTTATGGATCAGACCTTCCTCTGTCCTATGTTAAGATACACTCTGTCATTGGTAAATAAACATGCATGGGAAACCCTGGAGACTTAAAGGTGTTGTGTTACTTCAGTGAAACCTAATATAATCTAGGTTATACAATATAATTTAATACAATACTAAATATTGCTGTCCAAGATGAATTTTAAGATTTATCACATTTTAAATGATTGAACTACCTTTTAAATCATTTTGATGGCTGCAGATGGATTTGTTCCAGTTCCGCTGAGATTTGCTCCGCTTACCCCTGGACGCTACCCATGTAAAATTTTAATGACATCGAAGTATGATGTGCGTGTCTATCAGATTGAAGGTGTGGTGAATGAAGAACATCCAGAGGCCTCATTCGAATTTGAAACACCAGCGTTTGAATGCCTTACCCAGAATATTCCAATAGTATGTATAAAATTGGAGAGGTTACTCTTCTTCATTCCCATTGCTACTCCTTCAATTTAAAGTCCTCCAAACCTCTAATCTTGAGCTATTACAGATTTATAATTATATTATCTGTTGTCAATTATTTCTGCACATTGATGCCAGAGTTTCTTCCTGAATACAGATGCTATCATCTTATTTGCCTGATTAATTGCTTCTGTTGGATCTCTTTGTTTAAAAAAATGAATTCCAAAGTCTTTAACTTACTAGATTCCTTAGTCAAAACCTATGCCTCTTGTCTTCAACAGAGTTATGAACTCTCAAATCACTGTATTCCAAATTATTTTGTGATCTAACACCTGCTTAGGATGGGTTTACTGAGAATAATGATGGGCTGTAGCTAACTGGGCTATCTTAGTCAAAGAACCAATATAGCATGGAAGAAGGTGATGTCATTATAAGGACCTTTGGATTTTTAAAATGGCAAATTGATTTTGTTTGTTTATTTACTTGTTCAATTATCAAAGACATGACAAAAGTCATCTTGAAGCACAAAAATCTGTTGCTATGAGATTTGAAATTGTTGCAGTCTGAGCAATTTACCAAGTAGAACACCCATTATTTCCTCTAATTAGGAGGAACGCATGTCTTGCAAGGCCATTTTGTTATTTTTAACAGTCATTTATATGTCAAAATGTTGGGAAAGACTTCTCATGACCCTGCCATTTTGGGAGACAGCTAGTGAGAGAAAGCAGGCCAGAAAGCAAACTGCATGATCACAGCAACCCTCTCCCCACACTCCCAGAATGCTTCAAGGCCAGTGTTCCTGGGAAACATCAGAACAAGCAGGCTCCTACCCTGGTTCTGGCTGACACTAGAGATAAGGCCCTGGAAAGAAGACTAACCCTTCTGCAGAAGGAAGTAATTCTCAGATCAGTCTCTGAAGCAATAATCACTCACTCTGCAGAAAAAGATGATTTCCCTCACCTCTCATAAGCCCCTACCACATTTCAACTATACTAACAGAAGCTTTGTAGAACTATGTGAGAGCGAGCTAACTCCTGCGTAGGCTCCACTCTACTCTTTTCTAATAAAGCCTTTCCTTAATCCCTGGACTGGCCTCCTCTCCTCCTTATGGACCCTCACCCCAGCTCTACCCCTAAACCTGTCATAAACAAAGAAACATTTCTCTGGATATCAAACAATCCTTGAATAGACATATTAAACAATGTTCCTGTGTGACATAGAAAGAATATATAGTCATCCTTGTGCCTTGTGTTCACATTTTTGATAGTCTCTCTTAAAAATTATGCCTTCCAAATGGTGATTTTTAAGAAAAGCAATAAAAATATAATATGCATTTTTATTAAAATTATCAAGAATTAATATTAAAAACTTCATCAACATCATCATTGATGTCTTTGTACCTTTCCACCCCTCTCCCCATACTTTAGGAAAATAAAACAAAGAAGGAATGGAAATGTCGTGTTACTATCGAGGGGGAATGGTTTTATGGACCACTGATTTTGTGTGTTGGGCCAGGTGAAACAGCGCAGTATCCTCTCACATTCAAACCTATTTTTGAATGCGAGGTTGTGGTAAGAAGTCATTGATTTTTTTCCCCCATATTAACATGTCAATGAATTAATGTATTAACATATATTTTTATTTTCTGTGAATTTGATTGCTTTTTGCTTGAAACTTTAGTTTTTTTAACTTTAGGGGTAAATATACTGGAAATTGCAACACAATTGTCTGTGAATACTTATATCCAGGTTATTTTTACACAACATGCTGAACAAAGTAAAACTCACTGTTTCCTTTGTTCTTACTCATTAGGGAAATTGGTACATTAGAAAAAAATATTTTTAGACAATACTTCTTTGACAAGGAAGTAAACACAAATATAATTGCTATGTATGAGGATGCCTACATAAAAACTGTAATTTAGAGACAGTAAAGAGAAATAAAGAGCTTTTCACTAGAAGTTTACCTTGGTTTGTTCAGCAGAAGCATTTATACGTGAACTGGAAATGGCTAACACACCCTTACAAGGTCATTTGTTTAACCAGACTCAAGATTAATAGGCTAGCAGAGATTGTTTGGCACTGAACTATGACTTCTATAGAGCTGAAATTTGGCTGATTTGTTATAGGGTAAGCTCCTTCTCCAGAATGAAGTAGACGGCATGGAGCATGTGTTTGATATAAAAGGGATTGGAACAAAGCCCCTGGCTTTGGAACACATAATAGTGGAATGCAAGGTCGGAGAAACAACAAATAAACCCATAATGGTGCCTAATCATACAAATACCATCCTAAAGTTTGAGGTAAGTATGCTCTTTTTAGTTTGAAAGTGTTTTCTTCTGAATATACTACTTATTGAATTGAAGTATATGAAATGTAATCATTACATGAAAGTGTTACTGAGTCAGGTGAAGCAATGTCACATAAAGAGATAGTTACAAGTCGAACTTCTATTAATCCAACAACTATTAAATTTCATTTGAATTATAAAGTTAAATTTTACCAGATACATTTTATTTTTAGGTATTAGTACATAATCATACAACGTTAAAATCTACCTATTTGAGTCATGTATTTTTGCTTAAAGAAATTATGCATAATAAAAGGTGTTTTGTCAGATATGTAGGCACAGCAAAATTTCAGAAGTGTATCCTATCATTTACTAATATGAATAATAGTGGAAATGTTAAGAAATGCTTAATTGTTTACATCTTTATTTGTCAGAAAGTTTCTCACTTTGTCCTTCTCACTGGATTTGTTTGAATCAATCCTTAAATAAAATTTTCCACCCTTCACTACTATATTTATCTGAAAAATATCATGTGCCTGCTAAGATCCTCAAAAGACACCTCAAATATCTACCCCTCATAAGTGCATGCATTTAGTTTTAGAGGGAACTGCAGAAGGGTGGAAAGCGTCACCCCGGATAGAATGCCATGGCATCATCATAGCTCACAGTAACCTCTAATTCCTGGGTTCAAGCTGTACTCCCGCCTCAGTTTTTCTATTTTTAGTAGATATGGGGGTCTCAATCTTGCTCAGGCTGCTCTCAAATTCTGAGCTCAAGCAATCCACCTGCCTCTGCCTCCCAGAGTGCTAGGATTATAGGTGTGAACCACTATGTCTCGACCCCTTTGCTTTTTTTCCTAATAGTCTTTAAAAATACATGCCTTGGTTTTCTTCTTTGCTTACTATTTTGCAAATGAAGTAAAAATTCTAAATGAAAATCTCATTTCATTATTCCTAGCGAAAATCCACCAATGTCATCTCCTACCTTTGGAGTCCAAGTCCATACTCCCTGAACTGGCTTTCACTTATTCTATAACTTTTTTCTTTTTATCAGTTCAGCATAATCTTTTGCCACCCCTGACTCCAGTAGCATTTAATCCTTTGTTTGTATACTATATTTCCCATTTCTGCTCTCTGAAACTCTCCCCGTAAGTCTCTGTCTTCTATTTATCTGTGTCTGGGTTACAGGCCACTTTTACTAAGAATCCTTCCCTATTTGCTTAAATCTGAATTAGATGCCTGTCACCTGCTTCCACAGAATATTTTTAACCTGCCCCCTATCATATCTACTACATCATGTTGCTATTATCTGTTTATTATTCCCCCACTAGATCATAACCTATGAGAACAGTGGCAAGTCTGTCTTGCTCACATTTTTATGTACTTAGATCATAGTATTGAGAGAAATAAAGGGGCAGAAATAATTCACAAAGAAATAAAAGCCACAAGTTTGGAGAAAAAACATTGAAACTTTGATCTAATGTCCAAGAAGCTCTACCAACTTAGAGTTAAAAGAGTCAAACAGATCTATATCTAGATACATCACAGTCAAATATTTGAAAGACAAAGAAAAGGACAGAATGATCAAAAACGAGGAGAAAATTGTCCAGTCATGTGGAAGAAATATTTAATAAGATTAATAGATAATTTATCAGAAGAAACTATGAAGGCAGGAAGGGAGCAGTGTTGCATTTTCAAAATACTGAGGACTAAATCCTGTCAACCAAGAAATATGATTTATAAATGACAGCAATAAATACACCCCCAGATAAACAAAAACAGAGAGCATTTGTCCCCAGAAGACTTAGTCTGCAAGAAATACTAAAGGAAATCCTTCAAGTTGAAGTGAAATAACATTAGAAGTTAACTCCAATCTACATGAAGGAAAAGAAAGTACCAATAAAGATAACTATGCAGGGAAATAGAATACACAACCTCAATGGATGTTCTTTATAACTATTTTTTCTTCTATGTCATTTAAAAGAAAAATGAAAAATAGATAATTATACAAATGTCTTTATAGTCCTAAATGTATAAAAATGTAATTGGTCTGAAAACAATAACCCATAGGAGGATTGGAAGGCATGAAACATACTGGAGCAAAGTTATATATGCTATTTAAATTAAGTTACAATTAATCTAATGGATATTATTTTCGAGTAAGAAACTAATTATAGTTCCTAGGACAGCAACTTAGAAAATTACTGATAAATAGAGTAAACAACATTAAAAGGAATTAAAATGGCACAGTAGAAAATATCTAACTCAAAATATGACACGAATGGAAGATTATAAGAGAAAAGGGACATAGGTTATCCAGAAAGCTAATATGAAAATAGTAGATTGACAATTTCTTGTCAGTATTATGTTATAGAAAATTTGATGAAACATTAAGATGAAATATCAGAGCAACACAAAATGAACACTATTCTTTTTGTAAGAATCATTTCCTCTGTTCCATTTTTGCCTAGTTCTCTTCTCACAGAATTTTTTCTACTATGTGTAGGATTTTTCTGGCTTGCTTTGATTTAACAGTGAATAGTCACGATGAAAGTGTTTAATTTAAATGTTAGGTTTTTTTCTATGCTTTATCTTGTTACACTAATTTAATGAGGTGTAACATGCTAAAGCCTAGAAAAACATTTTGTGTGTACATTGTATAATTCTTGCTTTTGAATTCCTTTTTCTAGGTAGCTTCAAATCTCCCAATAGTGTGGGGAAATCCACACATAACCGTAGATCCTGATAATATAGTTCCATATATTCTACATGTGTGCCCTTGGAAGCGTGGCGTAATGAAAGGTATCAAATCCATTATTCAATTTTATTATTTAAATGTAATTATTTACTACTACCACACTAGTATGGAATTATGATGAGAATAAATAAAAATGCAATTTGTATTTCTTCTTTTTAATAAATGGTCCAGAGGGAAGTTTAGTTTTGCATTTCAGTCATTAGCATTCTACATAAACAGCTTTGAGGCATACATTTTATGTCTAATGCTATATTATCTTGGATATTTATTCAAGCATTTGTGGGACAAAGTCCTAGACATAGAAATATTTAATTAAAATTTAAAATTTAATAGATACCTTTAAGTAGTTATACCAATTTATGAACCTATTGCCATTCTATGAGAATGTCTGTTTATAGGATTGTGTGAATAGTTAAAAACAGATACATGCACTTAACTGATATATGAAAAATAAATTAAAATTAAATTAAAATAGATTAAAAGTAGATTAAAGTTCTGGTATATGTGAAGTTTTCTTCATTTATCACTAATAAAACACTTATTTATGCATGATTCCTTGATGGTTCCTGCTTAGAAATAGGGGTGGAAAGTATTCTTATAAGGTTTTGAAGGAAAGGGGATAAGAAGTGAAAGAATAATAATAGCTAGGACAGAGGGGTGTGATTCACCAGAGGAATAAGTTGTCTTATTTCACAAAAAATTAAATTGCTTATTGGTAGTTGGATCCTGCTAAGGTAGTTAAATGGATACAACTTCAGAAATGTGGAAAGCATGTATGTATCTAGTAGTGATCTTGTGCTCCCTGGAAGTACTAGCCTCACATCCTGTTTGCCTCAACAAAGAGCATTTGAGGGATGGGTCTATAGTGCAGACAGTGGACTGCTATCATAAGCAGAAGTGAAATTTCAAAATGCCAAATGTGATGATTTAGTTTTTACCACTGTAATAATAGAATTTACAATGTAGGAAAAATTTCTTTTCCACCCTTACTCCCTGCTTCTAATGTGCTTGACCTCAAATGTCAACACAACAATCATTGTTAACATTTTCTGGAATCTTCTCCACCACTTTTGAGATGTTTGACTTTATAAAGCCCCTCAAAAAGTATCCTTGTGAAAGGTAGGTTTGAGCTAGAGTGACCCCATTCCGAACATTTCACAATAAAGTGACATATTTCACCATTATTTTAGGTAATCCAGATGTCATCAATTGACTTAAAGAAATTTAAATTTCAGTTTTTCTTTGGCCAATGGCAATCCTAATAGTTGGATTTTTCTTAATTTTAAAGTTTTAGCTAGTTTTTTTAATAAAGGCAACAAATAATTCAGAAGTGGCCTAATTATTTTTTGATAAAACACAGTAAATCACATATTCCTATTACATAAAAGATAATGAATTCTGCTATTTTTGAGAAGGAACATAAGTAACTACAAATTGTAGAACATTGTTGAATTAGGAGTATTTATGATCACCTTAAGCAATGGTGCTGGTCCACGATCAGACTCTTCAAGTTATTGAAGTAGACCTAAAAAGCATTAAATAATTAGATCTGGCAGGCCTTCTGCTGTATAGTCATTTTTTGTTATTGTTGATGATTTTAGCAGTTTTCATGATACCATAAAATTTCAATACATATTTTCACTCATCATTTATGTATTCTTTTAATCTATTGATCTGAAAGAATTTAGAAAGAATTGGGGGAAATTAAATGCAACTCAGGGTACATTGTTAAGTGGGGATGAATTGGGTAAATATTGCTGGCTATACAAAAGTTTTTCAGGCTTTGTAAGTTTAAGAAATATTTATAAGATGTGATCATGGTAGCTTTTCCCAGGGCAATTCCTTAAAGTCGAATTAACCATGTCATTATGCTTTGGAAAAACAGCCTGCAAGAAAAGGCTAATTCCAATTTTTATTGCTATTACCATTAGAAAACTTAAACAACATATTAAGCCATGTAAATATAATGACTTCTGAACAGCTGTTAACTAATGTGAAGTAATATAAAGAGAACTAAACTATAAAAATTTCACACATATGAGAAATTTCCTATTTATTCTGGCTAAAGTAGTATATCAGAACATGTGTGTGTGTGCCTGTGTGGCATTTTAGAAAAACTTTGTTCATGTTCAATTATGTTCTCAATTGTAGAATAATTATTTACTAAAGGTTCAGTATAATAGTATAATAGTTATGAACAAAGCTAACATTCAACTAATTATGCTCTGCTTGTTGAAATATTGTAGTAGTTGCTTTTTCTTATATGCTGGCAAATACTCAATTATTTGAGCTACACTGCAGTGTAACCTTGGCCAGGCTAGTCATCACAACCTCCACCCCCCTGCAGGACCCTCTGAAACACCCAACAAAGCACAGCAACTAAAGGGTTAACACATAAAGCATCAGGATGTCTCAAGATTTTGATTGAGTATTCTTTCTGATTGGTCAGTGCTAGGATTCAAGTTTGCTAATAATTTTGAATATTACTGTTATATCTAAAGATGGATATGATGTGACCCTTACCTTCAGGAATTCATATCTGTCAGTGAAGTAGCTATCGGTAAATCATCTCAATCAAGTTGCACTCTGATACCAAAAGTTTAATCATGGCAATGGGGAACATAATGGAAGAAAATATTAATCCCTGAGAGGGCTTCCTATGGATAATGAGTTTGATCTGGGCCTTAAAGGATGAGCTGGAATTTATCACCCAATATTTGTGAAGATAACTTTGCAGTAGAACAAACCACTTTATTGAAAACACAGAGAAGAAAGTTTCTGCGAATTAAAAAGTAGATGGGTGTGTTTGGAGTGTTTGGTAGAGAATACAGAGAGACATATTAGAAATGGAGGCAACCTTGCAGGGCAGAGTTTGGTTTTACTTGTAGTGAGAACCATAGAGGAAATTTGAATATGAAAAGACAAGGAAGAGGAGACAGTCTAATGCACTTCTGATACTAAGCAACTGTAAGGAAAGTGATAGCATTAACCGTGAGAGTGAACCAAGCAGAAGGATAGCTTTACTGGTTAGGGAGGGAAAGCCTTGTTCTATTATGCCTCCAAAATGATCTATTTATGTCAATGAATTTCAGAAAAATGGAAAATATAGAATCAGTCAACAAAGATATAAAAATATGGAACCTTAAAAAGAAACAAATAGAAAACCAAGAAAAACCCACCAAGTTTTCAGTCATGAGAGAAATAATGTATTAATGACTGAATGCATTAAAATATGATGACTTAATTCTCTTTTTAACAACCATGAAATGAAATGACCTCTTCAGTCTGTATTAATATTAAAATGCAAAATACTAATACAACTATGCCTTATTGCAAAATTAGTATGTATTAAACTGTAGAAACACAGGAACAGCCTATTGTTTATTTGCAGTGGTGAAATATGCATCTGAATTTTCATGTATCTCAGGTAGAATATTTTTGCATATGAATAATAAATTTCTTATTTGTAAAATACGGATAATGTTGAACCTTCCATTGTCATTATGGATATTAAGTGGGCATATATGGGAAGTGTTTATATAGTAGGTGCTCAATTAACGTTGATCACTTTTATTTAATAAACTAACTTCCATCTCCACCCATCTGCCCCTCACATTGGTAAAACAGTCTTTTCAACATTGAAAAAGATCATGTAGAGGTATCATTTGCATACAAACACTATGCTTATTAAAATTCAACTTTTATTCTTTAAATATAGCAGCTCCTAGAAAAAAAATCTATGTTAGAAAGTGGCTTAAGAGATGCATGATGCAAATTTTAAAATCTACCATTTGCCTATATAGAATTTTTATGTATGTAGCATTTGAGGTTTGTTAGAATTCCACTTATTATTATAAGTTTCTTTCTTTTTTTCTTTTTTTCTTTTTTTTTTTTTTGCAGTTTTTGGCCGGGGCTAGGTTTGAACCCGCCACCTCCAGTACAATGGGCTGGCACCCTACTCCTTTGAGCTACAGGCACCACCCTATAAGTTTCATTTTTATGTCTTCTAGGAACCAACGAAAAATGCATTATATTTTAATTGATAATACTACTAACACTATATATACTTCTGTAATTCTCAAATAGGATTTGATATAGGACTACGATTTTCCATGTTTTACTGAGGAGTAAATTGAGGCTTAACTTGTTGACAGTCACATAACTTGACAATGGCAGAGCTGGGATTTGAACCTGGGAAATTTGGCTCCAAAAGTATTTCCTCTGTATTACTCTACCATATTGTCTCTTTCTAATGTTGGAAGAAACTTATTGACCATAGCAACATAGGAAATGTTGAAACATTATCTAATGGAGATTTTTGTGTGTTTTTTTTTCTATTTTTTCTTTCTCCTCACTATTCCCTTTCTAATTTGGCATGCAAATGCCTAATGTGCCAGATGGTTATATATCCCTCTCTTGAAAACTCCCTAACAGGGCACAAATATATGGGGGATTTGGGTTTTTGCCCCTCGTCTGGCATAGCTTATCTCAATGAAGAAGCTAGGGAGAATGCTATCAAAAGCTTGGCTGAAATTGAATTTGGACTTCGTGATTTGTTGCCATCACCAGTGTTGGATGCCATAATTGTAGAAGTACAAAAATCCATCCAGTGCCTCTGGTCTTTGAAAACAAGTGCTGGTTGCTATAAAGCATTTTATGTTCTTTTAAGTGACAGGAATGATTTGCAAAAGCACAGCTTGAGGCATTGCAGAGAGGAGAGAGTAGATTTTGTATGGTTGGGTGCTTTCATGGTCCTCTGAATGATCCTTGTTGCTTTTATCACCTCTGCTTTCCCATGCAGCCTGTGTTCTGATGTTTCATTATGGCTTTAGCCATCTGTGTGGCATTACCCTAGAGGTTTTGTGAGCACTGGACCTTTCTTTCTGACCCTTGATGCCCAAATCGGGAAAAGTATTAATTCTATTTCCACACTCTACTCACACGATTGCCTAAAGATAACTTCCTTTGCATCAATAGATCTATGAATGATGTTGCATACTGCATACATTAGGATGACCTGTTACTTGATTGCCAGGCTTAGACTGACCTCAATCCCAACCCTGGCACACAGTTGCAGGTGTTTAGTCAATACTAAATAGAAGAAATGTATTTCAAAGGTCAAGTTTCTTTTAATACATATTTTACATTACCTGGTACTACAATAATAGCACTATAATAAAATGTGAGAATAGGATGATTTATAAAGTTGAAGAAAAGTAAATTTGGAAACTTCCAATACTCCTCTGTTGAGTTGAAGGAAAGAGATTCCTGCAACTTTATCACGAGGTCCACATTTAATTGGCACAACACTCACCTGTAGTTCTTGATCATATTCACATATTAGAGACATAGTTCTTCCTGGGAGTGCGATGCAGCCTACACATGCCTATGGAACATAAATTTAACTTCCTTTAGGAAGAAGCCTCCAGTGGCTGACAAATCTATTCATGATATTCTGGAGAAAGTCTTTATATCTGAATTTTGAGGTACTAAGATGTACTTGGCATTTTTATTAAAATTAAACTTTTGTGTATGTGTGCATGCTCACGTGTGCACGTGTGTGTATGTGTGTGTGTGTGTTTCCCACTTGGCCAATAAAAATAATTTGTGTTGTTGTGGGGAGTTTAGAGTCAAATGTAAAAGTGATTTGTCAGGTCATTGAGTTTACTTATTTAAGACATACAAATCTCACTGTAGGGGTTGCATAAGAATCCCAGTCATGTATTCAAGGGTTTCTTGTAAAGTATTTAATTATAATGATTTTTTTAAAATGTTGTAGAAACTTTTCCAATTAAACACACCTTTCAAAGACAGTTTTATAATATATGAAAAATTAAACATAACCTACTAGAATTTACTACCTCGATTAGATCATTCATAAATTCTGAAACTTTAAAACAATTGCTTTTGTCTTTAAAATTTTTTTTTAAACATGGAAATACTTGGAAAAGGTTTACAAATACTGGTAACTCTTTGCTTCTGACTACTTTTTATACTTTTATCAAAAGTGATTCTTCCCTTGTTATTGCATGAGTAGGGGTCTAAGAATGTTTTACTACTAAAATTCCTTTTTATCTCATGTAGGAATAAGTCATAGAAAAAAGTTTACATCAAAAAAAGATGGTTTTACATGGAGGCTTAGGAAGCCACCTTTCCTAACTGCAGTAAATCCAAGCAAATGACTGAACAATTAATTGCTTTTGATACCAGTGAAGCATATTTGACTTTATCAAACTAAGCAATGTTGAGTAATAGAGATTTCAGATAAATGCATGCCTAGATGCATGGATACATAAAGTTCTTCTGCTTTTCTAATATGGTGGCTTAATTAATTATCCTGCATTAATTATCTTGCATATGTTATTGCTTAGTTCTGGAAAGATCCCCATGAATGACTATTAACTCTGCTTACACCCATTTGCAGAGTGCCTCCAATTTGGGGTAAGGCTTCACAATTTCTATCATCATCCTGCTAAGCAGTGCTTGCCAGGATGTGGTAGATAGAATCTCTGAAACATACATTGTATTTTTAACAGATTTATTGTTTATTGTGGTGTAATTTACATTCAATAAATTGTACATATTTAATGTATACATTTTGAGAAATTTTAACATACGTGTCTACCCATGAAATCATTGACATAATTGAAGCAATGAATACCTGTCACTACAAAAGGTTTCCTTGTGCCCATTTTTAATCCATTTGCCTTCTTTATACCTCCAGCCATCTCTTTATTCCTCCAGCCACCTTTGCACCAGGCAACAAGTTAAGCTGTTTTCTATCATTTTATATGTATTTTATAACACTGTACATAAATAAAATCACATAGTGTGCACCATTTCAAGGCTGTTTTATATCTTACAAAATAATTATTTTGAGATCAATCCACAGAGTCCATGAATCAATAGTTTATTCCTTTTAATGCTGAGTAGTATTCCATAGAAGATATACTACAATTTATTTTCCATTTACCAAAAAGCATTTTAAAAATTAGACTGTTTAGCAAAGAAAATTTCCATTTTTCAACATAAAACTGGTGCTACTGAAAATATAAGCTGTACAATTGCTATTTCTATTAGTTTTTTCCTCCCTCACACTCTCTTCACACAAACTGAAAATCTCTGTTAAGCCAAAGATTTTCTATCTAATGTGGAGAGTTGATTTTATTTACTAGTGTTATTTCTGTTATATTTATTTTTTTCCAAAGCAGTCTAATAATCTTCCTGTCACTCTGACAAACTCAAGCACGAACAAGCAAAGTTTTTCAGTTACCTTTGTTTCCTTTTGGATCAGCCGACTCTTCCTGAAGAGTGGATTAGAGAGAGCAAAACAGAACATGTATATACACTGTGAAAAAAAATCATGCTTTGGAAACACATATACTTCTCATAATCATTTATTTACTACATTTTGTTTAAAGGTTCATTTATGGGAATCAGATTGCTGGATACAATGCTATTCTTTTTAATAAGTGTACAAGAATTTGCTTGTCTTTTTCACAGTAGCTAATTCATAACCAAAAATAAAGCGGAAAAGGGAAAAGGTAATTTTAAAAAGTGAAATTAAAATGATATTGTCAAGAAAAGGTTTTCCGTTGCAAAAAATATGTGCAAATTAACAGAATAATTCAAAGATACATTGCTTTAAAATACATTGCTTCAAACATAAAGGACTGAAGAAACCCATAATTTCTTCTTTAATTCTCCTCACCTAGTTCTATTTTTGACATGAATTCCTCATTCTGTTCTATAATATGTAGCCTGTTATACTCATATAGAGCTTTTGAAATCTGAAAAAGAAAAAAAATTGCCCAGTTCCTTTTGTTAAGAGACAATAAAATGTAATAAACTTGAAATGAGTGTATGGGAAAAAGGAAAAAATTGCTGAGTATATATATAACGGACTGAAATAAGTAAGCATAGAGACTGTATACTTGTAATTCTTAAAAATACAGATGGTCCTGGATTTATGATGGTTCTACTTAGGATTTTTCAACTTTACAATAGTGCAAAAGCAATACATATTTTGTTCTTTGACCTATGATGGAGTTCCATAATGATAATCCCATCAAAAATTATAAGATTGTTGACTTACCATTTTTTCAATTTATGAAAGTTTTGTCAGGACATGGCTCCATCATCAATCCAAGTATCTCCTTCTTTAATAAAATCAGGATTTGAGTTTGAATTTTGTCAAATTGCCTTTTCACATCCTTTAATGGGATGAATGATGTTAACACATTTACTGAACTGCTCTGCAGTCCCAGATCAAATTCTACTTGATATTAACTCCTCTTAAAAATATTTTCAAAAATCTGAAATAAGCCATTCTCGCTATAGAAAGTAAAGCAGAATAGAGAGATTCATATTGCGAAAAATAAAAGATTTGCATATTCCAACAACTTTGACTTCAGGGAAAAGTATTGAATTTCTAACATATTTATCCAAAGGCCATTGCATAGTCATATATATCTTTTAAACACACACACATAAACACATGGAATCATATAAGTCAAAATTCTGTAAGTGGCTGTTTTCACTCAATGTATCATGGACATAATTTCAATTCAATGCTGATATGATTTTTGTTCCTTTTGACTAGATGAACAATATTTCATATATATATATAACTTTATGTTACTAATCATGCATAAGTAGAAATTAAATCCTGTTTCTATTTTTTGCTTACACATAATATTTCAATGGCATCTTTGTAAGTTTTGACACACTTTCAAGGATGAATGTTATCAAAAGTGTTAAGAATTGCTAATTCAAAAGAGTAATATGATTTTTTATTTTACTTTCTGTTATTTTGTGGGACATAATCTTTATCTGTATTCCTATAGAATTTCTTTTTGAAATTTGTTGTGTTATTTTAGCTTCAAATATTTACCGCAACTTTTTTCCCTTTTGAGTGTCTATATTTAATACTTTCTAAAAACTTTAATAGCATGACAATCTTCTGTTCTCTATGGTTTTGCTTAGGTCAGTGTCAGGTATGCCTTCTAATATACGTTGTACATTCCAAGTAGATTTCAGAACTGAGCTTAGAATAATAACATTAGTGTGTGTATGTACATAAACATAAAAACATAAATACTCAAGTACATATATATATACACTCATTAAATGGAATTGATTCTCAGATGGAAGATTTATCTGAAAGCTGAATATATTGATTAATGTCATAAAGAATTGAGAAGAAAACAACAATAAACCATCTGTAAAATTGTTAAATATAGGAAGGTGACCTTGAGTCTAACATATGGCTACCCCAAGGATTATAGCAGGCAGGATAGTCTAATGCTATGCTTTTGAAATAAACTTGGAATTTTTAGGGATATGGGAGGAGAAATGGTCTAGAGCAGAAATTCTCAACCTGTGGGTCGCAACCCCTTTGTAACAATGAAAACACATTGAGGCATTAGGAAGGTTGAGAACCACTGGACTCTAGAGGGATCAATGGGGAATAAGAAAAGTACTTGTTGAACAAGAAGAGATACTACGAAGGCTACATATAGTGAGACTCCTCCCATGGAATCTTCGGATATAATTTCTTACAGTATATTATTAATCCGGCTTAATTTTTTCTTCTAATGTATTATAGAAGAAATTATTTTAAATTCTGGATGATAGAGTAAATTACTGGCATTTATTTTATTAATAGCAACTATATCTCATACAAACAAAAATGTTATCCATATTGGAAGAATGATATGATAAATATGAGATGTCACTTTTTTTTCATCATTTCAATTCTCTATCTTGTGATACGGAAAGACACGAAAATGTTTTGTTTGCAATAGTAAAATGTTATATCTAAAGAGTATTCAAAACCCATAAAATTGTCTGGCCAGGGGAATTCATGGCCTGGTCCTATGATTTGCTATCACTGCCTTGGACAGTGAGGATATATATGTCCCTGAGGACAACACATGTTAAAACAAAGTGGATTTCAAACATTTTGTCTAGAATCTAGGATTAAAAAAATGGATTTTATATTGTGACTCAATGAACACAGACATACATGCACACTCTCGTACACACAGAGCTACAAATAAAATTTCAGTTTAAATTAAGACCAAACAACATTCCATTAGCCATATATGGCTAGTGGATACCATATTGGATAGCATAGCATAAATACAGAAAATTTTCATCATTGCAGACAGTTTCATAGTATAGCCTTAAATCCTCTCCTCTGCTTCCCTCCCCTCCCCTCTCCTCTCCTCTCCTGTCCTTCCACTCCTTTCTCCTCCCCTCTCCCCTTGCCTCTCCTCCCCTCCCTTTTCCCTCCCCTTCCCTCACCTCCCCTCTCCTCCCCTCTCCTCTCCTGTCCTTCCACTCCTTTCTCCTCCCCTCTCCCCTTGCCTCTCCTCCCCTCCCTTCTCCTCCCCTTTCCTCTCCTCTCCTCTCCTGGCCTCTACTCTCCTCTCCTGTCCTCAAGTTTAAACATCCAAAGAGTGTCAGCTTGGGAAAATATGTTTTAATATCTTCACATAATGAATCACTGAGATTGTATTAGGTCAGTGGATTCACCATAAAATATTTGTATAGGTACAACATGCAAATACTGAAAATGATTTGTCTATAACAGCACTGTGCGGTAAAAATAAAACATAGGGAATTTATGTAATTTTAAATATTCTAGTAATTACATTAACAAATAAAAGAAATATGAGGGCGGTGCCTGTGGCTCAAGGAGTAGGGCGCTGGTCCCATATGCCAGAGGTGGCGGGTTCAAACCCAGCCCCGGCCAAAAACCAAAAAAAAAAATAAATAAATGAAAGAAATATGAAATAAATTAAATTTTTTTATCCACATAAAAGCTTTAATTTAAAAATATAATAATATAAAATTGTTAATAGTACATTTTAATTGTATTTTACACTAAAATTTTAATATACAGTGTATATGTCACACTTACAACACATCTTTTTTTTTTGAGATAGAGTCTCACTTAGTTGCCCTGGGTAGAGTGCCCAGGCATCCTAGTCATACCTCACAGCAACCTCAAACTCCCCAGCTCAAGTGATTCTCTTGCCTCAGACCCCCGAGTAGCTGGGAATACAGGTGCCTGCCACCATGCCTGACTATTTTTAGAGACAGGGTCTCCCTGTGGCTCAGGCTGGTCTCAAACCTGAGAGCTCAGGCTGGTCTCAAACCTGAGAGCTCAGGCAATCCACCTGCCTCAGCCACCCAGAGTGCTGGAATTACAGGCATGAGCCACCACACCCGGCCCCTTACAATACATCTTAATTAAGACAACCAACATTTTCATTGCTTAATAGTCACGTGACTGCTGTCTACTTCACTGGACAGCACAAGTCTGAAGTTACACTTTTCAGGACCTTTGGTTATCTATCTGGGAGAAGTTTTGAACTGGCTTTTAAGCACGTGAAACACATGTATTTCTCACCCAAACAAACAAGTGAAAATATTATTTTTTCCACATTAGGCATTTCTTTCTCTTAAGTATCTGCCCTCTCCAGGAGCAATGTGACCAATAGTATCTTACTGTTAAGGACCATTCCCTAAATAAGCATAATAAGATTATGAATAAAGATGTTATTTATTGAGTACTTGCTCTGTGTATTGGGTTAATTTTTTTGGATAAATGTTTTATTTTGAGTTAATTTTACATATACATATGACTATATATTATTTCAAAAGGGTTTTACTTCAAGGCTTGTGCCCAAAAAGACCACATCCAAAAAAATTTAATTTCTTCAAAAAATATTTTCAGGAAAGATTCTTTACTTTCAAGTAAAAACAAACAAAAAGCCCAAAAGTTAATGTTTAATTTTGGTCCTATTTATCTTTACTATTTATGAAATGTAAAGAATACTGTAATTAAATTACACATATTGGTAGGGATTAATCTAAGCTATTTAATTATTATGCATAGCTGGAAACACAGAATTCTGCATGCAAAGCTTTGTTTATGTCAAGATGGTAATGAGGGATCGGGACCAATTTCTTAGTTATTTCCATTAGTATACTTACATCAAGTTAAAAAGTCAATCATATAAGTCAATTTTACAATAACAAGAATTCTAAAGGTTGACATTTTTGACACTTAACAACTTTTATAACGAAATATTTAATATTTTACATATTAAATGTTTATAGGAAAGTTAATGCTTGGGATATTAGGATATTATGTAAGATAAAATAAGTATTGTTTTTAAAATGAGGTAATAAATAGAGTTATAATGACTTAGGGATAAAATATATAAGTATAGTCACTTGAGACCAATAAGTTTTCTGAAAGCTGGTATGATTTTATTATTTACCACTTTTCTGAATTATTACAGAAAAACTGTCAAAAAATTACCATTTTAATGGAGATTTTGAAAATAATTCCTTAAACTTTCCATAAATTCTTCTCTTCCAATATCAGTTTTACTGGGAGTTTTTTTTTTTTTTTTTTTTTGAGACATATTCTCAAGCTATTGTCCTGGGAAGAGTGCCATGGTGTCATAGCTCACAGCAACCTCCTACTAGGGCTCAAGCAATCCTCTTGCCTCAGTTTTTCTATTTTTGGTAGAGACAGGGTCTCACTTTTGATCAGGCTGGTCTTGAACTTGTGAGCTCAAGCAATCCACCCGCCTCGGCCTCCCAGAGTGCTAGGATTACAGGCATGAGCCACCACCACTGCACCTGGTCCCAATATCAGTTTTAACTCTGAAACTGATATTGGGTCTGATAAGTTTCGAGCTCGAGTAACTTTAATACCTGACACTGACCCTTAAATTCAGAAAGCTAATCCCTGGTTAATCTAACAACTTGTACCTGTTTTTTGTAGGGGCAATTTCCTTTTCCGTTAAAAGCAACCAAGATGATGATTTTCAGGAAGAGAAAAATCGAAAAATCTCCTTTCAGAAATCACTAAGAGAACTAGCGAATGATTTTAATGATGAAGATTCAGGTAAATTTATTATGGTAGTTTCATGATCAGTCTGCAGAAACCCAATCATCATTCATTTCTAAGTGAAATGAATATTTCACATGTATAATTCATATACAAATTTATGTTGCATAAATCTGTAAGAATTTTATTAGATTATTTCCGGATTAACTTTAGGTAGCATACTTTCTGAATTTCTACTGATATTAATACCAATAGTCATAGTACTTTAGTAGGCTGCCTACTTACCCATGAGTGAAAAGCTTTACATATTGTTCTGTTATTAAACAAAAAGTACAACAAACCTCTGATAAAATGTTAACAAATGTATTATCTTAATAACATAATATGCTTGTCTTATTTCAATGTAGAAGATGCTAGCAGTCTTCCTCATATACCAAAGAAACTAAATGCTACTTTTTTCCCTTTGTATATTATAAAACCTTATTTGAATGTTGTTAAACACCATATCCTTTTATTTGAAGTTCAAAGGAGAATGAGATGGTGAATAATTAGAAAAGTTAGGACAAATATCCTGGAAAAGGGGTAAATGAATTATTTTTTTGGATGTGTAACAAGGATATAAGAAGTTACTTGAGAAAACTGGTTCAATCAGAACAAAGTTGTGGAAACAAAGCGGTATACCAAAGAAGAAATCTTAATGGAATGAATTTGTATCAATTAGGATTCTTCAGAGAAACAGAAAACAGTGGAATAGATACAGATGTAGATATAAACATTTATGTTTTGTACATATACAACATATAAATACATTTCTATATTGTGTGTGTATATATACACACATACAGAGAAAGAGAGAGAAGAGAGATTTTAAAGAATTGGCTAATACCATTGGGGGATCTGAAGAATCCAAAATCTGTAGGGCAAGCCAGCAGGCTAAAATTCAGGTAAGAGTTGAAGGTTCGGTCTTGAATCCAAATTCCCCAGGACAGGATATGCAGGCTGGAACCTCAAACAGGGTTTCTATGTTTCAGTTTTGAGGAAGAATTTAAGTAACCTTAGTCTTTGCAATCAGGGCCTTCAAGTGATTGGAGGAGGCTTACCTACATTATGGAGTATGGAGGGTGATCTGCTTTCCTGAAAGTCTACTGATGTAAATATATATATATATATATATATATATATTTTTTTTTTTTTTTTTTTTTTTTTTTTTTTTTGAGACAGAGTCTCACTAAGTCGCCCTTGGTAGAGAGTCATGGTGTCACAGCTCACAGCAACCTCCAACTCTTGGGCTTAAGCGTTTCTCTTGCCTCAGCCTCCCAAGTAGCTGGCACTATAGGCACCTGCTACAACGCCCGGCTATTTTTTTGTTTTCAGCAGGCTGGGGCTGGGTGCAGCCTTGGTGCATGTGGCCGGCACCCTACCAACTAAGCTATGGGTGCCACGTACTGATGTAAATATTAATGACATTTTAAAAATAGCTTCGTAACAACATCCAGACTGGTGTTTGACCATGCAACTGGTCACTCAAAGCCCAGTCAAGAGGACAAACACAATTAAGAATGACAGAACTCATAGATTATGTATGAGTGGTATTTAGGCAATATTCAAAATGCTTTATAAGGGAAAGAGCCGTTAGGACAAATTAATTCATTCTAAGGGTAAACTGGCTTTAAAGCAAAGAGAATCGGGTCTTTTATGGTGTTGATGGTAACAAAGAAAAACCACTAAAGATGGAAAACATTTCAGAGACTGACGCTTAATGAACATCCTGAAAGAAGAGAATGACAATGGGGATTGATTCTAAAATAAATAAATAAATAATGTTTATTTGTGTCTTGGTAAATAGAAAATTAATAAGGCAGAAATTTAGAAGAAAAAGTTTAGAAAATTATAACCCTAGTATGGCTTTATACTCCCTGATATTGATGTGACAGCAAGACATTTACATGGCGATATTCTGTTGTCAATTAAATCTTTGGAGCTGAGACTAGGTAAAAAAATAATAAAATTGTCTAAAAAGATTTAGAGTTTCTTCTGTTGAAACTATGCAGATGAGACAAAGAATATTCTACAAAGAATAGATGATAATTATAGATATATTATGCTAACAGTGAAATCCCCATCAATATAAAGGCAGAAGAACCATGGAGGAAAATCTTTTACATGAAAGTTGAAGTGTTCAGAAAAGTTTGAAAGAAATCAGAATATTATGATATTACATTAATGGACGAATACTGATGTCTAATAAAAAATAGTAAGCTATCTGATGACAGGTTACAAGACAGATTTAATAGCTAGAAAAAATGCATCTAATAACATTACAGGTATCCCAAATTCTTCACACGGGCCTTTCCATATTCTTTGTCAGACATGATTAATGTTTCCATTTTCTGTAATAACATGTATTGTTAATGCAGACTGTTCTGCAGTATATTTCTTTTCAATTGGGAACTATTCCAGCTTTTCTCTCATCAAAGAAATGTAAACAACAACTACATAAAAATAAGAATTTTGAAAAATCTTCCAAATAGGGAAATGTGGAAAATAATGGTGACACCAGTTATAATGAAAGTCAAGGAAAAAGAGGCAATCTCATACATTATAATGTAAAATTAAATTGATACAAAGTTTTTAAAGAGAACATTGACAATATGTTTAAAAATTTTAAGAATTATTTATATCTTTTGATCCAATGATTCTGTGTGAGGGATTTGTTAGAATAAAATAATCAAAGATATACACAAAATATTGCATATAAAAATGCTCCTTATGTGATCTACTATGTTGAGTAATAAAAACAAAAATTTTAATAGTGAATATTTTCTGAATAATATAAATTTGTACATTTGTGTATACATATGAATATTTCAATTATATATAATATGTACATCCCAATGTATTTACTTATATCTATATATCTATGTCTTTATTGATATTTTCATTCTGGAATTTATACAAAAATATTAAGTAGTTTTTTTGGTCATAATGTTATGAATAACTTTTTTAACTTAATTTTTATTAAATCATAACTATACATTTATGGGGTACAATGTGATGATTTGATATGCAATGTGGAATATTTAAAGCAAACTGATTAACATAACCATCACCTCACTTATTTTTTGTGGTAAGATATTTATAATATACTCTCAGTTGTTTTGAAATGTACTCTTACATTGAACACAGTAGTTGAGATGCCACCAAATACTCTCTCTCCACTGGCCCACCTCCTCCCTCTTTCTCCTCTTCCCTCCTTCTTTCTGGACTAGATTTGTGTTTTATCATTAATGACTTTTATCTTCTCTGTCATTTTCAGGAATTTCTAAAACTTTTATGGTGAATGTTAATTTTATAATTAAAAAAAATTATATGTTTAAGTTTTAGAGTTGAATAATGTTTAATAATTATTTTGTTGTTCTCATTAGTAAATCATTCATTAATTACACTCTAATCAATAAATTTATAGTAATGCACGTGTTTGACCCTGGGAATTAAATCAACTATATCACAACACTACCACATGTGATAGTCACAGCAATTACAAATCGTAGGTGTTATTGTCTCTGTGATAGTTAATTTTATGTGTCAACTTGGCTGGGCCAAGATATTTGTCAAATTTTTATTCTGAATGTTTCTGCAAATACAATATGGTATTCTAAAGTCTATATTAAAGAAGGGTTGTGTTTGTTTGTTTTTTCAGATGATGGTACTGGAAATTTAAAAGTCTGGTATTCTCTTGAAATCCAGAGCTCTCCTGGACCACCCATTAACATTATTGAGATGGAGTGTGTGGCTTTGGTAAGCTCCCATTAAATGTTTATACACTCTGTCATTTTTCCAACAGTTAGAGCTTTTGTTGTATACTAAATCACTATCCTTACAAACATCCATATCAAATGAGCATGTGGAGATAAATAAATCATGACAATTTTATTTTTTAATTTGGTACTATAGACCTTAAGTGCTTTTGGAAAACATCTTTAGTTACATGGCATCTTACAGTGACTGTAAGGAGTTACCTGAACAAACTTAATCTTGTTTCTTATACATGCTTCTTATACACACGAAACAAATAGGCAGCAATGGGTAGCACTGATTCTTCCTGTTTCTACAATAGGCCTTTCAATTGGAAACACATCTGTAGCAACTGGCATATATTTGGGGTTTTAAGAAATGGTGAATAGGGCAGCGCCTGTGGCTCAGTGTGTAGGGCGCCGGCCCCATATACCGAGGGTGGTAGGTTCAAACCCAGCCCCGGCCAAACTGCAACAAAAAAAAACAGCCGGGCGTTGTGGCGTGTGCCTGTAGTCCCAGCTGCTCGGGAGGCTGAGGCAAGAGAATCGCTTAAGCCCAAGAGCTGGAGGTTGCTGTGAGCCGTTTGACGCCACGGCACTCTACCGAGGGCAGTAAAGTGAGACTCTGTCTCTACAAAAAAAAAAAAAAAAATGGTGAATAAGAATAGGATTGTCTATTTTTCTGTCTGAAAAATAATTCTGCCTTTCAAATGATAACATTTCAAATATGAATTGAAATTAAAATTTGTATATACCCTTTCAGTAATATATTATTTTCATAATTAATGTATTTTAAAATAATAGCCCTTGCCTATTTTCCTTTAATAATTCTATCCGAATTATTAAAGTGCAACTAAATCCATATCCAAGATTATTTAATAAAGTTAAATATTGAGAATTTTAGTTTAAAGGAAACATAAGGACAATATAAATTACTATTAATAATTTTTTAAATAGATTTTATTCCCTTTTTGTTACTACTCAAATATTTAAATTGATAATAATCAAATAATCTTATTTTTATTTTTAAATATTCAGATAGATTACTTCATATTGATTATTTAGAATTCTGAACTCTGGGTTCCAATAAATACAAAGTAAGAAGAGATTTAAAATAAGTCTCTAGGGTGGCGCCTGTGGCTCAAGGAGTAGGGCGCCGGTCCCATATGCTGGAGGTGGCGGGTTCAAACCCAGCCCTGGCCAAAAACCAAAAAAAAAATTAAAATAAAAAAAAATAAGTCTCTAACTTGATTATATGCCCACATGGTTTGTGGGTAAATCTCCACTTAGGCATACAAAATGATGGATAAAATATTTAAATGCACTCAACTCTAGATTGAAAAAACAACCATTATCTTGTAAGTGGAAAAGTATTTAATATAATGATAATAGAATCATTTTACGCAATGATAATGTCCTATTTCTATTACCTGGTTATCACTGCGGCATAAAATCTTTCATAAAGTTTATTTTTAAATGACATAATTTTAATAACACAACCTCTTGATATGGAAAGTGACTCCTGAATTAAAATGTATATGCTTAATCAGGACACAGGAAGGAAAAAAATTAGAAAATGGGCCTTGAATAAATTGGGAGCATGAATCCACACCTCAGAAAAGGGGACATTGTCTTTCTTATTAACTACATGTTTAAAATAGGAATAGAGATGGGTTAAGATATGCAACACAAACTAGCAGGAATAGATGCGACTCTCAAATCACTTTTAGGTAAACGACTGTTGCATTGTCTCATTAAATTGTCCATAACATGCTTTTTTTCTATAAGACCTATTAGCCTTTCAACAAAGTTCTGATAGAAACCAAATTTTTCAACTTTGGTAAAGATTGTAACAAAGGTTGAGGAACACCCTCTATCTGGGTAATTTATGTGGATATGTAAGAAGACTGAACAAAAAACAAAAATAAGCAACCACCTGTCTCTTTTAATGAAACATTTCAAATATGTTATCATTTTTGAAATTAAGATTTGCATATACCCTTTCAGGACTATATTATTTTCATAATTAATGTATTTTAAAGTAATAGCCCTTGCCTATTTTCCATAAAGGACTTTCCCTTGTTTATGCAGTAAATGTCATTAGTATAACGTAATTCTACTTCAGTTTGTACTGATTTTCTATTAGTTTTTAATTTAAATCTTTCTTTGTTGTGGTACCACAGTGGGATACTCATCTTACGCACATGTATATTTTTGATTGCTATCAATTATAGCAATGATTTTATTTTTCATTATGAACAATTAACATAGTTATTTCATAAGACACTTAAATAATGTATTTTCATGGTCTACTTAGATGAAAATGCAATTCTTCAGTATTCATTCTATTAAGTAGTCATAACTTATAATGCAGGAATAAAACCTCTTATCACTATCAGCTGCTAGATTACTCCCTTTGTTATACAGGAAGGTTTGCTATATTAATTAAATATTAACTTTCAACTGAGGTCGGTAGAAAAGGGGAGTCAGCAGCTCTCTGTTGCAGCAGAGAAAGAATTTAATATTGCAACATGCTGGGTGAGGGGAAGGGAGAAATTCCTCAAATTTATCTCTGTGAATTTGGGGGCTAAGAGTTTTGGACTGTAGAATTGGGTCTACTGATCAGCTGGGGATGAACTCAGAAGGTGGGTTGGGAAGCAGAAATTATCTTCTTGGCTGAGATAATTTCTGGAGAGAGGGTTGCAGTTCCTGTTGGAATAGTTCCCATGTCTGAGCACTGGTTAAGTTGACAGCAGTTGGTCACCCCCAAATGCAGAGTCTGCAAGGTATTTCACAGACGAGTCTTAGTTTTTGCAATAGTAATGTTATCTATAGAAGTGATTGAGGATGTCACAAATATTGCCCCTGTTAAAGACATGATTTTTAAGCAGTAAGTAGTTAAAATAGTAGGCAAATTTGGGAACAATGGCTGGTTAACTTGTAGCTATGTCTGTACTTCTGTAGAAATCATATTTTTGTCCTAATTCCTGTCTTATAGCTTTGTACTATTTTAATATAGGCAGTTTCACATTTGTAGGCAAGTTCAAATCTTGCACAATGAAGTAAAAAGTTGATTTTAAACCCATATCTCACTTTGGAAATTGTGAGAAGGGAAGTTATGACAATTTTGAGATATCTCTGTATTCCTAAGTGAAAAAGTGTTCAGGGAAGAGAAAGGAAGAAATCAAGTAAGAAAATCATATCTCCCTATTCCTTCTTAAGTACGTCAATTAGTTGAAATAGACATCCCAGCTACCTGAAACATCATTACTTTGATGAAAAGTCAGAAAAAAATGTCAAAGAGTAAAGAATTTTTTGGATGTCTCTTATGAGGAGCTATTCCTTTCTCTGCCTTCTTGCATAAATTCAGGAGAAATGACTGAATGTAACATTGGACTCATTCATACAAGTCTAAATACTTGACAAGCAACATTTTAAAAAGGCAAATATCCACTCACTGTGTCAAGATACTGCACGCTGGATCTTTGAAGCATGTCTGCTGTGTCTAAGCACTGCTATATTAACTTGAGACAGATACTTTTCAAAATAGCTTGCATACACAGTGATTCAGAGGAAACATTTATGTGTTTATACACGCATGTACATACACGCATATACCAGTTTAGTTCATTGGCTATACCTGTTATGGTGACAATAGATGACTGAGATTATTTAGACAATGATAATTCTATGAACAAAAGTAGTCCAGAGTGATACAGAAGGGGGCTTGAAACTGGAGCAGTGCACCTTACTAGAGACACTAGCAAGCAGAAAGACTAGAGGGCAAAAGCCCTCCAGACAAAATGAGGTTGATGGAAAGAGACCCAGCAGGAAGGAGCCCAGGCGGTCCAGGAGCAGAGAAGAGGTTTGGGAGGCTGGAGTTCAGACAGGAAAACTTGGGGTTGAGGTGATCAGAGGTGCTGGCAGGGCCAGATCTTGTAGGGTTTCAAGGCAAGAGGAGAGATTTTAGTCTACTTGCAATTTAGCCATTAGGGTGTATAAAGAAGGCAATGAATGATCTGATGTAATTTACATTTTTAAACCTCTCAAAATGTCCCTTCTATTGTAAGAAAATAAATATATAAATTATATGTAAACACCAAAAATATTTTGTATTTATTTTAAAATGTATATAGGTATCCAAATTTCCTCTGGAAATATTTATGACTTGCAAAATTCAGTAAACCTGTTTATACAGATTTTAAAATACTGTTCCAATCTTATATGAACATTTGCATTCTTTCATTATTCTAAATTCCAGCATCTTGGGAATGCCCTTCCTGTTTTAAAATTGTTACTTATATCACAGGATGAATTATGCAAAAGTTAGTCCTTTTATTGATTCAAAGGAACCTGAGAAATATAAGCAATTTCTTTAAGCAGCCATCATGTTGGCTACAATAGTCCTTAAGTACAAGCAAGAGAAAAATACAGGATATCTTATAAAGGGATGTTGTTCATTGTTGAATCTATGAGTTCATTTGATGATGAAAGACAGCTTTAGAAGTCATCATGTGCAGTGATTACTATTTTACTTGACTTTCAAAAAAATAAAGAACAGTCAAAACTGATTTATGTTTAAATCTAAACAAAAATTCGCCTTAAAAGCCTGCTCATCAGATTGTTATTTGGAATATGGATACTAGCCAAATATCTCAATCTTTTATATATATATATATAATATTCACAGAAAATAAGCTGACTTTGTACTTCTTGTTGAGTATGAGCTATTTATCATAAAATGGAACAGGGAGGTGGCACGACATCTTAAACAACAAGATAGTTAATCAATTTTGTAGATGTAATTTTCTTTATCTGCTTTATTTTTATGTTATTTTCTCAAAATGGTTATGCTTTTTGGAATTATATAGATAACATAAGGGAGATATTCTAAGAAAAAAACTTATAAATTTTAATCATTACATAAACTGATGGATGACAAAAAAATTCTCCTCTTTAACTTACTGAACATAACAAATACTTAATATAGACTTAAGAAGTATTGATATTTAAAATATTAATCTTACCTAAAGTATTTTGACAATATTTTGGCAGAAGGATATCTAATATACAAATTATCCATATACTAACATTATTTTCAAGGTGTTATTTGGGGATTTTTATCTATTTAAACTTATTATTAAGAAAATAATATTCAGACCATAATGAAATTTAGAAATTATTTTTATAACATTCTAGTTAAATTTGAAATATTTCCTATAGTGCTAGAAATACAGCACAGTTAACTGGAAACTTAAAGCTTTTGACTATACTGAAACATTCATTTCTATTGAGTCTTGTTCTTATCAAGACTCTAGAGAATTAGATTGCAGGGATTTTCAAGAGATTACAATGCTGGTAGCGCTAAGCATTTGCTGATTGCTGACTGAAAGGCTGCTCTCTGAAGGATCGTTGAGGATGTTTTCAGATCTACTAGATAAGAGTAAATTGATTGGTGGGTGATATTTGCCCTGAAAGGGGCAAGGATGCCAAGAAGGAGCTGTGACATAAATTCCCCATAGCTGCGATCCCCATTTCCTACTCTTAAATTCGACCAACCTTAGAATGTTATGTCATTTTCTTAACATGAGGGCATACTCCTGTAAGACAGGCTGTAGTTCACAGAGAAATTTTGTTTTATTTTGTGTTCAAGGCTTATATGTGATGATAAGACCTAAAGCAGTTCTATTTGGACTAGTGTCTAATATCTAAAGGGTAGTTCTTAACATGTGAAAGGGTCAAAACTGGCATTATTTTTAAGAAATAAAATAGAATAAATGACAATAGAAAGTATCAGAGAACTTCACATATTGTAAGAGCAGGGATTGTTTTGTGACACTTTTAACGTATATATGTGGACCAGATAGTGATGTAAAATTAATTATTCTAGGTTATGGTTAAAATATTGTGAAAATCAGTGGTTTAGAGCCTATCACTTTTATTTCTGTGAAGAATCTATAGCATTTTCTTAAAAAGACACTTACCTTCTCTGAAAACTAACTGAGTAGTAGACCAGGAAAAATGTCTCGGCCAATATGTTTCATTTCAATTTTCTGTCTTAAGCCCTGGGCAACATTTCTAGATTAATATATGGTTGATGTTATTTGTTACACAGGCCTATTCTTTTGCTTTAGTCATTGATTTGTTTGACCACTGAAAAATTCTTTGTAGGCCAAGTCCTATACTAACTTTATCAAATATTCCAGGTTGCCTAGGAAATTAGTCATTGTTCAGTGTTTTTATTTTTTATTTGTGTAATTATGAATGTTAAATATTTTGTTTTACAAATTTAAATAACTATTTACCTCAATAATCAATGAGTCTGGTATCTCCTAAAACTATTGTAGATGGTTATATTCCAATGCATTTATATTTAAAATGTATTCCTAATAAATGATATCTGCTCTTGTAATGTAATTGTTAACTTACATATATCCTCAAGTTTCATCTTTTCTCACGAGATGCTGTTCACCACACCAACTTTTGTTTATATTCCTCTAAAATGTGGTATCTCCCCATTCATTTATTTATTACAGAAGTGATGAAGCAAATGTTCTATGAACTTGGTCCTCTGAAACAGCCATGGACAAAGCTGTTACATCCTCCTTGCAATTGTGTCGCACCAACTTAGTATTAAAGTTTTTTCATCATTCCTGTAGTGATTGCTAAATTTCAAAATAGCTTCATTTCCTAAAGTGTATCCACCACCAAGATTGAGTTATGACTGAAATAAATATTGAGTATTCTCCATTTCTTTAGGTTAAGACATTTAAGCAACTGGTATCTGTTAAAATTAAGCTATGTCCTATCTATTAATGATCCTTACTACATTTGCTTCACTTAAAGGCTTTTGATATAGTGAAGATTATGGCTGTAATGGGATGAAATAAAAGTTATTAGTCAGGTTGAGTCAGGATGAGAATCAGGAAATGTTTTGGAACTTGGAAGAGTGCCTTCCAGGACTGAATGGATGTAACCTGGTTAGCAGGACAAAACTAAACAAAAAGAATAGAAGGCTGAAATCTAAACAGAAACGGAGATTTCTTAATTTGACTTCTTAATTTAGGCTGTCTCTACTACTTACTGCTAATGTACAAGTTCTACTTAAAGTATATTTTCTAGATCATCAGCAGTATCATGTGGGAACCTTCAAGAAATATAAAATTCAGACCCCATCCCATATCCGTCAAATTAGAATCTCTCGTACAGCAAGAGAGGGCAGGCAGGAAGCTGTATTTTAGCAAATTATTAGGTGACATTTATGTGTGATAAAGGTTGGGGACCATTGGTTTTAGTAAACACTGAAAAATAGTAATAATGGGACTGATGAAAAAACGTATTTTAAATATAATTTACTAATAGTTTTCATTGCATTTGGTTAATTGGATCTCTGTGCAGTATTTGCTGTCAAAAAAATAAAGCCTCATTTACCAAGACTAATCAAGTGAAATATATCAGGGAATAAAAGCTGGAGATATATATTTAATAGTGAAGCAAGGAAAAAATAAAACAATTGGCCTTACACAATATTGTAATTTTCTTTATATTTTCTTCTATAGGACAGTGACTCAATGCTGACACTAACAGCTGATTATGTATTTGTTCTATAATTCTAGGAGACCATTTGCCTTGAAATACCGCTGTCCAATCCAAAAAATGAAGTTATGCACTTAGAGCCACAATTTACGTGTGAAGAACTTAGTGGATACCAGGAAGTTACATTGAGGCCATATGAACGGATTAGTTATGTCATAAGATATTCTCCGGCAACTACGGGCTACAAAAATGAAAGGTATGATTTGGGAGTGGTATTAATTTTTATTGTTGATCTTTAGAAATTAAGTTTTAAAATTATTTTTTGTCTTTTGCTATAATAATTAAAATTGCAGTTTCTCATAGTTTTAGCTTTGTTTAATACTATTATTCCCTTATGCAATACACCAATTTAGAGTTAGTTTTTGTTTGATGCAGCGCAAAAATATTATTTATTTGAATATCAGATTAAATAATCCCGAAATTTCTCCCTTGAACCTTCTCTTTTATTTTACTTTTGACTAACCAAATCATTAGGGATACAAAACCCAAACCAAATAAAAACGATTAGAGAGACTAGGGATTAAGCTTCCAGTGAGAGGCTTGAGACTAGAGATTAAGCTTCCAGTTTTCTCAAAGAAAATTAATTTATGTATTTTTGATTCTCAGTTAGATGCAAATTATTCACTTGAAAGACATAGAGAAAGTTAAAGTAAGGATGTTATACTATCTTGAAAACACACACACATAAATATTACCAGGGTAATGACAAGTGTTCTTATAAAATCATTGTGAAAACCTTTTTTGTGTTATGTGTTCATATACATGCCCATGCAAAGACATAACCTCTATGTTCATAATTAACTCAATAACTTATTAAAATAATCTACTTTCTATCCAAAGCAACATTCAATTTATTTATAACAGTTTTAGAGACTATAATTGACTTGGTATTTGCATGTACAATGCATTCCATTATTATACCCTGTGCAAAGGCCCTTTGCTAGTTTATATGCTGTTTCAGAGTTAGGATCTTTCTTTTTTAACTAATTAATTTATTTTAACAGAAATACAATTGTATCATCTATTTATTGTGTATAACATGATGTTTTTAAATAAGTATACATTGTGTAATTGCTAAATAAAATTAATTAGTGTATGTTTTATTTCATGTACTTATTAGTTATTTGTGGTGAGAACACTTAAAACTTACTCTCTTAGAGATGTTCAGTTTACAATACATTGTTGTTAACTATAGAAACTATGTCCTGAGATAAATCTCTTGAATTTATTCCTCCACTAACTAAAATTTTGTATCCATTGACCAGCCTCCCCACAATCTCTGCCACTTTCCTCCACTACCTCTACCATCATTCTACTTTCTTCTTCTGAGTTCATCATTTTTAGATGCCACATATAAGTGAGATCCCGTGGTATTTGTCTTTCTGTGCCTGGCTTATTTCACTTAGCAGAATGTCTTTTAGAATTACTCTTATTCCTGCTTCTAGCACAGAAACCAAGTAATTGTTATTTTATGGAATAGTTGAATAAATGAATATATCCATGAAATTTTAAAGAATAAAAATATTATAATGTGAAGCATGAAAATAAGAACATAGACTATTATAAAAGACATTATTTGGATAGATTATCATTAGAAATGGGAGCTGGTCTCATGACCCCAATGTGACTGTGAAGGCTTTGTGAGCACAGACTGAATCTAAATATTCCTTATCAGCATACGTTAAAAATCATAACCTCGGTTAATATTTGACTTCCTACTTTGTTATCATTGGGACATGGATTTTACATGAATTAACACATAAAATTCTCACAGCAACTGTAAGAGGTAGGACTGGTTCCTTCTATTTTATAAATGATGAATTGGAAGCCCCCCGAATTAAGCAACATGCTCAATACTGCACAAATAAAAGGTAACAGAGTTGAGATACAAGCCTAGTTATACTTTTAGACTGCCACAAGCTCTGTCCTCCCCCGAGCTGAGAACATCCTAATTATAAAGAAAGTTCACCAGAACTGCATGCCGCTTAATAGCCTTCACATCAAAATACACATGACTTCAATTCAACAAACTAAATTTGGCTTAATCTCAATTAAAAAGCAGAACATTTCCTGTTAGAGCTCCTGCAAGACATTTAAAATACTCATGTTTAAACATTTCTCATTGGTTAAGCAAGCATTTTCCCTAAGGATATTAATGACAGCAACACTGCTTTCTTGAGTAACGAAGTGATTTTTCTCATGCAAAAATGGAAACTTTAAAAATCTATCTTTAATAAGAGAATGCATCACAGAGAGCTATCGAATTGTTGAAATCAACTATTTATATCAATCTAGGATATATTTTTTCTGCCAATTTATTATATAAATTAATACTAATGACAAGATTTTGTATTTTTCTCTCCGACAGTATCATTTTTCAGCCTGACAAAGATGAAGAATTCTGGTATTTACTCAAATTAGCTGTTGATGTACCAAAACCAATCATATTGCCAGAATTGAAGTGTGACCTTGGAAAGTGAGTTCTACTAGTAGATAAAATTCTTTTATGCAGGAAAAAAAATCTATAACAGTGTTTTTATAATGCATTTCAACTTTTTAAAATGAGAAATAAATACATTTCTAGTAATTGATTTTCCTTTTCATAGGTTCTATATGTAAACTACCCTGTGGAAAACTTGTCAAAGTAAAACAAATCAGGACTTATTAAAAAAAAGAGGCTTTTGGCGTGGCACCTGTGGCTCAGTGCGTAGGGCGCTGGCCCCATATACTGAGGGTGGCCGGTTCAAACCCGGCACTGGCAAAATTGCAAAAAAAAAAAAAGGCTTTTATTCAAACAGAGAGAAAGGGATCATTGCAGTAGTGAGAATGCTCCCAATCTCAGAAATCTACAAGGGTCAGAAAAAAAGTTTTTCTTTAATGTATGTATAAGGTAAAAGTGGGGTAGGGAGGGCCAAGCAGATATAAACAGAATCTTGGGATGGAAAGCTGAGCAAGCAAAGGAAAATGACTAGTGGAGTCTAACAGGAGAAGGGTCTCCCTCTGCTTACCACTTTGGGAAATTATTATGTATTTTCTGCAAACTATATTTGAAATTGCTAATTATTCTTTTAATTATTATATATTTCTTTCGATTTCTATGGAAGATCAAGTACCAAGAAACCTTGTGGTAAGTGGAGATGAAAGCAAAAGTTCTAATAGTAAGAATATGTAAGATAATGATGTAGGGTTTCCCAGTTCAGAGCTGGACAGGGACCTCCCTTTCTAGGCCTAGGTCAGCTCAGAAATCAGTCTCATCATAGACCCCCATCTCTCTGCACAAACAGACCATTTCCAGGCCTCATTCTTTGGGCTCAAGTAAGGTCATGAAAAATAGCAGCCTTATTGGTATCTCATCTGGGGGATTCCTCCTTGAGTAGGGAAGTAGTCCCCGAGGGCAAGGACTGCAAGGACCTAATTCCTTTCCTAATTTTTAGGATTATTTTCTCCCTGCAGACCTCTGGCCAACTGTGACATTTTCTGGACATACATTCCCAAAAGACCTTGCCTACAGGATAGAAAACGCAGTATATAAACCCTTAGACCAGTGTTTTTCAACTTTTTATCTCACAGTACACGTGAACCCACAGTTGAACTTCCACTGCACACTTACATCGATAAAAAAAAAAGACTTAAAAAAGAACATACTTACTGTGCTTTTAACTTCATTCAAAATTTTTTATTAATGATTGTTAAAAATTTTCAAGGTACACTCAAGATCCTCTCAGGGCACACTGTGGCACACTGGTTGAAAATCACTACCCTAGACAGAAGGCCCACATGGGCTACCCATTTGGGTTCCCCTCTCTGTTACCAGAGCTTCTGTTCCCCCCCTTTTCCTTATCTATTTCTTTATGTACCAATAAACTATGTCCGTTAGCCTACTCGCATGGTTCGTGGATCCATTCTTTGAACCCCAAGATCAAAGACCCCACATAGAGAAATGCCAGCTACAATAATGTACTCATATATTACCTAAAACAAGTTTGGCTTGAGAATACTGTGTTTTGACTTCTTAAGATTTGAATACTGAAGAGCCTGTCAAAAATTAGCTTCTTAAGAGCTAAGAAAATATCTTTAATTTTCTCAATTTTTGTTCTCTTGCCATGTGGGAACGATTTTGATTTTCCTTCTATATGGCAAGTGAGTTTCATTGCTTAATCAACACTGGGAAAGTGAAAGACAGAGACACAGAGACTATTTAAAAAGCAGTATGCCAAATCACAGATATTAAAAAAACATAAGGATAAATGGAGCTAGTGCCTCACCACGTAAAATAATCTAACCTTACTGCATGAAATTTAAATGCTGATTATATTTGAACTCAATTTCATAGACGAACATAACATTTTATAGATATAATAAACTGAATTTAGTGAATCACAAGCAACTTCCCTTTACTCCCATTTTAAATTTTTATAGTAATTGTATGAGCCACATGCTCAACCCTGTAAATATAAACAGGAAAATGGATCACCTACATATTAATATATTTTATGCATCATTTATTAATAACTAAATTTAAGGAATGTACTTGCAACTTGATTATTTAAACAATTGTGCGGGTGTCAGACATAAATGCTTTATAATTTCCATTAATCACAAGCTGTGTTTTGAACCAATTTAGTTAAAAAAAAAGTTGAAATCTTGAGGTTCTGAATTGAAATATAAATCATTAAATGTAGATAAAACCCAGAGTTTTTCATCAGATATGAGCATCAAATTTGCTTCTCAATGATATTTGAACAGTTTTAAATTAACAATAGCATAGAAATCTAGTAGAAAAATATTTTATTCATATTTTTCTATGGTATTGCCTGTAGTAGGTTTTTTGCCTATTTCCTAAGTTTTAATTTAATATACAAAGCAGATGCTTACTGAAAAATGACAGGAAGTCTGTCATGATTTTTAATGCATTTTATTCATTACAGTTAATGAAATTTAGGTTGTTTTCATCAATTTCTTTTTTCATGTGTCCTTGGTGAAAGAACAAATTCATTATTACACAGTATTGTTTAATCTATTATCTATAATTGTAAAACTGGTATATAATATTCTCTTTACTCTGAGGTGAATCACTATGTATATATATTTTGTATTAATACTAAAGAAAACAGTTCTTTATTTGAATTACACAATTTGTATTAATAAACTGAATTCAGCTCGGCACACTCTAGTAATTGCCCTCTGTAACAGGGCCATGACATTATGAAAATTAATAATATATGTGTAGCAATGATTTAATTGTTTTTATTACAGACTTGATACCTAAATATTTTAATCTTAATTATTTTGGATTGTAAACTAGAGACAATAAAGTGAGCGATAAGAAAAACGGTACATAGATAAAATGATGTTATTACAATGTCATACCTCAACATTACAGAAAGAGGATGCAAGATGACAATTTGGAGGCTGTAACATTAAAATCCATTAGAAATGATGATTGATTGAGAATTTAGAACCCTCTTGATTACTTTTTTTCTTTGAGCATAAATACCAGCCACATTTTTTGTCATTTACTCATCAATCCAGATCCTGTTAATGTTATGGATGAAAACTTTGTGAATTAATGAATCTGTTATTACTTTTAAATTATGTTAACTTTTGGGGGTAGATTTGGTTGTTATAAAACAATTAGTAAACATGTCTCTTAAAATTGAAAGATATTCTAATATCCAATATAGAATAATATTTTGTCTCAAAAATAAAATACAAAATCAAGGACTATTTAATTTAGCAATTTGTCATTAATTTGTACATGTTTATTGTTATTAAATTCACAAAAGTTATTATATTAGTTTCCTTTGGCTACTATAGTGAACAGCATAAAGTGGGTGGCTTGAGACAAAATAAATTTATTATTTCAGTTCCGAAGGCTAGATGTCCAAAATCAAGGTGCCAGGAGAAACATGTTCCCTCTGAAACCTGTAAGGGAAAATTCCTTCCTGTCTCTTTTAGCTTCTGGTGCTTGCCAGCTTTCTTTTACTTGTAAATATCTCACTTCAATCTCTACTTCCTTTGTCCTAAGACAGCTTCCTGTTGTGTCTTCACATAGTCTTATAAGGACACCAGTCATATTGGGTGAAGGTTTCACCTTACTCTAGTAAGACCTCATCTTAAGTAATTACACGTGCAGTGACACTTTCTTCAGATAATATCACTTATGAGCTACTGAAAGTTTAGACTTCAACATATCTTTTAGAGCAACATATTTCAATCACGATGGTCATCAAATTTATGGAATTCTCATTGAAGACATTTGTGAATACCACCAACTTGACTAACTTTATTTTTTCTCCCAGGTACGTTTCTCAGATCATTCCTTTGGTCAATCCTTCACACGAAACATTAGAATTGCAAGAAACAAACGACAATCCTGAAAATTTTGTCATGGATTCTAAAATACCATCACCTGTAAGTATATTCAGAATGCCATGGGTTCTACTGCTATTAGATTATTTTCCAACTTTGATTTTGGGACACTGGCAGAGTAGTATCATTTAAACTATTAATAGGGATTCAAATTCCTAAAATTTAAATATATAATTTTCCATTATATACAATTCCTCCTGAATTTTAATTTATCAATAAAAAATATTTTCTTAATAGAATAAGAGTCATGCTCATTATCAGTGAATTCTAAATAAATTGGTTATGTTTTATTTCTGGCCATTTTAGTAATAAGTTTTAGTAATAGTTTTCAGTAATATGGTTTTTAACTTAACAGTAATTATATGTTTCTAGGATCCCAAGAGACCTGTTCTTTTCCTTCCTCCCTGAGTTCTTGCTCACTCCCAACCTCCAGCTCCCACTTCTGTTTCACTCCTCCCCCCCACACAAATATAACTCTTACAGTTAATGTTGACAGCATTGCCTCTCTTTGCCCCTTTCTCTGCACGATTCTCTCATTCTTGGGTCCTAGGCAGATGCTAAAGACCAGTTAATAGGCCTGAAGCATTTTCCTCCTGCAAAACAAGATCCTAAGGTTTGGCATAATTTGACTGTGTTTCCAGAACATAGGGAAGCATTATTGATGCCAAACCACATACTTTCAGGTAAACTTCAAAATGATCATTATAATAGATTATTTTCACCAGTGGCCCTCACAGTAAATCATGAAGTCCTGCTACTAGGTACAGAATTTAAATGAAAACTTTTAACTATTTCCATTTAATGATTTTTAACATCTATGCTTTTTTTAATTTATATTTTAACATGTGCCTTTTGTCAGTCATTGGTTGCCAAGTAATACCATGATATAAAATTAGTTATTAACTGACATAATGTGTCAAATTAGAAATAACTACTAATTATTATATTGCTAAAATTGGTGTTTATGTTTTAATCTTACAAAGACTGTACACACATGCTGTATCATTAACACCATTATTTTACATAAATTATACACAGGATGATTTTCATGATATAGTTTACATATTGTAAAGATTTCTTTTATTTGGGGTCTAATTCAGCTTTAAAAATTAATCCTGACTGTCTTTTACACAGTGAGTACTTACATATTGGTGACTGTCTTGGATGAGAATGTGGCGTGAGTACCACTAAACACTATATACCACAGACCCCTTTACCAGTATTTGAGGAACAGGTATATAGGTGTACAAGATAACACATCACACAACATCAACCTCGCATATACCCAGAACACAAAGATGCCAATTCAAACACAAGTATTAATTTTTGTTTCTCTTTTGCTTTTTCCTGAATTTAACAGCTAATTATAACTCCTCACTCCACCAAGGAGTTAACTATTCGCTTTTATCCTTCTATGCTTGGAAGAGCCGATCATCAAGCTTGTATCAACTTCCAATGCTCTCAGGTATGATAGAGTATTCTTGGACAAAGTCAAGTTAATTACATTTTAAAATCAATATATGAATAAATTTAATTCATTCATCCAGTTAACAACTTTTGCAAATAAATGAGTTCATTATAAACAATTAATTAAATGAACTTTTTTTTTTAAGACAGAGTCTCACTTCTGTTGCCCAGGCTAGAGTATGGTGGCCTCAGCCTCGGTCATAGCAACCTCAAACTCCTGGGCTCAAGTGATCCTCTTGCCTCAGCCTCCTCAGTAGCTGGGACTACAGGTGCCCACCACAATGCCCAGCTATTTTTTCTATTTTTAGTAGAAATAGGGTCAGCCTTTTGAGCACAGCTCTGGCTGATCTCAAACTTCTGAGCTCAAGCAATTCTCCTGCCTCAGTTTCCAAGAGTGCTAGGATTGATTACAGGCATCAGCCACTGTGCCTGGCCTAGGAACTTTTGAAAATACAATAAACATCATGTATATGCAGACATATAAAGAAAGTAGTTTTAAATTGATGGATTACTTGAATGTAGTATAATATATATCCAGACATAAAACATATATATTTTCATGTAAATGTCATATCACTGTCATTTTTGTTAATTTTCTGAGTTCAGTCTTACTATTCAACTTTCCATAAACTTAAATATTAAAATGTAAAGAGTAAAATATTACCAATATTATGTTCTTTTTTCTACTCCATTGTATCTGTACAGTGTTCCTGAATAATAATAATTTGTAAAATAACAGTTAATCATTTTTGAGTATCTTTAAATGTGCTACATGTCATTCAAAGAATTATCTCAATTTATTCTCACCAGAGTTTAATAAAAGAAGTATTGTTATCTATTCTTTTTTATAAATCAGGGATCTGAGATACAGATCCCTGTAATTAGTATCAGGAGTTGGTAAAAGGTTGAGCTGAGACCTAATCCCAAAACATCTGGCTTAAACTGGTCATCACAGCCATTTTTTGAAGTTACGTATATTTTGTCAAGTGATTGTCACTCTTCTACTGCCAATGAAAATTTACATAATGTTTTACATTTATTATTTTTACTTTTTCAAATGTTGATAAGGAGGAACATAAATGGAGGGCTGTACTTTATATCCTAGAAGACACCAAGAAGCTCAGAAAACCCTGACGTAGGAGAGACCATAGAATCAAATAGAGTGAAAAGGTCTCCATGTCAGTGCAGGGGCTGTGGGTTACTGAAGTCTTCTCTTTTCCAAAAAGAAATTATAATTTATTTTTTTTATTTTTTACGTTAAATTTAAAATGTTAAATTTTCTAAATACTGTAATTACTGACTTACACATTACCTGAAACAAATACTATGGAAGTATACTTGATTTCAAAAATATCAAAGGAGATAAACAGTAATCCTTCTCATACAAAAGGAAATGCATAATGGAGACTACTTTCTGATGGACAAATAATGTAAACAAGGCTGGTCTTTCAAGTGATTGCTTGATAGCAGGATTAGGATCCCTCATCTTAATTATTTGGGATAAGTAATTGTTAAAATTTCTGATGGAAAGTGTATCTAAACAAAGATAGTCTTGCAAGTCAGCAGGGTGCAATCAATTCCGCATCTTAATAGCTTTAATAAATCTTAGCCAAGAAGTTGAACAATGAACTCTTTATCAAACACAAAAGAATTCAAATAGGTAAATAATCAGTTCAAACCTTGCGTGAAATCAATTGGAGAACACTATTGGTGGATTTCAATCACTCAATCTTTCTGACTTGTAGCAAATTTCTAAGATTTCATCTATGATAATGCTTCAATCAATAATTCATCCTTTAACCTACCAGCTCCGGAACCCTGCAGCCTTTTCAATGTATCGCTCTAACCTTTGTGATTTTTTCTTGCCCTTTTTTAAAATCCCTGAATCATTCAGATCTTTCTTTTTAATTTATCCCATTGAAATCTTTTGCAAGCAAAACTGGTTCATCATAAAGTATTAATTGAATGAACTTCTGAAAATACGGTATGCAGTATATATGAGTAGACATCTAAAGAAGGGCTTTTTAAAAATGGGGCTTTACCATTATTGTTCTGAAAGTTTGGAATAACTTTTTACCATGAGGGGAAAAACCCATATAGATTTCTGTCCCTACAAATACCTTGAGCTCATATTATGCATCAGACTCTCTAAATGATATTATGTCCCTGCATAAGAGGAGTAGCAGTAATAAGCAGCCAACGTGATGAGTAGAACTTCTCTTTGTTCTCACACGTGATGTTCTGAGATTCTCATTCTCAGTTTTAGATGTTTCATTTTGATTTTCCAATAGTTGCCTTGTTTATTTCATTTATTTACACTTGATTGTATGACTGCTTTCATCTAAAGATCAGGATAGCAATAAAGAAGAAGAAGATCCAAAATCAGAGTGTTTTGGTAACACGACATGAGTCTGTGATCCTTGTAGTCTGTGTCTATGGAAAGTTCTGTTGATGCTCTCAGCAAGCTTTAATTCTCTGGAGTTCTGCTCGGTGTGCAAGCCATTTCCCATCTTATATATCTACTACTTTTATCTTCCAGAAACACTGCAATTGGATCTTTAAAAGTTTGAATGTCTTTCCTTTAGAAAAAGTTTGACATAAATATGAGCTGAAAATGTAACTTATTTTGGTAACGCACATGCTCACTGGGTTATTTTTTAATTTCCCTCTCTGAACCCAAGAGGCTAGATTAATTGATGCTAGGACAACTGCTGGATATCTGTATTCAATAATGATGGAATTTGGTTTAACATAGAAAATCCAATATTTCAGGTCACTTGAGGAAACATGAAAACACAACCTTCATTTTTTGTCATTTGGACAATACCCAATGGCTTAAAGTCACCAATTTCTGTCATCTAAGATTTATTTTATAAAATAGGCAAATAGTAAATAATTTAATTAAACCAGTTGTTAAATTTATTGAACCTAGATGATTGACTTGAATCAGTTATGTAAAATCAAGTTAAGACATCATAACCTAAATGTAATGAATTTTTATTGTGCTAGTATGATCTTCAACTAATAATAGTCACTTGAAGATAATAGTCATATAAAATTTGCCTTTAATCTTCCCTATTAAGACACAATATATATATTTTTTACTTCTCTTAGTTTAAAACAATCTAAAAGCACATTTCCTTCTTTGTACTAGAATTTAAGCTTGGAAACATCTGTGTAGTTTGCAAGATTGTATATTAGGCCATTGTTGGTTTTTCTCAATAACATCTTTATTCATCTGCAAAATCAGAAAGTATTTGTCGTGTAATTTTACAATACCTAGAACTGAATCACAGTCTGTTGTACTCTCAAGGATCTTTTATTCTGATAGAATACAAAGAAAACATTTTGAAACAGAGATTTACAGGCTTATGAAACCCAGGGGAAAACAACAGCCACATTCAATTTCCTTCACATAACTTTGAGCCTTTCCCCCATATCACGTGACAACAGAAAATGCACTAGGCAGTGGGGATAGATAATACAGTACACAGTTATACACATTTCCTCTTAATGCTACTTCAATGTGTATTTCACATTCTTTGCCTTCGTCTGGCAGCTACATGAGTTTAATTTGAAATTCACCTTAAAGTTTGGAAACTACATGCAGTGTTTATTACCTAGTTTATTAGACAAATTAATTTAAAAATATTTTTGAACAGAGGCCAGGCGCATTGTCTCACACCTGTAATCTTAACACTCTGAGAGGCCAAGGTGGATGGATTGCCCAAGCTCACCAGTCGGAGACCAGCCTGGCCAGAGCAAGACCCCATGTCTAAAAATAGCCAGCCCTTGTGGTGGGCGCCTGTAGTCCCGGCCACTCAGGAGGCTGAGGCAAGAGAATCGCTTGAGCCCAGGAGCTTGAGGTTGCTGTGAGCTCTGTCTCAAAATATTTGTTTTGAACAGAAATGCAAGTTTTTTCATTAAAGTTTCTCTTTCATGTTACTATAAATAATCTTATATGTATCGACGTAAGTTTGATACCTGAATATTGGTCTTTCACTTTTTTCTGTTTCAATGTAAAAATACTATATGGAATGATTTTTCAATAAAATAGAAAGGAATTTAGAAAAAAGGAAAAATCAAACATACATAATTGTCAAAATGAAACTTTTCTTGTTAAAATTTTTATATGCACTACATTCCTTAAGTATTATAAATAAAATGTATGGATTTAGGACACATATGTCATAAATGTTTATCTTCCAACAGTTTAAAGAGTGGAAATTCTACCTCTCTGGAATAGGACTGTTCCCTAAACCTCTAAAAACAGAAAGAATAACTGCATCCCTTGAACTTCATTCATCTATTGTTTTACCTTTCAAAAATCCTACCAAGGAAAATGTTTTCATCGACGTCTTACTAACAAGTAAGTTTTTTCTTACATTTTACTTATTATTTTATAGATACTAATTAAACTTACTTATTATAGAATAGAAATACTTTTGAACTAGTGGGAAATTTAGAGATTCATTAGCTCAAAAACATCATTTTATAAAAGAAAACAAACACGTAAGTTTTGACAGATGAAAAACTTTTATCTTGGGTAAAATCACAGCTCATGAATGGCATTTGACTTGTATACCAAGTCAAATTCTTCCAATTCTGTATGTAAACACAAATACATAAATGAGTATAGTTGTAACATTATTATGATAGAACTTAATTTGCCAATGCTTATTCCTCAAAAGTTTATAGAAATTATGGTATTATGATTTTGTTTCTTTTCCATCTTTTAAAAATAGATGGCATATTTTGATTACATTTTGGCTCCAACCAGACTTTCTTTTTTTCATAATATGTTTTTAAGTTATATTAAAGAATTTGATCACTTTGTATTAAATGAAGAAATAATATGAGTGAAAGAAAAATTAAACTCATCACGAGTTTCCTGAAACACATGTAATATTGGACATTACCAGTCCGTCTTTTCAGCTATTATTATTACTTCTACTAAAATTACTACTAGTACAATTGTGGGGCTAAAGTTAAACATGTGTTAATGTTTTTTACATGTAATATAAATGACCAACTCTCTCTCCAGAATGATTATACCATTGTAATTTATCAGGATTATAATATAGACATTACCTATTTTCCTACAAACCCCAAACAGTAACATTGGCCTTAATCTCCATCAATCTGGTTAGAAGAAAATTGTATTTTATCATCATTGCAAATTTATTATGTTTTTCATAATTTTGAAGCTGAATACTTTATAGTTTATCCATTGGAGTTTTGCTTTTTTGATTATTCTCTTCATGTTCTTTCTATGAAATGATTTTAAAAATTAAGAAAGTAATGTCATCTCATATAAAATTTCCTCATGAGAACTTTGGCTGTGATGAGAAGAGGTATGCAGTGTTTAGTAAAAGTTGAATATGAGCTCAAAGAAGTTAGTAATTTAAGATGTAAGAGACTGCAGCATGTGTATAAACACATTTCTACCTTTGGACAGGCAGAGGTAAGATAAAACATATGTGAATGTAGGTAAATTGGTAGGTAGTGGAAGGGCTTTGGAATTGAGAGCAGTGATGTTTATGCTTTCATCTGCTGAGTAAAGGAACTATAATAGGGAATTTAAAGAGTGGAGTGATGGTTTGAAATAACTGCTGGAAGGAAGGAAAAATGGACCTGACAGAATTCAAATATAAAAGGTGCTTTGTTTGGCTGGAATTGGAAACCATAAATTTCAAAAAGCACCAAAAACTACATGTTTGTGAAGTTTGTACCAATGGTAGGGCTCAGAATTTCTGGTGTGAGAGCACACGAGGCATATCAATGGATCATTCCAGGGAATGGGATTTGCAGTGTAGGTGCAACCAAATGACTTCAAAAAATATGAGAGTGATAAAAATACATTTAGATCAAGAATTTGACTTTGACAATAATTTGTGAAATAATTTTGGGGGGCTTCTTAAATTTCTAAAATTGGTCTAAAATTCTTTCTGCTATGTGACAGGGAAAAACAGTAAGCTTGACTATGGAAGTATGTCATCTTCTGCAATGCAAAGCAATCTCTTAAGTAAACTCTCTCTCTGGGATAAATGTTCAGGCTCTAAGTTTCTGCCATTTCTTCAGCTAGAGGAGGTGGGGGCAAAGGAAAATCAGGCAGCTCTAATATCTCTCTTTCTCTGTTTTCTTATCCTCTGTGGAAAAGATCCATAGGCCTCTTCTCCCTTTTCTGGGTTCTTTTTCTGGATATTATCTATATATCTACTTGGGCTCATATTCCTTGGTGACTAAGTCTCACAATTTGCCCTGAATTGTTAAAAGTCTACAGGGATATATGACTGATGAGAAGACTAAAAATATCTAACACGTATGCAAAATATACTCATTACAAAAGGAGGTACTAAATTAATAAATTTCTGGAAATGCTACAGAATTCAAAGACTCCCCATAGGGAAATTAATAGCAAGACTCCCATCGGCAAGTGTTTAGTTTCTGGTATAAGTGATTTCACAGCCTTGGGGAATCTCTCTCTCTCTATATCTATCTCTCTCTCTCTCTTTTGTGCACTTGCCAAGCCTGGCTTCTTCTTGAGGTGAATATCACTGGAACTTGCACACAGATTTATTTAAATATTTTTCATACTTAATTGTAACTAATATTTGTCCTGACCACATTTGTGAGATCTTTGTGGTCAGGGTTTATGTATTAGTCACTCATATAGCAAATAATACACAACCAGCCTTCAATGCTGTCTGCTGAATGACTGGACCACAAATAAAATAGTAAAATCTCTAAACTTAGAGATAATACAGGATACAAATAAGTTGTCAAGGATCCTTTAAATACCAAAGGAGAGAGGTGATAAAACTACTAATAGCCAAGGTATCAACAGGAGAAAAGACATTGGAGAATTGGGACATCCCGAAGTTTGATAATGAGTTTGAAATTCTAAAAATGCTGCTCTCAGGGAAAAATAGTGAATTTTGAACTATATGTATAGACAGTGTATTTTATATATCTATGAAAGAAAGAGAAGAAAAGAAAAGGATGAAATTGCATGGGAGAGGTGGGGAGGCTAGGGAAGAGGTGGGAAGGGGAGAGGAGGAGAAGGGAATGCAGTGCACATATATGCCAAAAAGGCATATTTCCAGGGCTTTGATAGCTGCACAAATAGCCTACCCCAGTAGGCTTGTAGTATTGTAATCTTGTAGTATTATACTAGCTCTCTCAATTTTTCTTGGACTTCTGTCTTATCCTCTGTGTTAGAATTCTCCAGACAAGGACACATGCAAACTATAACAACAACAGAGACAAAGGAAAATTTTGAAAGAGCTTTCAGTTGAACATCATGCAAGGCAAGGTGTAAATATCATGTTTCAGGAGTCCATACATATCTTAATCCATGCCAGTTTTCAAAGGTGAACAAGATAGGGTGGCTAGAAAGGATATGACCTAAACACCCGAGGATAATAAAGATATCTCCAGAGCAAACCATTAATGAATCCCACAAGGATCAGGATGTAGAAAAGCTTTCAAATAGTTACCATCACACTATGTACCACACTTGAGGTCTTTAAACATGACTGTACCCAATCTTTAAAACAACTCTTGAGGGTCCGTATTTGTGCACTTCAGATACAGAACCTCAGATTCAGGAATTCTTCAAAGCCACACAATGAGTAAATGGTGGAAAAGTGTCTTGAACACATCATGTCCAACTGTCTTATTTAGGGTTCTGCTCACCAGTAGTACTTTTAAAGCTCAGTGGTAAGACCAAGTATGGTACTTGCCACAGTCTTTGCTTCCTTCTCTTGGATTTCAGGGAAACAAACCTCCTTCCATTCTGTCTAAGGTCCCTTGGAAATGCCCTTACTGCCACTTTTTTCACATTTTCTCAGTTTTTCTGGTCTCTTTTTCCTCTTTTTCACTCTACCATCACAAGCTGACTGTGCCTGATCCACACATGATTGGGTTTATAGTCTTGGCCTTGTTTGTTCTAGATTTATACTCTTGTTCAGTAACTGTGTCCCTGGACTCAATTCTCAGAATTCTTTCTGATCGTTAGGTGACTATGACCCCTGCCTGAGATCCCATCTCTCAAGTTTACATCCTGCTCATTTGGTAATAAAGGTGGAGAAAGGGAGAGTAGCCATGAATGGAAAACAAGGACCTAAATTGAAACATTAGGAGTTAAAGGCTTGATATACATGTATTGCAAATTTTAAGAACACATCTCCATCCATCAAATGTTGGTGCCCTTGCTCATATGATCATATTCCAAACTTTCTGCTTGATGTGCTTGTTAATGACAGAGGTTACTGTAATTGATAGCTTTATTCCTTTCTAAAATGGTATTTCTATTTTGGCACACATGTTGATAAGGCAGGAGCTAAATATTCATTCACTGACTATTTATTGAGCATCTATTTTGTGCTGAATAACTTTGTATGCACATTCCAAAATTATTTCCCATTTGGAGAAAAAATTATGTATATGTGTACAAACATACACACACATGCATATATACATTATCATTTTGTATGATATTCTACTTGTGAAATATCCGTATGGATTTTATACCTAAAAGTTGCACAAATAAATGAAGCAGTTATTAATAGATACAAAGTAGCTGTTTTGATTACTTTTTTACTAAAATAGTTGTAGCTGGAAAAGATTCAATCTTTTAATTTAACCTAAATTTAAGTGCAATATTAGTGATATGATTCAAATGCTTAAATAAAATTGAATTCTATTTCAGACATCATTCGTTTATTCAATAGTAAAACAAAATAATACTGAATAAGAATTTGCATACAATTAACATAATATATTAGTTTTACAGATATCAACTTCCATTTTCAGCATTGATCAATATACGCAAAGTACAGTGATGAGTTCTTGTTGATTTTGGATTAATTATGACCATGGTATTCCCCAACAGTAAAGTACTAAAACACACATAATTATGATAAGTTAATCACATGGGATGTGGAGAGGAAATATCAAATGCATTTCATTTCACGTGGTACAATTAGTTTATGAAAATCTTGTCCCTGGAACTCTCTGAATTTTATTTAAAGCATATCCAGACTCGAGTAAATATTTGTGTTAAATATGTAGTAATCATTGCAAATTGCCAATCAGTGTGAGCATGACTTCATACATAAGATAAGAGATAAATCATTGTAAAAAAGCTCCTACTACCTCAAAATCGTTCCCAAACTCAGACATTCAACTTTTTAAACATTTGAGTTAATAAATGAATAGTATTGGGAAACTTGAGATTTTGGCACAGGGAAGTTGGGATATCAGATATGTTTATAATCTGTTTATCCCTTAGTTTAAGTAGATTATTTGTCACAGTTTATTTTGCTCATAATAAATAGTTAACCTTTTTTTTTTTTTTTTTTTTTTTTGGCCGGGGCTGGGTTTGAACCCGCCACCTCCGGCATATGGGACCGGCACCCTACTCCTTGAGCCACAGGCGCCGCCCTAGTTAACCTTTTTTAACTGAGAAAAAATAGATGTAAAATAATCATAACCACTTAAGGAATGACTTGAGACTCTACTTCCTTACAATTATTTTCTTTTTAGATACCATTTGTGTATCTTAATATTTGGATTTTTTTTACCTGATTACTGATTAGTAACTCCCAAAGCTCAGAAAGTAGTAATTGGTATCTTATCAAAATTGAGATTTCCAGCTTTATACTCAGTTATTCTGATTCACTAGACCCGGGGTTAGGCTCTAGCATCACAAGCTATTCCCATGCAGGTTGTCAGAAGGCTTTAGAAACACTATTTACATGTGGTCTCAAAACATTTCTTTTCTTTCTTTTTTTTTTTTTTTTTTGCAGTTTTTCGCCGGGGCCAGGTTTGAACCTGCCACCTCCAGTATATGGGGCCAGCACCCTACTCCTTTAAGCCACAGGCACCACCCAAAATTTCTTTTCTTTTTATCACACACTTCTACTAGTAAATATTTTTCAGCATTCTCTTTAAAGTGTGTGTGTTTGCTTGTAAAATATAAGCATGTAGCACTATCAACTCATATCTAATGTCAACAGAACTTATCTGTTTTTATAAAGAATAATATATGTTTATACTCAATTTGTTTAAACTTATTGTTAACATTGCATAAATGCTGTATATTCATTCATATGTATATACAGTTGCCTTTCAGTATCAGTTCCAGGACCAGCCATGAATACCAAAATTCACAGATGCTCAAGTACCTCATACAAAATGATGTAGTATTTGCATATGACTTTTTGCAACATCCTCCTGTATAATGCCTCATACAGTGTACATGTTATATAAATAGTTGTTATTTTGTATTATTTAGGGAATAATCATAAGAAAATGTCTATACATGTTTAGTACAGACAAAAACATCATTCTTCTTTTTGAATTTTTTTTTTTTTTTTTTTTTTGTAGAGACAGAGTCTCACTGTACCGCCCTCGGTAGAGTGCCGTGGCATCACACGGCTCACAGCAACCTCTAACTCTTGGGCTTACGCGATTCTCTTGCCTCAGCCTCCCGAGCAGCTGGGACTACAGGCGCCCGCCACAACGCCCGGCTATTTTTCTGTTGCAGTTTGGCCGGGGCTGGGTCTGAACCCGCCACCCTCGGCATATGGGGCCGGCACCCTACTCACTGAGCCACAGGCGCCGCCCCTTTTTGAATATTTTTAATCCTGCATTGGTTCAACCCACAGATGTGGAACCCAGGAATATGGACGGCCAATTGTATTAAGTACTATAATCCGTTTTTAGACTATAGGCTCAGCTCAAACAGGCTCTCAATAGTATCTGTTATTTAAGTAGTTTAAATTAACATTTCAAGAATTTGCGTGTTGATTTTATAATTTCTAATATAAAATACCATTAATGTTATTAATCATTATTAATTATTAATGCTATTAATTGTTGAAATTATTTTTAATGTTGGATATATCCTTCAAAAAATGCTACTTAAATCTCATTTTAAAATACACTTTGAAAAAAAAAATACACTTTGAAATGTATTCACCTTAGATGTTTGCCATTAGAAGATAATTTTGATTCTATTTCCATCTCCACTGCTGTTAATCTTAGTCAATGTGACACTGAATACATTTTACTTTTTAATTAGGTCAACAGCGTCCCAGACATCTTGTTATTGACGATTGCTGGGATAGTTTTATGGACGAAACATCTGCCTTCCGATTGAGTGCTATGAATCAAATACAAGGTACAGGAAGGAATTCTATCTTATATTCTGTTGTTCTATATGCTGTTGCATTTCAGAGATGATGAAGTATATGTCTGTCATCCTAATAAATATTTAATACAAGTTAAAATATAATTTAAAAATTTTTGCAACAAATTTTAGTAAGTTGACAGAAAAACATGGCTATTAAAACTTTACATATATATGTGAATATATATATATGTATGTATGTATGTATTCCTTACATTTGTATTGCTTTTTATTCCATAACACAAAAGTAAAACTTGCCAAATATTTTACCTGTGAAATGTTGAATGGTTGCATATCATACCATTTAATACATAGTTGTGTGAGTCAAGGAAGATTTCAGAAAATTATAAATAACTAATATGTTAAATCTACTGATTACTTACAAAAACTAAATGCAGCTTGGTGAAGCTACTGATACCTTGCAGATTTATTGCAGGGTGTTGTATCTTTTTCTTCTATATGTTAACCATCCTACCAGCATATTGATGAATATATTGATGAATAGGAAAAAGTCTAAGGAATAATAAAGTTGCTTGAAAATCTAAAGCTCAAACTTTATGAATTTGCTTAAAAAATAATAATCTTCCGGGCGGCACCTGTGGCTCAAAGGAGTAGGGAGCCGGCCCCATATGCTGGAGGTTGCGGGTTCAATCCCAGCCCCAGCCAAAAACTGCAAATAAACAAATAAATAAATAATCTTCCTAAATTACAAAAAAAAAAAATATACTTGTCATGGTAAATGTGATAAAATGCAAATTATCTTAATATAATTAATACAAAAACACTAATTGAAATCAGTAACCACTACTGATACCTCAATAAAAATGAGTTAATGACTTTCTTTCATATTTACTGTAATCATTTAGCATCCTAAATCTCACTAATTCATGTCATTTAATACAATGCCTCCATGGCGTAGATTTTGTTGTTCTTATTCAATTAAGAAAGAGTGCAAGTCAGAAAAATCAGTTGCTAAATGACAGAACTGAACCTTCTTGTGTCTCACTTCAAAATCTTTGCTTTCTGCTTCTTTGTAATCCACTAAAAGCAATATGAACAATAGTTCATTAAAGAGGAAGTAAAGATGGTCAAAGAATTGTTTAAAATATGTTTGGTATAATGAATAGTTAAAAAGATGTTGATTTAAACAATGTCCTTCTAAATTTTCTTTATCATTCTTTAATTGCGGGTGTTATTGTTTGTTTCGTTTGTTTAAATGAAACCACCAATGCTAATGTTCCTTTCGTAAAATTGGGAATATAAATTACTTCATAGTTTCTAGGAAGTAATTTGTGTAACGTACATAGAAACTTCAAAATTATCATCCTTTTGACCCAGTAACACCAATTTTCATGAGATCTCTTATAGAAATAATCACTATATTGTTATTGTGTGCACAAATATATTTGATATTGCATTGTTTATGATAGCAAAAAAGTAAAAACTGCCTTAATGCCGAATAATTTTATATTTGACTTCTTACATTTAATTTTACTTATCCATTAAATACATGAGCCATTTAAATTATTTTCTGTTAATTCTACACTTTCAATGTCTTTCCACACTGTGAAATCAATTGAAACTTCATCTGTATCTCTTTTCTTCTGTTTTTTTTTTTTTTTTTTTAATGAGGAGGAAGTCATAGGTAGTTAGCCAAGATTTTCATTTACTTCTTTAACTCATTTATATTTTGCTTTTTTGTTATATAATGATAATCTAATTTGATTTCCCTTGCATTTATTTATCCACTTTTTCATCTTTTGTTGAATAATAATAATCATTCTGTTGCTATTTCGTTTTGCAATATGATTTATTCAATATTTAGATCTATATATTCTGTTCCATGCATCTGCATTTCAGATCTTGTGCCAGTACCATTGAGTTTAATTCGCACACTTTTGTTTTCTTAATCTATTTCTTTCTCTCCAATGTCTGGAAAGCATTTATTTCTTCTTATACAGTTATCCTCCTAGAAAAAATTATAATAACTTTTTATCAAGTTTCAATAATAGTCCCAAAATAATTTTCTTGCAATTACATCAAACATATAGACAAATTTGTGGAGAACTACATCTTTATAATGTTTAAACTTTAATTACCATTCATTTCCTTAATATTTTGAAACAGTATTTATAAATTTCAATGAAGTCCATATTTACATGATAAAATATAAAGCTCCCAGTAGCAGTACTTTTATTGTAAATAATACAGTAATTATACATAATGCACCTTTTATGCAACATAGAGAGCAACATCTGTATCCCAGTTTTAAGTATTTTAGCTTGAAAAACAGAAATTAAATGCATTTTATTAATTATAATTTATATTGTTCTTATCATCTTCAAATGGTTTTCAAATTTAAGCCAGTTTTTTTTTTTTTTCTGGATTCCTTATTGCTTTATCTAGTTTCTGCTGTGGCTTGTTTTTTTTTTTTTTTTTTTTTTTGTTTTTTCGTTTTTTTTTGTAGAGACAGAGTCTCACTTTATGGCCCTCAGTAGAGTGCCGTGGCGTCACACAGCTCACAGCAACCTCCAATTCCTGGGCTTAAGTGATTCTCTTGCCTCAGCCTCCCGAGTAGCTGGGACTACAGGTGCCCGCCACAACACTCGGCTATTTTTTTTTGCAGTTCGGCGGGGCCGGGTTTGAACCCGTCACCCTCGGTATATGGGGCCGGCGCCTTACCGACTGAGCCACAGGTGCCGCCCTGCTGTGGCTTGTTTTTTAAGATAAACAGTGCATGCCCTGCCTGTGCAGTGGATATGACAGTTTAAAATGTGCTCCCCTGGCTCGGCACCTGTAGCTCAAACGGCTAAGGTGCCAGCCACATATACCAGAGCTGGCGGGTTTGAATACAGCCCGGGCCTGCCAAACAACAATGACAACTACAACCAAAAAATAGCAAGGTGTTGTGGTGGGCGCCTGTATCCCCAGCTACTTGGGAGGTGGAGGCAGGAGAATCGCTTGAGCCCAGGAGTTGGAGGTTACTGTGAGATGTGATGCCAGGGCACTCTACCCAAGGCGACAGCTTTAGGCTCTGTCTCAAAAAAAATAAATAAAATAAAATAAATAAATAAATAAATAAAATAAAATGTTCTCCCTGCTGCTACATACAATAAAATCTGCAAAGGGACTTACTTATTTCCCAGAAACTTGTTGTTTGCTGTGATATTCTTACATGCTATAACTTAGTCCTAGGGGGTTCTCCTCCTGATTTGGGGAACATAGACATTAATAGTGCAACAGAAATGGGAGCTTTGCTTCTTATATTGCTATTGGCATTTTTAGAGACACTGGTGTACCATTGGCCATATTGTAAAAATTATCTCTAGGGATAATATCACATACCATAAAAATCATTTGCACCCTTAAATCTAAGTCTTCCTACATTAACATAGAACAATTGCTTGGTGAATATTTGAGAACTGAAAAGATTACCTTGTCCTTGACCAGTGTATTAATTTTAACCTAAGTGTGTTGTAAAAAATAAACAAACAAAATAAAGCCAAACAAACAAACAAACAAAAAAACAACTTTAGTTCTATGCTGAAATGAATTTGGAAACTACTGGGTTAAAAAATGTTACTTTACATCAGGATTTCCCAAGGTTTTTCTTTCCTCTAAGGCAGTGTATGTACACATAGAGGAAAGTATATATATTTTAAATATGTATCAGGCCATGAAATACACCTTTGTAAATATTACTCTCTAATGAACTGATTCGTTATGGAGCTCCTAAATTTGTACCCTCTAATTCACCATATGATGTGACAATGTATTTCATTCATTTCAGTTAAATTCTGGGTATTAAGGGAAGAACCAGTGACAGCTGACTAGACTAGTATATGTTCCTGAAGTCAGACTAATACTGCTTTATTCCATGGTAGCAGCCATTCTGTTTACCATCTCAGTTTCAACTTTACCAAAATTTTAGTCTACGTATGACAAAAAGACAAGGAGAAAAATTATTTCTATAAACTTTCTTCATGTTACTTTCTTTCAGAATTTTGTTTTACACACTTATGAAGTTCTTTAATAAAATTATATATATATGTGTATATATATTTAGATATTGACCTAGACTAGACCTCTAGCCATTGATACCATTTTTTCCCATTGGAAATATATAAGGAAATATATTTTTCTAGAAATTTTATTCCCTAGAATGAGTTTTCGTACTAAGCTAAGTACTTCATTTTGTTTTTAGCAAGTTCACTGTTCCTTTTGTTATCTTTGAAACTGGTGGCAAGAACTAGACAGGAAGGGGGGGAAAAAGGATCCTCCTGTCAGTGAAGAATCTTAACCTGCCATGTCTTCACTTTGAAACTTAATCTTATCTACAGATTTAATTAGGCTGAATAACCAAAAATGAGACAGGAGTATAGGTGAATTGTGATCTCAGAGGACATTGTTCTGCCAAGCTGGTAAATTTATAATAGACTTGCAGTGATTTTGTTTCACTTTTAATAAGAAGCAATCAAATGTCACTGAGGCAAAATCTATATTAAACTTTTGAGAAAAAAATATTTTAGCTGTAACATATTCCTAGGTCTTCTGACTATAACACTTAAAAAGAAGGGGAAGGTTAACATTATATTCTCTTAATTAGAGAATAAGGTGCTACTTCACAAATCTACACATAAATGTAAAATTAGACCTAGAACCTTAGGAATAAAACCAAAGTGTGGGGATTGAGTACTAGATTTGTAGTCAGAGAATCTGTATTCTGGTTTTGATTGTAACATGGATAAGCTGTGTTAGCTTGGGCTATGCTCTCCTAAACTCATTTTGGACATACAAAAAAAAGAAATAAGTTTTATCCAGTAGGCGAATTTGGGAGAAAAATAAATTTGTGTATATGAAAATATTTCTAAACATTAAAATTATATTCAAATACAGGTTATTATTAGCATTATTTGTATAGATGAAAATAGGTTAACTCAATGATCATTTCCTACTTTTCTCTTCAGTTTTTTAAGAAGCAAAATCTAGTGCATTGCCATTATATGTCATTGAAAGTAGTTCTGAAATAAAAATTAAGAAAAGTTATTTTACCCACGAAATCCATTTTTTCCAAGTGAAGCAATTATGAAACAAGTAGTTTTAATTTTATAGGAACTAAATTACTCATTGATTAAGTAGTTTTGGTAGCTTAGTGAATACCAGTTTTCTAAAAAAGGATTTCTTATGGAAGAGTAGATATCTATTTATATATCTATAGTCACATCTATATCTATATATTTAAAATTATCCAACCTTTGTGTTCCTTTTGATATTCTTAATCATTTATATATTCTACTCTTCAATATTTCTATCAAAAAAGGCTCTTCAAATTTCAGTTCATTTTATACTACCTTCACAGTTTGGGGCTTACCTTTCTATCATCTGTATAATTATTTGCTTAATAGCATTTTATTGTAACACAGTGTCACTTGCCATGAGCAATAACAATGTACTCTGTGCCAGGAACTATTTTGAGCACTTTCCAAATATTAATTGATTTAGTTCTCATAGAAACGTTATGAGATATATTCTATTAATATCTCTGTTAGAAATGAACATAATTAAATGTCGGAATTACATGCAAGATCACACAGGCAGTGCATGCTAGAACTTGGGCTTGAATTTAGGGCTTGTACTCTTCCCCATTATACAATACTACTATAATTATAAGACATCTCTAAAACATCAATAAAAATTGAATAGAATAAATTTTTATTTTATTTATTTATTTATTTATTTATTTATTTATTTATTTATTTATTTTTATGCAGTTTTTGGCCAGGGCTGGGTTTGAACCCACCACCTCCTGTATATGGGCCGGCGCCCTACTCCTTTGAGCAGGTGCCTCCCGAATAATTTTTAAAAATATCTGTCCAAGTTTCACTTAAAACTATCTTAAATATCACTGGTGCAGATCCACTTTTCTGGGAAGTAGACTCTGAGAAGGAGGTTAATAGGTAGAAAGTTTATTAGGAAGGGCTCTCAGGATCAACACCATTCAGGCAAGAAAACAAAGTAGTATTAGCAGAGAGAGGTGAACACAAAAGGTGTCAGTTTACATGATAGTGAGCAGTAAAGCTTCAGATTTGCCCCAACCTGGAATGAAGAAACAAAGCTTTTATATACCCTTCCCCCACCTCCTTCATCAATCCATCTTTGAATGCAGTCTGCCCTCAAGAAAGTCTTGGTCAAGTGACTGTCTTCACTTGAAACCTTGATACAATATACTATAAACAATAATCTCAGTAGCTTGGGGCACAGAGTCATAGGATATATTCTTCTTTTATCTAGACACTTGTTATTTTTTCCTGATACATATCTAAGTAATTATAAAGTAATATAATTCTAAAATTATAATTTTAGGAGTCAAAGTTCAATTCGTTCATCAAATATAACAAATTTTCCTAGCATCATTTATGGAAAAAAACAAACTTTCCTTGATTGAATTGTGATACCTTTTTGCCAATTAGTTACCAGTATATATTATGAACCGGTTTCTGGACTATATTCACATACAATCTTCTGTCTATCTATTTTTACAAAAACGCTGTGCTGTCTTTTCTACTATAGGTATATAGTAAGTCTTAATATTTGGTAACATAAATTTTTTTTTCTCTTGATCAAGACTTTTGAAATCATTCTAGATCCTTTGCACTTTACAGAAGAATTTAGGATCAGGTAGTCAATTTCCAAACATACACAACTGCTAAGATTTTTATTTGAATTGCCTTGAAAATATGTATTGATCTGGGGACAACTGGCATCTTAGAAACTTTGAGTCTTTGAGAGCAATCCATGAACATAGTATTTTTCTCCTTCTATTTATCCCAATGGATATCTATTTCATTAAGATTTATCTTAAAGATCATCTTACCACCACTAATTTGATATGCCAACATTATCATAGATTCCTCTGCCATTGATATTTGGGCTCTTTCTGGATTATCTTGTCGTGCCTAGATCACGGGGTACCCCTCATAAATCACCCGAAAACCAAGTCCAATGCAAAAGCAAGAGGCGTTTTATTCACAGATTCGAATCTGGGCTTTTCGTTCGTGCCCCAGCAGGAGGGCAGAGAAAAGCCCCCTCTGCCGAGGGAAGAGCAGTTTTGAGGATAAAGAAAACAAAAGGGGAGAAGGGATGGGGCTTAGAGACCTACACAATGTTTGAGTTGGGCTGATTGCTAAGAGTAAAGATTTACTACTGTTGGGGTCGTTATTGCTCGGGGCAGACACACTGGAGGCGGGGGTGGAGGAGGAAGCAGGTTGCTTATCACCTTTGGTATGCAAACAGGTTGCCTATCACCTTTGGTATGCAGCTGCAGCTGCAAATTGAAGGCTGCGGGGCAAAGTGGGGTCAGTGAAGGCTGTGAGACAAAATGGAGTTAGTTTTAACAAAACGGAGTTAGCTTGGTCCTTGCAATCTCTACTATTCCTCTTGTCTGTCTTTAAGAGCCAAAACTACACTGTTTTAATCAGAGAGACTTAATAATGGCCTGTAATATATGGTAAGCATAGCCCTCTTCCATTACTTTTCCATTACATTCTGTATTTAAGGTTTTATGTGTTTGATTTTCATTTGTGTACTTATTTCCTATTTGTGGAGATATGACAACTTACATCCATTTTATCTTACTTTTAGGTACACACATATGTATTTATGTCTATATATAAACATGTATATGCATGTCAGCTAAAAGAAAGAAAAGATCATTTCAGTTCAGGTGTAATGGAATTTTTGACATATTATATTGATTTCAGATTACATTTGATGAATTCATATTGATTTTAACGTTTTTTAATCCAACATGCTTTGTTATTTCTAGAATTTTTTACTTTAACATAAATAAAGGTTTTTGAGTGATGAAATATTTTAAATGAATATAATATTTACCCTGGAATTGCAATCTGGTATTTTTTTCGATCGAAACCAACATAGTAAGAAACTTATACCATGAAGGTAATTGGGGGAAAGTAGGACTGTCCTTTCTTTCCATTCAACCTTAATATTGCCTGTCTTCATACTCTATACTAAATTACAGTAGAACCTCTGTATGTTGACTCCCCAAGTAACTGTAACAGACTGGTTAACATATGGAGGTGGTCATCATAAAGACCTAGGCCTACTGTATTAATACATACATGTGGTACAGGTCCTGTCTATTAAAATGAGGTCAACTTAAGGAGTTGGTTAACATAGGAAGGTGATCAACTATTTCTTTTTTTAATTTTTCTTTTTATTGTTAAATCATAGCTGTGTACATTAGTGCAATCAAGGGGTACAATGTGCTGGTTTCATATACAATCTTAAACATTCCCATCAAACTGTTCAACGCAGCCTTCATAGTAATTTCCTAGTTATTGTATATAGACATTTGTATTCTGCCTTTAGTAAGTTTCGCCTGTACCCATTCCAAGATGCACCGTAAGTGTGGGCCCATCCATTACCCTCCCTCCACTCTAACCTCCGCCCTCCCTTCCCCTTCCTTGGCCCTTTCCCCATAGTCTTGTGCTATAGTTGGGTTATAGCCTTCATGTGAAAACCACAATTTAGCTTCATAGTAGGGATGAGGACATTGGATACTTTTTCTTCCATTCCTGAGATACTTTGCTAAGAAGAGTATGTTCCAGCTCCATCCATATAAACATGAAAGAGGTAAAGTCTCCATCTTTCTTTAAGGCTCCATAATATTCCATGGTATACATGTACCACAATTTGCTAGTCCATTCATGGGTCGATGGGCACTTGGGCTTCTTCCATGACTTAGCAATTATGAATTGGGCGGCAATAAACATTCTGGCACACATGTCTTTGTTATATTGTGATTTTTGGTCTTCTGGGTATAAACCTAGTAAAGGAATTATAGGATCGAATGGCAGGTCTATTTTTAGGTCTCTAAGTATTCTCCAAACATCTTTCCAGAAGGAAGGTATTAGTGTGCATTCCCACCAGCAGTGTAGAAGTGTACCCTTTTCTCCACATCCACGGCAACATCTCTGGTTTTGGGATTTTGTTATGTGGGCTACTCTTACTAGGGTTAGGTGATATCTCAAAGTAGTTTTGATTTGCATTTCTCTGATAATTAAGGATGACGAGCATTTTTTCATGTGTTTGTAGATCATGCATCTGTCTTCTTTTTTTTTTTTATTGTTGGGGATTCATTGAGGGTACATAAGCCAGGTTACACTGATTGCAATTGTTAGGTAAAGTCCCTCTTGTAATCATGTCTTGCCCCCATAAAGTGTGACACACACAAAGGCCCCACCCCCCTCCCTCCGTCCCTCTTTCTGCTCCCCCCCCATAACCTTAATTGTCATTAATTGTCCTCATATCAAAATTGAGTACATAGGATTCATGCTTCTCCATTCTTGTGATGCTTTACTGAGAATAATGTCTTCCACGTCCATTCAGGTTAACATGAAGGATGTAAAGTCTCCATTTTTTTAATGGCTGAATAGTATTCCATGTATACATATACCACAGCTTGTAAATCCATTCCTAGGTTGGTGGGCATTTAGGCTGTTTCCACATTTTGGCGATTGTAAATTGAGCTGCAATAAACAGTCTGTACAAGTGTCCTTATGATAAAAGGATTTTTTTCCTTCTGGGTAGATGCCTCGTAATGGGATTGCAGGATCAAATGGGAGGTCTAGCTTGAGTGCTTTGAGGTTTCTCCATACTTCCTTCCAGAAAGGTTGTACTAGTTTGCAGTCCCACCAGCAGTGTAAAAGTGTTCCCTTCTCTCCACATCCACGCCAGCATCTGCAGTTTTGAGATTTTGTGATGTGGGCCATTCTCACTGGGGTTAGATGATGATCTCAGGGTTGTTTTGATTTGCATTTCTCTAATATATAGAGATGATGAACATTTTTTCATGTGTTTGTTAGCCATTCCTCTGTCGTCTTTAGAGAAAGTTCTATTCATGTCTCTTGCCCATTGATATATGGGATTGTTGGCTTTTTTCATGTGGATTAATTTGAGTTCTCTATAGATCCTAGTTATAAAGCTTTTGTCTGATTCAAAATATGCAAATATCCTTTCCCATTCTGTAGGTTGTCTCTTTGCTTTGGTTATTGTCTCCTTAGCTGTACAGAAGCTTTTCAGTTTAATGAAGTCCCATTTGTTTATTTTTGTTGTTGCAATTGCCATGGCAGTCTTCTTCATGAAGTCTTTCCCCAGGCCAATATCTTCCAGTGTTTTTCCTATGCTTTCTTTGAGGATTTTTATTGTTTCATGCCTTAAATTTCAGTCCTTTATCCATCTTGAATCAATTTTTGTGAGTGGGGAAAGGTGTGGGTCCAGTTTCAGTCTTTTACATGTAGACATCCAGTTCTCCCAACACCATTTATTGAATAGGGAGTCTTTCCCCCAAGGTATGTTCTTGTTTGGTTTATCAAAGATTAGGTGGCTGTAAGATGTTAGTTTCATTTCTTGGTTTTCAATTCGATTCCAAGTGTCTATGTCTCTGTTTTTGTGCCAGTACCATGCTGTCTTGACCACTATGGCTTTGTAGTACAGACTAAAATCTGGTATGCTGATGCCCCCAGCTTTATTTTTGTTACAAAGAACTGCCTTAGCTATACGGGTTTTTTTCCGGTTCCATACAAAATGTAGAATCATTTTTTCCAAATCTTGAACGTACGATGTTGGTATTTTGATAGGAATGGCATTGAATAGGTAGATTGCTTTGGGAAGTATAGACATTTTAACAATGTTGATTCTTCCCGTCCATAAGCATGATATGTTCTTCCGTTTGTTAATATCCACTGCTATTTCCTTTCTGAGGATTTCATAGTTTTCTTTATAGAGGTCCTTCACCTCCTTCGTTAGGTATATTCCTAGGTATTTCATTTTCTTTGAGACTATGGTGAAGGGAGTTGTGTCCTTACTTAGCTTCTTACCTTGACTGTTATTGGTGTACACAAAGGCTACTGACTTGTGGACATTGATTTTATATCCTGAAACATTACTGTATTTTTTGATGACTTCTAGGAGTCTTGTGGTTGAGTCTTTGGGGTTCTCTAAGTATAAGATCATGTTGTCAGCAAAGAGGGAGAGTTTGACCTCCTCTGCTCCCATTTGGATTCCCTTTATTTCCTTGTCTTGCCTAATTGTATTGGCTAGAACTTCCAGCACTACGTTCAATAGTAAAGGTGACAGAGGACAACCTTGTCTGGTTCCAGTTCTAAGAGGAAAAGCTTTCAGTTTTACTCCATTCAGTAAAATATTGGCTGTGGGTTTGTCATAGATAGCTTCAATCAGTTTTAGAAATGTGCCACCTATGCCTACACTCTTCAGTGTTCTAATTAGAAAAGGATGCTGGATTTTATCAAATGCTTTTTCTGCATCTATTGAGAGGATCATGTGATCTTTATTTTTGCCTCTGTTAATATGGTGGATAACGTTTATGGACTTGCGTATGTTAAACCAGCCTTGCATCCCTGGGATGAAGCCTACTTGATCATGATGAATGACTTTTTTGATGATAAGCTGTAATCTATTGGCTAGGGTTTTGTTGAGAATTTTTACATCTATATTCATGAGTGAGATTGGTCTGAAATTCTCCTTTTTGTTTGGGTCTTTTCCTGGTTTTGGTATCAGGGTGATGTTTGCTTCATAGAATGTGTTGGGGAAGATTCCTTCTTCCTCAATTTTTTGGAATAATTTCTGCAGTACAGGAATAAGCTCTTCCTTGAAGGTTTGATAGAATTCTGGAGTGAAGCCATCTGGACCAGGGCATTTTTTGGTTGGAAGCTTTTTTATTGTTTCTTTGATCTCAGTGCTTGAAATTGGTCTGTTCAGGAGCTCTATTTCTTCCTGGCTGAGTCTAGGGAGAGGGTGTGATTCCAGATATTGATCCATTTCTTTCACATTGTCAAATTTCTGGGCATAGAGTTTCTGGTAGTATTCAGAGATGATATCTTGTATCTCTGTGGGATCAGTTGTTATTTCCCCTTTATCATTTCTGATTGAGGTTACTAGAGATTTTTTCTATTCCTAGTTAGTCTGGCCAATGGTTTATCTATTTTATTTATTTTTTTAAAAAAACCAACTCCTTGTTTCATTAATTTTCTGAATGATTCTTTTGTTTTCAATTTCATTGATCTCTGATTTGATTTTGGATATTTCTTTTCTTCTACTGAGTTTAGGCTTAGATTGTTCTTCTTTTTCCAATTCCATAAGATCTCTTGTGAGATTGTTGATGCGCTCTCTTTCTGTTTTTCGAATGTAGGCATCTAAAGCGATGAATTTTCCTCTCAAAACTGCTTTTGCAGTATCCCACAGGTTTTGGTAGCTTGTGTCTTCATTGTTGTTATGCTCAAGGAAGTTAATGATTTCCTGTTTTATTTCTTCCTGCACCCATCTGTTATTCAACAGGAGATTGTTTAATTTCCATGCCTTTGGGTGGGGTCGAGCATTTTTGTTAGAGTTGAGTTCCACCTTTAGTGCCTTATGGTCTGAGAAAATACAAGGTAAAATTTCAATTCTTTTGATTCTGTTGATATTTGTTTTGTGTCCCAGGATATGATCAATTTTGGAGAATGTTCCATGGGGTGATGAGAAGAATGTATATTCTTTATCTTTGGGGCGGAGTGTTCTATATGCGTCTATCAAGCACAGTTGTTCTAGGGTCTCATTTAAATCTCTTATATCTTTGTTTAATTTCTGTTTAGAGGATCTGTCCAGCTCTGTAAGAGGAGTGTTAAAGTCCCCTGTAATTATGGTATTATCAGATATCATATTGCTCAGACTGAGTAAGGTATGTTTCAAGAATCTGGGAGCATTTAAATTGGGTGCATAGATATTTAGAATTGAAATGTCTTCTTGTTGTATTTTTCCCTTGACCAATATAAAGTGACCATCTTTGTCTTCTTTGACTTTAGTTGCTTTAAATCCACATGTATCTGAAAATGAGATTGCAACTCCTCTTTCCTTCTGAATTCCATTTGCCTGAAAAATTGTCTTCCAACCCTTGACTCGGAGCTTTAATTTGTCTTTTGAAGCCAGGTGTGTTTCTTGCAGACAGCAAATGGATGGCTTGTGTTTTTTAATCCAGTCAACCAATCTATGTCTCTTCAGTGGGGAATTCAAGCCATTAACATTTATTGAGATAATTGATAAGTGTAGTAGTATTCTATTTGTCTTATTTGGCGAGACTCCATTGCTTAGTTTTATCTTTTGCATCAGTGTGGAGGTTAGATTCTGTCCTTTAATTTCTGAGTTCTTACTTTGCTGCTGATCCATTGTGGTGGTCAGTGTGGAGAACAGGTTGAAGTATTTCCTGTAGAGCTGGTCTTGTTGTGACGAATTTCCTCAATGTTTGTATATCCGTAAATGATTTGATTTCTCCGTCAATTTTGAAGCTTAGCTTAGCAGGGTACAGAATTATGGGCTGGAAATTGTTCTGTTTAAGTAGATTAAAGGTAGATGACCATTGTCTTCTTGCTTGGAAAGTTTCATTAGAGAAGTCTGCGGTCACTCTGATGGATTTGCCCCTGTAGGTCAACTGGTGCTTACTCCTGGCAGCTTGCAGAATCTTTTCTTTTGTCTTGACTTTGGACAGGTTCATCACAATGTGTCTTGGAGAAGCTCAGTTAGAATTGAGGCGACCTGGGGTCCGATATCCCTCTGAAAGCAGTGTGTCAGAATCTTTGGTGATATTTGGGAAATTTTCTTTTATAATATTCTCTAGTATGGCTTCCATTCCTCTGGGGCATTCTTCTTCCCCTTCTGGGATTCCTATAACTCGTATGTTGGAATGCTTCATAAAGTCCCATAATTCTGACAGTGAACATTCTGCTTTATCTCTCTTCTTTTCTGCCTCTTTTACTATCTGAGTTATCTCAAGAACTTTGTCTTCTACCTCTGAAATTCTTTCTTCTGCATGGTCTAACCTGTTGCTGATACTTTCCATTGCATCTTTAAGTTCCCTGATTGACTGTTTCAGTTCCTTCAGCTCTGCTATATCCTTTTTATATTCTTCATATCGTTCATCTCTTATTTGATTCTGTTTTTGCATTTCCTTTTGGTTATTTTCCACTTTATTAACAGTTTCCTTCATTGTTTCCATCATTTCTTTCATTGTTTTCAACATGTGTATTCTAAATTCCCTTTCTGTCATTCCTAACATTTCTTTATAGGTGGAATCCTCTGCAGTAGCTACCTCATGGTCCCTTGGCGGGGTTGTTCTGGACTGGTTCTTCATGTTGCCTGGAGTTTTCTGCTGATTCTTCCTCATGAGTGATTTATTTTATCTGTTTCCTTGCCCTAATTTTCCTTTCACTTCTTCTTGCTCTTTAAGTTCTCGTGCCTATGGAAGTTGCGGGCGGGTTTAGACGGATTGAACACACGCGACCACTTGCCAGTTTTCCATGGTTTTAGTCCTCCTCTTGGGGTCCAGAAGTCTCTCGCTGACTCCCTGTATCCTCACATGGGTGATGATAGGCAGATCCCACCAGCCAGAGATGCCTGGAGTCCTATCTCCCCAGACTCACGGAGCCCAGATGCAAGGAAGCTGTTACTTGGCCGCCATCTTGCCGATCAACTATTTCAAAATCTCAACTATCTTAAAAATCTCCTCCTATGTCCTTAATCTTAACTAATGACCTAGAGATCAAATTTTCTGACAAAATATAGTGAATCAGATGAGAACTTCCAAAAGCTGCCACCATCTCAATGAAACAGATACCTTTACCTGTCACTATATGGTCTGTTTTCTCTCCTGTTACAGTAGATGAATTCTTGTCACCACTTTTGTTGCTAGTGGTTCACCATGTTCCATCTGTGATGACTCAAGCTATTCTCTTTTATCCCTAGCTTCATCACCTTTTTTTCTCTTCTAAATTATTTCTTCTTTCATATAAAATCATGGCATTTCTCCTATCTTAAAAATTAACTCTTATCCCCACATCATCTCCTACAAGAAACCTCCCCATTTCATGTCTCTCCTGTATATAAAGCTCCTAAAAAAAGTTGATGACACCTCAATAGTTGAACACTTCAATTTCACACCTCTCATTGTCTCCCGAGCCAGTTTAATCAGGCTTTTTTTTGGATACTTCATTAAAGCTACTTTTGTCATGTTTTCTATGATATCCTTGTTGTCAAATTTAACTATAAACTCTCTCTCCTCATTTTATCTTGCTTCAAAGCTTGCACCCTGAAATAGTTTTTCACTTGCCTCCCAGAACACTGCTCTGTCCTAGCTTCCTCCTGACCTCACATCCACAAAGTGTTGCTTTCATTTGTGTATACATTTTCATTTTATATTCTCTAAATGTTCCAGTATTCCATTTTTGTCATCTTATAGAAATATATTATGGATCATATGGCTGTCTATCTGCTTAGACTATAGGTGATCTCATCCGGCATCATAGTTTTATATGCTAGGTGTATACTAGTGACATCCAAATTTAGTTTTCCAGCCCAATAATATTTTAAAATTCAGGGTTTGAATATCCAATGGTTTTTCTATTATTTCTATCTAAATATCTAACATAATCTCAAAATTTAACATGTCCCCTAAAAAAGTCACTCCTAAACCCTAAAATGCCACCTCCTATATAGTCTTCTTTGTCCCATTAATTGCAACTCCACCATGATATATACTAAGACCAGGCATCATGATGTTATCCTTACCCTTCCCTTGTTATCATATCCCTCAACCTGTCAACAAGTCCTACTAACACTATTTTCTTTGTTTTTTTTTTTTTAATTAAATCATAGCTGTGTACATTGATATGATCATGGGGCATCATTCAGTAGCTTCACAGACCATTTACCAAGTTTCACATATACCCTTGTAAGACGCACCGCTGGTGTAATCCCACCAATCCCATTCCCTCTACCCACCTCCCCTCTCCCTTCCCTCCCTTTCCCCCTTCCCCCTATTCTTAGGTTGTAACTGGGTTATAGCTTTCATGTGAAAAGCCTAAATTAGTTTCATAGTAGGGCTGAGTACATTGGGTACTTTTTCTTTCATTCTTGAGATACTTTACTAAGAAGAATATGTTCCAGCTCCATCCACGTAAACATGAAAGAGGTAAAGTCTCCATCTTTCTTTAAGGCTGCATAATATTCCATGGTGTACATATACCACAATTTATTAATCCATTCGTGGATCGATGGGCACTTGGGCTTTTTCCATGACTTAGCAATTATGAATTGAGCTGCAATAAACATTCTGGTACAAATATCTTTGTTATGATGTGATTTTTGGTCTTCTGGGTATATGCCCAGTAGAGGGATTACAGGATTGATTGGCAGATCTATTTTTAGATCTCTAAGTGTTCTCCATATCTCTTTCCAAAAGGAATGTATTAATTTGCATTCCCACCAGCAGCTAACACTATTTTCAAAACACATGCAGAATATTCCTCTTCTTAACATCATTCTATCAATCTACTTTGAGTTTTAATCTGATATGTCACATGATGTGGTGGGACAAAAATAATACCACATTCAAAGTTATCTACTTCCTAATCCCAAGAAACTGTAAATATTACCTTATATTGCAAAAATCACCTCACACAATATAAGATAGGATTACATTAAGAAATTTAATAGTAAGGACTCATGCTGGATTATCTCAGAGAGCCCAAAATGCAGTCACATGTGTCTTTATAAGAGAAAGGTGGAGACAGTTTGGACAGACATACACAAAAGAGAAGGGAATAGGAAGACAAAGAAGAAAAGGATGCAAGCACAAGCCAACACATGCCAACAGCCACCAGAAGCCAGAAAAGGCAAGGAACATATACTCCTCTAGTGTTACGTACATAGTAGCCACAGAAAACTACTAATACAGATTCCAGATATGAAGTTGCATCTCTAAGAACCTGGGAAAGTTATGAAATGTGACTCCTATGCTTGTGTTATATTATTGCATTAGTATGTTTTACAAGTCTGTAAAGGAATAGCTGAGGCTAGGTGATTTATAAAGGAAAGATATTTATTTGGCTCATGGTTCTGCAGGCTGTATGAGAAGCATAGTACCAGCATTTGCTTCTGGTGAAGGCCTCAGGCTTTTTTCACTGATAGAGAAGATGAAGGCAAGCTGGTGTGCACAGAGATCACATGGAGATAGAGGAAGCAAGAGAGCAAGGGGGAGGCGTCAGGGTATCTTTCACAATCCTGGCAAATAAGGGAAGGGGAAACTCACTCACCATCCTCAGGAAAGTCATTAATCTATTCCTGACGGATCTGCTCCCATGAACCAAACACCTCTCATTAGCCTCCACTTCCAACACTGGGGAACATATTTCAACATGACACTTGGTGGGGACAAACTATGTCTAAATGGTGGAAATTATACGTCAAAGTTGACCTTAAAAGGAGAGTATCCAGATGGGTCTAATCTAATCACACAAATCCTTAACATATTAACTGTCACACTAGAAAAAAATGTTCCCCTCCTTGAGACATGGTTGTTTTATTATGAAAACAGAATAAAAACTTTGAAAACAAAATGATGCTTTCTAATTTAATGAAAAAATTATTTGATATTGTTTTTTTCTGCACATGAGTTACATGCAACTCACATGGCACTAGAATCGAATTTTACACCTCATGCCACATGAGTTGTATGTGACTCACAACATACTTATTGAATTTGTTTCTGAGAATTGAGTATTTGTTACTCCACAAGTATTTTATTGCATCTGGAGTGGACCTTGTAGAATAACACATCAGATAACAAATGATTAAATATCAAAGTAGGTTGATAGAATCATGTTAACAAGAGGAATATTCTGGATGTGTCTTGAAATAGTGTTAATAGTATTTGGTGACAGCTTGTTGAGGGATGAGAACAAGTGTCATATATATCCTTATAAAGAGATGCTGAGAAAGTTGTGAGGTAGACACGGAGCAAAAAATCATGTATTGGTGAGGCAGAGATTTGAGAAATTTGACCAAAAAATTCCAGCAGCCACTAGGAGCTGGGAGAAGCAAGAAACATGTTTTTCTTCAGAATCTTCAGAGTACAGCCCTGCCAACACCTTCGTTTCAACCCAGTGATACTGATGTCAGACTTCTGGTCTCCCAAATAGGTAATAAATTTTGTTGTATTAAGCCACCCAATTTCTGATAATGTGTCACAGCAGGCACAGGAAATAACTTCCTATTCACAATAACATCCTTATAGTTCTCCGTGATCTCAGTTAATTACTGCAGTGTGTTCTGTGAACAGCAGCAATCAGAGAATCAAGTCAGATCATGTGTCTACTATAATGGTGGTGAAGCTTCTCTGTAATTTGAAAATCTCTCACTACATTTAAATACATTTCATTAATGCTATTAGATTGTGGTAGTAAGTCTCCTAAATAATTTATATTAATTGATTTTAACATTTGAAAGTTAGCAACATTTTCCATCAATCACAAAGTTTTGAACTGAGAATCATAATATATAAGTAGAAACAAGATCTGATCTATCTTTGCTTATAAATAATGCAATGGAAAAATTCATATTTGAAAAAATATTTTAAAAATATTTTAATTCATTGGTCTTTTGGTTTATACAATATAGCATAGTCTCATTACTTTCAATTCCCCCCATCGGGGTACTGTCAACAGGATTATGTTAGACGCTGGGATTCTATTCCCACTCAGGAACAATAAGGCTCAAAAATATGGTGCCTGGGAGAACTACCTACCTATATCTATACTTGTGAATGAAACTGAGCAAAATGGTTGAAGTTGGGATAGTAAGCAATTGACTTTTCTTCCTATTCTTGTGTTGACAAGATCCACTGTGATATGAAGCAAGGTCAATAGTCACTCCTGCACTATACCACCTCAATCTATGGAGTGAGTGGAGTCCAGTGAGGACCATAGCCTATACCCCAGCAAGCATCAATAAGAAAGAACAAAGGGATGGGAGGCATCACAGTTGGATTCTGTTTTTTTCTCCCCATATGTGAGCAAGACCAGTGAGAACTGAGCCTCCATCTCCATCTGGCATTAATGAGGTAGAATGACATGGTAGGAGGTGAGGTAGATGGTATTCTGCTTTCTCTCATGTCTTCCCTTGATGTCTGTGGGGTGCAGCAGGGAGCAGAATTTGCCTTACCCAAATTACAGGAGGCAGTACGAGTCAGGGCCCCATAGTCTGCTTCAAGAAGCAATTTAAAATTTTCATCAAATATGAAAAAATAATCTCAGAAAAAATATAAGCTGAATGAAGAACCAAATGTAAATTATAATATTGATTAAATAAAATGATTTAAATAAATATTTTGCTGCATGTGCTCAAGAGTAACATGGAGATGACTGAGAATAGAATTGGTGAAGGTGAGGACAGATCAATAGAATTTATATAATATAATCTAAGCAACAGAGTGAACACAGACTTCAAAAAAATGGATGGAGTTCCAAGGTTCTGTAAGGAAATAACAAAAGAGCTAACATTTGTATCATCAGAGCTCCAGAGGGAAAGGAAAGAGTAAGAATGAAAAATTATTCAAAGAAATAATGTCTGACAACTTGCTGAATGTGATGAAGTACATCACTCTACAGATTCAAGAGGCTGAGTAAACAATCATTTTAAAGTAAAAGAAATCCAAGGCAAGACACATCATCGTTAAACCTTTGAAAACTAAAGACAAAGAAACAAACCTTGAAAGCAGCCGAGAGAAATAGTGCATTGCTTATAGGGAAACACCAATTCAAATGACAGGAGATTTCTCATCCAAAACCATGGAGGCCAAAAGGAAGCAGTTCACATTTTTCAAGTGCTGAAAGGAGGTACCTGTAAACTGTGAATTCTATATCCAGATAATATATCCTTTATGAATAAATGGAAGATGTGGACTAGACATTCTCAGATAAAGGAAAAGAAAGTGAATTTATTATAAACAAATCACTCCTTAAAAAATACCTAAGGAGTATTTCCTAAACAGATATGAAATAACAAAAAGAAATATTAAAACTTGAGAGAAGATGGAATATCAGAATTGGTAAAAATAACCATTAATATAATAAACTATCCTACTTCTCTGGAGTCTCACATCATATATCATGGTTTCAGCAAAACTATTCAACCCTTTGTAACATGATGCTGTGTGTGTATGTGTGTCTGTGGGGGGGGGATGCAGGAGAAGGGGTAGTTTCATGACAATTATATTTTAAAATGTAGGGAGCATAAGATGATCTCAATGGAATTAAGGGATTTTGATGTCTGCTATCGGAGGAGGCCTTGCCTCCTGTGGAGGAACTGCTCTTCCCAGGGTTACCTAATTCCTAGAGCTGATCAAAGACCACCTGTGGAAGCATTTTTCCCAGGCAAACTAACCACCCAGGGCCCACACACTCCCCCAGGCAAACTAACCACCCAGGGCCCACACACTCCCTGGCACCTCTTCTATCAGGCTCTCACACTCCAGGCCGATTACCCCAGGCCAGTATCAGACTACCAGAGATCATTCCTACACCCCACAATTCAATGACCTATTCAAACCAGCCAATCCTACACCTGCTTCCTGACTCATTTCTTCCAATGAAAACCACAACAAAGGCCTTGCTCATGCTTGCCCTAAACTGCCTCCTAACCAACACTGGTGCTTGCATGTGTGGCTTTGCATGGCCTGTATGATTCCTGTTTCTAGGTATCTGTCAGTATAAAAACATCTTTAAAGACAGGCCTTTCTATGGCTGTGTGTCTTTCCTTATCTTGTTAAAATGAATCCCAAGTACATTTTATTTATTTTGTTATTTTTTCTATGAATAGTCTTTATTCCATATGGAAAGGTACAGTAGTTATACAGAAACAAAAACTACATAACAAAAGAGTAAACCTTTCAGAAAGAAAACAAGAAATAAACCCTAGTACTGATAGCAGAACTCATAGAAAGCTTATGAAATAATAAAGCTGCTTGTACGAAGGGCACTGTACTCAGTGAGGAACAAATGTTGAATGACACCAGAAGGTTCATATTCATAAAAAGCGGTCATGATGTTCACAGGAAATGCATCATAACTATTCATTTTTCAAATATTCTGCAAATATAGAACTTCCTTTTCCTCAATTCTAGAAAATAAATTTCATACTCTGACATATAAAACAAATACACTCCCACTTCTCTCAAATTAGCATTTAATCATCCTCCAATAACACCCTTTTCATACAAATATATTTTTCAACCAGGTTCATCCCTGTACCTTATCATTAAAAATGACATTATTCTTAGTAAAGCATCACAAGAATGGAGAAGCATGAATCCTATGTACTCAATTTTGATATGAGGACAATTAATGACAATTAAGGTTATGGGGGGGGAAGCAGAAAGAGGGACGGAGGGAGAGGGGAGGGGCCTTGATGTGTGTCACACTTTATGAGGGCAAGACACGATTGCAAGAGGGACTTTACCTAACAATTGCAATCAGTGTAACCTGGCTTATTGTACCCTCAATGAATCCCCAACAATAAAAAAAAAAATGAATAATACATCAGTTTAGACTAAGGTAGCACCTCAAAGGTGTTCTTATAAACAAGATAAGTGCCATTACTGATATATTGTTAATATGCCATAATAATAAATAATTCAGTGCAATAGCCAATATGGATGAAGCTTACAAAGAACATGCAAATATATGACTGGGGTTTTGTTTTTTTTGCTTGTTTTTAGATTAACTACTTTGAACAGTTGCAATTACAAGTCTGAATGAAACTGGGCTATTTAATGTATACAACATGTGACTATTAAATACTGATTGCATAATAAAACAAAAGCAACAACCAACCATACCTTAAGTATCTGAATTAAATATTGTCCTTAAAAGACCTTGAAAGAATTGTTCCAGGAGCACTGTCATTGTTAGGAGCGGTATGGGAACCGGTTGAGACTAATTTATAAGTACCTCTTAGTATCTTAGCTCAAATCCACTTGACTACGAATCATGATTCCAAGTGAATCATGATTCCTTCAAGCATGAATATAGTTCCAGAAAAGGCGTTATAAAAATATTTTGATCAAGAATCATAACAGCAACAAGTGTTTAATCTTGTTAAAGGAACTGCTATGAAGGGAACAATACTTGGGTGTGCATGCATCTATAATTTTTGTATTGGATAATGTTTACATCCTAGGATAAAAATGAAAGGTCAGATGGATAAAGATGGACATATACTGTGCTTGGCATTTGTAATAACTTTGTCATAAGATCTGTTTAATATACTTGCTGACCGGTTATCTGCTTTTATACTTGACGTAAATTATCTGAAACCCAGCCATACGTACCCTGTGACCTTTGGCTTAGTGAAAACTGCCCCTCCCCATGTGGCTGTTTGCTATATAGTCCACTTGTTCCTCATCTCACTGCCCTAGAATATATCCCACTTCTCTCTTTCTCTTTCTTTCATTGTTTGAGCCCCATGCCGCCCCCAGACTTTCCTGTCATCACCCCTAATCTCTATGGCTTTCTGAGACCTGTGAATATTACATTTCTTCGGTTTCATGCATTTTTGTCTCACCTGAAACAAACACCTGAATCTAACACTCCCCTACCCCTGCACCCCATCCCATGACCCCGGGGCTTTCCTAGAGAGTTGTTGTCTTGGCTAATGGCCACTCTTCAATAGAAAGATCTCAAAACCAAAGTAGAAAGAAACCATGGCAATAAAAATCATAGCATATGTAATTTTTAAAGGATAAAATATGTATTATTCATACCAGTGCTAATAACCAGAGCTAAATTAGCAGAGTTATAGCATCAACATTTACAAAAGAGTCATTTATAGTTTTTTTATGAGAGATAATTGTTATGAATCATAATGTCGATTTTTGTTGATACATATCATTTAATTTAGCAATCAAGAATAAAAATGTTATTTGTAAAAATAATAAGTTTTTGAAATCCAGTGCTGCCATTTATGAATTTGAAAAGGTCTTCCAAAACTCAGTGTTTACTGATATTTAACAATGTCTGCTGCCGCCTGATATAAAACATGCCCAGATTTCCAGGTAATTGGAAACTTTCATGAAAGTTTATGAAATTATGTTGCCAGCTGAGCATGGTTTCATTTTTTTTAATAAAACTTTCCTTCTTATTATGTCAAATGACCAGTTTTCCACACAACTGAGTTTAGGTTCTAATCCGATACATTTATAATTATGATTTATAGCATAAAGCAGGTGGGTTTCCTAGCTAGTCAGTGATGCTGCTAATTTTATTTTAAAACACAAAACTATAGCTCTTGATTTGCAAAGATGCCTGGATGCCTGCCCTTCAAAAAAACTATAGCCTGAAATTTAGGCCTACTTATACCATCAGAATATTTCCATGAAAAGAACAAAATTAAGCCTACTAAAATAATTGGCAATCCTGGATTTATGATAAGGAACACAAGGCACAGTGTCATTTCTCTTTTCTCTCATTTTATGTATTTTGCTTAGATTCCAAAATACAGGTAAATATTTTGAGAAAGAGAGGACTAATGCCTGCATAGGAGGTTATAAAATACCAGGCCTTTCTAAGAGGCATATTAGTGGATGGATGTGTATAGACAGTAGACAGAGAGAAAGGCAGATAGAGAAGTACGTACATTCTGAGTCAATCAAGGACTTTTGATGGGACATGGCTTTTCTTTAGTAAAATTGGCTACAGTAAAAATTTCCTACAGTGAAATGAAACCTGATTAGTAGTGATAGCCAACACTTCCTTTCCCTCTCTCATCTTCTTTCTTCCTATTTTATTATTTAATTTTTTTAAGATTAATATGAGGATACAAATGATAAGTGTACATTGTTTGGGCTGGTTGGGCAAAGTCCAAGTTGTACCTGAGCCCTTCACCCACAGGTGTGCTGTATACCCTTACGTTGTGCACATTAGCTGAGAGCTTACCAATTCCCTCCCTCTTCCCCTCTCCCCACTGCCCTCCCTCTTCCCACTCCCCTATCACCCCAAGTAGAATTTAATTGCATTTCTCTTTGCTGTGGGCATGTAGTGGTTTGTATTTATTATATTAGCTTCATTTTTCATCTGAGGAAAATCTCACTTAGAAATTTAAATAACTTTCATCCAGTTCCCCAGAACTAGTGAATAATGGAGCATAGATTTAACCCTGTGGACTGCCAACCCACGCCAACTTAATCTCTCTGACAGTACTCAATGTCAGCAACTAATGACTAAGTGAACTGGTTTACTAGGCTCTTGGCATTAAGCCACTGTTAATAGAACTGAATTTCTATTATTGATATAGGAAAAGTTTTCTGGGTTCTCAGCTGCATTAAATCTTCTCTTAGTATAGTACAGAAGGAAAGGAAGACAGTGATTGATCAATGAGATATATTAGCTATAGTAGTAATATCAGTAGTAGCTATAGACATTATCTTATCTCGAATTTCCCTGTAGTTTAATTTAAATCAACATTAGCTATTTTCCCAGAAAATATATGCAGTTTCTTAACAATCTTTAAAATTTTAGGGCCAAGCACGGTGCCTCATACCCGTAATCCCAGCACTCTGGGAGACTGAGGCAGCTAGATCAGCAGAGCTCAGGAGTTTGAGACCAGCCTGAGCAGGGCAAGACCCCTTCCTCTACTAAAAATAGAAAAAACTAGTCGAGTGTCATGGTGGGTATCTGTAATCCCAGCTACTTGGAAAGCTGAAGCAAGAGGCTCACTTGAGCCTAAGAATTTGTGGTTGCTGTGAGCTATGACGCCATGGCACCCTACCCAGGGCAACAGAGTGAGACTCTGTCTCAAAAATAATAATAATAATAATAATTGTCTTTTGAATAAATAAGGAAAAATACTATCAGAAAATAGTAGGGCTGGAAGGAGCATCCAAACACTCATGTAAAGCCAGAAACCCTTTCCACTCATCCGTGTTATGCTGTCAAGTGGTTATGCAGCATGTGCTTGACCGTCGTCAATGATAGAAAACTCTCTCCTGTACGGTGTATCTCATCAGCATTCTCTAACAATGGAATTTTTTACTCATTTGAGCCAGTAATGAAATGTTTACAGTAAAAGCAATACTTGATTCAAGCATAATTTTAGTTTTAATCTTAAATGACAGCATAAAATTTTAACTTACAGGTGCTCAGTCCAAGGTGTAAAATTTACCTTAGGAATCATATGTGTACTGAATAACCCCAAATCCTACTTTAAAAGCATTATGTTATGTCTCAAACATTTTTCTAAGAAGTATGGATTTGTGTTTTTTTCCCCAGTTGCCTATATGAGTGATGTGATCTTTCATTTAATACCTATTTGTTCTGCTCTAGTCTCTTTGATCGTGTCTTTGGACAGCTTTTTAAAACTCAAACATCAGATAGCTCTACAAAAGATGGGCAGGGTTAAACAGCAACAGGCTCTAATCCTTCAGAAGGAAATTCAATCCTTAAAATGTTTTCTCATTATTCAAGATATACCCTCATTCAGTCAAGGGGGTATAGGTTAAGAAAGGAAGAAGGTTTCATTCTTAGTTTTTTTCCATCATCATAGCAGCCAAATGGCTGTTAGGAGTCAAGTTTCTCTATCTTCCCTACGTTTTGAGAGCCTGGAGTTAGAAGCTCTGTAAGCAAATTTAATGACATCTCATGCCACAGACTCTGCAATAAGATATAAAAGAAAAGATAATCTCATGTATTTGATTGCTAGCCTTGCCATAACAAAATACCACAGATTGAGTGACTTAAACAAGAGAAGTATTTTCTCACAGTTCAGGAGGTTAGAAGTCCAAGGTCAAGGTGTCAGCAGGTTTGATTTCTTCTGAGGCCTCTTTTCTTGACTTGTAGGTGATCATGTTCTTGCCATGGCTTTACATGGTCTTTTCTCTGCACACATGTTCCTGGTGTCTCTCTGTGTGTCCAAATCTCCTCTTCTCATAAGGATACCAGTAAAACTAGATTTGGACCCACCTCATGTCACTTAATCACCTTTTTAAACACCCAGCCTTCAAATACAGTCACATTCTGAGATACTGGTGATAAGGTTTCAATACATGAATTTTTTATAGGGAGGCACTCAGCCAATTACATCTCAGAAGAAAAAAGGACAAGATTCTTCTCTAAACCACCACATTAACAATTCTGTTCCATTTTTGTCCTAAATTAAAGAAGACTTTTTCAAAAGATTAGTTACTGAAAATATGAAAAATTCAAGTGGAAAAATACATAGATTTCATGTGTAAAAGTGGTTAATGGAAAGTCATATTCTTGATGACTTGATGTTTTAAAAATAAAAATTTGTATTCTTATTTGAAATAAATTGCTATAACAAAAATAATAGCATGACTTAAGGTGCTAGTATATTTCTTAGTGTCTCTTTGATTATCTGCCAAAAACCATTTCTAATTCCATACTAAGTGTTATAAATTATGTACTGTAGAAGAGAAATGCAATGCCACTGAAGTGATTAAAAATGAATACCCCAGGATGAAATGCTTTTGTTACTAAAATTAAGGCATGTTTACTTTCTTGAGAAGATTTTCTTCTTGAGAAACACAAAAATTCAGAACTATTAAAATGTTATGCAATTTCCATTTTATAATATAAGATCAATGGGTAAAAATGTCTAACTCCTTTAATCAAAAGAGCATTTCAAAATAGCAGTTTTAAATATACTTGAAGTAAAATTTGAATGCTAATTGCAATTGGACTATTGCAGATCTTAAAAGTAAAACAATAATAATAAAACAAATGTCATTCTTTCTAACATGCCTCATATACTAAACATGATATATTATTAGGGTTTGTAAAATGCTAGAAGTAATGAATACCTCTGTCATAAAATGTATAAAGTGTAAGATAATTTATGTAAAATAAAATATGCACATTTTCCCAGATGGTTAGAAGGGTTTTGAACCTCAAGAATGATGATTATAATAGAAGAAATTAAATCTATCTGTAGTTTAATCTTGTAGTTTCTGCATGGAAATGAATAAAAAAGAATGAAGTAAGTTCAAACATTTTGAGTTTAGAATATGTTTTTTTAGATTGTTTAATAAATATAATGGTCATCATGCCAGCTAAATTTCCCAGTCAGAAGATAGAAACAACTGATGTGACTTTTCCCAGTTTCCTGATAAATTCATCTTTATCCTCTAGCAACAATGAAATTTTAGACTGGCTGGAAATCTACTCCAAGAACCTAGAAACATTTTATGTAATGAGTTGGGTGCTCAAATAAGAAAAATACAGTACTAGTTATACTCTTGATCTTGGATAGGTATTGGATGGACAAAATTTTAGCTATCCCTAAATGTTATGTTTATGTATAAACATAGGGTGATCCTATTAAAAATATAATTTGCCTCTGTATTCCAATCTACTTCCTGGAGCTAACTTTCATTTCAAAAATTCTTTTAAAAAATGAACTGGAAAAGAAGGTAGTTATTTCTACTAGAAAATAAAGCATCTATAATAGAAACAAAGTGATAGTTACACATGAAGAGCAAGGAAGACCAAAGCAAATATCTAGGAAATTCAGAAAGAGATCCAAATACATACGGAAATTCCATGATTCCACATTTCAAATCAGTGATCTTTCAATTAAGTGATTTTTTTCAGTCTTTTTTTTTTATTAAATCATAGCTGTGTACAATAATGCAATCATGAGGTACAATGTGCTGGTTCCATATACAGTCTGAAATATTTTCACCGAACTGGTTAACATAGCCTTCATGGCATTTTCTTAATTATTGTGTTCAAACCCTTATACTCTTCACTTAGTAAACTTCACCTGCACCCTTCCAATAATAGTTCCATATGAAAATAAGAAACATAGGTACATTGATTTGGTAACCTGAGACTTTTTTTTTTCTTCTTTTTTGAGACAGAGTCTCAAGCTGTCACCCTGGGTAGAGTGCTGTGGCATCACAGCTCATAGTAACCCCAAACTTTTGGGCTCAAGCGATTCTTTTTTTTTTTTTTTGTAGAGACAGAGTCTCACTTTATGGCCCTCGGTAGAGTGCCGTGGCCTCACCCAGCTCACAGCAACCTCCAACTCCTGGGCTTAAGTGATTCTCCTGCCTCAGCCTCCCGAGTAGCTGGGACTACAGGCGCCCACCACAACACCTGGCTATTTTTTGGTTGCAGTTTGGCCGGGGCAGGGTTTGAACCCGCCACCCTCGGCATATGGGGCCGGCACCTTACCGACTGAGCCACAGGCGCCGCCCGGGCTCAAGCGATTCTCTTGCCTCAGCCTCCCAAGTAGCTGGGACTACAGGCTCCTACCACAACACCCAACTATTTTTTGGTTATAGTTGCCATTGTTATTTGGCAGGCCCGGGCTGGGTTCGACCCTGCCAGCTCCAGTGTATGTGGCTGGCACCCTAGCTGCTGAGCTACAGGCACCAAGCAAGAGTACTAGAGTTTTTAATTAAAAAGGCTTATTTGTTGTGACATTATTTTTCTATTCTTTCGATTTAAACATTATAAGATAGCATGGTGTAAGTAAGTACTCATTTTTATCTCTCTTGACTCCTTACACTATCTGCACTATCTAAAAGTCTAGGTTTATTTTTAGTGGTAATATAATCTATTTTTAGTGATAACATAATCTTTGTAAGGGCAACTGATAATTTCTAAAATTTATTTTCTTAAAGATGCATGCATGGTTCATTTGACTCAGCTTTGGCTGTTTTTATCCAAACACATTATAAAATGAATTAATCTCTAATTTCACCACAATTAAAAAGAAGAGTGAAATTTCCATAAAATGCAGGCTTAAGATTTGTACTTATGACCTTTAAAATATATAGTCATCAACTTGTTATTTCATTAACTTGAAGGGAGGTTTATAGATTTGAAGTCACAACAGACAATCTCTTTTATTGTGCAAAAAATGATTGAGAACCACAATAAAAATATCAATAAAAAAGAAAATAGTACGTTTGATGTTCAAACCTATAAGTTCTTATAAAGATCTCTCTGTGTATGCAAATGTAATGATCTTCATAATATAGAAGACTTTTTATAGAAAATGTATTTATTTTAATTAATTCTATTTCACTACAATGATTTATTAAAAATACAGAGCTCACCTGGGCGCAGGTGGCTCACACCTATAATCCCAGCACTCTAGGAGGCTGACACGGGTGGATCACCTGAGCTCAGGAGTTCAAGACCAGTGTGAGCAAGAGCAAGACCCTGTCTCTACCAAAAATAGAAAAATTAGCCAGGCTTTAGGGTGGGTGCCTGTAGTGCCATCTACTTGGGAGGCTAGGGCAAGAGGATCGTTTGAGCCCAAGAGTTTGTGGTTGCTGTGAGCTATGATGCCCTGGCACTCTACTGAGGGTGCCAAACTGAAAACTGTCTCAAAAGAAAAAAAATACAGAACTCATAATGACAAAGTAGAAGATAACAGACTTTGTTTAGATAACTGATTAAACAATATAATCTTTCCATGGAACTTTGGGAAAATTATTTAACTCAAATGTCTCAATTTATCCAACTTAAAAAAACAGAATAGCACTTTATATATTGTTGTTTTTCTGGGAATTAAATAAGATATTATATAAAAATACTTAGCACAGAGCCTGGTATATAGTAAGTACTCATAAATGTTAACTATTAATGACGTTAGTTATTAGTTATTATTAACTATGGTAATATGCCTTCGAACATTTTAATTTCCTCAAAGAATACAATTAAAAATTTGAAAATTTAGAAGAATTTTCAGTTGGAATGTTTTGCAGAAAGACTATTTTTATTTCTATTTTTTATGTTTTCTTAATAGTTTAGTACAGTATTCTCATCTGAGACAAAATGGTTTTGATTACCATCAGTCATAACAAAGAATTTTTTAAAAGTGTAGTCAAAAATCCTCCCTTTTCTTTCAAAGAAGTAGTGTGTTATTCTTCAAAGTAAACGAAGACACTCAATTGCTTGAAAATTCTTCCTCTTTCAAGTGGCCTAAAGCTCGCTATTCCTCTACCTTTTCGAGACGTGTCCAACAGATAGTTTTTATTTTGTTTTTGGTATTTTCCAAGTATGGTCTCATGACCATCTGCTTTTGGATCCCATGAGGTGCTACTTAAGCATGCAGCTTCCAGGGCTCCAGCTAAGACTGAATTAATCAGAATGTCTAGGGATAGGGCTCAGCAAGCTCCATGTCTCTCAAGGTTCTCAGGTGGTTCTTAATCATAGTAAAGGTTGAAAAATTTGAATCCATCAGACCACAAGAAAATACTGTCAGTTTTTCAGTCTTCTGCTTTTCCCAAATGGGAGCAAATGCCTCTTTCTTTCACAAATAAGCTATGACTTTCCTCATGGATCAGCTAAATAAATGAACAGTTTTTACAGGTAGCCACAATTTGGGAGCTCCAGTCAGAGACTTGAATCCATTATTGTCTAGAAGAAAATACACAAGAAATTAAAGAATCAAAAATGACTGCATCTTCTCACTTTGTTTAATGTAGTAAGGCTTGAAAAGACTCATGAGTTGTATGCTTCCTTCATCACTTCAGGAAACACCACCCATCATTTTCATCAGGGCTTCTGGTCTCTTTGGAAGAATGTCTTACCTCAGGATATAATGTGTTTTTCTCAGTAGGGTTGGTGACATTTGAGGAAAAGGAGTGAAGTACATGTATAATTTAGTATAATGAATTTTTTTTTGTTGTTCAGAAGCAATTTTGAAAAATTCATAATCAGCATTAAAGAATTACTTTCTTCAGTTAAATTATATTCTATAAATATTTATTACATTAAATTTTTTTTGTGTGTGCCTTACAGGATTTGAATTGCCTCCCAATGGAAATGTAGAAATTCCAGTGTTATTTATGCCCCAAATGATGAAACTGCACAAAACAATCACTATTATTCAAATGAGGAGAGCAAACAGAAAAAATTGGCCTATTGACAATTTTGATGAATTGGATATAGACATGCAAAGGTAACGTTTAAATAAAGATACTGAAGGAAAATGATTTTGACGGCACTGATGTGATAAGTTTCCTTGACATGTAAAGCCCATGATTTTATATTGTCTTCTAAAATTCTTCTGTTCAGGAAAGGAAAATATATTTGCTATATGGGTATATAAATTATATTATATACTTATAAAATAAAAAATACTACACATTATATAATATATACTTATATGTTTGAAGTATGTTTTATGTATTTTAATATACATTTAATATATTTAAATGTATATAACCCTTATTTGGATTTCAACATGACAAACAAGCTTAATCTTAAATATCATTAGCAAAGAATAAAAGTCAGAGGCATGAAAAGGAACTTCTTTTTGACTGGGAAAATAGTGACTTTTAAGACAAAAAATAATCAATATCCAGAGGACAACTTAAATCAATTTGTCTGGGCAAAGTATAGGGCTTATGATGTTGGCATTCAGTAAGTGGTAACACTGTGCCAAGTGGATACGATGTCCTGAGGAAACATTGCTATTACGACTACCATATACTGCTATGACACTACCGTGTCATTGCCAAATGCAAGTTACTTGTGCCCTTCTTGCTTAGCTTAAATTTAAGCAAACTCCAGTAATGGAACAAAATGTAAATGTTTTCTCTCTTCTTATAATTTAACTAAATCATGGTCTAGAAATTTTACTTAAAAAGAAATTCTGATTTTGTCCTACATATGTGTATTTCTTCCACTAGTTTTTAAAATTCCTTACTATTGGCCCATTAGTGTCCATTCTGCCACTCATTTCACCACCTTTACAGTCAAGCCTGGCTACATACTTTGGGACTCCCAGCAAAAAATGAGAATGAGTAAGCCCTTGTTCAAAAAATATCAAGAAGTCCGGGACAGTTGCAGCAGTGTATTCAACAAGCATAAAGCCCCTTGTAAGCTTGGGATCTTATGCAATTGAACAAGTCAGATGCACAACTGGTCCTGTCTGTCCCACTTTGCTTTTTATTTGAATAGGAACATCCCATCTTCAATGAGGAGCAGAAATTTTTTTTTTCTTGGTATTGCTATCTTTCTGGTATATGATGAAAATATTTGGACAAATGCTTTCTTTCTTTTAAATGATATCCTCTAAAATTAAATTCCTTATCACTTTCTAAACTTCCATACCTCATGGCATTTTTTGTTTTGTGTTTTGCCTATCCATTTACAAAATAATTTGTGAGGACTGCATTACTTCTGATTAATCACATCAGTAAATACCAATAACAATCTTTAAAGTAGGTAAAAATCTCTTCCATGTTAACATATATTTCATGATGGTTTTGTTATAGCTTTCTTTGTGATAATTTCCCAGGATTGGCTCTGAAGTGCTTATAAAATCGACGTTTTCAGAAAAAAGTTTTCTATTTCATCAGTTTCTCTCTACCAAAGTTTACATTCACAAGCTTTAGTGAAAACCCATGACGTTGGGCGGCACTTGTGGCTCAGTGGGTAGGGCACCGGCCCCATATACCAAGGGTGGCGCTTTCGAACCTGGCCCTGGCCAAACTGCAACAAAAAATAGCCGGGCGTTGTGGCGGGTGCCTATAGTCCTAGCTACTCAGGAGGCTGAGGCAAGAGAATTGCCTAAGCCCAGGAGCTGGAGGTTGCTGTGATCTGTGACACCATGGCACTCTACTGAGGGTGATAAAGTGAGACTCTGTCTCTAAAAATAAATAAGAAAAAAAAAAGAAAAACCATGATGTTAATAAAGAATAAGCTCTTTTATGTTAATGTGAAAAGTTCTTCTCTTTTTTATTCACTCTTATTATTTTAATTTCTAATTAGGACTCTTGGAGTAGAGAATGCAGAAATCCGAGCAATATACTGGATGCACCCCATTCTCGGCATCCCACAGGCTCCATTTCCTAGATGTCCTCAAGGTAAGTATAGAGTCAGAGAATACTAGAATTCTAAGGCACCTTAGACATCCTCTAATTCCTTATCTTTATAGTTCAAGGTCCATAGAAAGTACATAATGACCTGAGCAGCCCTATGGGTGGGAATGCTGAGACATAAACCTGCTTTACCAATGAATCCAATGACTGTCCACAAAACCACACCATTTCCTGTTGCCTTCCTATTGGTGAAACTCAGATATCAGTTAAGGTTAAAATGAAATTAATTTCAGGCCTCTTGATCCCATACAGCACTGCACTAAATCTGTAAGATTCCCGGGTACACTTGTTCACGGGTCACTTTTAATCGTCCTCTATCAGCTTCTGCGTAACTCTCAGTCTCATGTAAGAACTATCCTGTGGGTATACCTTTATTCTTACTTATCTCAGTCACAAAACCTTTCTGCAGTTCTCCAAAATCAGTAAGAATGTACTGGTTTCGGTGTCGTTTACTTTGCTAAGATACGCACGATATAACATCCCTGCCCTCACATGTATTTATTTTTCAATGACTCCCATCTTTCTCCACATACCCCAGGCGTCTCTCAAGTTTCTGTGTATTCTCATTCCCAATACTCTCCTCACTCACTTCTCTTTGGATTTCTTGATTTTCCTATTTTCTTCCATGATTTGCCTTAGAAACAAAATTTCTCTTAGATAACCATACAGCAAAATTTAGTTTTTCAGCCTCTTACTAGGCTCTACATAGCTAGGAAGCATTGAATTGCTCTGCAAAGCAAAGGGCCATCTATATTGGATCTCCCTCTTGAGCAACACAAATGAGGTGAAAGAAGTCTTGAAGTTTTGCTTTTTCTTTATCCCTCCAATACTAATCTTTGCAAGTAAAAAGGAGTTAGACTTCCACTGACATATGTCATCACACTTAGAAGAGAAACTAGTAAGTTTATTTTTTATTTTTTTAATTGTTTGGGATTCATTGAGGGTACAAAGAATTAGATTACACTGATTGCATTTGTTAGGTAAAGAACTAGTAAGCTTTACGAGTAAATAAAGCATTTCTCCAAATACACTGATTATAAAAGGAAGGCCAAGACTACATATTTCCTTACGTAGTTTAATTTTAACTGGAGTAAAAATTCATTCATATAATAGAACCTTTGATCAGTGATGTCATTTGCTTTACATGAAGTACTTCCACTTTTGAATTTAAAAATTTTTAACACATACATAAATATTTCAAATATACTCAATTATCTTCTGAATGCTTCATAAATATTTCAAAATATTTCTTTTATTTCCTTCTGGAAGATAGTTGATTGTATACTTTCCATAGAGCTGAACTGTTTAAAATTTATAATACATAGTCATCTGATTGAAGTAATGTAATAAAGCCTAGATGTTATTCTGTTGAAATTCTAATAGTAGTATTGCTCATGTCTACTGCAGACAAGGTTTTATTTTCTGCAGATTAAAGGTTTAAAGCAAAAAATTTAGTCAAAAGCAAAGCCTAAGAGAACATAGAAACATCAATTTTTTTTTCAAAGAAAGTTAAATGTGCTCCAGATAATTTTCCTTCAAGTCACTTTTCTTGGTAATTACTTGATTTTTAAAATAAATGTTAGTTCTGTAACTAGCTCATTTTAGATTAGTACAACCCAGTAATAATATTTATGTTCTGAAATAGATCATATGTTAATTATTAAATCATCTTACCAAAAATTTAAAATCTGTGCTGATAACTATTTTTAACTATAAATGCCTTTAAAAGACAATGGGTATAATTTTATAAATACATATAATTTGCTTATTGAAAGTCCATTCTCTGTTCCTTATTTAATAACACACCAAATATAACCTACTACTTTACTTGCTAAAATTCTGTATTATTGTCAATGTTTATTATTTCTTGGCTTTTTTATGTGTCTTATTCTCAAACTCAGGATACTTTTTTTTTTTTTTATTGTTGGGGATTCATTGAGGGTACAATAAGCCAGGTTACACTGATTGCAATTGTTAGGTAAAGTTCCTCTTGCAATCATGTCTTGCCCCCATAAAGTGTGACACACACCAAGGCCCCACCCACCTCCCTCCTTCCCTCTACTTTTATTGACCTGTGAACCACCTTTTTTCTTGTGCCTTCTTACCTAATATTGTCCATTGCAGCAGGTAATTGGAAAAGGACTCCATTACCTGTCACACTGTAAAGACAATAGAATGCAACTCCATTGTGATTGAGTGATCTTCCCATTGTCAGGGCAATAATTTCCTAAGGACCCATAGGATAATACCAGTGAGGGGATGCTAACTGTAACTTTGATCACACTGATTTACAGCTTAATGCTTTAAGACTAAAACTAATTATAACCAAAAAAGCTTGTATATTTTTCCCAGCCATTTTAAGCCATTTATATCTATCTTTGTACCCTATTATAATATATCTCACATACTTATTCTAAGTCCAGAATGTTCAATAAAAAGTTGTAAATTTTAGAATAAAATTAAATGTATTATAATATTTTATACTATAAATTTATATGTATTGTGAAAACACAATCTGAGAACATCATCTAATTTTTTAGTGCATTTGATTATATTATTATTGATCCCACAATATAATAGGGTAATACATTTCAAATGCTTCTTTATGATTCCCCTTTTCTCTTATATTCAATGTGTGTTTGACTTGATGAAAGTATAACATTTAATATATTTGGGTAAATAATGTTCTTATTTATGTGGACTCAACTAGACATAGGCCCTTATACATAAAAACAATATTTTGACTTCTTATAAAATCATTGACAACTTCTCCTGCACTTGATATAAGATAATATTGGAATTAAATACATATGACTATATGTACAAACGTTTAATGCTGTGCATTAAATTAATATATAATCATATATTAACCTTAATTTTAAATAATTCATCACAGATTTTTTAACTGTTAAAATGGTGTCTTTTGTAAATTTAAACATAAAATCAAAAATGATTTTAAAATTTTTACTTAAATAGCTAAAATATGAATTTTGAGGTATATGTAAAAACCTAGTAGGAAATATTTTTAAAATGCTAGTGCAAAATAAGTGTTACAGAACTTCCTTTTTGAAGTTATTTTAAAGCATTTGCTATAGTATTATTAGAAAAATAGATCTTGGTATTACCACGCAATGAATGTACGCATCTTAAAAGAGGAGAAATCCACATGTCTATAATTGTCATTTGAGTTATTGGTATAACTATATCAGTTCCTGAAGCAAATTTCTACATTCTAATATAATTTTAAATAATCTAGTGTGTATCTTACAGACATATCTTTTGCTATACTATTTTATGTGTTCTTTATAATTGTATAAATATGAAATTGTGTATTCATATTTGTTTCCAAAATGTCAATATATGTAGATATTGTTTGACTGTATTCGGGTGTATGTGTGGGAAGTGTGTGTTTGAGTGTGTGTGTGGTGTGTGTGTGTGTATGTGTAAGACCAAATGCATTAAGCCAATGTATGCCAAAGGAAGTTTTATTTTTTTTATGTCATAATTCATTTTCTTCTATCTCAAGAATGGTCATATAACCTACTAGTAAAATTAACTGGAAATGTTTTATTCCTGTAGGTGTCATAAAATGTCAGTCCAGGAAGCGAGTAGAAGAGACTGTGGAAGTCACTCTGTATGGTGATTTTTTTGGAAAAAATCCTGGTGCAGATCTGACAGAATTTTCAGTGAATCCAAAAAGATATAAATATAAATCTTATGATGGTATTCGTGGTAAGTGAAAGTAGTGATGTGTCTAAAAAAATGACAATATATAAAAACATAGTTTCCTTGAATTGCAGGTTGTGAATTGCTCAGTACCATGAAGATCCATGTTCATTTACTTGACATTTATAATATAACATTCAGCTAGTGTTTAAGAAGTACTCAGTTGTTATGTTTGTTGTTTTCACATAGTAGATAGCTCAAGAATGCCAACAGTTATGTTTATTACTAGATTTATAAGACATGTATTGTGATTCTGCTGACAGTGGGAAGAGAAAAAACTGTAGTAACTGTAATTTGCACTTTCCCTCAACTTGAATTTCTCCTTTTACTTTCTCTTTCCAAGGAATATGATTAAAGCCATGACTTGCAGCTTTAAATTTAAAATAAAACTTTGAATAAAATGTTTATTTCAAGAAATGTAAAAAGTGACATAAATTAGATGTAATATACAAATAAGTTTTGTATAATAAGGTTTATTATATACATTCATATGAAAATTTGCTACCTCATGTTTTGAAAATCAAAACATTTAAAAATACATTATCTATGTATTCTATCTAAATATATGGTGTATCACTTGAAATAAATAATATAGCACCAAATGATGTCAGCAACATGGTGGAGTAGAGAGCCTTGGGCTCTCTCCTTCCACTCACAAACACATGAATTCAGGAAGAATTCATGGACAGATTCCCTTTGTGAGACAACAGAAACTAACTGAAAGGCTCTTGAGCATTGGAAGAATGTGAATCCATACTCACCAAAGCCTGTAGGAAGATTTGGGACACGATCTCACCAAAGACTGTCCCTGGCACAGGGTCTTCTCATGACATTGATCATGGCAACAATTTCATGATTATAACACAATAGCACAGACAGCAAAAGCAAAAATAAACAAGTAAGACTATATCAAACTCAAAAGCGTCTTCATAGCAATGGAAACAATCAGCAGGGTGAAAAGGTAACCTATGCAAAGGCAAAAGATAGTTGCAAACCATGTATTAACATAAGGTAAGAGATAAGAGGTTAATCTCTAAAATATATAAGGAACTCCTACAGCCCAACAATTTAAAAAACCTAATAATCCTATGAAAAAAATATAGGCTGAGGACTTAAATAGACACTTCTCCAAAGAAGATAATATAAATGCTCAATAGCTGTATGAAAAAAATGCACAATGTCACTAATCATCAGGGAAGTGCAGATCAGGATCAAAACCACAATGAAATATCACCTCACACCTGTCAGCATGGTTATTATCAACCAAACAGAATAAGCAAAACCCAACTGTTGGCAAAGATGTGGGAAAATTTGAAACTTTGCACACTGCTGATTGGAATGCAAAATGAAACAGCTGCTATAGTAAACAGTATAACAGTATGGAGGCTCCTCAAAAATGTCAAAAACAGAGTTACCAATGATCCAGAAATCTCACTGTAGATATTTACCCAAAAGAATTGAAATCAGGACTTCCAAGAGGTGTCTGTATCTCCGCATTTATTGTAGCCAAACTGTGGAAACAACCTAAATTTCTTTCCACAGAATGGATGGAGAAAATGTAATTATATATATATATGTATATATATGCACACACGCACATATATATATTGTTTAATACTCTTCTGCCTTAAAAAATAAGAAAATTCTATAACGTGATAACACAGATAAACCTGCAGGATATTATGCTTGGGAAATAAGCTAGTCACAGAAAGATAAATACTGTATGATATCACTTATAAATTTAAAATAGTCAGACTCATAGAAGCAGAGAGTAGAACAGTGGTTGCCAGGGGGTGGAGGGAAGAGGAAATGGGGAGTTGTTGTTTGATGGGTATAAAGTTTCAGTTGTGCAAGATGAATAAATTCTAGAGATCTGTTGTACAACATAGTGCCTATACTTGACAATATTGTATTGTGCACTTAACAAATTTGTTGCTGTAATGATTTCTCTTCCTATGGGTAATACCCAGTAGTGAAATTGCTGGACTGAATGGTAAGTCTACTTCTTGTTATTTAAGGAATCTCTATACTGTTTCCATAGAGGTTGTACACTAAAAGCCCTGATGCCAACATTATATAATTCATCCATGTAACAAAAAGCACTTGTACCCTCTAAATTTATTGAAATTAAAAAAAAAAATGTTAAGAGAGTAGATTTCGTGTTATATTAAGTACAAAAACAGGTACATGAGAACCATTTTAATGTTTTATCTATTTTAAATTCTGTAAGTTGTAGTCTTGTTAGGTTAGGTTACAAACTAAAGAAGTTTTTGTTCTTTTTGTTTGTAATGGATTTTTTTTTTTTTTGAGACAGTCTCGCTCAGTGCTCTGTTGCCCTGGAATTCAGTGGCATCCTCAAATGCAACCTCAAACTCCAGGGCTCAAATGGCTCTCCCATCTCAGTCTCCTAAGTAGCTCGGACTACAGTTCAGCACCACCATGCTCCGCTAATTTTTTTTTTTTTTTTTTTGTAGAGACAGAGTCTCACTGTACCGCCCTCGGGTAGAGTGCCGTGGCGTCACACGGCTCACAGCAACCTCTAACTCCTGGGCTTACGCGATTCTCTTGCCTCAGCCTCCGGAGCAGCTGGGACTACAGGCGCCCGCCACAACGCCCGGCTATTTTTTTGTTGCAGTTTGGCCGGGGCTGGGTTTGAACCCGCCACGCTCGGCATATGGGGCGGGTGCCCTACTCACTGAGCCACAGGCGCCGCCCTTTTTTTTCTATTTTTTTATAGAGACAGAGTCTCCTTATGTTGCTCAGGCTGGTCTCTAACTCCTGAACTCAAGTAATCCTCCCTCCTTGGCTCCCAAAGTAGTAGGATTGTAGCATAAGTCATCATGCCTGAGGATATAAATTGATGGAAACTTATTACTTGAAAAAATCCACTTCCTCCTAGATAATCACGGTCTATGAGGAAGCTGCCAAGCATCATTTTGGGAATGCTGAAAGTCATTTCAGGAAAGCAGTCTCTCTCAAATAGGTCTTGAGAATGCACCTTTTGACGTGGCTCTTATTTGACCGCTTCATTATACTTCATGACAAAAAAATAATATTTAACATTGAAAATATCTGGAAGTTTTACAGACTTATCTCCATTAACAATTCTCTCTAAAACAGCTTTTGTTCTTTGCTCAATATCACCAAGTTCAACATGCTCACCTAATTTTTGGCTAACTACGTTTTAGTTGGTGAATCTTCTCTTTTGTTCTCCTGGAGTATGTCCTGTTGTACAGAAGTAGAACAGATCATTCCTTTTTCAGCATTAATATTTTCCCTGTCTCTGTGATACTTGAATATTTGATAAAATGAGTTGACCTCATTCGCCCTTTAAAGGCATATGGCAATTACTTGATTAGGTCCTTACCCTGCCCTTATTACAAGGGCATACCCAACTTCCTGCACTCTCTCTCAGTCTCCCTGCTTGCCCTGTTTTTCCTATTTCTTTATGAAAGGGTAAATCTTACCAGAAAGTCTGAATATTTTTTTTTTTTAGTTTTGAGTAAGTGAAGAAACAAACCAGCTCCTTTCCCTCTTATGTGTAATTTCATTACAGTTTACATAGCATATTAAATAATTGTGTTACAAGAATGGAAAAGCAAATATCCAATATTCTCAATTTTATTATGAAACCAGTAGACTGCCTAACACACACCCACATAGGAGAAAAACTTAATTCTATTCAAGTTGGGAGGAGGGGGAACAAGCAGGGGACAGAATGGGAGGAGTATGGTGTGCTCCCACTGAAAGGGCACAAGGTAGAGGTGTATGGTACACCTTTTGGGTGTAGGACGCAACTACAAGAGGGACTCTACTTAACAAATTCTAATAATGTGACTTGGTTATTTGTACCCTCACAATAACCTGAATTAAAAAAAAAAGAGTTGTGTTCTCCATGCCATTTTGTACTTTCTGTTGTCTCTTTAAACTTCTTATGATGGAAATTAAAGCACTCCAGTCTGTGGCTTAGACTCCAATAAAGATTTAGGAGTGATAATTAATCACATATTTGCCTTCTCTCATTAGAGTTTGAAACCACCTGAGAAACAGATGTAAAATAAGGCAAATGGAGGCCCAAGTGTTAGCTTTATTAATTATAGAAATTAATTGGAAAATTACTTGGAACTGTGGATTCATTAATTAATAACTTCCACCAAATTGAGTGCAGTCATATCAAACTGGCCAGTTGTATGCTCCCTTCAGGGACCAACAGCACAAACATGGAGGAGGAGAAAAATGTGTAAAGCCCGGATTCAAGACATTGAGTAAGGAAGACAAGGATATATTCATTCACTCCTGTTCCATTCTTTCACTCCATTCAATGATCGGATTTGTTTCTTTTTTCCCCATGACAGTCATGATGAAAAAGGCATATTGAAGCTGGGACATTTTTCCTCCATGCTTTTCCCTTCTTGTGAATGAATAGGCTTCTCTGTGTAAACCTGACAAGTAAGAGATAAGAATTCCCAACATTCCCTTCCTATCATCCTCCCTATAGCTTCATAGTAGACTTTCTCTAAGTCACATTAAAACTATCAATCCTCTTTAAATGAAAATGTGAGAACCTGGGCGGCGCCTGTGGCTCAGTAGGTAAGGCGCTGGCCCCATATACCGAGGGTGGCGGGTTCAAACCCGGCCCCGGCCAAACTGCAACCAAAAAATAGCCAGGCGTTGTGGCGGGCGCCTACAGCTGCTCTGGAGGCTGAGGAAAGAGAATCACTTAAGCCCAGGAGTTGGAGGTTGCTGTGAGCTATGTGAGGCCACAGCACTCTACAGAGGGCCATAAAGTGAGACTCTAACTCTACAAAAAAAAAAAAAAAAGAAAATGTGAGAACCTCTCTTCTCTCTCCACCCAGAGTCATCACACATACCTTTGAGTTAGCTGGAATTGATTGCTTTAATATCTTTTATCATTCACCAACAATCTAGCAATCATCTTTGCTGCCAGATATTACACTCGGCCCCAGAGATTCCAAAATTAACAAAACACAGACTTTTTTTGCAAAGGGTTCAAAAATCATCTACTCAACATGTTAGATTAATGCATCCTCACTATTTAAAACAATTGGTATTGTCCTACTGGGATGTTACTCTATTTGGACTTTTAGATTGTATTTTGCAATGTTACTTCTGCACACTTACAAATCATTACTTGTGAGGAAGATTTTCCCTATAATTGTATTTTTTTCTTCCTAAGTAACTCTTGGTCCATGCATTCTTTATGTTTCTTTGGGGATTTGTTTCTTGACTTCCTCTCTGGGTCTTTCTATCTGAAATTGGTTTTATTGCATAACTGCACATCTTATTTTAATTCCCAGATGTTCCATAACTCAAGATTGTTGTTCTTTAATGAACCTATGGTCTTTCTTTGTGCCTGATTTGGTGACTTATGTGTCAGACTTGTCTAATGTCACTCTAGGCCAGTCATCTTGCTGTGTTTTTGTTTTCATATTGAATATAAAACTTCCACATAGGGTTTGGTCTGTAATCCCAAACAACCCTCCAGAAACCTGCCATTCATTCTCCCTCTTGCCCCCTAGCTAATAATCATGACCTTATTTTGTACCAATGGAACTTCTTATGAATGTAATTATGACATCCACAGTGACAGATCCCTATAGGGGGTTCAATGCTTCTGAAACTAAAATTAGCTTCTCATTCTCTGTGATATTGGAATTTCGCTCTTCAGTAGGTTCTTGGTCTCGGGAATTTGAAGAATGAACCCACAGACCAAGATCAGTGGTAAAATACGACTTTTATTAGAAGTTAGAAAGGAATACAGAAGAAGTAAAAAGCACCAGAGCTTTTGGAAGGGGAAAAGAACTGAAGAACTCACTGGGGAGTCTCCACATGGACTCTTTTATCTGGGGGTCTTAAGTCTAGAGGATTATACATGGCTGGCAGTTTGTAGATAATAAGTGCATTAACAAATGAATGAATGTAGTTCCTCCTTCACTAGGGAGAGGTTATCAGGTCCTTTACAGTCTTTGTCCCTGAGAAGGGAGTAGGGTGTGTGCTCCTACTCAAGGAGAAACCATCCAAAAATCCATCTCAGGCTGCTTTGTTCATAATATTATCAGAGCCCAGAGGGTGTGTCCCGAAGAAGGCCTGTTTGTGCCTGGAAATGGGGGTCTGACTTCTGAGCTCACCTGGACCTAGAGAATGGGGGGGCTCCCTGTCTAGCCCTGAGTGGTGGAATCCTGTATCATCTGGTTTCATTGTGATGCCACTATTCTCATAAAGGCTTCAATAAGTAAGCAAAAACAGATGCAGATGTCAACTACATACAAGATTTTCTTTTAAAAATCTTTATTATGTTATTTGAATGCAATGGAAATTTCATTTGTGTAAAACGTCTAAAATTCTTAGATGTTGTCTTCTTTGTATAGAATATGGCTTCCTATGGGTCATTTTATGAATTATGGCTTCCTTTAGGGCTTTTCTATATTCTATTCTCTGAACAAATAGGCATACTATCCCTAGACACAATAATTTTGGTACATAAAAGAATGATTATAGGAACAGAAACTTTTAATTTTTCAACAGGATGGAAATCTAGCAATTTACAAGGTCAGAAATCTGTTCTTATGTGTAGAAAAACGTAAAAAAGATACAGTATGTGAGTCACATGACTACATTTCACACTAATAAGGTCTAGTGAGGTATCATTGAGCATGACTTGAGCTTATTGTAGCAAGGCTATTTTTCAGAGTTCAATAGCAGAAATTAAAATTATCTACTTCTAAAAATTGGTCTGATATCTCTTAGGAATGCTTAAAAAGGGAGCCATTAGTTCTGAATTAAAATAATATAATCACTTTTACCTTTATACACCAGAGACAGACTTTAGAAATTATGTAAATTCATGATTGTCTAACCTTTCTTCCATGATCCACATACAATAAACTTCTAAGTTTGTGATTTGAGTCCCTCACCTGTAAATGGAGAGTAAATTTCGTAGATATTTGTACCTGTGATCTATGCTAATCCTGGATTTAAGATACGTTTCATGTGCAATGAACAAAACTTTAACTATTAGTTTCCATTAGTAACCTCCTTGTTAAGGAAATATTTCTTAACCATATTGTCTAAAATACTCTAAGACTAACTTTTTTTTAAATGAAAGTACATTCAAAATTGAAAGTGGTGTTCTAATAGTTTTGGAATGCTATTTTAATATTGTTTAAACAAATCAAATTTTAAACCTTTCTGCATAAGTTTCTATAAATATCTGTAGGCTTTAAATACATCTATTATATAGCGCCAATGTCATTACTTTTATTTCATTGTTAGTATTAATTCTTATTTTCCTTTTGGCTTTTATTTTTCTATAAATCTTAATTTTAAAGATTTAAGTATGATGAGAATTGTCTTCAATGTTTATTTTTATATTGATTTATGTATTAACCTTTTAACAAAATACTGAGTATCATTATATACCTAGTAATCCACTAGAATTATAAATATGAAGCTAAATAACAGATACACTGCAAGCCTCCACTAAACACATGTGAATGATTAGTGTTGAAACTAACTGATGTTCAGTCTATGTATATCTAATTAAATTGAAATATATTTTAATCTTGGTTTTCCTAGAACTCCCTAAAAGACGTGAATTTGAGTATGAAATTGAGTTTGAATCTGAAATTATGAAGGCTAGCTTGGAATCCTGTATTGCTTTATATCTGATCAAAAAAACTTATAATGTTATGGAAGAAGCGATAACAATGATTTTCAATGTAATATTTACACCAATGAAACCACTGAGGTAAGCCTGCCTTCCTTTCCTTTTTCTTTAAACAATATTATTACTATTTTAAATCAAATAATATTGGTATCATTTCCATTTTCAATATTTGGGTTATATTACTTCTTTGATACTGATGAGATAAATATTTTGGACTAGATTACTTCTAGCTATGAAAAGTACTCTGATGAGAAAAAAATAGTCTAAATGGTTGGAAATCTAAGGCGTTCTTCAAGAATTGAGACCTCCTTAATGTCATTAATATATCATATTAATGAAAGAAAATAGTCTTTTTTGTAAAATTAAATTAAATTAACCTTGTAATGTACAAATGCAACATATTTATTTATACTACTTCTCAGAGCCTGTTCAACGATGAAAAGCTATGTCCTACACTGAAGCTGCTTCCATTACCTCTCACCCCTTAATGTCATGACATTATACATCCTTTAGCAAGAAATAAGTGTATCTGTGAGAATAGTGGGCATTTGATGTCTGTATGGGGGAAATCTCATCCAGTGTTATTATACTTACTTTTTGGATCATTGATACCTAGTACCTACAAATAGTATATGATATTTCATTATGAAATGGAGCATTATTTGTGTTTAAATGGAGAGATATTGATCAGACTCACAATGTACATAAAATAGATAACAGTCTGACAATGAAAAAACAATTCAAAATATTACTTGTGCTTTTAATCATTTCTAAAGTTCAACTATGTATTTAATATATCTATGCATGTTAAGTGGCTGTGACTATATAGTCCAGTAACTAAAAGATACCAAGGTCACTTCAGGAAGCAGTAATAAAATGAAGCTACAAGAATAAAATACACTATAAACATTGACATTGCCCCCTTTTATCATTTCTTCTACTTTCATAGTTTTCTATGTTTATGTTAGTATTTTTCACATTTAACTTTGTATCGTGTTAATTTAATCATGGAAATTACCAAAACAACTAGATGGGAAACAATGTTAACATCGGTAGATAGGAGTGGAGCCAATGTGTATTTATACTCATCCAGAATTTTGTGAATTTAAAACTTTTTGGTGAATATTTGGGAAAATGATTTAGTACAATTTTTTACATGATCCACGTTCCTGTGAGTGTTGTTGGGCATTCCTATGTAGTTTAATGATTCCATTTTGTGAACATATGTATATTTCATTTTCTATCATTCCTTCTTCCATATGTATATTCATCATCTTAATAACAGGGATACTTTCTTAGAGAAGTGTCATAAGGCTATTCTGTCATGTACATCATTGACTACATTTACACAGATCTAGATGGTGTAGCGTATTGCACACCTAGGCTATATTATATAACTTATTGCTACTTCTAGGCTGCAAACATATGAATATTATAGGTGATCATAACACAATAGTAAGTATTAGGGTATCCAAACATATCTAAACATATAAAAATGCATTAAAAATAGGGTATTATAATCATGTGGTACCACTGTTGTATGTGAGGTCCATCATTGACTGAAACATTGTTATGTGGCATATGACCGTATTTGGTAAATATTCATTTACTTCTGCCATTCCTCATTCCAAACGTATTTGGGCTGGTTCACTGGAAAACAAAGAGTTAAAACAAAAAGCTCTAAATTATGGAAATCTTCTCTTCCTTTTAAGGTGGAAAAAGTCAAAACAGGAAAATTAGTTCTTGAAATAGTACTCTTGAAATAGTGCAAAGAGAGGAATGTAGTTTCCTTTACAAAGGCAGCAAAGTGTGAAGGAGGTTTATGTTTAGGGTTCACATTTTGGAGAAGTTTAAGATATTATATTAAGTGATCACTGGCTAAGTTATACTACACAGTATTAGACTGTTTCTGTGCAGCACACTTTATTTTTAGCAACACCTTATTAAAAAAACTTGTAAAATTTTGCTCTCAGTTATTTTATATTAATAGTTTAAACAATATAGTAATGAATATCCTTACACACATCACTTCTTGAAACCTTAGAGGCATATGTCTAGGGAAAAGTACTAAAAGTCAAACTGCAGATTTATTGTGTGCATCTTTCAAATTTGGTAAGAGACTGTCCAGTTGTTCCCTGAAGGGTTGAGTAATTCCATATTGCTACCTAAGAAAGATCAGAGTTCCCAGAACTGTTCTCTGTGATAGTCAGAGGCAAGTGGCTTGTGATTTAATTTTGTAAACCTGACATATTGTAACCACACCGTTACATGAGTCACGTCCACCCTAAACGAGCAGATAACCTTTCCTAACTCCAGGTACTGCCCTATTTTTTCACTCTTTGTCACAGCCAAATACTTTGAAAGTCTGTCTCTGCTAATTTTCTTATTTTATTCAGCTGCCACTCATTTAGGTTATTCTGCAAGGTGTTTGTGGTCTTTACCAATTGTAATTTAAATTCAGAAAGCTTCAATCTGTCAATTATGTGGGGCTCTGTAGGTGTTCACTGAAAATATATTTTTTATATGTGAAGCAAGAATTGAAAAAACTTGCTCGCACTGTTTTATTTTGACATAAAATACCTAAAGGGAATTTGTATTTGTATAAATCTAGAGTTTATTTGCCAAATCTACCTTTGGGTTCTTTGGTACCACACATATGATATTCTATGTTGGTTCGAGACAATTTGCAGAGTCCATTCTACACATGTTACGGTTTTCAAAAATAAACGGTAGATAAAATGCCCTACAAAATAATTACCTCAAAGGGAGAATGATAACACAAACTATGACTTAAAAATAATTCCTACAATGTAATTAATAGCCAGCTACATTTTTAAATAAATAAATGTCCCAATGTTTTTGCTGAAACCATGTTTATTTACATTTTACCCCTAGATATTAATTTGCTATATTTATTCTCTTTGTTTTAATTTTGAATATCTTTTTATATTCAAGGTCTCAAATTATACTGAAGATAGAGTGTATAAAAGATGGCATCTGGAAATTTCCCATAATGTTGGTTGCAACTGAACCTGATATAGATGACGTCATCGACATTGAAGGCATTGGCTTATTTAAGGAATCTGTTGTTGACTTTAGGTTAACAAGTCATACTGGGTAAGATGTAGAGAAAAAATATACATTATATAATATACATATAATTTATGCTGAACTGTGGAACAAAATTTAAGATGGAAAATATTATAGGCCAGCTTTTGCTGGTTAAGCCAGAGCAGTATTGCTTCTCTGACTCAAAGCTTTACAGATTCCATAAATCTTTATTAAAAAAAAAAATAGGGTCTGCAAAGTGAAGACCAAAAAGAGAACCAAAAGTAAGTAATTATAAGTTAGGATAATATTTCTATGTGTTTCTTCAGAGGATGTTTCAATGTATTTTTTCAAAAATGGATTATTTCAGCAAATTTTAATGGTGTTGGAATAGCAAATGGTTTAAGTATAAATGATTGGGTGATCTACACTGATTCCATGGGCTGCCTCACTTTTCTGCTCTACCATAGCTATCTTTGTTAGACTGTGATAACAGGCAGCATGCCAATAATACTTTTGCTTATCTCACATGCAAAATTTATTTTTACAGCATGTTGAAACATAATGTAAGTTTGACAGAGCTGGATGATCAAAGTGGCTTTACTTTTATAACTGGCAGTTTATGTGGATGTTGACTGACAGTGCTGTGGAGGCTGTGAACAGTAGTGCCTAAATGTAGTCTCTCTATAATGGGTGCCCAGCAGTTGGATTTTGTGAATGGTGACTGGTTTTCCACAGAGTGTTTTTAGCAAAAGAACCAGGTGGAAGAGGCATGGTATTTTATGACCTAAACATAGAAGTTCAGCAACATCAATTTAGTCACATTCTATTAGTTACATGAAAGTCATTGTGTTGGCCTAGATTTAGGAAGGGGTGCAGAGGTCTTACCTTTGGATGGAAAAAATTGTGAAAGAATGCACAAGCATGCCAAAGTAGAGTATTCAATGCCTTATTTATAGCATTGGATCATCTAAAATGAATTTAAAACAAATTACACATAGGGCAGCATGGAGCTTCCAAGTAAAAAATCATGCTACATAGGAATTTTCATGTTAGAAAGTGAAATCTACTGGGGGACAAGGATTTTTATTACAATGACAAACTGATCTGCACGTTCGTGTGGGTAGACACACGCACGTGTTTGCATATATAAAAACACACACATAGATACATACATACAATGTAAGAAAGCTTTAGTGAATCATGCCGCTGACATTGTTTAAACCTTCTCTAATTTATTACCTGTCTTACACCACAGCTGGGTCTCCATTTATTCCTAACAATAACAATAAAGCTACTGTCCCTTAAAAAAATGATGACATATAAAGAAAACTTGATGAAATTGTTTTGTAAGCAGTTTTCTCAAGGACTTTCCACTGACTGAAATAAATAGCTTTCAAATGCTCCGGATGGAGAACCAAAAGTGTTCTTAAAATCTTCAGAAAACCTCTAAAATGTCATGGCAATTTTTCTCCGTTGAAATTTTATCTCTCTCCTCCCTGCATTAGCATCGTCTCTCTAGAGTCAACAGTATTTATCTGTGCAGCTATTTCAATTTTCTGAATACTATTATTTTTGCCGTAGAGAACTGCTGCTATATTTTTGTCACAAACAAATGGAAGGGAGTATTTCCCCCGATACAGTTATCTATTATGCCTAATAATATTGTTATAAAGAAAAAGAACTGAAAATAATTTGTAAAAATCACAGCTGTGTCAAATGTAGGACAATATAAGCTCACTGAAGTGACTGTTTATGATCACCACAGTTTTCTTATTTCCTTGTCTGCCCTACCCAAGAACAACACAATAATGATAATAAATGTCTACTGCATGTCTAAGTGGCATATATAGAATTATTTCATTTTTATGCTCCTACACACACACACACACACACACACATCCGTTTACACAATCACTGTGAGAAATTTTGTAAGTTCCAGACTTGGCAGTGCTTCATGGGTGGAGTGTCCATTTAGGTCAGATACCTCAGCTCCTGCCTCCTCTCGCTTGCTCTGATCTTATCTCAACAGAGAGACTCTGATCCACATCGCTAACCCTTTTATGTATTCTGTGAAGCTCAGGTCCAGCCCACTCTGAACTGTGGTAGGCTAACAAACACGGCAGACTCTACTATATGTATTTTCTATGTCAACAGCCCTGAGAAAGTTACTAAAAACCTTGCTCCTTTATGGAGTTAGGTTCAGTGTTAGCTTTGCCAGCTATAGGTAGAACAGGTATCCTAGTGGGAAGTATAATTTAAGGAACACCACACAAAGGAATAAATAATTTCTAGAAATATCTATCATTATTAGGCTCTGGAATGCTCCTCTCAGAGCCTTATCCATTTGGATTAAGGTGCTTATTTTTAAATCCTACTCCACTGTCTTCCTCCCAGTCTTCCTGTCCCCTCAACACACCCACACAGACTCTTACTATTGAAACAGACAAGCACTATTTTCATCTGATTTCTTTGTTTGTGTTTCTGTGTGACTTGCTTGAACGTAAGAATCTACAGATAAAAATATAAATCAACAAAATAGAAATTTTCAAACCACTGGATGAAGAAAAGGACCTCCCTGAGGCAACACCGATGCCCATTAAAGTAGACTGTTGGGATTATGTACCAATAATCATTGTGTCTATGTATATGGAATTTTACAAGTTCGAAGGGGTCACATGGTTGAGGCAGTGCCAAGAAAGAGCAAGGAAATGAGCTTTGGGACTGAGTCCAGTGATTTTCAGCCAGGGGCAAGGATATCCACTTAGGTGGCATTTCAAAATGTATTAGAGGGTATTTTGTTTGGTGCTGTGAACATTTGAAGCCTCAGGGGAAGTGACACTGTGTAGCTTGTTACATCAGCAGCAATAGCTGACATTTAAAATTTTGATCTAATTTTCAAAACGAAACATTATTTTTGTTGTTGCATATGGAATGAGTCAGACAGATAAAACATTTTCCCGAGGAAGCCCAAGAGTAGGCCAGACTCAGTCACGCATCACCTCATGTGCAGTTTGGGTAGTTCAAATGTGTGCCTCCATGAAATGACAGGCACTCTAGCAGTGCAATGTCAGGGTTCTTACGAATACTTGAAACTACACAAGCTACATGTCAGTATCAAGGATTAATGGTATGGGAATTCGGTTTAAAAGCTGGCATTTTAAAGATTTATCTCACAAGAGAAATCTAGGTTGCTGTATTAAGCAGTCAAATCTGCACATCATGGTGGCAAAATGGTAATAATAATTAATGCACTGATGGTTGTCTGGTTGACAGGGATTTGCACAGGACCTGAATTGAAGACTACAGGCCAGATGTACATTTATCACATGTCTGGATTATTGCGTCTGGGGTCCTCCTATTTCTACTCTCTGCCTCTAAAAGGGAGGATACTTCTCAGGCATCTCAAATTTGCCATTTCCCTTCCCTTCCCACCTTGCCTTCCCTGACTCACCTGACTCTACTGCAGGCCCCTTGGGCTTCCTGAAGAGTCTTTGTGCTGCTCCTGTCTCTGTCTTCCTCGAGGGTAGAGATGCCTCTGCTTAGGCTTTTCTCCTCCTTGGATAGGGGCCCAGGCTTCCAGTGGAGCCCAGAGAAATTGTCATACATGTATCATCTATCACAAAAGAAACAGGGGTGGGACACTCTTCTCCATCACGTAGGTAGTGATTTTCCTCATGTAGTCACGACTGCTGTCACGAGCAGCAGGTGCTATTGTGTAGCAAGGGCAGACTACCACATCAGTGCCTCTTTCTCACATCAAGAGAGCAGTCTTTACAGCTGCTTCGTGCACAGAGGATCTGTCTTCCTCATTTCCCCAGTTCTAGGCCCCAGGCTCTTGTCTCCCCTGTACCTTCCTGGAAAACCACTCTAAATCCTTCCATTTGGGTTAAAATCTTCTCCCAGATTTATTTAAGAGAGTTGATTGAAATATAATATGGCAAAAGTTTAATGAATGATGGCTATTATTATGTTTACTGTTTATTCATAGAGCCAGACAGCAATATTTTTTTTTTCTCAGATCAAGGATTAGCTGTAAGGTTTTATGTAATTTTTTTTTAAATACAACATGATGTATTAAAGAAGGACAAATTTCATAGCTTATCATTGGCCATAAATGTTTCCCAAAGATTCCAGACCCCATTCTTGTGCTTCAACTTTAAAAATACAGAAAAGTAGGGCGGCGCCTGTGGCTCAACGGGTAGGGCGCCGGTCCCATATGCCGGAGGTGGCGGGTTCAAGCCCAGCCCCGGCCAAAAAAAAAAAAAAAATACAGAAAAGTGGATCACAGTTTTCTATATAAGCAGTTGCTCTTTAGAATTATACCACTTTTTAAACTTCTGTTATAAATAAGACAAAACTCCCTTATTAATAAGCTGAATTTTTAAGTCTTTCATAAAGGAGACTTATTATTTCATGAACAAATTATGGAGTTTTGCTACACTAATTCACCAACTATCTACCACTGAGTATCTGAATAAAGTTCCAAAAGCTACAATTCTTATGCTACCAATAATTTTTCTCTCTATTTATAAGACTTATAATTCCAAATTTTTGTGGCTAATATTTTTTTTTTGTTTGTGTAACCTTTTTGGATATTTCTGCATCTTTCCCAAAGAGGATGGAAATCAAAGATAGTGAAGGCCGTGCAGACACAGGAACCTCCTCCATTCTGATTTATAAAAATATCCTAGCAAAATACTAGGCAGCATTGAGTTAGCTGAGGTCACAAGCTCAATGGTTCTAGCCATTGGGTCACAAGTTTGTGTGCAGGAGTGCATAACAGCTAAGAGGGTTTGGGGGGTCCTCAATTGAGAAGTCTAATGTAGTCCCATGCAGGACAGAACACTAAGCACCTGTGACTCCTGCCACATGGCTGCTATCCATAGTCTCTACTCTGTTCTTTGTTCTGAGCCTTCTCCCCACATCTCAGTTATGCTAGTCCCTTCAGTGATCTGGAGAGCGTGAAGTTGAAGCTGTTTTCCTGGGAAGTTCCAGAAAATGTTAGGAAGCGAGCTGTTTATCCCACCTTTATTTCCCTTCACAAGACAAGGAGTTCCATCTCTGTGCTCAGAAGTGCTGGCCTGGAGGATGTGGGGTGAGGCAGGCAAAATGATATTATTTTCCTACCCTTTCATTGTAACCATTCTTCTCAGGATTTTACTTTTTTACTCTATTGTTGGAGCTTTGTAAGTAGCCTCATGAGCTCTTCCAGTGTGATTTTCCTTCATACATAACTGCCAAATTGTTGCTCTTTGTGAAAGGAAGGAAGACTGGGATCTCCTATGCCACCATCTTACTAACATTACCTTTCCAAATCTTAATTCTCTTGATGGTATGGTATAAATCCCATAGATTTTCTTCATTCCTGTTCTTACTTTTTTTTTTTGTTCTCCTCTGACAAAGATATTTTTAAATGACCTGTATGCAAAGTTCACAGATTATTTCTTTGGCTTGAACAAATCTGCTTTTCTCTCTCTCTCTCTCTCTCTCTTTCTTTCTCTCATTTTTCATTTTATTTTTCAGCTCCAGAATTTATTTGTTTGTTTGTTTTCATTAGCTATTGATTACTAACTTCTTCAGCTTCAAATTTTCTGTTTGGTTCTTTTTATATTTTCTATTTGTTTCATGAGATTCTAATTTTGTTCATGGATGATTTGCTTGAGTTCATTGAACATATTTGAGTTACTTAACAGGTAGTCATATACTTCTGTTTTTTTAGGATCAGTTTCCAGAAACTTATTTTGTTCTTTTATTGAGCTATTTTTTTCCTGTTTGTCCATGTTCCTTGTAACTCTGTGTTGGTATTAGTGTATTTTTATTTTTTATTTATTTATTTATTTATTTATTTATTTTGTAGAGACAGAGTCTCACTTTATGGCCCTCTGTAGAGTGCCATGGCCTCACACAGCTCACAGCAACCTCCAACTCCTGGGCTTAAGCGATTCTCTTGCCTCAGCCTCCTAAGCAGCTGGGGTATTAGTGTATTTTTAAAGGCCTCTTCTCCCCATCTTTAAAGACTGCCTTTGTACATAGAAAGATCTTCATCAACTAGTATGGCTGGAGATTCTAGAGGCCTTTTTTTTAATTTAATTTAATTTTTTTTTATTAAATCATAGCTGTGTACATTAATGCAATCATGGGGCACCATACACTGGTTTTATAGACGGTTTGACACATCTTCATCACACTGGTTAACATAACCTTCCTGGCATTTTCTTAGTTATTGTGTTAAGACATTTACATTCTACATTTACTAAGTTTCACATACACCCTCGTAAGATGCACTGCAGATGTAATCCCACCACTCACACTCCCTCTGCCCACCTCCCCCCTTCCTTCCCTCCCTTTCCCCTTTCCCCCTTCCCCCTAGAGGCCTTTTGTATATGGATGTATCTTTTCCGGATTTGTTCGTGTATATTCCCATTTAGAGGGTTTGGATGTCTCTTTTCCTTCAGGAGTTTGTAATTTCTGAAGCAGCAGCACAGTACCCAACCTTTTTATTGTTCTCAATGGTTTCCAGCATTATAGAGCATACTAAGTCCCATCAGCATTCTGAGATGGGCAAGCCACAAGCCACTCCTTGAGAAACCTCAACATCCTGCAAAGTTAGAACATTGACCATCTGGTCCAAATTTCTTTTTCCTTCCCCAGAGGTAAGCAGGAACTGGGTATTTCCTTATGATCATACGGCACTGTGCCAAGGGAGATCTATGGGAAGAGAATGCCAAGAATTGTCCTATGGCTTCAGTGGGAATTGCTTCTTACTGTACTGTAGTACAGAAGCCTCTTAATGGTTTCTGGATTTTTCACAAAGGAAATTGTTTCATGAATTGTTGGATTAGTGTCTTCATTGGTGGAAGCAGGATCTGGGAGTTCCTGTGCCTGTCCATCCTGCTGACTTTATCCCCCTAAGCACTAAGCACTCTACCTTATTCATTCTCATTTGTTGGATCATTCATCATTGCTTAGCACTGGTAATAAAATATTTTAAAATAACAATTACAATGATAAGTAAAGTATCATCGGCTAATTCTTTTTTTTTTTTTTTTTTTTTTGCTAGGTAAAGTTCAGTTTTTGGCTTGGGCTGGGTTTGAACCTGCCACCTCCAGCATATGGGGCTGGTGCCCTACTCCTTTGAGCCACAGGCGCCGCCCTCATTGGCTAATTCTTTTTTGTGTGTGTCACATTTTTTTAAATCTAGTCATCTGTCACTATTCACTTACATTGATTCCATATCTTTGCTATTGTGAATAGTGCTGTAGTAAACATATGAGTGAGGATATTTTTCCATATATTAATTTCTTTCTCTGTGGGTAGATACCCAGTAGTGGGATTGCTAGACCAAATGGTAGTTCTATTTTTAATTCCCTGAGAAATCTCTATACTGCTTCCATAGAAGTTATAGTAATTTTCAATCCCACCAACATTGTATAAGCATTCCATTTTCTCTATATTCTCAATAACATTTTTTATTTTTTGACTTTATTATTTCAGATAAATATGAGAGTACAAATGATTAGGTTACATTGTTTGCATTTGTTAGGTAAAGTTCAAGTTGTAGTTGGGTCCTTCAACCAGGGGCTGTGCTGGATACCTTTCATTGTGCCCATAAAGCACTTTCCATGTGTCAAGCACTAATTTAAAAGCTTTACAATGACAATTAATTTCAATTTAACAGATCACAAAACTGAGGTACAAAAAGGTAAATTGTCTGAAGTCATGCACCTGGATAAAGCTATGATTTAAATCTAGGCCATCTATATCCACAGTCCATATCTCAAACCTCTGTCATGATACTTAATACATATTTGCAGAATGAATCAGGGAGTTCCCCCTGAATCTTCCCTCTGTCCTCTTCCAAGTTTCACTGTTGAATCTGTTTTCAGAGGCTGTACTGACTATTTGTCTGCATATCCCCTGTCAGTTGGGATTTTAAATTCCTTACAATTTCCTGTGAAGTGTGCCCTTCTGTGCTTTATTCTACGAAAAAGTCCTCTACCTTCTTTCACAGTCTTTATCTCGAATATAGTCAACCTTGACATGAAGATAGTCATTTGAAGCTTAAATGTCACTCAGTTGTCTTCAGATCCTAGCAACCAATATTCCAGCCCAAGAATGCTTAATGAAACTGTAAAATGCTTTTATCTTACTTAGCAAGTGGAAAGCTAAAGGAGAGTGACCAAATTATCACCATGGAATAATAGTAGAAATTAAAGGGTTTATGATAGTTTTAGTGGTTGTCATTTTGCATATGGATTTATTTATGAATGCTTGAATTTTATTTTCGGACATTGAATTCTTCCAGTTTTTATAAGGACTAAGTTTTTTTCTCTATACACAATAAATATGTGGTTGAAAAAAACTTTAGGATTTTATTTTGTTACCCTGAGAAGAATAACACTTTTCAGTAATTAAAAAAAAATGCCATCTCACTATGATTTGGTAAGCATTTAGCATTAATGTTTAATTATAGTCTATTACAGTGGAATTCAAACTCTAATTGTCAAGCTATCTTAAAGAGAATGAGATAATGATAAAAATTAATAGAATGTCATTTATACTTTTATTCCAGACACTCTGAACCATTCACTGCATACTTCCTACCTGGCAGTGATCCAGAGTTTTTCGTAAGACCTCAAACTGGAGAACTTCTTCCTTTTCACACCAAAGGAACTCTCATCACTGTAGGATTTAAACCCCAAATGTACAGCAAAACATACAAGGCAACATTAGTGGTACAGGTAAGTTATATAAAAGCAATAGTAAAAAATATTTGATGTGACCAAAGGCATTAAGTGGACAGGAAGGAAAAGGTTTACCAAATGGTCGCAGGTAAAGAATAATAATATTGCCTTATAAAAGTCGATTTATTTCAACTGTTCTATCCTTTTTTTTTTTTTTTTACTTTTCTTTTGTTGAGATGCAGAATTTTAAGTATGGTGCATTTAAGAAAGGATCTCAGCACTAGGGGAAATTAAGGAATTACTTCCATTCCATACTAAGGAAATGTGGGAGAGATAATAATGACTGTTAGTGATTTGTATAGTCACGTATCATTTTCTGTGATATACCTATTCAACAACTTTGTGAACTGTAGCTTATCTGAGGTAGAGATTGTGTAATCTTTAAGACAGAGTATTGTCAAGACGTTGAAGTCTAAAATGAAGAAATGGAACAGAAGATACAATTTATTTGGAATTGAAAAAGAAAACATGGACGGGTGTGGTGGCTCACACCTGTAAAACTAGCACTCTAGGAGGCTGAGGTGGGGGGACTGAGCTCAGGAGTTCAAGACAACCTGAGTAAGAGCAGACCTTATATCTAGTAAAAATAGAAAATTTTTCCAGACATTGTGGCAGGCACCTGTGGTCCCAGCTACTTAGGAAGCTGAGGGCAGGAGGATTGCTTGAGCTCTTGAGCCTAGGAGTTTGAGGTTGCTGTGAACTAGGTTGATGCTATGATACTGTAGCCTGGGCTGGACAACAGAGTGAAACTCTGTCTCAAATAAATTAAAAAAAAAAAAAGAAAAAAATAAAAAGAAATGTAAAGTGGGTCATTAATTTAGAAGTATGTTAAAGTGATCATTTTATTTACTATTAAGGTAAATACAACTTTGAAAATTCAGTAACCAAAATTTGTCTATAAAATTTCACTAATATTTATAGAAATAACTTTAAGGCTAAAGACAACTTTTAGATTATTTCTGAAAAGACCTATTACCACTGTTTATTTTCAGTAGCATAGGCACAAGGAGCATGTTGCTATATTATAACACACAACTACAGGTCCCAAAGTGATTTCTAGACTTTTGAATCAAGCAATAATTAGGCAGTGCCATAGGGAAAAAATGATATTGCTCTAATGAACAGAGAAAATGAAATGTTGAATATTGTTTGAGAAAGTCATTTCTATTTATTTATCTTTGTAAGAATCTTTACAACATAGGTAGGAAGAAGATGAAAGCTTTGTTGACTAGCTGCACATATCCTGTTATCTTCATTGAAACTTGATTTAAAGTGATCGCGTTATTGTACCTGCTTGTTTACACTAAGAGGTTAAGTGACATCTTTAAAAATATGTGCAAAGGAAAATGTTGTTCTTTTATCTAGCATGCAATGGACATTTCTGAAATTAACTGCGCCTTCACCAACAAAATCTGTGCCTGGTTTCCCTGTACTGATTCAAAAATTAAATTATTGGTGGCACCACTGAAGGTTTTACGTGAGAGAATAAGGTAGTATGTGAGATCAACTGAGAATACGTCATTTCCAGTTAGCTTGAAGTATAACAAGTTGATAAAACTTATGTGGGGAAAATTGAGATTAAAACATGTATACTATTCAGGTGATGGGTACACTTAAAGCCCCGACTTAAGCATTATACAATTCATCCATGTAACTAAAGACACTTGTACCCCCTAAATCAGTGGTTCTCAACCTTCCTAGTGCCACAACCCTTTAATACAGTTCTTCATGTTGTGGTGACCCTCAACCACAACAAAAATAATTTTATGGTTGGGGGTCATCACAACATGAAGAACTGTATTAAAGGGTCAAGGCATTAGGAAGGTTGAGAACCACTGCCTTAAATCTATTGAAATATTAAATAAAGGAAAAGAAAGAATTGCTGTTTTGTTGATTCCACTTTTATAATGAAAAATTCCAAATACATGAAGAAATAGAATAATTAATCCCCAAGCACACATCATCCAGTGTGAACACTTACCAACTCATGGCTACTCCTGCTTCACCTATATGCCCGTTCTCTTCCCCACCTTCCCTATTATTTTGAAGAAACTCTCAGACATTGTATTATTTAAAACTATTTTCTGGTAATCTCTAAGACAAAAATCGTAAGTGTGAGACAATCATCACATATAAAAAGAATTCTAAACATCAACACATATCAAATGATCATTTAATGTTTAAATTTCCAGTTGACTCATAAATCTGATAATATTTTAACTTAAAAAATATGGACCCAAGGAAGTTGCAAAAATAATAGAGAATCCTGTGAAGCCTTCCCCCAACGGTGGTGTCTTACATAACTTTAGGAAAATTTTAAAACAAGGAAACTGACATTGGTAAAATACTTGTAACTAGAGTCTTTATTACATTTTGGGGATTTTTCACATTGTGTGTGTGCATGCGTGTGTGTACGTGTTTCTAGGCAAATTGAACCCATGTATAGATATATGTAACTGCAGCCATAACCGGATACAGAACTGTTCCATCACCACAGAGGAACTACCTTGTGCTAACCCTTTATACAGACCACATCAGCTGATAGATAATTATCAATTATTCCAACACTGTAATTCCTGCCCTACCCCTTATAATCACTAATCTCATCATTTCTAGAATATTATATGAATGGAACCATGCACTGTGTAATTGGCTTTGAAATTGGCTTTTGAAATAGGCTTTTTATGCTAAGTATAATGCCATTGAGTCATATCAAACCAATGATTTCAAAATCATAATTCACATGAAGTTTGACTCCAAAATGCAGTTCTTAATGACAACACCATGCGGACTCACATGATAAATGTGAAGACAATTTAAAAGTTAAATCATTATCTAAATGAAAATTATTGTTTATATTATCATCTTTTAAAATGATAAAATGATTGATTTTAAGAATTAAGTCAGTATTTATAAATATAAGATCTTCATTGTCTTTCACTTGGATATAAAAGTGATGGTTTTTAAAAATAGTATAATTACTCTGGGCATAGTGGCTCCTGCCTGTAATCATAGCACTCTTGGGAAACTGAAGTGGGTGGATTGCTTGAGCTCAGGAGTTAGAGACCAGCCTGAGCAAGAGGGAGACCCCTGTGTCTACTAAAGAGAGATTGTTATAAATTATCTGGGCATTGGGGCAGGTGCCTGTAGTCCCAGCTACTTGGAGGCTAAGGCAGGAGGATCACTTGAGGCCAGGATTTTGAGGTTGCTGTAAGCTAAGCTAATGCCGTGGTACTCTAGCCCAGGCAACAGAGGGAGACTTTGTCTCAAAAAGCAAAACAAAACAAAATAGAACAGCATAATTAAATATCAGCCTTAATAAACCTCAGCAATCATGTTAGCAAGCTTCATAATTTCCTATTCAATTAAATTACATTTATAACAATTTAAAACTGGGTTTTAAATATGGCAAAGAGCACTAAAGTGAACTTATTCAGTGTGATTTACAAAATGCAGTGCTATTCAGAGCAGTAAATCTGCTCAAGTGTAAATCCTAAATAGTTTATAAAAATCTGAAAACTATCAGATTATCAAAGATAGAACATGATGCTTTATAATTATATATATATATTTTACATAGTAATAATAGTACATGAGATTATATATGATGGTTATTTCATATGTAACATATATAATAATATTTACATATAGATGCTCCTGTTATAACTAGAAACATAACAAAACATTGGTAATATGTGTATAAATGCATTGCTTCAAAAGGAAGCCATGATTAGCATGAAACTGTTGCAAATGGCAGTGTGAATATCTTGGTTTGTATTTCCTCAGAAGTAAAACTTGAAATAAAGATTCAAGTCCAAGAAGCATATTTTCTATGTGATCTCAAGAAACAGTTGTAGGGAAGCCAGGATGAGAGATAAAGAAAGGAAACCAATAACAAAGGGTGCTTTATCAAGGCATCTGCCATAGTGAGCAACTGGAAATTAAGCTCATGGAAGAGCTCTGGGAAGCGGTGTGAAAATTTTTCACTTTTAAGATGCAAGGAGGTTGTTTTTGTTTTTTGTTTTTGTGGTTTTTGGCTGGGGCTGGGTTTGAACCCACCACCTCCGGCATATGGGACCGGCGGCCTACTCCTTGAGCTACAGGCCACCTCCGGCATATGGGACCGGCGGCCTACTCCTTGAGCTACAGGCGCCACCCTAGGTTTTATGCACCAATGCCCACCATTATGATCATTGACTGAGGAAAGCTCCCAGGAATTGTTAAACCTCTGGCACCAGAAGAGAAGCCTTCTGGGGTTTCCTAACAAAAGATGTAGGTACAGGTAATTAAAAGCTGGGGCAGGCGGTGAAATTAAAACACCTGAGGGATGAAGGGGGGAACAGACCACATCAGCTAATAGATAATTATCAATTATTTCACTCATAGAAATAGCCTTTAAAAATACAGCTTTGATTATCCATTCCATGAGGTCATTAGCTTTGATCGCTTTTCAAAACACAGAGATACTACCTAAATATGGAAAATTCATCTGTTTAAAAATTTGTTTTTATTTCTTTAAATAAAAAACCGAGAAGTATAATTGTCAATTTGGCATTCTTTTGTAATAATCCACAGAGTGATTCTATGAAGTATTAGTAATATGGAAGTAGTAATTTATTCTTACAGAATTTTAACTTCTGCTTTGTATTTATATTTCCAAAGGGAGATTAGGGATAGAAGATATAGAGCTATATAATTAAAATCTTTTTATAAAAATGAATAAGGAATTGCTTTTATTCACAATTGGATTAAAAAAACTATAAGGTAAAAACTACAATGTTTAATCTTTATTTCATAAAATAAACCTATGATTATATAGCATGTTGTAGCATGTTGTAATAAAGAACATGAACAACTTCTATATATATATACACACAGCTTCCACATATATATGTGTGTGTTTAGATATATGTATGTATGTATATATGTATATGAGGTCTGACAATTATGTTCACAAACTTGTCCTAGAAAAAGTGCTACATACCTCAGCATTGAATATCGTTACGATCACCTTGAAGGTACTTCCATGCACCAACACCAGTGCCCACTCCACCTTTCAAAGGAATTTTGGAACTCTTTTTCTGGAACGGCCATTGGAGCTGTTGTCATTCAGCACACAAAATCATGCAACAATAATAATGAATGCCGCTCAGCAAGACACTGCCACACGTCACCATGAACACAGCTGTTAGACACTGACATACCAAGGTTATGAAACCTTACAAGTTATTTGGACAGTGCTTAGCAAGTTTGTGAACTTCATGTCACACCACATATATGGAAGTTTCATACATATGTGTATATATATTTATACACATTACCATATATGTGTATATATACACATATGCCAACTAAGCATCACTTAGTAAAACTATTTACATCTTAATTGAAATGCATGCAATAGAGTCGGAACTTTTAAAATAGTGTTTTATAGGTAATTATTTTCAAAATGTCTTAAATATAAGTGCCAAATAAAGAAGTAAGGCCCTATTTGTGTTCTCATTTATACCCAGCAGGTGCTGAGTGGGAGTGTATCCTGTAGCTCACTCAGCTGTACCTACTAAGTGCCAGTAATGCGAGCAGGGCCCTTCATGTACTTCAGCCTTTAGTACTAAGTGACGGGCATGGTACAGTTCTTTTCATTTAGGTCACTCATTTGTACCCATGAAGTATGCCAATGTATTGGAAAAAATTATGCACAAAAATGACATATGAATAGTCACCAAAGTATAGTTTTGTTTTTCAAATTAAACATCCTTATGTGAAGTAAAATCTTGTTTGACTTAGTTATATTAAGCTTCCTGGTTTTTAATGCTTTTGAATAATTGATTCTGAAAACATAATTAGTATAAACACTAGATAAAAGGGCTAGATATGCTTAAAACAAAACTGTGATAGATGTGCAAGAAATTCCTGCACTTAATCAATATTCACTGATAGGTTTCATAATACATGTCAAGTTCAGTGCCGCGCAACATTCACTTGGTGTGGACTTATCCCGAATGAGTTTTCTGAGGATACATGGTCCAAATCTTAGTGTGAGGAAGAAGGCCTATATAAACAAAGGTGGCATGAGGAAGTTTTGCAATAGTAATAGAACTTAGGTATAAATATCAACATACAGAACATGCTAGATTGCCTAATTCATTATGGCCTTACTGTGCATATATGCAGAAGAAATGAAGAATTTTAAAATAATCCCTGTGTAAGTTGTATTCACTTGGATTTAGATAAGGACTTTCGATGATAATCTTACACCACTCTTGGTTTATTAATATGGTTATGTGTATTATGAATTTTCATAATCTAATAAGCAGCTCAACATATTTTACCAGTCACTTCTACGGCTACACTTAAATGCTTATAAGGTGTTGTTTCCATCATTTTTAGTTCATACTAGACAACAGTCTTATGCAAACCAAATAAATTGCCTTGTCTTATACAATTCTTAGTTCACCTACAGGCAAAGCTCTAACTGCTTTTTTTAAGTCAATAACTCTTAATTAATAAAGATAAATTCTTAACCCATTTTCTACATTAATTATGTGTTAGCCTAGTTTCATACCTTGCTCATACCCTATACGGAGAAGAGAAAGTTGTTAGGTATGGTAAACTTTTCCCTATGTTTTACTAAGCCCATGGATATGTCCTACAGAATCTATCTCTTTCTCTTTATTTTCAGACAGCAGATATGTACTGGATGTATAAGATCAATGGATTACCTCAAGGATCTATGCCAGTAATGAATGTTAAACCCAAAGTTGATACTATTAACAGAAAGCATGACCCTAAGCCACCTCGTCAACGCAATTTTATCAAAGAAAATGCTAAATTCCTAAGGTCAGGAGCGTCTTCTACCACCAAAGGTGATAATTCTACTATGAAAAAATAAATAAAATTCTTTCCTAAGGTATTTCTTGGTCTCAAGTAGAATTTTCATGAATTTTATCCCCTCGGTTAGAATATTTCTGAGAAATAATAGTTTGATTAGAATAGGCCTTCTGTATTTTCTTGTCTCTTAAAATGTGACTTAATCTATTCTCTGATTGTGTCATGCCTCACTTCTGAGTTACATACATCTTGTAAAAAACAGACTTCAGTTGCAATTTTTAGTATGTTTTTAGTTTTAAAGCATAGGAGTACATTTGTAATAAAATTGACACATAATTTCAATGACAAAAATATTTCTAACCAATGTTGCTGTTACAGCTACATTTCTATCCCAGATATTGCTTATTAGTCTTTATTTTTTTAAGCAACAAGTACAAATTATATATATATATTTATGGTATAAAACACAATATTTGAAATATGTGTACAACATAGAATGGCTAACCTGAACTAATTAATACATGCATTACTTCACATATTTTTTCTGGTGAGAACACTTAATATATGCTCTTAGAAATTTTCAAGTATACATTGTTTCTGACTATAGTTACCATGATATAAAAGTGATGCCTTGAATTATTCATCTTATCTAACTGAAGTTTTCTGTCTTTTTGCCAACATTTATCAATCCTCCCCGTCTCTTTAGCCCCTGGGAATCACCATTATACTCCCTGCTTCTATAATTTCATCTTTTTTAGATTCTGCATACAAGGTCAGACAATGAAATTTGTGAACTCATCCTAGAAAACAGTGCTACACATCTTATTGATGAATATCACTATAGTCACCTTCAATGTACTCCCTTTGGCCACCTGGTGACCAAAGTGATATGCAGCAATGAGGCATGTAGCACTATTTCTAGGATGAGTTTGCAAACTTAATTGGCAGAACTCATATGACAACAGCTCTGAAAAGCCATTCTGTAAAAAGAATGCTAAAATTGCTCTGAAAGATGAATTAGACCCTAGCAGTGGTGCATAGCTTCCTAAGGGCAGTACCTCAAAGGTAAGATCTCTAATAACCTCAATCAGAAATGAAAAAGGAAAAATAACAACAGATACCACAGAGATACATGAGATTATCTCTGACTACCACAAAATAACTCCATGCCCAGAAATTTGACGATGTGTAGCTAATGGACCAAGACCTGGAATCACACAATGTTCCTAGACTTAACCAGGAATAAATAGATCTCTGGAACAGAGCAATTTCAAGCACTGAGATTAAAGAAACAATAAAAAGCTCCCCCAAACAACAAATAAAAGCATTGGACCAGGGCGGCACCTGTGGCTCAAGGAGTCGGGTGCCGGTCCCATATGCCGGAGGTGGCAGGTTCAAACCTAGCCCCGGCCAAAAACCAAAAAAAAAAAAAAAAGCATTGGACCAGATGGCTTCCCACCAGAATGAAACCTTCAAAGAAGAGCTTGTACCTATACTGAAGAACCTATTCCAAAATCTTGAGAAGAAATAAAACTTCCCCAACACATTCTATGAAGTAAACATCACCCTGATGCCAGAACCAGAAAAGAACCTCACTATAAAGGAGAACTGGAGACCAATTTCACTAATTTTTCACATCAAAAATACTCAATAAAATCCCAGCAAATAGACTCCTTACAGCTACACATTAAAAAAAAAATTATACATTATGATCAAATAAGTTTTATTCCAGGGATGCAAGATTGGTTTAACACACACATATCCATAAATGTAATTCACCACATAAATAGAAGCAAAAACAAAGGCCATACAATCCTTTCAATAGATGCAGGAAAAGAATTGCACAAAATTCAGCATTTTTCTAATAAGATCTCTTAAGAAAATAGGTATAGAACACACATTTCTTAAACTGACTGAAGCCATCTATGATAAACCCACAGCCGATATCACACTGAATGGGGTAAAATTGAAAGCTTTCCACTTAGAATGGGAACCAGAGGATGATGTTCACTATCACCACTACTATTCAGCATAGAGAAGTTCTAGCCAATGCAATAAGGCAAGAGATGGATATAAGGGCATCCAAATCGGGGAAGAGGAGGTCAAACTCTCACTCTTTACCAATGATATGATCTTATACTTAGAAAAACCCAGAGACTCAACCATAATACTTCTGGAAGTAATGAAGAAATACAGTAATGCCTCAGGGTATAAAATCAATGTCCACAAATCAGTAGCCTTTGTATGCACGAATAAGAGTAAATTTGAGAATCTAAAGCTTTAAACTGGTCTTATTTTTAAAAATATGTCTACAAGGAAACAATTCTTGTATCTTCTAGTAAGCACCTTATCTAAAATGAGACATTAGCTAATGATTTAATTTGTGAGGAAAGCTGTATCCTCATACATAGACAGAGTAACATTTATTCATGTGAACTAAGACTGTTGTATGCATTGGTTCACTCCCTTGGAGCTCAGCTGAGCAACATCTCTGGGATGCTTCAAGTCACTAACCACAGATGGAATCCTATGGGGTATATGTATATGTATACCAGGTTCCACAGCTGGTAAGGTATTTGCTTTAGCAGGAGTCAAAGGCCTACTCCTAGCTCCTTGGTAAAGCCACCAGACAGGGGCTACAGGGTCTCACTCAAACAGAAAGCCTGTTCATGAAGGTGTGGCTATCTGCCATTCACAATCAGGAAGCCTAAAGCAGGCAGTGGTCCTTCCATGGAGGGAGGGGTGGCCCGTAAGCATGCTGACCCTCACTGCATTCTCACACCCATCTTCTGCCCATGCAGACAGCCTCGCTTCCTGAGACCAAATTATAAATCTCCCCGCTTGCCTCCAAGGAATGCAGTTAAGATCTGGGGGTACAGGGTCTGGCCTGCAGGCCTGTCCCTTGGTTCCCCCAAATCAATCCCTGACCATCCCAGGAGAAGCACGCTGGTTCCAAGTTGTCCACGCAATGCCCAAACAGTTTCAACATCCCTCCCATCTTGAGGTGTGCCCCATTCTGGTGGAGTATCCTGGCAGGCAGGGAGTGCTGGCATGCAGAGATCTCTCAGACCAAGCAATCCTCAGTTCACTGCAGGGACGCTAAAGGAAAGGTTTGAGTTGCTCTTTGTGGAAGCCCCAGTGGGGTGGATGTCCAAATAGAGGAGAAAAGTAGTTCCTGCCTCAAACTGAGAGGTTCTGGCATAGAACCGGGGTGAGGGTCTGCAAGAGGGACAGGCGGCCAGTCCAGGGATAAGTAAAGGACTGTTATAGGGAAGAGGAGAGTGGAGTCTGAGCAGGAGTCAGCTCAGCCCGTACACAGTTGCAAAAGGCTTTTATTAGCCTTAATCAGTAGAGCTGGAATGGGGAAGTAACTGGAGTGGCATATCCTCCAGGGGTGGGGAGGGAACTCATCGCTAGAGCAGGTGAGAATTATGGGCAAATCATTGGTGTGGGCCAGGATATAGGTGGGGTGTTTCTGGAAACTTTAGCTTGAAGCACTCCAGGAATCTGGGGAGGGGATTGCTTGTTTTCTAAAATGGCTGCACTCTTGTCAGGGTTATGAGAATTCCTTTCCCACACAATCATCTCTCAGCAACCACAGGAGGAGAAGGGTAAGGAGAGGAAAAGAGCCTAAACCAGGAGTCCTCAAACTGTGATTGTATTTGTTCCCGTTTTGTTTTTTTTTTACTTCAAAATAAGATATGTGCAGAGCGCATAGGAATTTGTTCATAGTTTTTTTTTTTTTTTTAAACTATAGTCCGGCCCTCCAACAGTCTAAGGGACAGTGAATTGGCCTCCTCCTTAAAAAGTTTGAGGACGCCTGGTAAACAAAAGAAAGCTAGTGTTCTGGTCACCTCTATCCCTCTCTGTAGAATGCCACCCACCAATAATGTCTAGGCTCTGGGGTCACACGGATACCTGGGCACCCACCAGACCCCTGTGGCTAATGTAATTTGGTCCAAACTCTGGGAAATGTTTGTTTAGGAGTGATTAAGATGAAAACTGAGAGGCCGAAGCCTCTATGGGGAAGACAAAAGTGCAAGGTCAGTGGAGAAGTGGTCTTAAGGGCACTGGCAGCCTGATGCTTCATCCTCCAGAAGTTCCCAGTTCCCTGGTGGCAACAGCTTTTGGGTTTGTGAGGGTAGTAGGGCTCTCCAGCAGCTTGGGAGCCCAATGACTACCAAAGATGTGGGGGGCGGGGAAAAATAAACCACTCCACCTACTCTTCTCCTTGGACTCCAAGTCTCTTTGGGGTTTCACTCTGCTGATATCCTGTTCACTCATGTTCTACTCAGCAACATCTTCCCATGGAATCTCTGACAGGTTAATTATAACAAGTTCTTTTCCAGTCACCCCTCCCCACCCCTACAAGTCACAGCCTGGAAGGTCCAAGTTTCTTTCTAATTCCATTCTGTTTGTTTTTATGTAAGATGGCTTTTCTATGTAGCTGATTTCAAAATTTTTTTTATTTATTTTTAGTTGTTAGAATTTTGACTCTAATGTGTTGTTTGTGTGAATTTCTTTGCATTTTTTCTGTTTGGAGTCTTCTCAACTTCTCAAATCTGTTTATGTATGTCTTTGCCAAATTTTGAAAATTTTCATTATTTCTTCAAGTAAATTTTCAGCACTGTCGTTTTTCTCCTATCTTTCTAGGACTCTGATGACATGAATATTAGATATCTTGATATAGACACAAAAGTTGCTGTGGCCTCTATTAATTTTTATCTCTGCTTTCTTTTTTTATTCAATTATGATAGTTTCTATTGTTTTGTCTTCCAGTTCATTGATCCAATTTTTGTCTCTTATATTTTGCTTTTGGGCTTATTTATTGTGTTTTGTTTTTTTCATTATTGTTTTAAATTTGCACTCAGTTCTAGCTTATAACATCTATTTGTTTTCTAAAACTTACTATTTCTTTTTTGATATTCTCCACAGTTTTAATTTGTTTCAAATATATTTATTGAAGATTTCATTGTTTGTTGAAGACAGCATCTTTAAAATATTTTCAGATCATTCTAATGTCTCTTCGATCTTGGTTTTGGCATCTTTTGATCAACTTTTTCATTTTCAGATTAAGACTTTTTTGGTTCTTGGTATAAAGAATGAACGGTATCATGTTATCCGTTTCTAAATTGTATTTAAACTCTCTGTTTTAATTGGTTTAATATGACAGTAGTCCAGCAAGGGAATTTGGACATCACAGTTTTACAGCTAGGTGGAGGTTTAAATCTAGTTTCCCCACGTGGCCCCTTTTGCCATGTCAGGTGGAGGTGCTTCTCATTGATGTTGGGTGGAGTAGAAGTTCCAGCTCTCCAGTTGGCCTCCACTGGCACTTCTCTACTGAAAAGTAGGAGTGCCGAATTATTACTCCTCACATGGCCTTCAGTGACACCACAAGGAGGGTGTCATCACAAATGAGATGCAGTAGAAGTCCTGTTTCTTTCCTATCCCTCCTCTGTTGCCACCCCACTTGAAAGGTACCTTGTTAATGCAGGGTACAAATGGACATGCCCTCCATGTGCTCTCTCCTGACACTGTGAGTAGACCATAGTCACATTACCAACCAGTGAGGATGAATATCAAATCACTGCTCCTACTTGGCCTTCTCTGACACCACCTCCATGAGGGGTTTTGGTATCTTATTACTATCTGACAAGTATAAGTGTGAAGAGTATGAGCATTAAAGTCTAGATTTCCATTTGGCCTTTAATTTTGAGGCAGAGGGTGAGATCTCCCTCAGTGTTTTCTATGGTGTTTATCTGGAGTATAGTAGTTATTGTCTAAAAGTTTTCTGTCTGCTAGGCCACACCTTTTTTTCCTGGTCTTTTCTCTAAAAGGCTGCAGGCTTTCATTGGGAATTCACCACCATATTGCCCCTTGAGTTCAGAGATCCTTATCTTGTCTACCTTTTTCTCGTCTCTCCATCTTTAAGTTATATACTTACGTAACTTGTAAGTCATTTTAGTTATACTTAATGGGAGGAATAGGAAAAAATACATCTACTCCATTTTCACAGAAGAGGAAATCTAACTTCATATTTACTTAATTAACTCAGAGGAAATATTAGTATGAATTCCAGCATCCTTGTCATCCATTTATTCCAAAAGTCAAAAGAACTCAAGGCTATTCACTTCTCTCCTACATACCATAGGAAGTCGGTTCCCAGGATGACAACTTTAGGACCTTTTCTGCTATCTGCCTCCATCCTATGAATGTCTAAGAGAAATTCTAAAGTTTAGGAGTTAGAGGTTAAGTCCAAATGCAGTCAAGGTGAAGGGCACTTCAAAGTGATGAACTTCTAAATGCTGGTCTCTTAAATGCTGGCCTCCCAGCATTTGAGGCCATACCTTTCTTTATGTCTAATGTCCACATCCCAAACATTGGCTTGGGAAACCCCAACAATCATTTCCTATCCTCTTCATTTAATAGTTCTAAGCAAGTGACACTTAAATTATTATTATGAACTGTGTAAAAGTACCCCGTTTCCCCAAAAATAAGACATCCTCTGAAAATAAGACCTACTTACAGGAAAGATAAGACATCCCCTGAAAATAAGACCTAGCGCATCTTTGGGAGCACACCTTAAAATAAGACGCTGTCTTATTTTCTGGGAAACAGGATATTTTAAAGTTATTTTAAAACAAATCATTCTATCTTTCATGATCATAAACTAACTGATAAAGTAAAACAGCCAAATGTTTTGATTAAAGTGAAGATGCAAGCATAATATCTATAATTCTGCAAGAAAAAGGTCCCAGCTTTGTCTTAGTATTTGTCTCTTAGATATTCAATAATTAGTTTTTCTCTGCAATAACTTCTTATACTAAATGAAATGACTGAAGAATGTCTTATATTGCTAACGTAGATCAAAGTTTGTCGCTAATGGAATGTGAAGTGCTTTTTAAGTAACCCTGAATAGATCTGCTGATCCACAGGAGATACATTTAAAAGGAATCCAATTAATTTTCTGGCTCTACCACTTTTACTGACATGAAACACCTCCTTAGTTTCATTCATGTTAATGCTGAAAATAAGGAGACATGACACATTTAACAGTATGTCAAGGTTGCCATTCAAGGGACAGAATATTGCTGTTCAAAATAAAAAATGATATTCAAGAATGTTTCTGGTGTAAAAATCATCCCCAGAGAATGAGGATTTGCTTCATTTCAAAGATCAGTAAGAAAGTGCTGAAAAATCATTCTGAGTATCCAAAGACAAACAAAACCTGTGACTTTAGCTTCATGCCAGGGAATTAATTCCTGTGTAATTCTGTATATGGGACAATCACTCACAGTGGTCTGTACAAAACTTTAGCAAAAGCAAATATGATGTCTCAGCATATGTCTTGGTGGCCTGAATTTCCTCAGTGTCTAGAGCACCTTCCTGTCTTGTGTTCCTTTGTAGGATAGTCCAGCCCAAGCAGAAAATAGTCCCATCTACCCTGTTTCCCCGAAAATAAGACAGTGCCTTATTTTAAGGTGTGCTCCCAAAGATGTGCTAGGTCTTATTTTCAGGGGATGTCTTATCTTTCCTGTAAGTAGGTCTTATTTTCGGAGGATGTCTTATTTTTGGGAAAACGAGGTAGATAGACTGTGGTTTAGGAATGGGGACTGCACTTGTCTTCCAGGTATATTTGAAAATAAGATATGTGTAAGAAACATAAAATAAGAAATTTATAAAATGCCTATTTTATAAATCTCAGGTAAGATAAATATTTTATGAAGTGACACTCTTCACAGACTCATTGTGTAGTTCTTTAAGAATGGATACATCTGTTACTTGAACAATAGCTTACAAGGAGTTGTGTAAGTTGTAGTGACTGTATTGATAGCTACTCAGGCTGTGTTGTTTTAAGTTGTTAACTTCTGTGTTTAAGAATAGAAATTGAGTTACATGGTGAGTTGTATGACTAAGTCAAATTTCATAATAAAAAAAGATGATACTAAATCCAGATCACTTGATTTTGAACTCAGCATTTAAATTATACTGCCCATGTAGAACCTCCATAAATAGGACATAGTGACTGAGAAAGGTTACATGAAAATAAGCCAGTCCAAAAATGTTACTTCAATAATATATTTCTACACTATTGGATAAGTAATCTTATACCTATCTAAAAATATTTTAGTAAGTAAATATATCTCAACTATAAAGCTCAATATGATTTTAGGTATGTGCAAGATATAAAATATACCTAGCTATCTAGAAATCTTCTTTGTGTTCTGCTTTTGTTAATAATCACCAAAAGGTAATGACAATTTCAAATGCTATCATTATAGAAGAGTTTTGGTTATTTTGAAATTCATGTAAATGGAATCATAGTTTGTTCTCTTTTTGCTTTGTTTTCTTTCACACAATATTTTTCCTGTGAGATGCATTAATGTTTTTGCATCCATCAGTGGTTATTTCTTTTTTATTAGTGAATTATATAACATTGTATGGACATATTACATATATTTACTGTTTCACTTGTGGATGGACATTTGTGTTATTCCAAGATTGTGGCCATGATGTATAAAACCTCAAAGAACATTCTTGTGAATATGTTTTGCTGCTCACATGTACAAATTTCTGTCATGTATATAGCCAAGGATATACCCTAGCTGGATGCTAGGGTATTTGTTTGGGGCTCTACTGTTTGCTATCAGAGTGTTTTCCTCAGTAGTCTTACAAATCTACTCCTCAACCAGAAATACGTGAGAGTTGCCAGTTACTAGATACTATTGTCAACAAGTGGTGTTGTCAGTCCCTTTAATCTTAACTATTCTTAGTCACCTTGTGGTAAATTATTGAGGCTTAAACTTGCATTTTCGGGATTAATGGGATTACACCTGTGGTGCATCTTACAAGGGTTTATGTGAATCTTAGTAAATGTGGAATATAAAGGTCTTAGCAAAATAACTAAGAAAATGCCAGGAAAGCTATGTTAACTAGTGTGATGAAAATGTGTCAAACGGTCTATGAACCAAGTGTATGGTGCCCCATGATCATACTAATGTACACAGCTATGATTTAATAAAAAAATAAAAAAATAAACTAAAGATATAAAGCATCCTTTCCAATACTAATTAGCAGTTTTAGTCGAAAACTAACTCTTTTAATTAAAAACAATATAAATTAGATGTTTTCATTTAATTTCATAGATTATGGTTAAAACAAGCTTTCCTTTGATGAAATTCCCTAAAACCACTCACTATTGTTCCAAATTAATAAACTTGAAGAGAGGAAATCAGAATTACATAAGAAAGCCACAGGTCAGTGTTAAGAAAGTACTGTTAACCGCTGAGCTTTAGCTCAACAGAGCTTTACTGACCTTTTATTTTGTTCTGTGCTAATCATAAAAGGTCAAGAGCATGCTGTCTGTCACAATTAGAGAGGCACATGATAGCACTGACTAGTTGTGTCTCAAAAGTGGTAACTGTTAGAAGATGGTGTGGATTAGGAGATTAAGATAAGATTTTATAAGACATGTTTGGTGGCCATTTTATTTGACATACACAGGCGTTTTATAATTTTGTCTGCATACTAAATCTTAATTGCATATGAATTGCTCTTAAGTATATGAATATGAATGTATATGTATATTACAGCACTATTTAGAGACATATGCTACTATAAATAAACACATATAAAGCTAATGATAGTTCATTAAGTCTCACAATTTGTTGGAGGCACATAAATAATAAAAACTATCCCCCTTTCTGAAAGCAAGAGACAGAATCCCACAAAAACTCTGGTCCTAAACAGAAGGAATAACTCCTCATACTCTGCCATGAATACCGAAGTCAGGTAGTAGGATCTAAATCCTTAAGACAACTAAGCACGTTGAGGGTTTGACTGTAAATGAAGCTGCTTCTATGCTATCAGGAGGTCTGAATATTCCTGGGCTATTAATCATTTTACATTCTCCTATGAGTGCTATGATTATGTTCCCATTACTAGCAACATGTATAGAAATAAGGAAAGCTAATAACATGGTTTTGCCTTAAAATCATATACATTTGACTTTAATTGAACCAATTGAGTAATAATCTATAAAGGTGAATTCTGGAGTCAAACTTCAGTTTGAGTCTGGATAAGTTACTTAATCACCATTTGAGTCTCCATTTCCCTCATGGTCATACGGAAGCACTACCTCCAACTTTTCATAAAGTTGTAAAATACAGTGTACATTAAATAACAACAAACTGAAAATGACTAGGGCCATAATATAGAACATAATTTATATTAAACTTTTGAAAGTTATGAGAGTTTCTGTACCCCCAGAAAAGCACAGGGAAAAAGTAATATGTTTAGAAGTCCTTTTGATTGGCAATTGTTGGACAGTTGGTGGTGGTTGATAGATTTGTAAGAATTTTTTGTACACGTCTGTGTACTTCTCTGTATTTTCACAATTCTCCAAAATATAAAGTTCAGAAAGGAATACTTTCATAAGAAAATAGTATAAAGATATAAAAGAAATGCTGCAATAGTGGTTTTCAAAAAGTGATTTCCAAGACCAGCAGCATCAGAAGCTATATGGCATCTAGTGTAAAATGCAAATTCTTGGGTTCCACCCAGAACAACTGAATCCTGGAGAGGGGGACACAGCAGTCTTCATTTTAACATGTCCTCTAAGTGACTCTGATAGACCAATTAAAATGAGAACTGCTGATATGATAAAATATTATTTCTTCTGGGAGTTAAAATGTCTGAATTTTAGCTCAGGATCAGTTGATTTTGAACCTTGGACACTTACCATCTCTGATTATCAATTTCCTGATCTCTAAATGAGATTGAGATTGTACGACTTGCCACACCCTTTGTAGTTCAGACATCTAGTATGACTCAGGTACACACAAATCAGGTGAGGAAAAATGATCCTTGACAAACTGCTCTCTAGAGTTTGGTAAATTTTATAGCTTGGTGGCTTGGTTTACTGTCCAAGATTAAGCCAATTATGTCTTTAATTAATAGATTATTTGTGGATAGCTGGGAAAGAGTCCATTTTCATCACCAAATATAGTTCAAAATGTTGATAATCTTTTACAAATAGAAAGTATTTCAGGTTTCTTATTACAATAGGCACTGATATTTGAACTTTACTATTAAGGCTAGATGATTTGAGGTGATTTACTTGTGCTTTTGTAATTCTGTATTCTATTTTATACAGAATGAAGACTTATACTTTCTATAACTCTAACACATTTAAGAAGCTAACACTTAGATTCTTAATTATAACAAGAATAAGAACTTAGCGTGAATCTAAAAAGTGTTTATAAAGTACTTTTAAACAACAAATCTTGTCATGTCTATGTGCAATTCTGCCAAACACCTCTGGTTCAACACAAGATGTTAAAAAATTCACACTGCCATGACATTTTGACTACTCCGAGTTAGTTTTAGGGAGAATAAAAAGAACCTGAACTTGGTGGGGATAGAGGGTAAGAATCATTTCTATAAAGTTGCACCATCAACTGGAAGGACTTTGTAGGGTCTGAACACTTATAAATATTAGCAAAATAATGAGGATAATAAGGTATGCAGGACTTGGAAACATAAGCAAAGTCCACATTCAGAAGCAGAAGAAGCTGGGAGCTCATTTTCTTCTCAGATATGATTAAACTACAAGGAAGCAGACCAGAGCTTCTTTTGTTGTCACCACATGTAACCCTATAGATTTTGATAACACTTTTAGGGCTGCTAACTCCTTACAATGAGTATTATGGAGCAATATAATGAGAAACCAGGAAGACGTTATGCTGCTGGGCCCTCCATGTTCAGAGACTACAATATCCAAGGCTGAGCAAAAGGGTTAATCCTCAGTAACAAGCCACAGGAAGCACCTTCCATCCCATAATGGTGTATTATTTGCAAATTTCAAGTGTCTTGTGGATAACAGAGATATTTGATTCTTAAAAACTCAGAACATTATGATTATTTTGTAAGCCCTATATAAATTGACAACAATAAACTAGGGCGCTGGCCCCATATACAGAGGGTGGCAGGTTCAAACCCAGCCCTGGCCAAACTGCAAAAAAAAAAAAAATAGCTGGGCATTGTGGCGGGTGCCTGTAGCCCCAGCTGCTTGAGAGGCTGAGGCAAGAGAATCACGTAAGCCCAAGAGTTAGAGGTTGCTGTGAGCCATGCGATGTCATGGCACTCTACCCGAGGGTGGTACAGTGAGCCTCTGTCTCTACAAAAAAAAAAAAAAAAGACAATAAACTAGAATTAATCTGCAGACAATAAACTAGAATTAATCTGCAGACAGAGCAGTGTGAGACTTGAAAATGCTGTATCTATACAGATGTATAACAAAACAAAGAGGTCTTTGTTTCTTCAAGCAAGTCAAATCCCCCTGGAGACTTAACAAAGAAGAAACAAGTCCAAGTATTAAAGCCGGCTAGGGTCTCTAGGTAGGCATTATTGTTTAGAGAATAAATTAACAGAGATAAGAACTTTGAAGTATGAACAGAATTGGATGTTTACTTTATTCACATTTATGAAAAGGGTATAGGAATTGAAAAGAGAGGGTCACAGAAAAGTATCTAATCCTGACATATATGTACAGTCAACCTGTTTACTTGATCCATATAATTTGAAAAGGTTTTACATGATATTGTTAATCTCTTCTCTGCATGATGATCCTTAATTCTTTGCACTCGAGTAACCAAGCAGGAGACTTTCAGTGCCCAAAAAGATGGAGAAAATCTCTCTTCCTTCTAGGTCCTCCCTTTTACATCTAAAACCCTGAATATAAAGCAATAAATAAGCATAATATGACTCTTACATGAGGAAAGAAGGTAAGCTGCCTAGGGACCATGGAACTTAAAGAATAACATGGAAGTGAGTTCCCTGGTTCATTAGTCTGCTCAGGATACCACAAAAAAATACTAAAGACTTAGTACCTTAAATAATGGAAATGTATTTTCTCACAGTTCCAGAGGCTAGAAGTCCAAGATCAAGGCGTTAGTAGATTTGGTTTCTCCTGAGGCCTCTCTCCTTGGCTGGTGGATGGTTGCTTTCACACTGTGTTTGCTCAGGAACTTTTCTCTGTGTGCATATAATGGAGAGGGAGAGAGTAAAAGAGAGAGAGAAGGGAAGACAGGAAGAGAGAGCACTTTACTCTCTCCTCCTCTTCTTATAGGGAGAACAACTTTACAGAATTAGAGCTTCACTCATGACCTCATTTAACCTCAGTCGCCTCCTTAGAAGCTATACCTCCAAATCTAATCAAATTGAGGGTTAGGGCTCCAACACAGGAATAATCAGGGTAAATCCATCCTCTAAATCTTGGTTTTCTTATCACCTACATGTATCCCAGATTGGGGCTATGCAGAACCACCACCAAGCACAGACAAAAAGGGGGAACCAAAAGTGTTTTCTCCAGCCAAAGTTCTTGGAAATAGCTCAAGAACAGAAACATTTTTATCAATGGATGACTTACTCCATCCAGAAATAAACGAAACAGTGGGAAAGCTCTACCCACCCTATTCCAGTGGTGTCAAGAACAAGCTGCTTGTCTAACACTTCACACTGTACCATAGAAACAGGTGAAAGCACTCTGTTTTCCCAGTCTGGTGGTGTTTGCAAGGATGAGGACAGAAGCTACTCTATCTCCCGCCTGACAGATGTAGGAAATATATGGATTCCCCTGCAGAATTAGTATCAGCGAGGCTAGTGAGAATCTGATCCATGACCCATTCAGTGAAAGCCAGGACTTTTCCAGTTTCCCTACCAAGTATATGTAATACTTAACAGGGAACCGATCTTCTATCCTCCATCAGCCAACAGCATTGCCATTTTCCACACTCCAGATGTCAGTGAGATCCAGCAGTGAGCAGACTCTTTCTGCCAGTGATTCTCAACCTTCCTAATGCCGCGGCCCTTTAATACAGTTCCTATGGGTCGCGACCCACAGGTTGAGAACTGCTCCTCCATGCCTACCTGGCAGAAGCAAGACTTATTGAGATGTTATGAGACAGAGCTAGGCATTGCTAGGCTTCACTGCTCTCTCTCATGTCAGTGGAGCACAATGGGGAACAGAACCTTGACCTCTACCCACCAGCAATGAGGTGCAATAAGGTGGTATGAGGTGGGGCTAGTTGATACCTTGTTCCCCTCTCCTTTTATGGTTTTATGAGGCCTAGCATGGAGCTGAGCTTCCACTCCCACCCTGTAGCTATAAAACATCATGTCAATTCTCCACTTCCTTCATCTCTGGTGTTTAAGAAGCTCAATGAGGACCAGAGCTTAGATATTCACTCAGAGTCAACAAAAAAGTAAAAGTCAATGTCACGCATTGACTGAGAAGGTGTCAGCAGAGACAAGTGATAGACGAACTTTTATCTCACTTCTCTGCAATGAGAAAGTGTGAGTAAACACTCAATGTTTTAGGGAGGCAATGCCAGGAGGTCCAGCTAGAGGTTGACCATACACATGTGCCTGGACCTCATACTATACCTCTAAAGGAAATGGCCTACTATAAAAAGGAGGTTAATAAGATCCAGAGTCTCCTAATATAATACCTAAAATGTCCAGGATACAAAAGGAAATATCCAGGAGAGAAAAAAATCACAACTACAATGAAAAAAGAGAGTAAGTAGATGCCAATATCAAGATAAATCAGATGTTGTAATTATCTGCCAAAGATTTTGAAGCAGCCAAATGAAAAAATGCTTCAACATTCTATTACAACTTTTCCTGATATGATTTTTAAATATTAGAAAATCTCAGCAAAGAAATAGAAGTTTTAAAAAATACCAAGTGGAGGCTCAGCGCCTATGGCTCAGGCGGCTAAGGCGCCAGCCACATACACCTGAGCTGGCGGGTTTGAATCCAGCCCCGGCCCACCAAACAATAATGATGGCTGCAACCAAAAAATAGCCAAGCATTGTGGCAGGTGCCTCTAGTCCCAGCTACTTAGGCGGCTGAGGCAGAAGAATCGCTTGAGCCCAGGAGTTGGAGGTTACTGTGAGCTGTGATGCCATGGGCACTCTACCCAGGGTGACAGCTTGAGGCTCTGTCTAAAAAAAAAAAAAAAAAAAAATACCAAATGGAAATTATTTAATTAAAATATGTAGTAACAGAAATATAAAACTTCCCTAATTTGGTGGAAGACATAAATTTACAGATTGAAGATACTGAGCAAACCTTAAATACCAAAAAAAAAAAAAAATGGAAGGAAAGTCAAACAGATATACACTAGTAAAACTTCGGAAAACTAGAAACAAAAAACAACAACAAAAAATGAAAGCAGCCAAGAAAAAATGACGCATTCCACCAATTTGGGTGACAGCACCCAAACTGATTTTTATGTGATTTCTCACCTGAAACTATGGCCTTCAGAAGAAAGTAACATTTATCACATCCAGAATGAGGACATCTGTCATCTGTGAATGCTATATTCACCAGAAACTATCTTTAAGAATGAAAAGGGGGAAAGACACAATTAGACAAAGAAGCACTGTTGGGTCCCCAGGTGCCACTTGTCCAGGCTGGTTAGGTCTCCAGCCCCAACTTATCTAGGATCTGGACTCTGACCCTGTGCTGTTACCTCGCTCAGAAACAATTACCCTTAGATGCCTCAGGGCTATTCATTTTAGCAGAAGGGAGAGAGAGAATATCTGAGGGAGAGGAGCAGTCTTATTAGAAGAATACATCTTAGCAGTCTTTCATAGAGAGACACCATGCAGGCATTCTGCGCTCAGAAGCAAGAGTCAGAATGAGCAAGTCCGTGAAAGAATGAGCACGCTCGCTCCCAACTGCCTTCTCCTGCAGCTTCTTATAGCCTAATCCCATGGCTCTTGCACAACATGTGTAGAGACTGCTAATCCCTGATGCTCTCATCTGGCGAGCTCTCATGTTAGGAGAGCTGAAACCCTTCCCCATGCCCTTATCACCAAGGTGTTATATTACTGAGATGTTACTGGTGTTTCTTATGATTACAGAATGTTCCGAGCATAGCTCTCGCTTCTCCTTGCCTTAAAGCTATATGGTCTACTACAAAGCACTAAGGATTTTTAAAATTATTTACTATTATTACAGAATGACTTAAGGGAATTCTCTGAACAGAAATGAAATGACCATAACAAAAGGCTTTGTTGGAGGCACACTAATGCCCTCTTAAATATATCCCTGCCCTAATTCCAGGAACCTGTGAACATGTTACTTACTAGATGTCAAAATGGACCACACAGATGAGATCAAGCTGAGGGAGATGCTCTTGGGTGAGACCAATGACATCACAAATGTCCTTATAAGTAAAGGAAATTGAGTGAGATACAGGGAAAGATGTGAAAACAAAAGCAGAAGTCAGATACAATAGCTGGCATACAGCCACTAAGGAATTTGAGCATTTTTTAGAAAATGAAATTGTTGGGGCTGTGCCTGTGGCTCAAAGGAGTAGGGCGCCGGCTGGCTCCATATGCCGGAGATGGCAGGTTCAAACCCAGTCCTGGCCAAAAACTGCAAAAAAAAAAAAAAAAAAGGAAGAAAAAAAGAAAATGGAATTGTCAAGGAAACAGATTCTCTCTTAGACCCTCCAGAAGAAATGCCACATAGCTGACACTTTGATTTTAGCCTTTGATTTTTAACCCTGTTTGAATTTCTAACCTCTAGAGTAGTGTTTTTTTTTTTTTTATTAAGTCATATACACATAGATCATGAATACATTTATGCATATGTGGGGTACAATGTGTTGATTTTTTTATACAATTTGGAGTGCTTACATCAAACTAATTAATATAGCTTTCGCCTCATTTACTTGATTACTATGTTAAGACATTTGTGTTCTATACTTGATAGATTTGACTTGTACCCTTGCAATATGCTCCATAAGTGTGGTCCCACCATTTACCCTCCCTCTAACAAATCTTCCTCATCCCCTCCCTTCCCACTCCATTTCTTTCCTTCATCTTGGGCTATAGTTATGATCTATCTTTCATAAGAAAGTGTGAGTAAATATAAATTGATTTAATAGAAGTACTGAGTACACTGGATACTTTTTCTTCCATTCTTGAGATACTTTACTTATGCAGTGTTTTTTAACCTTTATCTCACAGCACACTTGAATCTGTAGTTAAACTTCCACACCACACTTAAATTGTTGATCAAAAAGAAAAGTAAAAAAAAAAAAGAAAATACTGTGCTTTGAACTTCTTTTAAAAATAATTTAATTAATGATCTTTAAAGTTTTTCATGGCATACCTAAGATCCTCTCATGGCTCAACCAGTGTGGCACCCTGGTTGAAAATCACTGCTCTAAAACTATAAAACAAGACATTTGGATTGTTTTGAGCCTCTAAGTTTTTAATTTGTTACAGTAGCAGTAGGAAAGTAATACAGTTTTGAATTTCAGAAAGAAAAAAGTAACATCAGAATTAGTACAAGTAGGAGTAAATATAGTACATTGTATTTCAATGAGTTTCTTAAATAGCAATGATGGTTGAATTTTATGTGATGAACCAAAAAAATTATACAACAATCTAATGTGGTCCACAATGTATGTAGAGAAAAAAATACCTAAAGATACTTATATTTTAAAGGTTAGGAGGATAAAGGGACTCAACAGAAATGGAGTTTCTATGCTTCACTTGAAGTGGTAAAATATTAGTATCATTAGACTGTTGTGTGTATGTATGTATTATAATATAGAGGAATATTATATAATAATAACAATATCTAGTCTCCAGAAAAACATGACAACCCTAACTTAGTATGTCACAAATAACGAAGCCTCAAAATACATGAAATAAAATGAAGGGAGCTAGCTGAAAGTTGAAATTCCCCAATTATACTTGGGGTCTTCAACTTCCTAATTTTAGCAATTAAAAAACTAGCAGTCAAAAATCAGCAAGCTTATGAAATTACTGGCAAACCCAATCTATCAAAAGGATTTAATTGACATATATAGAGCACTCTTCCCAAAGTAGTGCTAAGGGAAAAATCTATAGCACTAATAATTATATTTGAAAAAAGAAAAGTTCATGAATTAATAATGTTATTCCCTATCTCAAAATTTAGTGAAATGAAGAACAAATAAGTCAAAAACTATTTGTTTTAGATCTCTCTCTAGCTTTCACCCCATCTTCCTTGCCCAAAATAATAACTTCTTTTAATGGGAAATTAAATAAATTCTTTCAACTTTAAGTAGGTGTTATGCTATAAAGTATAAAATATTAAGAATGTTCTAAATGTTCTGAATCCAGAACACTTTACATCTGGGACATGTTCTAAGTATCACATGCCCAAATGGTAGCAAGTAGTTATGAACTGAATTATGAAGAGACATACAAGAGACCTCAAAGGTAATAATAATGCTCTTTTTCTGAAAGTGGATGATGGGCACACAGAATTTGTTGTACCACTTTTCTTTATAGTTATTCTTTGGTATGTACTCAGTAGCAAAAACAACTTTAAAAATTGTTTTTTAATAGAGTGAAAAATGTGTCAGAAGCATATGTTGCATGTTTTAACTTAAACAGTAGGCTCACAGGTGGTTTTTTGTATGCATACACATAATATATATAAATACAACAGAACCTCCATATTTGGCTGCCTCCATGCATTGACTACCTCCTTAAATTGACCTAATTTTCATAGACAGATATGCACCACATGGGCATATCAGTACAGCAGACCTAGGTTTCTTACATTGACCACCTCTGTATGTTGACCAGTTTGTTATAGTCCCTTGAGTGGTCAAGTTACAGAAGTCCTACTGTATACTACAATAGAAAGATGAAAAGGACTCCCTGGGGCTAAAATCAGACAAATCAAAACAAACAACAACAACAACAACAACAAAAAAAAAGCCAAAATATCATAGCTAGCAGAATGAGGGGTTGGTCACGTATCCTCATGTTATTAATTTCCATAAGAGTTATTCCCTGTAATGAAGCAGAAATCAACCACTAGAAAGCTTTGCTGAAATAACTACAGCTGGAGAATTTCACAATTGACCTTGACCTTGATAAACCACCAGATGCCAGCAGAAGACCGATCATCTTCCTTCTCCCATTTTGTGATCTAGCCATACCCTCCACCCCCATTGTTGGACAAAAGACTGGCCTTATAAACTTTCTTTATGGATAAATAGCTACAGACCTTAAGCCAGTTTCAGCCAACTTGTAGAGACTATGCACAAATTGTCTTTGTGTCCTATAGTTCACCTCTTGATGTAAAGAACAAATTCTACCTAATTTTAATGCTAAAACCCCACCACAAGGTGAACATGGGATGTATGCCATATATATATTTACCCACTGTACAAACACCTAACTTCCTTCATGAACATTCATAAAATTTCCCCAACCCTGCTCAATATATATGAAAGACTGACTTTGTAAGGCGTATATACCAGCCCCACTGCCCTTCTGTAGAGGTTGGACTTTCCAATTCCCTGAAAGCTGAACTTTCTTAATCCTAAAATTGATTCTCCCTCTAAAAATAAAGTCTTTTTTCCCCCTTATTCTGTGGTTCTCACAGTCTGTTGTTAACATCAGCTCAGCAATACTTGCTGACAGTTGTAAATATGTCATTGTAGACGTGTGATCCTAATTTTTACTTACAACATCACAACATTACACAGTCTGCTTCCCCTCTTCTGTGTCTCTTGTTTCCCCCTCCTGAGTAGCTGGGGCTAGAGTTGCAAGCCGCCATACCCTGCTGATTTTTTTTTTTTTTTTTTGGTAGAGATTGGGTTGCATGGTGCTATCCAGGTCTTAAACTCCTGGCCTCAAGCAATCTTCCCACTTTGGTCTCCCAAAATACTGGGACTACAGGTGGGAGCTACAGCACCCCTTCAGTGTCTTCTTATAAGGACACAAATATAAGTACATAAAGATTTAAAGCCCTCTTGAATCTAGTATGACCTTATTCTTACTTCATTACAATTGCAAAGACCTTATTTCCAAATAAGGTCACATGCTCAGTACCGGGAATTAGGACTTAGATATGTCTTTTTGGGAGACACAGTTCAAACCACAACAGGTACAAGCAAGTAAGAAATTGACTTTAAGAGAAGAAAAGAAAGATGAGAAAATGAATAGGCAAATGAGAGAAGAGAACTGTTTTATTTTATGTAAATCAAAGGAACAACCCAGATCAAATGAATAACTCAGGTGAACCTTCCACATTGGGTGGTAAGGAGGGCTTACATGGGCTCTCCACACATCCCATGTGCCATCTGCTTCTATGAAATTCTTTCTGACTGTGGAGATAATATGTTTTGTTTCCATTTACAAATCAGCTACACTTCCTTGTTAGTAATATGTTTAAAATGTCATTGTTTAATGTGGCCATCTCTATGATTAAATGGCAATATTCTCTCTTTGGATTTTAAATGTTTGCAGGTGCCTTGTTGGCTGTGACCATTTTGTTCTGTTAGAATTCTTTATGCTAATTGTACATAAGTATTGGCATTTAAAAAGCTAGCGCAGCTGTTTTGTTCTCCAAAGAGGTACAATTCCTTGCTTGTTTCAGAGGAGGAGAGGAAGGCTTGATCTGTGGTTATTATTAATAGTTCACGAACAGAGTATAACCCCCTAGACAAAAGACCCCACTGGGACTTTAAAGTATCGTTTAGATTTTGCTTATAAGACATAGATCCCTCTACATTGACAATAGATACAAGATGCTATATATTAGATACGGGTTAGAAATGGGGTTGTTGCCGGAATTTCTGTCTGCAGTAAGTCCTTGGTCTTGAAGAGTCCAAGAATGAATCCACAAACCACACAGATCAGTGATAAGATAGGATTTACTAGACAGAAAGGAATACAGGGGGAATGAAAGGCACCAGAGCCTCTGTGGAGACCCAAGTGCAAAAGTCCCACTGGGGTCTTTTGTCTAGGGGGTTATACACTGTTTGAAAACAGAGATGTCTTGAGAATTACACTTGGCCAGGACTTGTCAGACTGAAGACACCTTTTCAATGTTGATTAGCAAATGAATGTATTAACCTTGTAGCTGGAAGGCCTTCTAGCTCCCAGCAAAGTGGCAGGGAGTCCACTTCAGCAGAGGCCCAGCTTACAGGAAATACTGGCAAAACTGCTTTTCTGCTGTCTTGCTTATATTCAGAGAGTGTAGTTTGGAGAAAAAGAAGTCTGTTTGTTTAGGCCTGGAAGACTGGGGTCCTTGTCCAGCCTTGAATGGGGGAACCCTGTATTAGGGTGACAGTCCACAGAAAGGAGTTTATTAAGAAAAATAAAGGAAGTGTAGTCTGAACCAGAGTCAGCCTGCCCCCTCCCAGTTCCAAGCATTTTTATACTTATTGGTATAACAAAAAAATGTACATGTGGATAGCAAAGGGAGAGACTACTCCTTGTAGAGGAGCCACTCCTTGCACCTTTGCATGAGCCAGGGTCGAAAGTCCTTGTTCTGTAACATTCCTGGAGCATCTGTTTTGCAACATTCCAGGGGCTTGGGGCTTGGCCATTGTTATGCATTTTGACTTTTGGCCCAAGTCCTCTGAATGGCTACCTCACTAATATGGCTGTGCTTATGCTGAGGGAGGATCCAGGGTGTGAGCATCCCTCTCCCACACTATAGCCAATTTGAGACTTATATTCTTAGTTCATATTGCTGTCATGGTCTTTACATTCTTGTGAACACTTATAGACAGGGATGGAATATACTAATAAAAATGTCCATGTATTTCTTATCTTTCCTACTTATCCTAACTTCCTGTTCCAATGTATTCAACTGAAAAACTAAATGACTCCAGAGTAGCAATCAAGAAGCCAAAAGCTATACCCTATATTTGGCTAACAGTCTTTAATTTGTGACCTAAAATACAATTTTAAGCTTCCCTCCCCCTTAGCTGACTGAAGGGACCTCTTCTTGGCCAAAGGCATACCCTAAAATTGAGTTATTGGTCATGAGAAGGGAGGTCAAACATGCCTTATCCTGCCCCCTTCCTTCTTGGAGATATCTTTTGTACCTCATTAACAGGCCTAAGGCTATGCAAGACAAAACTGCAGGTCCTTAATTTTCATAATAAATCACTTGAGTCTGTGTATATGGCCTGTGGCTCAATCTTATCTTAAAATAGTCCAGCCTTTAGACAAAATATTCCAAAGCCTTTAACCAATTACAAATCAAAGAATCTTTAAACCCATCTATAATCTTTAAGCCCCTTGCTTTTTGATTTCACACCTTTTAGGGGCAAACCAATGTAGGCCTTCCATGTATTGATTTACAACTTTATGTGTAATTCCCCCAAACTGTAACCCAACCACAATGGGTTCTCAGGCATGGTCTTCAAACTTAGATCAGAATAAATGTCTTTAAATTATTTTATAAAGTTTGGCTTATTTTTCTGTTGACAAGTTCTATTAATTCTCCTTCTAATTTAATATACCAACTTCAATCAACACTTATTGCCAGGTTCACTCATGTAATAAGTAATGTTGTAATGTTTTTATTACATTATCACTCAAACCTCTTTAGATATCCAGGCTCAGAGTAGTCAAAAGTTTTGAAATCTTCATTATACCACAAAATAATGAAAGCAATGTAGTGAGAATAAGATGGAGTCAGGCAGGCTAGGGCAGACATGACATAGCTGGTCTGCAATTTAGGTCCTGCCTGACCTTCACCCCATCTCCCATTCTCACAGTTTTGTAAATTTAGCTCTCACCCTAAAGATGCCTATCTTGGGGCTGGGCCTGCTGACCTGGTGCGCATGTCCCAGGTGGTGACGCTGGAGCCGGGCTCCATGTGTGCCGCCAAGGGGCACATTATCTGGTGGGTGGAGCAAGCTCCGAGGGGCCCTGGCGGCCCTATAGCCGGAGCTAGCACCAGAGGCCCTGCGCCCCGCCCTCCCATCAGCTGGCCCAACTGGCGACCCTGGCCCCGCAGCCCACCCGCGAGCTGCCCTAGGGTCCGGCCAACCCGCGGCCCAGTTTTTCAGCACATTAATGAAAGTTGTCTCTTGACATTGCTGCAGCTGTGGCCAACTGGTAGGACCAGCATCCTATACCCCAAAGTCAATTCAGAATGACTGAAGAAACATGACGAACACAGAGTCAGAAACGAGCGCTTGAAAGAGACCCAACAGACGGCAATGATGTGGATAGCAAGAAAATAAAAATGAAGAGGGGATTGTTGGTTTCAGATTTAAACACTGACGGAGACGTGAGGATGACATCTGAGCAAGGAGCAGACCCAGCCCAAGGATTGCTGAGGACAACAGAGGCTATGGGCAGAAGTGAAGGACTGGTGGGTGATGGGCCTGTGGATATGTGCACCTCACACAGTGACATGAAGTCTGAGAGGATACCCCCATCACCTGATGTGATCATGCTCTCTGACAAGGAGCAGCCTTCCAGTCCTCAGGTGAATGGACTGACCATAGCAGCCTTGAAGGAGACCAGCACCAAGGCACTCATGAAAAGTAGTCCTGAAGAACGAGATGATCAAGCAACTGAAAGAAGAGTTAAGATTAGAAGAAGCAAAACTCGTTTTGTTGAAAAATTTGCGGCAGAGTCAAATACAAAAAGAAGCCACCACTCAGAAGCCCCAGGCTCTGCAGGGAACACTGTGACCACCCCTCCCCGGCTCGTGCGGGGCACGCAGAACATTCCTGCTGGCAAACCCTCACTTCAGACCTCTTCAACTCGAATGCCTGACAGTGTTATCCCTCCGCCCCTGGTTCGTGGTGGGCAGCAGGCGTCATCGAAGCTGAGGTGGCAAGCGAGCTTGACCCTGCTTGTCAGGCGAGCTCAGAAAATCCACAATATCGGACAACATTCCAGCACTGGGCCGCCACCCCTCCATCTGGCCCCTCGGGCATCTGTGCCCAGTGTGCAAATTCAGGGACAGAGAATCATCCAGCAGGGCCTCATCCATGTTGCCAACGTCCCCAACACTAGTCTGCTTGTCAACATCCCACAGTCTACCTCAACATCGCTGATGGGTACTACAGCCACCTCTGCTCAGGCTAACTCCATCCCTACCAGCGTGGCCTCCACAGTCACCTCTGCTGAGTCTCCAGCTAGCTGACAGGCAGCTGCCAAGCTTGCACTGTGCAAACAATAGGAAAAGACGCTGCTTGAGATTCCGCCTCCCAAGCCCCCTGCCCATAGATGAATTTCCTGCCTAGTGCTGCCAACAATGAGTTCATCTACCTGGTCGGCCTGGTGGAGGTGGTACAGAACCTACAGGAAACTCAAGCAGGCAGGATGTCGGCCCCTGTCATGCTGTCCAGGGAGCCCTACATGTGTGCCCAGTGCAAGACGGACTTCACATGCCCCTGGCGGGAGGAGAAGAGCGGCGCCAAGTGTGAAAACTGTATGACGACCAACCAGAAGGAGGCGCTCAAGGCGGAGCACACCAGCCGGCTGAAGGCCGCCTTGGTCAAGGCGCTGCAGCAGGAGCAGGAAATTGAGCAGCCGCTCCCACAGCAGGGCGCGGCCCCCTCTCAGGCCAAAGCTGAGCCCGCCGCTGCTGCCCCACACGCCGCACTGAAGCAGGTCATAAAACCTCGGCGTAATTGGCGTTCCACTCAGGAGAGGCCCGAGACTGGAGTAACGGGGCGTGCTACAGGCCTCCAGCCAGCTGTCCTGAGGCTCTGCCATAACGTCCGTGGTGTCCTACACACATTCAGCCAGTCACTCAAACTGCAGAATGCAGCCTCAGCCACAGCCCTGGTCCGCAGGACAGGCAGACATTCCGAGCAAGCTATGAGCACTGGCAAGGGCGGCACCACCTCCAACTGGAAGAAGACACCCCTCAGCGCAGGTGGGACCCTGGCATTTGTCAGCCCAAGCTTGGCAGTGCACAAGACCTCTTCGGCCATGGACCTCCTCAACATGATCCCACCACGCTCCATCCCTCCGTCAGCCACGCAGGCCCAGCAGAGGACAGGTCCCCTCCTCCTTCCCACCTGGCCCTGGTCTAGAAGTACATACCAGTCTAGAAGTACATGCTGCTCCACCCTCTGCTTATTTGGAAAAAACACCATGTTGGCCCCAGAGAGCACTACGGATGCCAGACCCATATTCTTGGCTGCAAAGTCCCAGCATGGCTGGGTGCGGCGGTGGGCTGCAAAGTCCCAGCATGGCTGGGTGCGGGGGTGGGGTGGGGTGGTGGAGCTGGAGTTGCCTCAAAGGTGGACAAAGGTCATGACTGAGGGACCTTTACCATGGGCTATCTGCCTTTCTCTCTTTGCCTTTAGTTTGCCCGACACCAGCAGAAATCGTGGACCCTGGGGGCTGGTCCCGTTTCCGGCCCCCTTGTTCGGCCCCTGGCAGGTGCACAGGCGGCTCACCCTGGACACTGTGATGAGCTTAGACGAGGCTGGTGCCCAGGGCTTCTGAACCAAGCCGGGCGTTTTTTGTTTTTGCTGTTCCCTATCTTAGCCTTCCAGTCTCTGCATGCCTTTCTCCATGACAATTTATAGGCCGAAAGATTTTTTTTTTAATCACCTCATGATGGAGTTAAAAGTAAACCGTGGAGACCCCAAGGTCCCTGTCGTGCACGGAGTTGTCCCACTAGCCCCATGCTCTGGAGGCTTGGTCCCTGATGGCAGCAGGGAACGCCAGTCTGCCCCAGTGACTTATGGAAGCGGGGATGGCCAACAGAGCCCTGGCTCTAGCTGAAAACCTCCTTTGCTGCTCATTCAGGTGAACCCTGGGACCTCCCTTCCTTAGCAGAACAAACTGAAAACAGATCCAGCCACAGAATCAGGAATTCCGGAAGCAGCGAGCTGCCCACAAAGGAGGGAAAAGAGAATGGAGTTGGCGGCAAGGCCCAGAAGTCTGAGTAAGAAGTTGGAAGGATGGGCTGTTGTGGGTTTCTTTTTTGTTGTGGTGGTTTATTTTATTAATTTTTTTTCTTTTCCTAAAAATAAAAAAAAAAGATGCCTATCGTGAGTAGTTTAGGTAGATTGATTTAGGAGATTAAATTTTGAATGAAATGCTATTTTGGGTCATGAGTTATACTGATCATTGTTTACTATGGATCATAGGTTTGGCCAATTATTGTTTAAGATAAGGGTTAACATGGTCTTCACTTTGAATTTAAATGTATAAAACTGTAATTTCGGAAAACGGAAGATTAGAACAGTCTTGGAGAGGCTTCTCTCACTGTTCTCCAGAATCCTGACCTTCTGACAAACAAAGTTTAGTGGACCTATCTCTGTCTCTGTATATTGGCTAACAAGAGGCTGGACCCTCTTTGTCTAGTAACAATAGAATGATGATTTGTTTTTAAGTGAGATTAAAAAAATGGACACAGGAATATATCTAGATAAATAAAAGGCTTTAGACATATATTATTTGAGACTATATGTGATGAAATGATTGATAAGAAACATGAACGTTACCGACATTAAATCAGAGTGGGTGCCTATAGCTTGATGGTTAGGATGCCGGCCCCGATTAAACCCGGCCTGGGCCTGCTAAACAACAACAACAAAAGCATACAAAATAAAATCGGAGGATTTTTTTAAAGCTCTAATAATAATGAACGCAAGGCACTATCAATGCTTAAAGTGAAGAAAAAAAATTATTAAAATTAAAATGAGGATAAAGATACAGATTAATTCAACATCTTTTAAACATGACAGTTGTTCGACTGTGCACTTGTTTTTCTCCTAGAAATTCAACAGCAAAGTAGGAAGAAAATTATTAATTAAAGGTCAAAATTAGATTAACAAAAGAGTGCTGATGCTGGCTTTAGCAGCATAGCCACCCCTCCTCCCATAGATATGGAAGTGTAAAATTGAGAGCGAAGAATATGTAACAGAGGAAGTGGCCCTGTGTGGTGTTTTCTATCTCTTTAATACCTCCCCCATGCTTTTTGGAAACTGAAATCTGCATCTCTGCCCTGGCTGTGGGTGGCAGTGGTGGTCATGAAGGGCAAGGGAGTGTTTTTTTGTTCTTTGCGTTACAGAAGATAGGCCTGGAGGCCAGCACCTGGCACCTGGCTGACTGGCTGAGATGCTGAGGTATGAGCTGCCTGGGGTAGGCAGGCCTCTCAGGTGGGTGGAGGTCACTGTTTTGTCTTCAGCACAGATGGGAGGCAGACATCAGATGATAAGAATCATTAACTATAGTTGGAAGACGGTAGTAGGCCCTCCCTTTTAAACTCTGTGTCTCTGCTTATGTGCAGCAAAAATTGACATTTTGAGATATCTCAAATTGATATGAGGTAGTTTGCCATTTTCCTCCTTTGCCAGCAAAGTAATAAATTTCTCTTTCCTTCTTCTCAAAAACCATTTGTTCTTGTTTTTCTCATTTGGCCTTGAGAACAAGTGCTGAAATTTCAGTGATAGGCTCAGTGTGGGATATATAGCTCAAAAGATAGAAGCATGCACTCTAAAACCCAAAGACATGAGTTTGAATCCTCACCCACAACATTATAGCCCTGTTACCTTTGGAAAATAACCACAATGCTTTAGTTCCCACATCTGTAAAGGGAGTGTGACTTACTACCTACCTCTCTAGGTTTTATGAGGATTAAATGTATCATGTAAAAATTTATAGCAAAGTACCTTAAAATTGCTTTTTTATTGTTATTATTATTAAAATTATTTTGTCAATGCCGATGTTGTACCTACTCAAACTCAAAACAATTTTGTAGGAAAGGAATTCGTATATCCTGACAGGAGTGCAGCCATTTTAGAAAATCAGGTTAGAAACCATCAATTGCCTCCCCAGATTCCTAGAGTGTCTCAAGGCCAGAGTTCCTGGAAATACCCTACTAATAATTCTGACCCTAAGGATGCACCCATAGTCCTGACCCTAAGGATATTCCCTGAATCCAGACCCACACTAAAGAAGAGCCTTACTGCCCTATTCTAGCTATACTGATAAGGCTAATAAAAGTCTTTTGCAACTTTGTGGGAGCTGAGCTGACACCTGGTCAGCCTCCATTCTCCTTTCCCCCTCAATGAAAGTCTTTCCGTGTTTCTGGACTGGCTCCTGTCGTTTCTTGCAGATCCTCACTGCAGTTCTATTCCAGAACTTCTCAAACTTCAGATAAGTTTCAAATTTCTTATTTTGAAAAATGTTTCTGATTTTCAATGGGAAAAAAGCCGAAGAAAACGTGATCTAGCCATTTGAGCTAAAACAGAAATAATCTGACTATATGATATTAAAAAGGATTTTGTCTGAAAATTTCCTTGTTAGCCAATAGGGCATGAATGGGAAAGAAAATGCAGACTTTATTCACAGATTATTGTATTCAATTGGGACAGAACATTATATAAATAAAGTGAACAATAATACAAGTTTGGGAATATCTGAGTATAAGAAAAAGACCTAGCCATGATTTTCTGTTATCCTTAGGTAGGTCACTCTTTTTAAATTTTTGTACTGACTCTCTACTCCACCTGCTAAGTGTCCAACATGCCAATGTCAAAGATAACTGCTAAGAACCCAGCATAACATCTTTATGAGGGGTAGACCAATCATCTAACAGACAATTTGATTATAAATAATCTGTACAGCATAGAGAAAGTAGCGAGTTGTCCTTGTAAGGATAAACAGTTACCCTGGATATGGATTTTCTTTTCCTGCTTCTATCCATACCACTATTTATGAACTGACAGATTCCCTTGTTTATCATCATGGTATCCAATGACATCATTGTGGCAAAGGAAGTAAGGAAATCTCATCTTGCTCATGATATTTTCCAGTCGTACTACATACTACAGCACAAAGAAATAGCTAACCTGTGAAACAGCCTATTGAAGACTGAGGTGATGCAGGGTTCCCCCAATCAAGCTGTACAGAACCCCCACCTCCATTTCCTAGGCTTGGGTGAGCTTAAAAATCAGTCTCATCACAGACCCTATGGTAGGCCCTTTCTAGGCCACATTCTCTGGGCTCCAGCAAGGTCATGAAAAAAAGCAGTCTGATCAGTTCTGGGCATTCCTCGTGGAGTAGAGAACACACACCGCTCTGCTAAGGCAAAAACTGAAAGGACCACATTCCTGTTCCCTCTCTTTCCTCTCTTTGCTTATTAATCTTTCTAACAATCATTCCATCAATAAACCATATCCTGTTGCTTACTCACGTGGTCTGTGGGTTCATTCTTTGAATATCTAGGATCAAGGACTTGGCAGAGAAAAATTCCACCAACAGAGGCATGGTTGTTATTGGTTTGGGGAGTTGTCCTAAAAGATACAGTATATGCTTCAAATCAATGACCATCATATGATGCCGTCTATTTTATAGCTAGAATACACAAGGTAATGAACCCAAGTGTGTAAATGAAAGCGGCCCCTCCAAATATCATCAGTGATAACACATGTAAAAATTTTGTTTTCAGCCCAACCCTGAAACTTTACGCTATGATGTTTTAGAGTGTCAATATGTCAGCACATGCACACACACACAAATATGTGTGAAATTGCCAAAATGGCACACTAAATGCAGCCTCTCAATACACCAGTCCCAAGAAATGTCCCCACAAAAGTAAAGGAAAAGCATGGGCCGCATATGCCACTTTGATCCCTCCACTTAGAAACAGCATTGTAAAATCACAGGAAAAAAAACAAACAAAAAAAACATGAGGTGGGAGGGGAAAAAGGGAAATAACAATTCAGCATATCAGTTAACTCACAGGCAAAATATTACTGTATCAATGTTGTTAATTGATGTTGATTATTGAGAGAAAGCAGGGATGGGCGTGATAGTGGAGTCAAGGAGCTATATATTGAATATAGAATTTAAGTGACTTCTTTCTACTTCTGGGTCAAATGCTGACTATTGATAGACAATACAGTACCTAACTTATTAGTTTTTAAATAAGGTAAATTATGAACACTTCACAGATTTTTTCTTTTCTTTTCTTTTTTATTTTATTTTATTTTATTTTTTGAGACAGAGTTCACTTCATTGCCATGGGTAGAGTGCTGTGGCATCAAAGCTCACAGAAACCTCAAACTTTGGGGCTCAAGTGATCCTCTTGCCTCTGGAGTACCTGGCAGTACAGGTGCCCATCACAATGGCCTACTGATTTTTCTATTTTTAGTAGATACGGGGTCTCACTCTGGCTCAGGTTGGTCTTGAACTCCTGAGCTCAAGGAATCCACCTACATCAGCCTCCCAGAGTTCTAGGATTACAGGCATGAGCCACCACACCTGGCCCCACTTAACAGTTTTTGACATAGCATATGTGAGAACTTGACTTCTATGCTCAAATATATTCGTTATCTAGAGTTTTCACATTAGGGTACACTTCTGTAGTTTTAAACAAAATGTATTATTCATCAAGAACTCAAGATCTATGTGTTGTATATGATTCTATTAGAGATTTCATGATAGAATTAGAGCGTTTGTTGTTTGAACGAAATTATGAAGTTAAAAATAAAAGACAAGTTTTGTTTGCACAATACATTTCTTGAGAAAATTTGAATTATTTGAGCTCTTGCTCATATTATGTTGATATTGGCATCTAAAAATAAATAAATCAAGAAAAAAATATGAAGGAAATTAACAGAACAAAATTTGGTGGACATAAATTATATGTAGATTTTATTTAGGTAAATTTAATTGTATTATTTTAGGAGGAGAGAGAATGATAGTAAGAGGGAGAGTGACAAAGATTGACTATGAGAGAGAGAGAGCAAATGGAGAAATGATTTTTGTAGTAAGAAGTATAAAAAATAACCCCTGTAGTTTATATTCCATCTGAAGAGGAAATTAAATCACAACAGAAAGGTATCACACCATCAGCTAGAGGTGAGATCTAAAATCAGGTCTCAAAATGTACTCTTTTTAATAAGTGAGAAAAACTACATTTTCACCAACTGTTAGTGTTTCAGTGACTCAACCATAACAAATGTGCTAGGGAGGACAGTTTTTGGTCTTTAGTGCATGACTTGACTAAAAGAGTAGACTCCTCCAAGGAGCTGTACATGCGGAAAAAGAGATTGTGCATATATCATGGATCGTATGCTTGGAGTGAATTTAGAATATTTAGTAGCATAAGTATGAAAATCATCAAATGCCACAAGAATGGGGTCATGGTAGTAATATGGCCAAGTGGACCTAAAGCAACCTGAGTTCATTTATTCCCATTGTGATGCCCTTTGATCTCATTCTTGAAATAAATGTCAAAAGCAAAAAGCCTAGTGACTGTTACTACAGAAATGTCCTTGCAGGCAGTTTTACTTCATTCTTTTCCCAGCTTCAGACAAACATACCAAGTGTGACTTTTTGCACAAGTCAGAATAATTGAGAAAAATACATGGTATTAGTGGAAACCCATTTTTTTTAACTCTCTTCAAAAGTGCTTTGGCCCTCCACTTTGTCATTTCCTTATGTTTAAGGCAGGCTTTGACAATCATGTTTCAGTGTGGTTGCCTTGCTTGATAAAGGTTAAATGGCAAAAGTTTATTCAGATACCGATCCAGCTGAAGGAGAAATAAAGGGAGAAAGAGAGATTAAAGAGAGGAAAAGAAAGGCGAAGACAGAAAAGTATGGGTGATGTTAAGACTCCTAATGACTGCATTAAAAGCCCTCAAGTCCCATTTCATAAGAATCCATACACAAAATTTACCTCATAATAATAAATTATAAATGCAATATATAGAATTATAAATTATAGCTAAATCATTGTTATCTAATACTACTGCTATAGGGCTCTCAAATATCTACATGCCTTTCTGTTATTTCTATTAGGTGCATGTTAGATTTTAAGTCTCTTTCTTTCTGTGGGTGTCTGTGTGTGCACACGTGTGGTATACTTTTTCGATAAAGCATCTTTTACAAGCTTTTCTGAGTTGCTTTTGGTTAATGTCCAGTCTTATATGGATAGAACAGTAACTATGCATTCTGTTCAAAGGATGGATCCCACAGAAACTATAGTGATCGATATCTCTTTTACCTAGTCTGCAATATAAGTGGTAATTCTACATTGCTGTCTCATGTTTATATTACACAAGAAAAGAAACTTGGTGTTGAAGGAGTAGCAGTCAGGGTGATAGCTCATTAGAGATGCTCAGAATCTCTGGATAGGAGACTGGATGGGAAGATGAAGCTGAAGATTAGAGCAAATGAGAAAGAACTGGAATAGCTAGTGGAGCTATGGAGCTTTTGTGGAATCTATTATAATCAGTTGGCTGGAGGAAGAATGATGAGGTTAATCAGAAGAATTTTGGGACATGGAGACAGGAGGTACCTGTCATGGCCACAGGAGAGGAAAGTTCAGAGGTCTATAGGTTAAGTCTAAGAGACAGAATTATTTTAAATCAAAAGTCACAATCAAATGACTGAAACTTACACAGACAAGATCTTTACTTTCTAGCAACTAAGAAGGCTGAAACACCGCAGTACTGGAGTGATTGTTACTAATCAAGGTGGGATTTTTTTACCTTTAAAGGATGGGATTAGTGACAGGCTACTACTGCTTCAGATAAAAGAGCCTAGAAAGGGTATTCTCTTAAATTAAATTAGTTATTTGAAAGATATGAGACAGCTAGTTATATTTCCATTACCTGAGAATGCAAAGATACTATTTTTTTCCATGATGAATGATAACATTTAAAGCAGCTCTCTGTGATGAACTAAAGTGGAAATTGCAGGGAGTGGTATCCAATGACTATTGGTTGATTATGAAAATATGAGGCCCCACTGTTGCTTGAGAACTATCTAAATTATGCAATGGCCCTGGTGAAGTGACAACATCCATGACACTCATTGGCCAGGCCATGATTCCATCTTTCTGATTCCTCATGGTGCTATCAACTATTGAATTTGAAATATCAGAATGGCTTTAAATATGTTTGTATCTAATATTTAACTGCACATTATATCTAGATAAAATCTTTTAGCCTGAACTTCCAGGCCCTTCATGATCTGCTATCAACTTCCCCTCAGCAATCATCATCATAATCATTCCCCTCATCATCATCATTGCTAACTTTTATTTAGCATTTATCATGCACCAGATACCTATACATAATCTCTTTAATTACCATAACAACCCTAAAAATCAGGCTCTATTATTGCCTTCATTCTACTAATAGGAATTTGGTGACATTTAAATTAAAAATCTTCTCTCCAAACAGGATCTAAGATGCAAACCCAGATCAGCTTTGAAACTCAAAGGTCTTACTGAAAAGGTTTTAAAAAACACAAAGATGATCTTTACAACATATTTTTAGATCTAACAAGTTTTTAAAGCAGCAATAACAAAAGAGGAACATAGAAAATTAATCTTAAAAATATAAAAAATGTATCTAAACAGGAATATTCTGGTAGAAAATAATTTTGCACAAAGATGAAAGGATGATGGACGAAGAAAGAATTTTTACCAAGGACAGCTGTACCAAAAAGCTGTTTTGGGATGTATGTAGTTGTACTTGGAATTTTCAGAATCCCAGTGGTTTCTGACCCACCAAAGTATGTTTTTAAAAATACAGATTTATTTTGGACCCCATCTCCCTATATGGCATCAGGATAAATAACTGTTCACCAATTTAAAATAAAATAAAATAAACTGTAAATTTAAAATAAAATAAAATAAAATAAACTGTTCACCTATATAAAATGTGCCTCCGCCCTCAGAGTCTTTCTCCTTCCCACTCTTTCCTCTTAGGAGCCAAGCCTAAGTATCCCTTTCACTTGAGCTTCTCTTGGAGCTGATTCCCTGAGCGCACACATACAGGACACTCCCACTCTTACTTCTTATGAATCCAGGTCAGGACACCACTCACTTGACTGACTTGGGCATTTTCAGAGATCACACATGCAGGCTCCTTCCTGCCCTTTCCACTTACAGGTTCTGCCTAGAACTCCCTTTTACTTACCTTCTCTCAGGGCCGGTTCCTTGAGCACATATATGTGAGGCCCTCTGTGCTCCCCGTTCGCAGGAACTCAGTGCTGGAGCCCTTTCACCTGCTTCCTCGCCAGGCTGCTTCCTGTGTACAAACGTGCAGGCCCCTTCCTGCCCTTAACCCTAGGACTGTGGCACGGGCTGCCCTTTCACCAGGCCTTCTTAGTCCATGATTCTTGAGTGCACCTCAGCTGTCCTCTTCCTGTTGCTCCCCTTAGGCATCCAGCCTAGGACTTCGTTTCACTTGTCCTTCTCTGGCTGAGTCCCTGGGTGCACATGTGAGTGCTCATTAGGGCACTTGCTCCTTGTGAATCCTGCACAGGACTCCCTTTCACTTGGCCCTCATCTGGGACTCATTCCTTAAATGCACACGCACGTACACAGGACCCGTCCTGACTTTCTTCTCAGGAACCCTGTGTAGGACAGTCTTTCTTTTTTTTTTCTTTTTTTTTTTATTAAATCATAGCTGTGTACATTAATGCGATCATGGGGCACTATACACTGGTTTTATAGACCATTTGACACATTTTCATCACACTGGTTAACATAGCCTTCGTGGCATTTTCTTAGTTATGGTGCTAAGACATTTACATTCCACATTTACTAAGTTTCACATATGTCTTTCATTTGACCTTGTCTCCGAGCTGATTCAGGATGTGGTCACATGTGCTGACCCTCATCTTCTTGTCATATGCAGAGATGACAGAACTTGCAGTACAGTCACTCAGTGCTTTCCTATTTTATCAGAGACTGGAGCTGTTTTCATTGTACTACATCTTGGTGACTTTTTGTGCCAGGAGATCTCCACTGTCCCTTTTTATTTTCTGCATTCTTGAGATTTGTTTGGACTTTTGATTAAACAATTTTCCAGTCCTTAAAAGCAGTTTATTTTACTCATGAGGGCCTGGTGCTCAGAGTGAGAGAAACAATCCTCTTTGTTGTTCAAATGTGGTAATTGACATCGCATCCTGAAAATTTGAGATATGACTCTCTTTTGCTTGGTATGTAACCACCTAGTTCATTTACTTGCCTTAGAATATTTCCAAAATGCAAAGCAAGATGTCTAGAGTTCAATATCTACAACCTATTTCCTAGTCCTATATGATCTACAATATCAATTAATGTAAACAAGTCCCTGAGGTCAGAGACAAGGAATGATATAATAAAACGGAGTATTCTCTTGAACATCTATGGTGTGTGAGCAGTATGGTTTTGTGCTATGGGTATAAAGAGTCTCATGCTCAAAAGCCAAGGATTTACAACCTGATCCAGATTATCCAATATACATCTTAAGACATGAGCATCGGAGTTGAAAAACCCACTGTAAGTGAAGTTCTTCTTCAGGTGCATTGAGCACAGCAGAATATTTTGTAATAGTTGTAGAAAAATGCTCATAGCAAATTTAAGAAAAAGGGAAAGCAAGATAGACAAATGAAAACTGATTTTTGCCATGTTTTTCCCAGGAGACCATCGGCTCACCATTGCTCTACCATTTTGCCCTGGCAGTCCTGTAGGCCTGTAGGCCTATCCAAACAAGAAAGGTTGCCTCCAAACAATGTACCCAACATGCAATGTACATCCCAGGCTATTTGTAAACTCAAGCACTAATGCCTGTGCACAGAAATCTGAGATGACAGTTCCCAAATTGCTATTGCCGATTGGTTCAGGGCACTTTTTCCCTTAATTTTTTCTTTCCCTCTTCTGCAACAGACATTTTTGGAGCAAATAGATACCTTGTTTTGAAAAGAAATGAGATCATGCTTTGCTGGCTCGTGGCAATGTTCAATGTCAGTCTCTCTGAGTGAAGGGAAGTCAGCCCCTGCAGATGTCTATGTGCTGCTTCAGTGGACTTCTAAGTGATGGGGGGATGGCAGCCTTGCCAAGCAGACATGTAAGCCGTGGAGGTGCACAACAAAATCACTCTGGCAATAACATCAGGGTGTACTTTGTAAGAATTGTTTGCTCTCTCCATAACAGGCATCGATAGAAGTATCCTAATTCTAAATGTAACAGAAAAATCCCACTTCCCTTGTGAGGAGTTAAAATAAGGTCACAGTGGTTTTAATAATCAATTCAGCATTTCTAATAGTTCCTCTCTTAAACAGTGCAAGAATATCCACCATCCTCTCCCGGGCACACTACCAGGATCATCCCTCTCCTGGTGTTTGGGTAGAACACTTACTGGAATGTTGTACTCTGCAGAAACCACCTCATGTCTGGAGTAAAATCACAGCTAAAAATTGAGCAATTCTGCATCTTCCACTGGAAGCAGATGCCAGGAAGCTCACAGTGAAGTCAGGGACTAATGTCTGTGCACATAAGTCTGGGAAGACGGTTGCCAAATCTCTGTTGCAAGATGATTCACTATAAGCAGAATCCACAGTGTTGGTTTTGACTCCATGCTCATCCAACCTCATGGTGTCACTGTTAAAAACCAGGTGGTTTCAATAACCACCTGTTGTTTTCTGTTTACTGATATAGTGATATCAATTGTAACTGCTCAGCTTTTTTATTTTTGGTTCCTATAGTTGTGATGGTTATTTTGAGAGTGAGCGGTGGGGAGAGAATGAGAAAGTATAGAGATAAAATGACCTCTCTCCTCTGACTGCCACATCAGCTAGAGCAGGCGTCCTCAAACTGCGGCCCGCGGGCCACATGAAGCGGTGTGATTGTATTTGTTCCCATTTTTTTTTTACTTCAAAATAAGATATGTGCAGTGTGCATAGGAATTTGTTCATAGTTTTGTTTTTTTTTTTTAAACTATAGTCCGGCCCTCCAACGGTCTCAGGGACAGTGAATTGGCCCCCTGTTTAAAAAGTTTGAGGACGCCTGAGCTAGAGCTAGCGCACATCATCATAGGTTACAATAGGGTTTGCGCCTTTATAACCCATTATTTAGTTATTAATATACAGATGCTTCTTGACTTACACATTGCATTTAACACACCTAACCAACCAAACATCATAACTTAACTCAGCCTCCCTTAAACGTGCTCAGAACAGTTACATTAGCCTACAGGTGGACAGAATCACCTGGCAACACAATACCCTGTAGAGTACAGGCAGTCCCCAGGTTAAGAACAAGAGAGGTTGTGTAGGTTTGTTCTCAGGTTGAACTCGTATGCACGTTGGAACAGATAGATTTACCTATTACCTATAATAGCTTGAGTTAGTGTGAGTCATATGTCAGTTGGATGTTTGTAACTCGGGGACGTACTTTAATAGCTTCCATTTGTAAGTGGGAGTTGTACATAAATCAGATGTTTATAACTCAGGGGTTTCCTGTTGTTTACTGTCGTATTCCCGTGGCTAACTGGGAGCTGTAGCTTGCTGCTGCTGTCCAGCATCCAAAGAGAATCATATGGCCTATCACTAGTCAAGGAAAAGATCAAAATTCAAAGTTAAAGTACAATTTCTACTGAGTACGTGTCACTTTCATACCATCATGAAATCAAAAAATTGTAAGTCATCGGTCAGGAAGTCAGGGACTATGTCTACAGCCATTAATCCCAAAACCATAACACAGTGTTTGATCTATTTAGTCATAGGAGCTTTTCAGGTTCTACCTGCTCTTCTTAGAACTTCATGCATCGCAGACCCTGGCTTGTTATTTATCAAATCCATTTCCTTTTCTTCACGGACACCTCTTTTGACCTCCCTTGAAGCAGATGAGGCACATGGTTGGAAGTGATATACACCACTTCCGATTCAAGCCATCAATATATCTCTTGCACTATCCTTTGTGACACAGAATGGAATGCACCCCATATCACTCCCCGGGAGAGGAGTACTCTGCATGAATTGCCAACGCCAAAGGAGGACTTTAAACACCTCGCCAATTTCTGCAATGATTTCTGGATCTGGCAGGTTCCTAGGTCTGGCGGGAGGTTTTGCACAAACTCAACTGCCAGAGGTTTTGCACAAACTCAACTGCCAGAGGTTTTGCACAAACCCAACTGCTAAAGTATGAGTCTGCTGAGACATAACACTGGCACGTGTTAGGAAAAACAGATTCATTACTCACAGACAAGCATCTAGAATAAACAGAAGCCTAGGATCCACGGTGAGCTGGTCCCTCAAGGCTGAGAAAAGCTTCTCAGGACAAATGGAATTTTGTCCTGGTGTATCCCACTTTGTGCTGTAGCTGAGGAATGCAGAAAGCACTTTACGGTGGGTTTTACACCCTTAAGACAACTTGGCTTACTGAGAGACCAAGTGTTTCAAGTTATCTTGTTATATATAGGAGGGCAAAAAGCAAAGCGTGGGTTGTTCCCATATTTTCTCCTCATCTCAGAATGTTACATTCCAGGTACATTTTGTCCAAGAATTGTCGGCAAGAGTGAGGATTAGCGGGTGAGCCAAGGTCATTTGAGGTCCTGTATCATCCTCTACTGTTTTTTTGACAGCTAGAAAATGAAAACCCAGCAGAGAGAGACCCTGAGGCCTTATAAGGCAGCAGGGCTATAAGAAGGAGGAATCTGAGCCCTGCATGTTTCTATGGAAGGCCACCCACCAAAGACCTACACTGTGCAATTTCATGAGCTGACACTAGACTTCTGTCATAAGTATATTAAGCATCTAAGATGGGGGGGCAATTACAGCAGTTAACCTTCCTAGACTAATACATCCTGGTAGTTTAAAGCATGATTTAGTCCTTAGTTACTGAATTCTTCTAAATTCCTTCCTACTGCTCCTTGAACGGGTTCATATATAAAAATTTTCTAAGAATGTGGAATATATAAAAATAATTATATATATTTATATATACATAATAAATTTATATGTTTTTCATATATATATATTTTTTCTAAGAATGTGGAAGGAACCCCAGAGAGAAAGAAGCCAGGTACCAATGCCAAAGGAAGATTCCATTTCTCAGGACAGTATTTTGCCCTTTTGTTAATTTGTCTTTCCTGACAAACTGCCCCTTTCTTCAAAAAGTATTGGAGCTGGAATTCACAAAACCTCTGTGGCTGAATACATCCCCAATGACTTGGCAGAAATAAAAGAAATTCTCTCATGAAGATTGTACTTTAAACTCAAAAAAAAATCACTGCTCTTAAAATTCTGCAATGCATGAAATCACAACACATACAGAAACAAAGTCTCATGAATGAACACTGATAAAAATATCAGACTATGATATCAAATTTACAAATGATATTGGCATTGTCAGATACATGTTTAATATTTTAGAAGAAATAGAAATATCAAAATTATGACTATGATAAATTACATTGCTGTTCAGCAAATATTTATCTCCCACCCCATCTCCTTTAGAGGAGTATAATATATACCTATTCTATTGATGATGCTGGACTTGGCCATATGACTTGCTTTGGCCAATAGAAAGTGGCTGGATGTAACTGTGTCAGTTCAAAACCTAGGTGTTAAGAAGCATCTTACGCTTCCACCCACCCCTCAGAGAAATTTATATTTCTTCCCTAAAAGGAATATGTCAGGCATAGTAGACATGGATCCTTCAGCCAATGTCCCAGAATGAGGCACATGGGAAGACATGAAATTTGACTCACTATGTGAAGTAGAGCTTTCTCTAGTCTCACAAAGACATTGTATTGGCTAGCAATCACATTGCTCACTTCATTATTGTTTAACTGTGTTATATATGCTATATATACTATTTTATATGTGTAATGGATGATGATGATGTTAATGGCATTGTTATAAAGGAAACATGTTCTTGTATTCCAAAGGTAAATTCTCCATATTCCTTCCTTAATGTGTAGAATGTGAGACATTTTAGGCAGATTACCCGGACAAATTGCTCCATCAAGGTCAACAACCATATATAACAAGGAATAGAGAGAAATACTCTCTTTCTGTGTGCTAGCTTTCATCAAGAAAAGGATGACAATAACTATAATTATACCAGAACAAGCTCTGAGTTTAGGGTTGAAAATATTCCGTTGATGGCACTATTTTAGGTAGTCATGATCTTAAAGTAGAAAGTTCAAAACAATGTCAATAAAAGGGTTTATGATACTCCTGGGTCAGTGTTCTGAGAATGAAAACATAAGCATATTCCAAATGCTTAGATAGGATAAATAGAATACATATTTTCCTAAGTGTATGTGAATGTATATCTAAACTCTTGCTGACTCTGAGCTGGGCTACTGGAATATGGATGAAAATGTGTAATGTTCTTCCCTTAAACAGTTTCAGCTGACTCAGGGCTACAGCCTGAAAATAAATATTCTTCTAGAAAACTCTGAGGGAAAGGAGGAAATTTGATGACACAACTTTTGCCTATACTGCATTGTTAGGTAGTGACTGTTTCTTTAAAGTGCAAGTCAGCCAAACCCTAAGCCCACTGTATCATTTATACTGGAGGACCTTAGGTGGCAAGTTCTTATTTCTTCTCACACTAGTCCTCTGACTCACATCAAAAATGTTTATCTTACTCTGCTTAAAAGCTGATTTTTCTTAACTCAGTAAAAGTTAAGCAGTCATGGTTTGAAGGAGTCATGGTTCTAAGACTGCTTTGGAAAAATCCAATAAATAAGGAACGACCTGGATTTATTATATAGGTTTCTGACCATGCAGTACATGATGTTATATATTTAACTTTGTACTTGGCATCAATGTATTTGCTTTATCATGGTCTGTTTTCAGAGTGTGCAAAAGTGTTAGTTTGCAACTGTCATTGAATTTGTATAATTGCAGGAACAAAAAAGTACAGTGAGATAACTCTCCAAGAGCAAAACTTAATAAAGATCATGTGATTAAAAACTAAGTTATAGGATGATCCTTAAATTAGTAAAAAAGACTATTACTTATCCTATTGATCCACATATGATATTGCCTTGGAGGCCTAGATAACGTGTGTATGTGTGTGTATATATATTTGCATGTATATATGTGTGTGTGTGTGTATTTGATTTGACAGTAATTTGAATATAATACAATTGTAAACAGAGAACAATGTCATTTTTTCATTGACATTTCAAACCGTACTTGTAATCCTAGCTTACATCTACTCTGTTTATGAAAATGAAAAAATTTGCAAATATTGACCTTTCTTCCAATTTAGAATTGAAGAGACCAGAAAATATTAAACAGAGTAAATGAGATGGAAGAAAGATCTGAGAGCAAATAGTGGAAGTGAGCCCAAAAGCTAAGAGGTTAGTTGCATAGGTAGGTACATATTTTGTTGGATTTGAGGACTATAAATTTTGGGGTGCCACTTTAAGGAAAATAACACAAGAGCATGAATACAAAATTTAAAAGGAAATTGAATAAAAGATGAATTTCTGCAGTCTAAGGAATCTAGGTTCCTTTCTCTGAGAAACTTCAGGAAATTTACTGACAATGCTTATATAGAAAGAATTCTTTTTTGCAATCTGACTTCCTCTACAACTCTCAGAAATCTTGACATTTCCAAGGGCCCATTCAATTGAGGGGCTCTAATGATGCCAAAGAATCATTGTACTTCCTAGGGAACCTATCTCTGGTTAGTTGAATGTCTGAATACGTACTTGTCCCCCAAGTAGTGGCCCTTAAGGGCATGGACAGAAAAAGGAGTTACATTTCATTGTTTTGTAGAGTTGCTCTAGAACTAAAACTGAAAATATCTGTATTTGTCTGTGTCCAATTCTAGCTTGAAAAAGACAACCTGTAAACTCATTATAATGCAAAACATTGAAAATAGTATTCATTTACACTAATTTGTCTTGAAAATTCTTGAAAAGATATCTCGGTTATTAAAAATTCCAAGACTTGATGACCACGCAGATTCATTCATAGTATGATCCCAGAATCACCATACACATCAAGATTGTGACAAATTTTCATCATTCTTATAAGCTGTGCGAGCACATGCGTACATGTGGGTGTGACTCCTGTCAAGGACTCTGATTTTTAGTTGTTTAAGATTATCACAAATTCTGCATTAGTGTTTTTACAACTTCAGTAATGTGGTTTATTCAGAAAAACAGAAAATAATACTGTGGTAATTGAGTGCCAACCCACATTCTTTGCTTATATTTACATATTGATGCTCACAATGACACTATGATAAAGCTGAGGCACAGAGAAGATTATTAAATTTCCTAATGTCATAAGATATATATTAGCTCTGGAACTGCATGAATTGCAACATTCTACCACTTCACTAGGCTTCCCTACTACTGAGTGTTGGATGCAGGTATTTACTTTTCATACAGGGATCCTTGTACAAATGGTTATATTTTTCAGTCCTAGAGACAATTATTTCACATCCTATCATAGTAGTTGTTAGAGCCTGTACCTGGAAGTGCATTTGCTTTTCGATCTGTTGCTCATGTGTATTCTAGAAAATATTCTCAAGTTTGTATACTAAGACATGACTCTTATCTACTTTAGTTTCATTCTTGGATTACCTATTTAGAATTTGTGCTTCAAGAGGTCAGGAACCATGTATTGAAAGAGGCCATCTACAGCAAAACCACAGCCAATATCATATTGAATGGAGTAAAATTTAGAACATTTCCAGTCAGATTTGGAACTAGATAAGGATGCCCATAGTCACCACTGCTATTCAACATAGTAATGGAAGTCCTAGACATTGCAATTAGGCAAAAGAAGGGAATCAACGGTATTCAAATGGGGTCAGAGCAGGTCAAACTCTCACTTTTTGCTGATAACATGGCTTTATACCTGGAAAACCCTGGAGACTCAACTACAAAGCTCTTAGAATTGATCAAGGAATATAGCAGTGTCTCAGGATACAAAATCAATACAAATCAGTAGCTTTTATATTATGCCGACAGTAGTCAAGCTGAAAATATAGTCAGTAGTGCCAAAGAAGATGAAATACCTGAAAATTTATATAACAAAGGAAGTGAAAGATACCTATAATAAGAACTGTGAAGCCCTGGGAAAAGAAATAGCTGAAGGTGTTAACAAATGGAAAAACATACCATGCTCGTGGCTGGGAGGAATCAACATTGTTATAATGTCCATACTATCCAAAGCAATCTACAGATTTAATGCAATCCCTATCAAAGCACTGATGTCATACTTCAAAGAACTTGAAAAAATAGTATTGCATTTTATATGGAATCAAAAAAAAAAAACCTCGAATAGCCAAGACATTACTTAGAAATGTAAACAAGTTAGGAGGTATCACATTATCAGACTTCAGATTATACTATGAATCTATAGTGATCAAAACAGCATGGTACTGGCACAAAAATAGAGACGTAGATAAATGGAGAGAATAGAGAACCTAGAGATGAACACAGCACATATCATCATTTGATCTTTGATCAGCCTAACGAAAGCATACATTGGGGAAAAGATCCCCTATTTAACAAATGGTGCTGGGAGAATTGGCTAGTGACCTGTAGAAGACTGAAACTGGACCCTCATCTTTCACTCCTAACAAAAATTGATTCTCACTGGATAAAATATTTAAATTTAAAACATGAAAATATAAAAATACTAGAAGAGAGTGCAGGAAAAACACTTGAAGATATTGGGCTGGGAAAATATTTTATGAAGAAGACCCCCCTGACAATTGAATCAATACCAAAAATATATTACTGGGATCTGATCAAGCTAAAAAGCTTCTGTACATTAAGGGCACTGTAAGTAAAGCAAATAGATGGCCTTCAGAATGGGAGAAGATTTTTGCAGGTTATGTTTCCAAGAAAGGTTTGATAACTAGAATCTATAGAGAACTCAAACTAATCAATAAGAAAAGAACAAACAACCCCATTTCTTTGTGGGCAAGAGACTTGAACAGAAAATTCTCTGGGGATATCAGGTGCGTGGCCTACAAATACATGAAAAAAATGCTCATCATCCTTAATCATCAGAGAAATACAAATCAAAACCTTGAGATATCACCTAAGTCCAGTAAGATTAGCCCATATCACAAAACCCCCAAACTGCAGATATTGGCGTGGACGTGGAGAGAAAGGAACACTTCTATTCTTCTGGTGGGACTGCAAACTAATACAGCCTTTTTGGAAAGAAGTATGGCGAATTCTCAAGTAACTGAAAGTTGACCTACCATTTGATCCTGCAATACCATTGCTAGGTATCTACACAAATGAACAAAAATCATTTTACAAAAAATATATTTGCACAAGAATGTTTATTGCAGCCCAATTCACAATAGCCAGGTTGTAGAAGCAGCCTAACTTCCCATCATCCCCTGAATGGATAAACAAATTATGGTATATGTATAGCATGGAATACTATGCACCATCAAAGAGGGAGACTTTACATCTTTTATGTTTACCTGGATGGAGCTGAAACATATTCTTCTTAGTAAAGTATCTCAAGATTGGGAAAAAATAGTATCCAATATACTCAATACTATTATGAAACCAATATATGAATGATAAAACACAAAGAGAGTGCAGAAAGAAAGAGAGGAGAGGAGTGGGGAGGGAGGGTATTTGGTGAGATCTCACCTAATATACACAATGCAAGGGTACATTTCAAAACAATTAAGTGTATATTATAAATGTCATACCACAAAAATGAGTAAGTGAGGTAATGACTACATTAGTTTGATCTAAGCATTCCACATTGTATATCAAACCATCACATTGTACCCCATAAATGTATATAGTTATGATTTAATAAAAATTAAGAACAAAAGAAAAGAAAAACAAAAAATAATAGTTTAAATAAACTATAAATTCAATATCTAAATCTAGAGGGCAGCCAGTCAAGAAGATTCCCAGATGTTGGGCCTGAAGCATCTTCAGTTGTATGAGGACATGCAGTATCATTCTGATAGAGATTGTTCTGGTTTGTGACTTGGATACCACAATGGCTGCCTATATATAAGCTGCTGTGGTGGTTTCTCTAAAGTTTATATGAAGCTGCCCATCTTCAACTTGCAAGGCTTTAGGAAAAAAGTAGTTTCAATTATATCGTATTTTCCAGCTTAGGCTTGCAGAGCTTCAGAAAAGAGAAATGATTTCAAGTTAGAAGGATTGGAGATCATTGGGAATACTATTTGGAGAGTCATAGCCATATTGAAGGAAACTATAAGCATTTAGGATCCAGTAGATAATAAAATCTCAAAGAAAATGAACAGGTTAGAATCCAATATTGAGTGCACTATCGTTTTCTTCTGAAACAATTTTTTCTCTCAACAGTCACTACCTGTTTCTACCAAAGACAATCAAAGTAAGACTTATTTGTTTGCAAAATAAGTTTAGTGTCATTAAACTTGGCCTGATTATATATGTAAGTGCAGCAAAATAGTGATTAACCATATGGGCTCTTTTTCAGTTTGCTTTTCTGGAACTTTTGTCAATCTTAGATTAGACTTGTAAAAATCTCTCAAGGATAGGAAGCCAAAACAAGGATGTTTCATTAAGCTATATCTCTAACAGTTATAGATTTGGGTAAATCTAGAATCAGTTATAGATTCTTCCGCATATCAGAAAGTGACATTCCTTACTCACCTGTAAGGCTGGGACCCCTCAGGCCAGTTTTACCAAGGGGAGATTTTATTGGATCCACAAAGTCAACTTTAGCTCCCTAAAGCTGTCTGGTCATTACTGAAAATAAGGCACTCCAGTTAAAGCCTTGATGCTCCCAACTGTGACCTATTACAAGGAGAACAGATTCTTAGTGAACTTTTGCAAATGGCTATATTGCCATATAAATAATAATATTCATAAACAGTTTCCTAACTATGGAGGGATTAGGTGGAGCGATAAAGTAAATGTTTCCATTTCTTTGTTCACAAAAGCAACCTTACCAAATTGCTATAAGCTACAGATAACATAAAAGAAAAAAAATGTTTGGGCAGCACCTCTGGCTCAAGGAGTAGGGTGCTGGCCCCATATACAGGAGGTGGTGGGTTCAAACACGTCCCTGGCCCAAAACTGCAAAAAAAAGAAAAAATGTTTCATTAAATCTGGACAAAACATTTAAAGAACAAGCAATGTTTCAAACAAAGTCATTAAAAATTATCCTAATCAGTTCATTTAGTCCCACTTACTTAGTTCTTGTTCTGCCTGATCTTGGTTATTTGTTTTATGAAGCCATCAGTTTATTAGAATTCTGGAAATTCTTACCTAGTCCAAAATTATGATCTCAAAGTTATCATAAATTTGTATCCCAGAGTACTTGTCAGATTGCTTTTCATGAATCTCCTTGAAGAAGAAGCAATTTTGACTCTAGCTGGTTGCAAATGCTTTTACATAGTAGAGAAGAATTAAAGTAAAGCAATAACTGTCTGTAGTCAGCAAAGACTTAAAATGGCCACAGTCAAAAATGTGATAATAATTCATTACAATAATGAAGCAAATGATGAAGAAATTTGGTTATTTGTGTAGAATATAACACTTTAATGTCATCATTGAAATCGTCACTGATAATATATTTCTAGAAATCTCATATAATTTTTGAAATACTTGTATCAATAACATGCCCATACATATCACTTAAGGTTTAGCATCACTTATTTGTCAATGCTTCTCATGGGAGAATCAAGATCCAGTAGAAATAACAGAGACTAGACTGGCCTCACAGAAAGCCAGGGATAAGACCTTGCAGCCCAGGGAGTCAGTGACTAAGAGGAAGAAGACCTTTCAGCCTAGAAAGTACCTATCCAGATAAACCTGGGACTCTGACCCAGCTTCAGAGTATGTATACTTTAAGAATGAAAATATCCGAGTGAGAGGCAAACTACAACTTGGACTCTACCTGAGAAATGCAAACAATGTAACCTAATCATCTGTACCCCCATATTAATCTGAAATAAAAATAATAAAAGTAAAGGGTAGTGGCTCACACCTATAATCCTAGCATTCCAGGAGACCAAGGCAGGTAAATTTCTTGAGCTCATGAGTTCAAGATCAGCTTGAGCAAGAGCGAGATCCCATCTCTACTAAAAATAGAAAAACTAACCAGAAGTCCTGGCAGGTGCCTGTAGTGTCAGCTACTCGGGGGGCTGAGGCGAGAGGATCACTTGAGCTCCGAAGACTATGGTTTCTGTGAGCTATGACAACACCTCAGCACTCTAGCCAGGGTGATAGAGTGAGACTCTGCCTCAAAAAAAACATAAATCAAAATCTGTCTTTACCAGCTTCAGTAGAACGTGTCTGAAGTTCAGGAGTTTGACTCATCAATTAATATCCAATCAATAAGTCAGGATTGCAGGAAATGGCTTCAAAGGCATGCATTAAGGTCCTGGACAAAAGACTGAGGGGTCCAGTGATGAATCTGGTATTATCTGAATCATGACACTGTAACTGTTAAGGAAATATAGATAGATAGGCCAGGGTGATCAGAAATCAGGGGTCCAGGATGTTGCTAAATCCACTTATCAGAATTTTTTGCTAAATCTGAAGTTTACAAGGAAATGCACAGAGGGGCCTAGCCGAAGATTTAGAAGCCTGACTAAAATTTAGTCAAGCAAAGAATTTTTGTTACTATAAGAAGGTTTTTGTGGGATAATGCCTGGGGAAGATAAAAGGCAGAGAGAGCAGGATTGGGCAGAGGGCTCTAGCCTATTATGCAGATCTGCAAAGTCTCAGCCAATGCAGAAGGGATATGTGAAGCTAAGACTGCTTCTTAGAGGACACTTACATTGGGCAATAGTGTTCTTAGTAACACCATGTTGCTTAGCCATTAACTGGGGGCTGTCCAGGTAGAGTGTGGCATCAGCTGAAAAACTGAGGTCGATACTGACAATGCAGCTGGAAGCTGTCCGCCAAGTTCACCTCTTGCAGCTGAAAAAACAGTGAGCTTTTTCTTAAAAGGAGAGCTAAGCTGTGCATACTTCTGGCTCCCACAGCTGATTGTGCATTCAATTTTTATATCCCCAGCTTTTCCTCTAATTTTACAGGTGTGGTAAGTGTTTGGTGGTGCCTCATTAGATACTCATCAACCACTTCCGTACAGCCAAACATCTGGACAGCCAGCATGCTCAACTGTGTAGAAGAGCCACATTAGTACACATGGAACTGGAGTTGTCATGACTTTACAAGATTCTGAGTCACAGCTAAACATTCTTTTGGTCACATAAACTATGAATTCCTTGACAAAGGGGACTATCTTTTCTTTCCCTGTGTATTTTTCATTCCCTTCTCATCTTACACAAAAAAGTGCAGAGCCCAGCAGAGCAACTGCTGCCAAAAAGGATCACAGGAAATGTTGTGTTTAGCAGAATGATTGATTACAAAACAGTTTACTTTCTTCCTCTCGCTTGGTGTCAATATAAATGGCCTTTGTGTCACTTGCTGTTGCTGGTGGCTGAGACCTGGTTTTGAAATCAATTCATTTGTCCGTTTACTTCTTTATGAAAGAAGGAAGAAAATTCCTAGTGGTAAAGGATAATACAAATAAAATGATACTGAGAAGAGACGTGCTAGATTAATTGGATTGAAGGATCACTTTCTGGCACCCGCCTCTCCAGTGACATCTCAAGAAAGATAACCTGCTTTCTGGCACACTGCAGCAATTGCTGGGAGCAAGGTGTGTTACAGATTGAAGGAGCCAAGCATCCATATGTCAACAAAAACTAGGAAGAATGGAAGGAAAGAAAGAAGGGAGGAGGGGGAGGAACGGAGGGAGCAAAAAGAAGGGTAAAAAAGAAAGGACAAGGGGGGAGATTTTAGAAATCAATTGTTCACAAAAATATGAATGTTGGGAGGTGCCTCTGTGTAAATCGCAACTTTCACTTGCCAGTCAATTTGGGATAATTTTATAGTTGTGAGAAGCTTGATTCCAGAATCAGGGCATTTAAATACACCAGAGACATCCAGTTGGTAGCTGGGATGAAATATGAATGTCAGAAACTCTTAGCAGCTGCTGAGAAAGGACCTGTCCTTTGTAAGCTTTTCAAAAAATGAGCAAAGGCTCACTGTCAGTCTGTAGCGCCCCCTGGTGGTCATCCACGGAGTATGTCTGACAGTCAAAAAGCTGACAAGTCTAAATAAGTGAAAAGAACTAGTTGGTTCACAGGAAGTGGCTTTATTTTCAAAGCCTGCTACTGATGGGTGCCTTTCTGTGCCAGGAGCTAAGCCCTTCACTCCTGACTTCTTAAAGATACCTAGGGACAGCTGCAAATAGGGAAGCTGAAAACAAAGCCACATGGGGGCTTCCTGAAAGGCTCTTTGATCCAACAGATAATGATGTTCTTCTGGATAATGTACTTGTTTCAAGTACATGATTAATGGAATTATTATTCATAATTAGTAAGTGCCCAGAGAGCAAGGAACACAGTGGTCTGACTGGCTGTCAGGAATTGTCAGGCCAACACTAATAATGTTCAGGAAGTATAAAGACTAGTATTTTCCTTTAATTTTATTTAGAAGTGCCATTTTCTAATAGCAGTTGAATGTTGTGACAAGTGTATACTCTATGGATTATGTCCCCTCTAAGTTCCATTTCTCATGATATCTCTTGCAGAGTACACAGGGGAGGCTGAGCGTATATGATTGCTTAGTTAATTAGGGCCTTCCTTTCCAGTGGAAGATTTTGTAAATGATACCTGCATCTTTTTTTTTTTTTTCTCTTCCTCATCTATTCATGAAATCACCCATGCTGCTAATCCCTTTAGGAGATACATTATTTTGGAACAACCAAATTCTGTTAGCTACCAGTTTGGCCTCTAATGAAATGCATTGTAAGGCCAATCAACTAAGTTTTTATGACATGGTCTCTCTCCCTGTAGTGGTGGGGGAAAATGTCTTAGTAGCTTTCCTGCTATAGAAACTTTTACAGAATGATTTCGTTTTCTTAGCTACAATTGATCAAAGCCCTGGAATGTTCATCAGCATGGAGTATGGCAACAACAATACGCTGTAGCAAGACCCCGGTCAGAGTGAAGACCATTTGTAGAGGAAGTTGCCGACTTCTCCAGTGGAGTTTCTTCTGGGTTACAGCAATCAAATAGCCAGGCTTCTCTGTGCAATTGTCCAGATAAACTAAACTGAGATGACAGGAAGGCAGCTAATAGGCCTCAAACACATTTTGCAGTTTGATTTTCCTTTTGAGTATGCACTGTTGAATTTTCAAAAGAGAGCATGGCCTGAGGTACTAGAGGCAGGTGTTTAAGTTCTTTGTGGATCTGGAAGCAGGAAAGGTGGCCGGTGAAAAGTGCATTGTTGTTGACCAATCCAAGGCAAGCTGCATGGGAAAAGCTAAATGCGGCAATTTGGGCTGTAGGCAGAGATAGTCCAAACTCTCTTCAAAGATCGCACATACTAAAAAGATTATATTTGATTCTGCCTCAGAGAACCTAAAGCATAAAAGTGGGTCACTTTTTCTCATGCTGAGCTAAACACAAAATGGAAAGGGATAAAGGGTGAGCTAGCCTATTCCTGCCAGGGCTTTGACCAGAATTTATTTGTCCACCCAGGATATCGAGTTCCTTGCTATTGAAAGTGAAGTGCATGGTCTATCATCACCTGGGAGCTTGCTGGAAATTCAGAATCTTCAGTACCACATCAGACTCTCTGAATCACACTCTGCCTGCTAAAAAGATACCCAGGGGATTTTTCTACGGACGTTGCACTCTTGAAAGCTTTGGTTTAAGGCACTTGTTGAAGTTGTCTCTGCAGTTCAGAGGTGATGAAGGTTCATACGCAGTTTCATAAAAAGCAAGAATCAATCTATTTAACATCTTATATATTTAGCTTTCTTTCCATAGGGACTTGACTTGAAAAAGAAAAAAAAGATTTGATTTCCAAACATTTGAAAAGAAAACTTGAGATATATTGTAGGGATGACAAGAGTTAGATTTTCCACAGCTCGGGAACATTTTTAGTGAGCAGTGGGCTACTTTTAGTGCAAACATTAATGATTAGCCCAAAAGTTACCCAAAATATCATAAATAACAGGGTTCCATTTCTGTCCTTCTGAAGCAGGAGACGGACCAAATTATGGTGCTGTCCACTTTATCTCCCAGGACTCTGAAAATTCTTCCAGCCACCTTAAAGAGGAATAGTCTTTAACATAAAGAAGATGCTTTAAAAAAAAAAAAAGATGAAAGTATAGTTTCTGGGGCCCAGTTGGGGTAGAATAGTCTCCAGGGCCCAAATACAGGGTGGCGATCAAGTTTGTGTGCAATTTAAAAGAGTTGTCTACAGAACTGGGCTATTGTGAGACTAGTAGAGAACATGATGATTCAAAGTTCTGAATCCTGAAATTGGATACTTTTCTCTAAATATTTGGTTGGGAGTGAGTGTCCTTCCATCTCAAAGCCTCAAATGGCCTGCTTGCCCAGAGGCCAGTCTGCACAGTAGAGAGCTGTTTTTCCTTGTCACTGAGGAGAACGTCACAGCTGGCTACATGAAGAGTGGATCGTGAGATTGATTCAAACAGAGAATTCTGGGTTTCCATAATCCTGGTCTGAAAACACTAATTTCACAAGAGAAACAAAATTATAGAAATGAAAGAGATAATGGCATTAATGGCTTAGAGTATCACACTCAGGGGACTTCTTGAATTATCTTGAGAGGAAATCTAATTAGTTCCAACTTCACTGAGAAGTTACCATGCCCAGAATATCAAAGAGAGCGCCTGATTGGTCCCACATGGTTTCTGACGTTTCTTGGGGCACAGGTGCCTCAGAAAAGCAAAATGGATTTTGCCATAGAAAGTCTATTCACTGTGTCTAACTTCTGGACCGTGAGGGCTAGATTCTATTTACATCTTGAGTGAAACCATTTTATTTCTCCACACGTGGAAACTCTCGCCACAAATGAGAGAATCTGCTGAGCAATGTTGCTGGGGTCCTGCCCCAGGAGCAGGGTTCTTTAAGACCTGTGGATCTGGCGGCGATTGACTAAGGAAAAATAAAGAGAAGCTCGAGAAATAAAAAAGGACACACAGCACAGAATTTTCAAAGGTGGGACACCGAGGACCACCGCTAGCTTGTGGGGTTCCAGTGATTGGCCCTGAGTGTTTGTTCCCCCAGCTTTTGTTGAAGGCTGGTTTCTCATTGAGCTGAGAGGGTAAGCTGAGGAAGGGAATGAAAACGTCAGCAGTTTCTCTGAGTAAGCACGTTAGTTCTTATTCTATCTATAATCAGTAACTTTAAGGGTCTGGGAGGCCTCGAGAAATCCAAAACCTGAGCCTTGTATGGCCACAGCCTCCTGTTTGTGGTCACGCACACAGATCCCTTGGGGAAGGTTAACCCCCTCTAGTCTCTCTATGGAGCAGAGACAGTGGCGTCAGTTCTCCCAGGGAGAACGGGAAAAGAGGAATGCTCCCCTTATCTCCACCTGGAGGCGTTTTCCTTCATGGTTAGGATACAAACCCTCCTGGCTCGGGGCTCGAGCTGTTCCCTTGATGTCTGCCTTGGTCATTAATACAAATCCCCACCTAGCTTTGTGTGACAGTTGGTAACTTTTGCCACTGTCCTGGACATCCCGTTCCCTATGCATACCTTCAGATGTCTTTGTTATGTGTTTCCCACACATATAATTTACTTTATCTCAGTCACAGTCATGTAGCAAGCAATCAAGTACAAGGTTAAGCGTAATGGATATTTGTAGTGATTACATATTTCTTCACAATCAGTGATTAACATTAAGAGAAACAGCAAATACCACTTCATGAAGGACAACTGGAATTTGTTCTCCTACATTTCACATGTCATCTGTCAAGTGGGGTCAAAATAATATGCTCATTCTAAGCACTGGGAAGTACCTTATGTTGGAAACTCTTATAAGGGTGATGTCCTTCTTTCATAGAACCAATAATAAATTATTAACCTAGGAATCAAAAACAACCTTCCAGGATTTGGGGTTTGTGTTCCCAGCCCAGCTATGCATATCCCAGATATCTGCACACATTAACTCATCTTACATGTTTCATAATAATAATTTCTTCCTTCCGAAGTATGTATCTGTGCTTTTAAGTAAAATTTTGCTAATCAGAACATTTGCAATTACGGGAAAATTACTTATAAACATCACTTACGTTTACTTTACAGGAAAGAATGGCAAATAATACTTTATTTTTACCAATTTAAATTTGTTTCCTAAAAGAAATAATTCAATGATACCACAAATTAACACCTTTGCAATGGAATTAATCTTGCTACATGAATGATGCACTTAGCCAGGTGAATATGTTTTGTGCTTTCTTTAATATCCATGTGTGACATATTGTGTTTATATTTACACTTTTTTTTGCTTAGCAATCAGAAAATGAAAGCATCTTCAGATATTACTGAGTATCTCAGAGGCATGTGCCATAGAATTCCTTTCTCAAAAAATACAATATAATGTTATAGAAATACATAGTAAAATATAAGTTTCTTTGAAACCTGAGGCATCTTATGCTTATAGATCAAGGAAATAAGTAAGTACTGTTAAAAATCATATCTAATAACCAAAATTATGATTCACATTATTCTCATATGTTAGGTGAAACTTGGATGAGGTAGAGGAAAGTAAGACTAAAAATGACTTAATTTTTCCCAGCAAATTGAGATGACCACTCAGAAATGGAACCTAATTTAAGAACCAAATTTCAGTATAGATGTATGGATGATAATACTATCTGAATAAGAAAGGGGGTAGCCAGGTTACCCTGTTCATAAAACTTTACAGAAGCATTAAAAGAGTAAAGCTTAGAGTTTTCCCTCTGTTATTAAAGAAAGATTACCAATTCCCTCTTCATTCATAGTGAAAACTTATTGTTCTTTTAAAAATATATTTCCCACTAAACCAGGTGCTAGCAATGTACAGCCCACGGACTAAATCCATTTTGCCTCCTATTTTCGTAAATAGCACTTTATTAAAACAAAGATGCAAGTTATTTATGAATTTTTAATGCCTATTTTTTGCTCTACAATGGCAGACTTAGTTGAATAGTTGCAACTGAGTCCACATGGCATGCTAAACCTAAAATATTATATGGTTACGTAAAAAAAAAGTTTCCTGGGCCCTACTCTAATGTGACAATTAATTAGTTATATCTAAAGATATATAGAATGCAAAATCTATTTTACCTACTACAGACTATTAAATATATAACATTATATTTTACTAAGCAGTGCTGAATAAAAAAGTCCTAAGCATTAAAGAACCCTTAAATCTCTAAAATCTGAAATATTAATTATTATAACTGCATTCTTACAACCCAAATTAAATCTCCCACACAGTTCACTAAAGTTTAAAAGAAGTAGTCAGAAAAAAAAAACAAGCCATATGATCTATAAATGAATTACTGGTGTTCATAGTGTTCTGGAAAATTGTAGTTTGAGGAATCCAATTAAATGTAATATATTTTTAACATAAAAGTAATAGCATCACCTTGACCCATCAAACTCTATACAATGACAATGCCAATTCTAAAACAACCCTACAGAGAAATTTAATGGTAAAAACTTTGTTTTATGACATTAAAATGAAATATTCTCCTATGCTCAATATATGAACAAATAACTTTTAGACAGTAATTAAAATTCTTCACTTGTCTCTGAAACTCAGATTCTTCAATCCAAAAGTGATGACAATGAATAATACTTTTCTATGGCTTGTTTTCAGAGCTAATTTTTTTCTGATTTTTATCATTTGTTATTCACTACCAATCTTTGCTTTGTTAAGAAATTCCATTGTATATTCACACTCCTGTGTTCTAAGGCAACTGTATGGACTATACTCTTAAAAAAGAAAAATAAGAATTATTTGTTTCAACAGGAATGACTACTAAACAGATTTGTAAAATCATATCTCATTTAATTTTTAATTTTTAAAGATAAGCTCTCACTCTGTCTCCCAGATAAAATGTAGTGGTGTGACTGACCCCTGGGGGCAATCAATCCTCTCACATCAGATAGTCTCAGAGTAGCTGGGAGTACAGGAACATGCCATTAGGTCTGTCTAATTTTAAAATTTTTTGTAGTGGCAGTGCTCACTGTATTCTCCAGGCTACCATATCTCATTTCTAAATGCTTATCTTTATGTTAAATATTAAGAAATATCTAAGTAGAATATTTAAAATGATAAAGGAAAACATACCTACAAGGTATCATCCAACTGGATCAACAGAACAATATTTCATATATCAGTACAAACCCTGAACATGAACCATCCTAATGACCCAGTGAAAAGACATAAGCTGAATGGAGGGAAAAGGACAATCCAATTATATTATTCTCCAAGAAATACATCTAACTTATAAGGACTCTCACAGACTTGAGGTAAAGGGATGGACCATCAGTGCAAAAATCCTCAACAAAGTACTAGCAAACCAAATTCAACAAAATATTAAAAAGATAATTCACTATAATTAAACGAGTGTCATCCCAGGGATGCAAGGATGGTTCAACGAATGCAAATCAATAAACATGACTCACCACATAAACAGAAGCAAAAACAAAGACCGTGTGATCATCTCAATAGATTTATAAAAAACACTCAATAAAATCCAGCACCCTTTCATGATAAAAAAAAAAAAAACTCAACAAACTAAGTGTAAAGGAACATACTGCAAAACTATAAAATCCATATATGACAAAAACATAGCCAACATCATACTAAATGTAAAAAGTTGAAAGCATTTCCCCCTAAGAACTGGGGCGAGACAAGTATGTCATCAATTCTATTCAACATAGAATTGAAAGTCCTAACCAGAGCAATCAGGCAAAAGAAATAAATAAATGATATCCAATTCTAAAAAGAGGTGGTGAAACTATCTTGTTTGCCAATGATATGATCTAGTATTCAGAAAACCCCAAAGACTCAAAAAAAAAAAAAGAAAAAAGTCCTAGAATTGATAAATTAATGCAGCCATGTCTCCAGCTATAAAAACTGTGAACACAAATCAGATACAGAAAAAAGCATTTGACAAAGTAGAGCATGTTTTTTTTTCTGACAAGAACACTCGAAAAAAATGACATAGATGGGACATTTTTTAAACTAATAGAAGCCATCTACAACAAACCTATAGCCAATATCATACTGAACAGAGAAAAACTAAGAACAGTTCCACTTAGAATTGGAACCAGACAAGAATGTTCATTATCACCATTATTATTAAATACAGTGCTGAAAGTCCTAGCCAATGCAATTGGGCAAGAAAACAATATCAAAGGTACCCAAATAGATATAGAGGAGGTCAAACTTTGACTCTTTGCTGATGATATGCTCTTACATTTAGAAAACCCAAAGGACTCAACCAGGAGATTCCTGGAAGTGATCAAAAGCAAGCATTCCACGTACTCAATATTATGTTGCAACTAGTAGGGGAACAAATACTGGTTCACATTGGAGAAAAACATAATTAAATTCAAGAAGGGAGGATAGGAAGGGTGAAGAGAGTGGGTTTGAAAAGTTCCCACCTAATGGGTACAGTGTAGGGGTATATGGCACACTTCTGGTTAAAGGACTCACTTGTAATTCGGACTTTATGTTACAAAGGCAAACAATGTAATGTAATCATAAGTACCCTTATATTAATCTGAAAAAAAAAATCAGAACTTTTTTTAAAACCTGAAATTAATAAAATTAAGATTTTTGGTTTTACTTCTGTTTATGTGGTGAATCACATTTATTGATTTGCGTATGTTGAACCACCCTTGCATCCTTGGGATGAAACTCACTTGATCATGGTGAATTATCTTTTTGATATGCTATTGAATTTAGTTTGCAACTATTTTGTTAAGGATTTTTTCATCTATATCCATGAGGCATATTGTTCTATAGTTGTTTCTTTTATAATTGTGTCCTTTTCTCAGTTTTATGTTAAGGTGATAGTGGGTTCATAGAATGAGCTAGGGAGGATTCTCTCCTCCATGTTACAGAATGGTTTCTCTAGGGTACCAGTTGTTTGTATGTCTGGTAGAATTGAGCTTGGACTCCATCTTATCTGGAATATTATTTTCATTTGGAGATTTTTAAAATTACTCTTCACTCTCTCTGCTCCTCATTGGTCTGTTCAGAATTTCTAATTCTTCCCAATTCAAGCTCAAAAGCTTGCATTTCCAGGAATTTATTCATTTTTCTTAGGTTTTCTAGTTTGTGTGCATAGAGGTTATTTATAGTATTCATGGATGATATTTTGTATTTCTGTGGTATCAGTTGTAATATCTCCTTTTACATTTCTGATTGATCTTATTTCTGTTCTTTCTCTTTTATTTTGGGTTAAACTGGCTTGTGTTCTATCAATTTTGTTTATCTTTTCAAAGAACTAACTTTTTGGTCCATTGATCCTTTGTATTCTTTTGGGAGGGGGATTCTATGACATTTAGAAATGTAATTAAATTAAAATACTTCTGTACAGCAAAGAAACTAATCAACAGAATTAATAGATAACCTACAGAATGGGAGAAAATATTCCCAAACTGTACCTCATACCAAGGACTAATATCCAGATTCTACAAAGAACTCATAAACAAAAATTTACAAAACAAACAACCCCATGAAAAAGTGGACAAAAGACATAAATTAAAGTTTTCCAAAGGAAGATAGACAAATGGCCAATAAATGTGAAAATATGCTCAACATCACTAATCATAAGGGAAATGCAAATTAAAATACAATGAGGTACCACTTTGCTTTTATCAGAATGGCTAATATTAAAAAATTTTTAAAACCCCAAACTTTCAAACAGATGTTGATGTGGATACAGAGAGGAAGAAACTCTTATACCCTGTGGGTGGAACTGCAAATTAGTACAAACTTCTCTCTACAAAAAACAGTATGGAGATTCATCGGAGAAATAAATGGAGATCTACCATTTTATCCAGCAATCCTATTACTGGGAATTTACCCAAAGTAATGAGAAGTAATTTAGTAAAGGAGATGCTTGCACTTGAATGTTTATCACAGCACAATCCTTAATTATATAGATGTGGAATCAACCTAAGTGCTCATCAATTCACAAGTGCATTAAGAAAACGTGATAAACATATATCCCATGTGATACAATTCAGTCACAAAAAGAAATGAAATAAAGTGTTTGTAGCAACTTGGATAGAACTAGAGACCGTTATCCTATATGAAGTGTCTCAGGAATGTAAATCCAAACACCTATGTTCTTATGTTCTCACTAATAAACAGGAGCTAAACAATGGATACACACAGGCATATAGTGAAATAAAGGACCTGGGAAACCAAGAAAAAGGAAGCATGGGTGAGTGAGTCATAAAAACTTACCCAGGGCGGTGCCTGTGGCTCAAAGGAGTAGGACGCCAGCTCCATATGCCAGAGGTGGTGGGTTCAAACTTAGCCCCGGCCATAAACTGAAAAAAACAAACAAACAAACAAAAAAAAACCTTACCTATTTGGTACAATCAATACTACTGTAGTGACATGCTCACTAAAAGCTCTGACCTTATTAGTATCATACAACTTCAGTCCCCAAGTCCTGGGCCACAACTAGTGCTAGTCCTTGGTCTGTTAGGACCTGGACTGCACAGCAAGAGGTAACAGTAGGTGAGCAAGGGAAGCCTCATCTGTGTTTACAGGCACTGCTCAACCATTGCATCACCACTTGAGTTCTTCCTTCTGTCAGATGAGCAGTGGCATTAGGTTCTCATAGGAGTGGGAACTTTACTGTAAACAGCACATGAAGGGGACCTAGACTGTACATACCTTATGAGAATTTATCTAATGCCTGAGCTCTGAGGTGGAACTGAGGTGGGCTACCACTGATTCTGCATTATGGTGAGTTGTATAATTAGTTTACTATATATTAAAGATAATAATAATAGAAATAAAATTCACAATAAATGGGATGTGCTTGAATCATCCCCAAACCATCTCCCACCTTGTATGTGGAAAAATTTTCTTTCATGAAATCAGTTTCTGGTGCCAAAAATGTTGGGGAACCCGGTTATACAATGTATTGGAGTAACAAAAGCATTTTTACTCTTTTGATATTTTGAAATAAAAATATTAATATAAAATAAATTAAATAAAAAATAAGACTATGGCTAGCATTATTTTAAAAGTAAAATGTGCTTATAGTTTTTAATAAAAATATAAATAATCAAAAATAAAATAGGCCAGTGAAACAATCAATAAAAATGTGTGATGTGCTCTTATAATCCAATATGTAAGAAAAAATATCAGGAAACAGATATATACGCTATATACTTGCAGGGAAGTAAATAAATTTTTTTTATTGCTATATCCCACTTCAACCTTCTAAAGTTTTATCTCAAGTTCAGTTGAAAATAAGTTAGTATTCAGCTTCATAGGGTAGATATAGGGCCAATGCAATTCTCAATATTTTCAATAAAATAGTGTAGGGTACACATCTATTGCTTGGATTTCCTGTTCCCTGACTTACTGACCCCACTTAATTCTTTCCCCTAAAGGACCAGGAAGACATCACACTTAGGATGCTTTTTATAATTCCAGAAAGGAACATATGAACTTTCAACTGAAATAGGTTAAAAAAAAAAAAGAGTATGAAGAATCATAGGACAATTTTTAAAGAAATAATCATTTTTGACATACTTTACCTTCTTGTTGGTTCATTGAATATATACTATTTGTCATGCAACCATATAATGATGGTTCTTTGAGCCAAAATTATAGATGGAATTTTTTTATGAAGGTTTATTAAAAATATAAATTATGTAGAGAAATAGCTGTGGGAAACTCTAGTGATAATTGATATAGAGACAGTCATGACTTAACGCTTTTTAAGTAGAAAATTCCCCATTTCTATAACCATAAACCACCTACATGCTGAGGTCCAAAGTATTGGGCTTTTTTGTTTGTTTGTTTTTTATGAGACAGAGTCTCACTTTGTTAACCTTGGTAGAGTGCCGTGGCATCATAACTCACAGTAACCTCAAACTCCTGGGCTCAAGTGATTCTCTTGCCTCAGCCTCACAAGTAGCTGGGACTATAGCGCCCACCACAATGCCTGGCTATTTTTAGAGATGAGGTCTCACTCTGGCTCAGGCTGGTCTTGAACATGTGAGCTTAGGCAATCTACCCACCTTAGCCTCCCAAATGCTGGGATTACAGACATGCACCACTGTGCCCAGTAAAAAGTATTGTTAATGAGAACAAAAAATTTACTTCCCATCATTAAAGGAATTTAAACACTCTTAGGAGACCTAATGCAACTAACTTATAAATAATCGAAGTTGGGCTACTTCCTGAGAGTGAGTCTACTAAGAGCAAAATAGGAAAGAAAGACTGTACTTGAATGAGAGAATCATGAATTACAAAGATATTGAGTGGATAGGAAGGTCATGAACATATTTCTTCTCTTTCGCAATTTTGCCTGTGACTGACTGGCTATCAGGATGAGCTAGAGACATTTTTCAGGTTGATAAAATACATAATAAAAAATTCCATGGAAAAAATTCCATGGAATATTTCCCTCAAAATGTCAACCAAATGTGAGAGACTTGAAGTTCATCTGTGGCAATGGAGATGGGTGGAGACAAAGATATTTCAGCAAAGCCTAAGGAATCTAAATATCGAGAAGTTTGCCCTTTTAGTTTCTCTATCAAAAATCTCTATTTTTTTCCTTTGTTCTTGACTCATTGCCTTTTCCTGAATATACAACTCCCAATTTCCCAAAGGAAGCTATTCAAGGGTTACCCCAAGGTTTAAGAAATATTGGCAGGTAAAGTTTCTGCCTTTTTCTGAGTCTCTATAAATGAATCAGGTAAAACAGTGACTTGAATACAGAGGCAAGTGCCAAAAAATTGAAGAAAATTACTCCTTTAAGTGATACTTACAATACTCGTATTCACCTGTATAAACATATGCTGTATATAATAAGCTGTGAACTCCATACTGCCAGCAGGCCAAAGCAAATTGAATTTTTTCCTTTTAAATTCTTTTAAGAAACATGCTCAGTTTTAAAGATACTCTTTTTAAAGGACATAATTTATGTTTAATAAAAAAAAATTTCATTCTGGGCCAGGTGACCTAGACAGATGTTCCTTACTATCTATGGGCCTTTAAAAATACCTCAATGTTGGGGATGCTTCTATTTTTGACAAAGGAGTCTGACAGCCTCCTCATTTGCTAGCAAATTAATAAATTTCTCTTTGCTTCTCCTCAAATTAATAAATTTCTCTTTGCTTCTCCTCAAACTGTTTGCTCCCATTTTTCTAATGCAGCTTCAGGCAACAAGTGCTGAACTTTTGGTAACAGATTTTGGTGTCCCTGGATTGGCCTATCAGCAGCCCTGTGAAATGGCACCCCACAACTGAAGAGGCAGAGAGCAGCCTAGTGCCAAAGCAGTGGGTCTCTGTGCGTAAGAGCAACTTCTTTTTGAGGTGAGACAGCAAGGGACAACCACTGCAGCTGCTAGAGCAAGGTGTGTTAGCTCCAGGGAACTCCCATCTCTGTCTTCTCTAAGTAGATGAAACTTTCTGCAACTTGAACTGGGTTGAGGAGAGGGATGTGGGTTTTTGAAAGTGTCTGGATGCCAGGCCTTTTGTTGGGTACTGTGTCAGGTCCTGAGCATTCAACAGAACAGAAAAGGTCCTTCCTATCTTGAAGCTTATATTCTAGTGATTAGATTCAGGAAAAAGGGGGAATCCTGCAAAGGATACCATTGACATCAATCCCTTCAATCTCTTAAGAAGAAAACAAACGAAATCTCTCCTAACAAGTCTCAGAAAACTTTCAGTTATGTCTCAAAGGGCAGACTGTATAATGTGGCTACCTCATCTTTAAGAAAAGGGGAAAACAAAACGCTATAAAGACAGAGCAAGATCCTCTCTCCCTCCCTCTTAGTGCAAGCCTGGGGGCAGATCCATCATTTAGATTCACCAATCAGCTGCTCAATCCCATGATCTTGACTCTTGAACAAGGGATACAAGGACATGAGGCTAATTGAAAGACATTTTTCATCACAAGTGACAGAAGCAGTATGCTGATCAAACTTCCTGCTATGAGAACATGCTGTGGTTCTCATGGTCCCTTCAGATTTCCCTTAGCTTGCTAATTTTCAACCTCCCACTGCTTAAGTGGGCCTTTGATAATAGTACTCAGATATAGACTATTAGTCTGTCTTCCCCAAAATCTAATCTCTACTTCTTCTGGAATAGAATAAAATCTCATACCCTTTCAAAAAAAAATCAGTGTTAGTATGTGTTGGTAGGGTTTCCCAAAAGACAGAACCTAAATCAAATATTTTGATTTATTCTCTGGAACATTCTTAGAAGATGAGGAAGTCAAACAAGAAAGGGAGGAAGCATTAAATGGTGCATTAATAAGCTAGTTACTTACTGAGTTAAGAGCACAAAAACTTCTTTTCTTGCTTGCAAAACTCAAGACTAGACTGCAGAGTAGCCGCGTTTGGGGAGGTTTCAGGGTACGGCAGTTTCCACGAGTGTAATCGCGGGACTGACATTGCTAGGACCCAGCCACCTGCCACTGTTTCCTTTATCCTTCACTGTCATCAAAAGATTTACCTGTCAAGTTATAAAGTGCACGCTGTATCCCTAAGGGGGGAACATACAAAGATGGAATTCACACCCACATCAGCCAATGAGCCCAAACCTAAAATTGAAAAAGCCAGTACTTGGAGTGGGCAGAGACAAGATGGCTGACTGAAGCCAGCTTTCCACAGAGGCTCCCATCCAGAAGGAGAGTTAAAGGACAGAAATTTAGCAAGTAACCTGGTGGATTAGAGCTGCACCAAGAGAGAAGGTTGAAGAACGCACATCAACCCTGATGAGGCGAGCTGAAACCCCAAGGATACACACAAAGGGTACAAAATCCATCACCAAGCAGATGGGAGCCCCCTCCCAAATGAAAATGGCTCGGAGTGCCCCACAAACAAATGAGCAGAGTTCAAAGTTCCTCCCACTACACTCCACGGGAGAGACCCTCTAAAAACTGGACCTACCTCCCCTACTAGGGTGCCATGGCGTTCTCCTGCCAGGCATAAAACTGTACAAAACTGTATATATTCTCTACCTGCAACTCTGAGCTCCCAGCACTCCCCTCCACTCTCACTCTGAGGTCTGGAGGCCTGTCCCCCAGAATTCCAGATTTTTGGATGATTTCTCGAGGGGTGTGGACAGGGCCTAAACTGCAGCTGGTCAGTGCTGACTATGGGGCACGGGAGTGAGGAGAGGACGGTCAGCTGAGAGGGAACCACATTGGAGCAGTGGTGCCCCGAGGCGCAGAGCAGCAGCCATCTTTTGGCAACAATAGGGCTCACTCCCAGATATTCTGAAGCCACACCCCCTGTCTCCCTGGGCAACCAGAGGAGGCTGGGCATCTACTCAGGTGCCAACCACGATGGAAGAGATCTAGGACTGAAATGTAGGCCTCGTGAGTAAAGGGTTTGCCTGAGATGGTACCGGCCTGCGTGGAGCATGGGGACTATGCTCCACAGAGCATAACGCACTCACAGAACCGGGAAGTTCCCAGGGCAGGGCTGACCCAGAGGACTGCTTTACTGAGCCTAAGATGTACCCGGCCCTCAGGGGATCGTCAGCCAATAGATAAAGGAAGACAGGAGGCTAGAACTGACAGGTAACCAAATACAAACCTGCAGGAGCAAAGACAGGGCCTGAGGTGGTGCAGGCTCTGGGAACTCAAAACAGCTTCTCTTCTGCAGGGGAATTTAGCAGGGACAGAAACAAGTTCCCGCAAAGTTGTTCTGTTCTGTTCTATCAGTAACATCAATCAGGGGTGGGGCTGGAACTGAGTGAACACCCCCCAGCCTTCATCAAGCACCCAAGGTTGTCAGGCCTCACCTCCCTCTGCTAGATAGAGGCAGAGTGCACCGGCCTGGCTGAGCAGAAATAGATTTCCTTGTGATTCAGGCAGGTGAAAACCCTTGGAGTATCTGTTCACTACAGGCAACTGGGTCACAGCCCTGCAGGGATATCAGTGACTGGGTATGACAGAGGTGCAAGGTGATGAAGGAGGCATCAACCTTCCCAGACTGATCTATTTGCTGGGTGGGTTCACCTGACTCCACAGAGCACTAAAGCAAGCCATATCTGAGTAGTCACCAGACCCCTGCGATCCAGTTGCCAGAGACCTTTTAAACTCTCCCAGTTGAGATAGGTGCTAACTGAGACAATTGATTTGGACCTTTCGAACTGAGCCAATCGCCCGAGGACTATTCAGGTGGTGGCCTGGGTATGTGGTTGTAGGAAGGTTTGATTTTCCTTTTCCAATTGTTGCCTGTGGTGGAGGGGGAGTGACTTAATTGCTGGTATTTCTCCACAGCTGAGACTTCAACACAGAGAAACTGTTTCACTAGGGTCAAACAGAGACCAGCTGAAAACAAGACAGAAACACTTAGCCCCACCGCACCAAACAGGTCCATAGTGTCTCAGGCCATAGCACTGTACAGGTCCTTGACAAAGCTCCAGGGGAAAAATCAAATGGTGTAAAACAATCATGGGGCGGAATCAGCGGTAAAATTCTGGTAACATGAATAACCAGAATAGATCAACCCCTCCAAGGAAAGATATGGCAGATGTAACTAAAGACTCCATTCATAAACAGCTGGCCGAGATGTCAGAAATCAAATTCAGAATTTGGATTGCAAACAAGATTAATAAAATGGAGGAAAATTTGGAATTAGAATTTTGAGCAGCAATTCAAAATTCGGAATTAGAAATTCAAGGAGAAATTCAAAAGTTGTCTCAAGAATTTAATGAATTTAAAGACAAAACTACCAAAGACTTTGACACACTGAAGCAAGAATTTGCAGCCATCAAAGATCTGAAAAATACAGTAGAATCCCTCAGTAACAGAGTGGAGCAAGCAGAAGAAAGGATTTCTGACATTGAAGACAAAGCCTTTGAACGCTCCCAAACTCTCAAAGAGGAAGAGAACTGGAGAGCAAAAACAGATCATTCTCTCAGAGAGCTCTGGGATAATTCAAAGGAGGCTAATATCCACCTTATTGGAATCCCTGAAAGTGATGAAGTGGCCTTACAAGGCACAGAGGCCCTTCTCCATGAAATTATGAAAGAGAATTTTCCAGACATGCTAAGACATTCTGAAATTCAGATAGCAGACAGTTCAGAACACGACTCAATCCGAATAAGACATCCCCCAGGCATATCATAATTAACTTCAATATATCAAAAAGTTGGTTTTTTGAAAAGGTCAATAAAGTAGATAAACCTTTGGCTAACCTAACCAGGAAAAAAAGAGTAAAATCTCTAATCTCATCAATCAGAAACGACAAAGACGAAATAACAACAGACTCCTCAGAAATCAAAAAAATCCTTAATGAATATTACAAGGAACTTTATTCTCAGAAATATGAAACTCTAAAGGAAATTGACCAATACTTGGAAGCACTTAACCTTCTAAGACTTAGCCAGAATCAAGTGAAAATGTTGAACAGGCCCATATCAAGTTCTGAAATAGCATCAACCATACAAAACCTCCCTAAAAAGAAAAGCCCAGGACAAGATGGCTTCACGTCAGAATTCTATCAAACTTTTAAAGAGGAACTAGTACCTATATTACTCAACCTGTTCCAAAATGTAGAAAAAGAAGGAAGACTACCCAACATGTTCTATGAAGCAAACATAACCCTGATCCCCATACCAGGAAAAGACCCAACAAGAAAAGAAAATGATAGACCAATATCACTAATGAATATAGATGCAAAAATATTCAACAAAATCCTAACAAACAGAATCCAGCAACACATCAAACAAATTATACATCATGACCAAGTCAGTTTTATCCCAGGATCTCAAGGCTGGTTCAATATACGTAAATCTATAAGTATAATTCAGCACATAAACAAATTAAAAAACAAAAGCATATGATTCTCTCAATTGATGCATAAAAAGCTTTTGATAATATACAGCATCCCTTCATGATCAGAACACTTAAGAAAATTGGTATAGAAGGGACATTTCTTAAACTGATAGAGGCCATCTACAGCAAACCCACAGCCAATATCGTATTGAATAAAGTTAAATTGAAATCATTTCCACTTAGATCAAGAACCAGGCGAGGATTTCCAATGTCTCCACTGCTCTTTAACATTGTAATGGAAGTTTTAGCCACCGCAATTAGGGAAGAAAAGGCGATCAAGGGTATCCATATAGGGTCAGAAGAGATGAATCTTTCACTCTTCGCAGATGATATGATTGTATATCTGGAAAACACCTGGGATTCTACTACAAGACTCTTAGAAGTTATCAAAGAATATAGCAGCATCTCAGGTTACAAAATCAACATTCATAAATCGGTAGCCTTTATATATACCAACAATAGTCAAGCTGAAAAAACAGTTAAGGACTCTATTCCATTCACAGTAGTGCCAAAGAAGATGAAATATTTGGGAGTTTATCTAACAAAGGATGTGAAAGATCTCTATAAAGAGAACTATGAAACTCTAAGAAATGAAATAGCTGAAAATATTAACAAATGGAAAAACGTACCATGCTCATGGCTGGGAAGAATCAACATTGTTAAAATGTCCATATTAACCAAAGCAATATACAATTTTAATGCAATCCCTATTTAAAGCTCCACGGTCATACTTTAAAGATCTTGAAAAAAATATATACTTCATTTTATATGGAATCAGAAAAAACTTTGAATAGCCAAGACATTACTCAGAAACGAAAACAAAGCAGGAGGAATCACTCTACCAGACCTCAGACTATACTATAAATTGATAGTGATCAAAACAGCATGGTACTGACACACAAACAGAGAGGTAGATGTATGGAACAGAATAGAGAACCAAGAGATGAATCCAGATACTTATCGTTATTTAATCTTTGACAAGCCAATTAAAAACATTCATTGGGGAAAAGATTCCCTATTTAAGAAATGGTGTTGGGTGAACTGGCTGGCAACCTATAGAAGACTGAAACTGAACCCACACCTTTCACCTTTAACTAAGATAGACTCTCACTGGATTAAAGATTTAAACTTAAGACATGAAACTATAAAAATACTTGAAGAGAGTGCAGGGAAAACCCTTGAAGAAATTGGTCTGGGCGAGTATTTTATGAGGAGGACCCCCCCGGGCAATTGAAGTTGCTTCAAAAATACATTACTGGGACCTGATCAACTAAAAAGCTTCTGCATAGCCAAGAACACAGTAAAGCAAGCAAACAGTCATCAGAATGGGAGAAGATATTTGGAGGTTATGTCTCCGACAAAGGTTTAATAACCAGAATCCACAGAGAACTCAAATGTATAAGCAAGAAAAGAACAAGTGATCCCATCGCAAGCTAGGCAAGGGACTTGAAGAGAAACTTATCTGAAGAAGACAGATGCATGGCCTACAGACATATGAAAAAATGCTTATCATCTTTAATCATCAGAGAAATGCAAATCAAAACTACTTTGAGATATCATCTAACTCTAGTAAGATTAGCCCATATCACAAAATCTCAAGACCAGAGATGTTGGCATTGATGTGGAGAAAAGGGAACACTTCTACACTGCTGGTGGGAATGCAAATTAATATATTCCTTTTGGAAAGATGTATGGAGAACACTTAGCGATCTAAAAATAGATCTGCCACTCAATCCTATAATTCCTCTACTAGGCATATACCCAGACCAAAAATCACATCATAACAAAGATATTTGTACCAGAATGTTTATTGCAGCCCTATTCATAATTGCTAAGTCATGGAAGAAGCCCAAGTGCCCATCTATCCATGAATGGATTAATAGTGGCATATGTACACCATGGAATATCACGCAGCCTTAAAGAAAGATGGAGACTTTACCTCTTTCATGTTTACATGGATGGAGCTGGAACATATTCTTCTTAGTAAAGTATCTCAAGAATGGAAGAAAAAGTATCCAATGTACTCAGCCCTACTATGAAACTAATTTATGGCTTTCACATGAAAGCTCTAACCCAGTTACAACCCAAGAATAGGGGGAAGGGGGAAAGGGAGGGGAGGGAGGGGGAGGTGGGTGGAGGGAGGGTGATCGGTGGTGGGATTATACCTGTGGTGCATCTTACAAGGGTACATGTGAAACTTAGTAAATGTAGAATGTAAATTTCTTAACACAATAACTAAGAGAATGCCAGGAAGGCTATGTTAACCAGTGTGATGAAAATGTGTCAAACAGTCTATAAAACCAGTGTATGGTGCCCCATGATCACATTAATGTACACAGCTATGATTTAATTAAAAACAAAAACTCAAGACTGCCATGACAGAAAGATTTGAAAGCCTCTCTTTTGCAGTGCCATTCAGCATGCCAGTTGGATTTCCTTATGGCAATATCACATAGAAAGGAGACAGAGGTCAGGTACCATCTTTTGCGTAACGTACTGATGTTTCTACACTATAGGACAGCCACACAGCTATTTAGAAAATGTGTTACTTGTTAAGTTTCCCACTGTCATCTCTTTGTCTCATAGGGATTTTTCAGAGCATAGAAATTTCTGAGTTGTGCACTTAATGCACAGTAGAAAGTTACTGATCTCTATCATGGTCCATTGCTTAACACAGTCTGCCAATAGCCAGGAGGATAGTTTTCTCCCCCACTGAGTCTTTCAGATGAGATACTTTCCTAACATTACTATTATTGTCTCTGTAAGCTGATTTCCCATTAGAGGTAAAATTTTTGAGAAAACAGGGTTTAGCTTTTTCCTAAGAAATGAATCTCAGTGGTGATATTAACAAGTTCAACTCAGTTAAAACACTGTGTTCTTATTGTGTCCAATACAGCTCATTTTCAGCAACTGTAAACTTATTTTCTTCATCATTTGAATACTTCCTTTATTAATCACAAATATTTTTACAGCAGGTTTATCATATATTCTAGTTGCTAAAAACATTAATTTTATTTTAGCTTTGTTTTATGAATGAAGAAGAGTTAATCTGCCTTTATCATTTGTGAATCTTATGAAAGGCTAAGCTTTGGTAAGGATTTTTGTGATTTGTGATCATTTAAAAACTTTTGAATCGTGACACTCAGGATGACCTATGAAAATTAAATATCTTCCTTTGTTCACTTCCTGTCAGGATTTCCTAAGAATAAGGATATTTTATTGCATAACTGTAGTGCAGTAGTCAACTTCAGATTAGAAAACTGAGACAAAAAATGATTAAACAAGGCTCAGTGCCTGTAGCTCAGTGGTTAGGGTGACGGCCACATATACCGAGGCTGGCACATTTGAACCCAGCCTGGGCCTGCCAAAGAACACTGACAGCTGCAACCAAAATACAGCTGGGCATTGTGGCGGGCACCTGTAGTCCCAGCTACTTGGGAGGCTGAGGCAAGAGAATCGCTTAAGCCTAAGAGTTGGAGGTTGCTGTCAGCTGTGACGCCATAGTACTCTACTCAGGGTGACATAGGGAAACTCTGTCTCAAAAAAAAAAAAAGATTAAACAAGTTGTCTGTGCTTGCTTCAGCAGCACATATACTAAACAAGTTGTTCAAGGTCACAATGTTTTCTTATCTGTAAAAAGAGGATAGTATTGGAATTTACTTCATAAATTTGTTATAAACTTTGTTATGAGTTAATGTTTATGATGCACTGGATAGAGTAAAATGTATGTAATTACTTTTTTCTATTTTTTTAAAACACACGCCTGTCTGAGGAATATAATTGCTCTTTTTAAGTTAAATAAACAAATATCTAACTAGACCTGCCTCTTTTCTCTTTCTTATTTTGATTTTACCTTTTTGTGCTCTCCACTCACATTACACAAAAAGGAGCTGCCAATTCTTTCACACAGATTTTGTATAAGTTAAAAGGCATTCATTTTATATAAATTATATGTTTTATGACATCAAGAAAACCTTCCTTGAGAACAATATTGGGGGAGGTATTGGATGGTGTGTTTAATTGAATGGTGAATATCACCCTTATACAAGCAGCCAGTTTTGTGAAATGGAGCTTTCTAGATTCTGATTCACATTCTATAGCTTTAAATGCAACCAGGTCCTTTAATGGAAAGAACATTAGAAGATGACCCTGGGCTAGTCCCATTCAGTCATTAGCTGTTTGGGGGACATTATGAATTCCCTATTTCTGTGCTGCTTGAATGGTAAGATAAACTAGAACTTCATTCCTTAATCTCTGAAGATCTCGAAGAACTCTGCAAATTACCTAATAAGATGAGCTGGTAAATTCAAAATGATCCCTTTTATCTCTAATATTCTAAGTTTTTATACACGTAAGTTTTTTTGTGTTTTGGTTTTTGCTGTTTTGAGCTCTGTATCAACCATTATAGGCTACTGTAACAAAATACTATAGAGTTAAAACAACATAAATTTATCTCTCACAGTTCTAGAGGCTGGAAAGTCTAAGGTCAAGGTGCCAACAAGGCGGGTTTCATTCTTCGACGTCTTCTCTTGGCTTGTGTTCATATGACCTCTTTTTTGTGTGCTTATAGAAAGATATCAAATTCTCAGGTGTTTCTTCTCATAAGGGCCCTAATTCCATCATGAGGGTCCTACATTCATGATCTCATCTAACCCTAATTACCTCTCAAAGGCCTCACCTTCAAATACCATCATATTAAGGGTGATGGCTTCAACATATGAATTTTGGGGTAACATAAGTATTCAATACATAACAATCTCTTACACGATTTATTCTGGAGTCAATTTATAAGCCTCCCCCCAACCTTGTTTGTCTTCAGTGCAAATTTACAACTCAATGGACTTGTTAATACCTGGTTTGTGGTGAGCAGCTCTGATCTCTTAACCACCTGGCAATGCTCAGTGTTTATAGGGGTTCAGTAGAATGCCAGGAGCTATTTTCCTGATATTTAAAATAGGTCTTTACTGGGTATAGTACTGCTTATTATCAGAACTTTAGGGGCCAATTGTGCAACTCTCCTATTGGGCCTTATCAGAGACTCCACTCTGTACCTACAGCATTATCAAACCTCAGTCGTTTGACTCAAGTGTTAGTGTAACTTGTAACATAAACTAGACAAATGGTTTCAACTCAAAACAAATGTATGAGTCATCAGATATACAGATTTGCAGCCTATGAGTCATCAGATATATAGGTAGCAGCAATTCCTAAGTACAGTACATGCCCGGAAGCAACAGAAAACATATGACCCTTTACCATTAATATATAGAATACACAGAATATAGGATTGACCCATTTCACCATCAGTCTCACTGACACACTTGTGGAATCCTTAGCTCTGCCAGATTAAATGTTGTAGGTCTCAGAGGCAGAATAACCTGATAAGTGCACATTATAGATTCCACTGAATTGAAAGATGCAACTATCACTTGTCCCCTTCGGACATTATATCATCAGGAAATCATATAATTGTCGATTATTATCAGTGGGAAAGGAGGCAAACAATTACTGAATTGGGTAACAGAAAATACTTTGATTACTATGAAGAGTAAGAAGGACACTACTGCACAAACAGGGGAGAGTATATCTTACAGCCAGGGGGTTCAAATGTATCTTGATGCTTCTTTACCAAGAGATTAGTATAAATGGGCATTTTTTTGTGGCACCATATGAATAGGGGCAAGGTTAAAAAGGGCTTAGACTCTTAGGGAATGAAGTTCTAGTTTATGTTACCATTCAAGCAGCACAGATGATGCTCAGTGCTTGCTCATGATGATGGAAATTTGGAGTTCTAACAAGTGATCCCATCACAGGCTGGGCAAGGGACTTGAAGAGAAGAAACTTCTCTGAAGAAGACAGGCACATGGCCTACAGACACATGAAAAAATGCTCATCATCCTTAATCATCAGAGAAATGCAAATCAAAACTACTTTGAGATATCATCTAACTCCAGTAAGATTAGCCCATATCACAAAATCCAAAGACCAGAGAGGTTGGCGTGGATGTGGAGAAAAGGGAACACTTCTACACTGCTGGTGGGAATGCAAATTAATACATTCCTTTTGGAAAGATGTTTGGAGAACACTTAGAGATCTAAAAATAGACCTGCCATTCAATCCTATAATTCCTCTACTAGGTATATACCCAGAAGACCAAAAATCACATTATAACAAAGATATTTGTACCAGAATGTTTATTGCAGCCCAATTTGTAATTGCTAAGTCATGGAAAAAGCCCAAGTGCCCATGGATCCACGAATGGATTAATAAATTGTGGTATATGTACACCATGGAATATTATGCAGCCTTAAAGAAAGATGGAGACTTTACCTCTTTCATGTTTACATGGATGGAGCTGGAACATATTCTTCTTAATAAAGTATCTCAAGAATGGAAGAAAAAGTATCCAATGTACTCAGCCTTACTATGAAACTAATTTATGGCTTTCATAAGAAAGCTATAACCCAGTTATAACCTAAGAATAGGGGAAGGGGAAGAGGAAGGGGAGGGAGGGGGGAGGATGGGCAGAAGGAGGGTGATTGGTGGGATTATACCTACGGTGCATCTTACAAGGTTACATGTGAAACTTAGTAAATGTAGAATATAAATGTCTTAACACAATAACTAAGAAAATGCCAGGAAGGCTATGTTAACCAGTGTGATGAAAATATGTCAAATGGTCTATAAAACCAGTGTATGGTGTCCCATGATCGCATTAATGTACACAGCTATGATTTAATAATAATAAAAAAAAGAAATCTGGAGTTCTGGGTCCCCTCGATAAAAGCAAAGATGATGACTACCTATTACAGGCCCAAGACCAGGAAAAGCATCAATCATAGAAGTACTTAGAACTTTTGGGTGGCGCCTGTGGCTCAGTGAGTAGGTCACTGGCCCCATATACCAAGGGTGGTGGGTTCAAACCCGGCCTCAGCCAAACTACAACAAAAAAAATTGCCAGGGGTGGCGCCTGTGGCTCAAGGGAGTAGGGCACCAGTCCCATATGCCAGAAGTGGCGGGTTCAAACCCAGCCCTGGCCAAAAACTGCCAAAAAAAAAAAATAGCCAGGCATTGTGGCAGGCGCCTGTAGTCCCAGTTACTCAGGAGGCTGCGGCAAGAGAATCACCTGAGCCCAAAAGCTGGAGGTTGCTGTCAGCTGTGACGCCACAGCACTCTACTAAGGGTGACAAAGTGAGACTCTGTCTTGGAAAAAAAAAAAATAAAAACTTTACAGGAGATTACAAGTGGCAAAGATTGGATTTTCACATTTACTTTCAGTATGCAAATAAATTGGAGATGTACAATTGGTTCACCCAGAATCCCTTGAACCAATATGCCTCCACCACTACCATCTAAAAACTTTCCCACTTTATTAATGGAAAGCCTTATCCATTACTTTCATGGACCCATGTCCTAACACTTACAGCTCTCCCTGCCTCCTATGGTAACCTGGGTTTCCACATGGTCCCAGAGCAGTAGCCATCACAGCACAGATACTCAAACTCCATGAAAACTACTGTTACCCAACCCTTTCTTGGTTTGGATTATGTCTTCTAGCATGGATGGAAAGATGTTATTTTCCTTGTGGTTGCCTGGAGAATCTTATCAACACAGCCGAGATGTTTTAGGAGTTAATATTCTGTATGGAAAGCTTAGACAAGCATGATGCAGTAAATAGATAAATCATCTCACTTTCTTCTTTCTTTACACTCTTCATTCATTTTCTTCTTTCTTTATACTTCTCTGAGGTTAAGTGACTTGAACCTTTCAGGAGATGCTCAGTGTGATCAATTTAACAGCTGCCTTTTCTTATAAAGCTGTGATCAGCTTGATAATACACTGTGTTACATTTATTTTTCTTTCACTTGGTGTATATTTTCTTTTTGGCCTCAGTCCCTCCCCTCTCTCATCACTTACTTTCCTAAGAGTTCATACTGCCCCCTCTATATAATATTAGAATTTAAGCTTTGCTTCAAGTTCTGTTTTTTATAGGAACTTGAACTAAGGGTGTTTAATAATTCTGCACATGGATACAGTATATTGTTTACAAGAGAGAATCCTGAGAAGATGAGGCAAACTTCTTGTCATGGAAAAGAACGGGAGGTCAATTGTAAGGAAAATCACAGAGGGAAATGGGGTGATGTGAGATGCATGAAATAAAAGATGAAGAAAACAGAAATGTGAGCAGCATGAAGGAGGGAAATTATTCACCAGACTTAAGCATTAAGCTTCCCTTGAGATATTTCTTAGGGGCAAAGAAGGGTAATGAGTTTAGAATATGAAATGGATAGTATTATTTTTGACAGTAAGAGAACAAATATAAACTGGAAGAGATCAGGCTGTTGGGAATCTGTCTTCCTTCTTGTCTTATAGCTTTTTGAAAAAATTGCACGCACGCATTCATATTAAGACCATAATTATTCTAAGTTCAGATAAAACTAAAGCATAAGTGTGATCTTGGTTATTTATTTGTACAGTAAACAAGAAACTAATGCAAGTCAAAGATACTACAAGTATTATTCAGGTATTGTGGTCCTAACCCTTTTAGAGTTTTTTTTTTTTTAATTATTTTTTTATTTTGCAGTTTTGGGCTGGGGCTGGGTTTGAACCTGCCACCCAGCCACCTCTGGCATATTGGGCCGGCACCCTACCCCTTTGAGCCATAGGTGCTGCCCCTTTTTAGAGGTTTTTAAAGTAAGTCTGTTCAGGTCCCGTTTCAGGGGCCGGGTGCTCTGGCTCACGCCTATAATCCTAGCACTCTGGGAGGCTGAGGCAGGTAGATCCCTTAAGCTCAGGAGTTGGAGACCAGCCTGAACAAGAGCCAGACCCAGTCTCTACTAAAAATAGAAAAACCAGCTGTGCACCATTGTGAGTACCTACAGTCCCAGCTACTCGGGAGGGTGAGGTCAGAAGACTGCTTAAGTCCAAGAGTTTGAGGTTGCTGTACGCTAAGATGATGCCATGGTACTCTACCCAGGGCACAGACTAAAAAAAAAAAAAATAGATCCTGATTTAGGGACAGATTAAACATTCTCTGGGGCCAGAATATGAATATAAATGTCTGTCTCTTCTATATCAGTGGTTCTCAAACCTTAGTATGACTCCAAATTACGGGTTTATTAAACCATAGATTTCTGGATGCTGCATTAAAACTTTCTAATTTAGTAGTTTTGAGAATCTGAAATTCTAAAAAGTTTCTGGTAATTACTGATGTTGCCAGGAGACCAAACTTGGAAGAATGTTGTTATATTATGAGTCGAAGATATAATTTTAAGATCCATAATAGTAAGGAATAAAGTAATGAATTCTGTTACTAAGTATCCATGGGAAACTGTTAGAAGAACAAATTTGAAGTTTAGAGTCAGGACTGTCCTAAGGAGATTTAAATTGGAGTACTCAAAATCATTTTCCACTTGGTTCCTTTAAACACTTGATAGTTAATTTTTTTAAATGGGTATTTCATAAATAGCTGGCAGTGACATTATTATTCTGCATGTAAATGAGTCCATCCTATAGCAACTTTTCTGCTACATAACATAAATTAAACCTTTTTGGGAAACAATCTGGATGGATTAGCTGAGCTGTCTTTGAATTCCTTCTGTTCTGCAATAGAGGAAAAATGTTGATGCATGTATGTACCTCTTATCTTTTTCTTTCTTAAGACAAATCTGATACTTTCAAACATGTCTGTGATTATTTGTTTAAAAAAATCAAAGCGGCATTGGAAACTTACTATTTGAAATGATCAAATGAAAGCAGTTATACCATAGAGTAGAGTTTATCTTAAAATATAGGCTACATAGGTTATGAGACGAACATTTCTTTTTCTCCATAATTCAAAGAAATTGGATGAAAAGGGACTGGACTAGTGGTTTGTAGGTAGGTTTCACATTAGAGCTTTATGAAAACTCCAAAATTCTGACCTCACCCCAGATCAATTCATCAATTGATCTGGAGTGAGTTTTAAAAGTTCGAATGCACAACCAATATACAAACCTAGGGTGAGTCTTTGGCATTGGTTTTTTTAGAGCTCCTCGGGTGATTTCTGTGAGCAGACAGTTTGCGAATCAGTGGTACAAAAAGCAAACAAGTCATTCTCTCACAGAAATTGTTTACAGTGTTGTTTTGCATAAAGGCAATGTTTAACCCTTTCTGAAAAGCAAATTTGTGATATTGAGGTATTTGAAAAGCATTGGAATTTCAACAAAAATGTTGAAAATATATTTTCATTTTTGTAATGAAATTTTTGAAAAATATAATCAAAGGCAATAGAGTATTAATTTCAAAATTAAGAATGAAGAAAATACATATTTGTCTGTGCCTTTTAAAAGCTGCTACTCATAGGCAGTGGAAAGATATGTCTGAGAGTTTGGGATTTGGAAATAGTGAAAGGCTCTATATTTTGGATTGTAGAAATTCTTTGGAATCAAAGGTTTAGAGAAGTATTGGGAGAAAAGTCTTAAAAAAAAGAGAGCTCAGTGGAGCCTTGGAAGGCCATTGAACAGACTGTCCCCTTAAGAATGAATGGCCACAATTTGGGGACAACAAATTTACAAATTGTGCACAATTTGGGTACAAAAATGGCCACAATTTGGGGAAATTGTTTAATTGCACAGGAACCCTGTTGTAGTTGAGTCATCAGCACCCACTACCCAACCCCCACTTTCAAGGCACCTTGCATAGCCTGAGCTCTGGAGTTAACCAAGCATCTGAGGGGGGCTCCCTTTCATAAGAGCCATCACTTCACCCAAAGACCTCCAAATACATTCATGCTCTTAGCCATCTTGTGTTTCACATCCAGATTCCTTGCTAAAGATACCCCTACACTTCTACTGAAACCTCTAAGAAATCTATTATCCTAGAAATGGAAAACATAACACACTTAACTGAGAGGTTGTAGAGATAGTAGAGAGAGCTCAGCACTTACACATATACTTCAAAGCATGTATAATATATGAAGGCATAAAAAAAAGAAAGGAAATAAAAAAATAAAAAATAAGCAATGAAATAAAAATAAAAAATATATAAAGGTAGCTTAAGAAACCTCTGAAATCAGGCTAAATCAAAGCACTATGCTTACTACTTTTCCAATTCTTCCGCTTTCCAACGAAAGCAGATCTAAGGACAAATTATTCGTCAGATAGTATGTGGGAAACTTACTGAGTGAAAGGATACACATTCAGGAATCTTAATTGATACCAAACATTAAAGTAGTCCAAAAGAAGAGAGTTATAGGACAAAATCAGTGCTAGGAGATCCGGTATAGGGACGTGGCTGGAGCCTGTGTGGCTAATGAGGCTACCTAGAGGGAACTGTGGTGTTCCAGGGTTGGTGATGTGGCCAGCTTTCAGAAAGGAAAATTATAACAGAAACAGAGATGTTTAATAGTATAAAGGACACAATTTCCTGGGTGTCCTGCCATTGTAAGCAGTATTGTGCTCTCCCCTCTTTTTCTTCACAGCAAAATCTGATTTTCATGAAGGACGTCATCAGCCATTAATACTTGGTGGATATTGAATCCCAAAACATTGGCCCTTTAGAGAGTATACACATTTCCATGACCACTTCAAAGTTATTATTAAAGGCAAGTTTCATTTGTTCTAAAGCAATTTAAGTTGCCAATATGCATTATGATTTTTTTTCTATAAGGACAGAGATAAATTCCCAACTTACATCACTTAGGATGTTTTATGTTTTACTCTTTAAAAAAAGAAGACCAATATCCCCAAGATTATATATAGAAAAGATGACAGGACAAATAGAAAGGATTAAAGCCATAGAATAATATCAAGTCAATTAAAATCTATAATAAATAAAAGCTTAAGAAAGAAAGGTGAAGGACAAAAATATCACTTCTGAATTATATTTGCAATAAGTAGAATAAGAAAAGAGATGGGTTGATGTTGTAATAGGTTACAGAAAGAAACAAAAATTCTCTCATCTCATGTTTTTATGTTTTATTTCTCCATCAAGTGGAATGACTTTTAAAAAGATAATTAAAGAACAAACACATGTATCAAAGCAAAATTCCAGGCTATGAGTTGGTGAAGTGTTTCAAAAACAGTTCCTAGGTGGGAGGAATATGTTTTAGAGTTCATTGGAATGATGGTTCATTCCAAATATAGTTTTGTTTTGATGTGAAGTGAAATCTAGGTGGACAGTCTACCTTTTTTTTTTTTTTTTGGCAGTTTTTGGCTGGGGCTGGGTTTGAACCTGCCACCTCCAGCATATTGGGCTGGCACCCTACTCCTTTGAGCCACAGGCACCACCCGACAGTCTGCCTTTTCTTCTCCCAGTGCTATAGGCCAAGTTGTCAGATTAAAAAAGTATCTACACATTTGAAAATGTGGGAATTATTTCCAAAATCAAACTTATTTATTACAGAAAAATTATATTTCATAATTGCCAAGTAATGGAATCAGCCCAAATTCAAATCACGAATAGATTAACAAATTGTGTTATATGTATATCATGGAATTCTATGCAGCCATAAAAAAGGATGGAGACTTTACAGCTTTTATGTTTACCCAGGTGGAACTGAAACACATTCTTTTTAGTAAAGTATCTCAAGAATGGGGGGAAAAAAGTATCCAATGTACTCAATACTATGATGAAACCATTATATCATCATCTATACATCCATATGAATGATAAAACACAACTATAGTCCAGAAAGAAGGAGGGGAGAAGAGAGAGAGAGGAGGGGAGGGGGGTGAGTGGGAGGAGGGAGGGTACTTAGTGGGACCTCACCTATTGTGCATAATGCAATGGTACATTTCAAAACTTCTTAGAGTATAGTATAAATGTCTTACTATAACAAATAAGTAAGTGAGATGATGGTTATGTTAATCCATCTGATTTAAGCATTCCACATTGTATATCAAATCAACATATTGTATCCCATAATTGTACACAGTTATGATTTAATGAAAAAATTATACCATAGAATAATAATATATAATGAGGTTATCAAAAAAGTTTTAAGAATCAGAAAGACCTGAAAGTTTGCAAGAAGGTGGGACACACATATATATACCTACATCTCCAATTTTCACTTTGGAAAAGAGAATGATTTATATTCTCTACAATTTGATTACAGTGATATCATTAGAAAGACAGCAATTATTATAGATTACTAATTGGATTTTTAAATACTGTATTTTTAAAATTAAAATTATTCCTAACCATTAAAATCTTACCCAGGGTCATAAAGAATAATTTATAAAAAGTCAAATTTATTTAATTTTTGAAAGAATAGTTACATTAATGAAATGGAGAATCCATAATATATCTAGATTTCAAGAAAAAAAATTAAAAAATTATATCATCTTCCTAAGGAAAAAAAAAAAGGAAATCTATGTCTAAATGATCACATATTACCAAAACTCGGCTTAAAAATGTGTTGCACGGACAAAGCAGACATCCGTCATGGGAACATTTTCACGGGCCAGTGTCTTCATCACCTTACTTTTCTTTTGTATCTGTTTTAAATGAACTGTTAAGAGATTTCTTTCTTTGGTGTATGTATCATAATTGGTGATGGCAGAATAGAAATACAAAAAGACCTTACTTGAAAAGTGAAATAAGCCTAGTATAGTCTTCTTTGTATTTATTTTTAAAACTACAGGTTTTAAATGAACAAGTTATACTCATAAGAATTGCATAAGATGGTTCGGCACCCGTTGCTCAGTGGTTAGGGCACCGGTCACATACACCCAGGCAGGTGGGCTTGAACCCAGCTGGGGCCAGCTAAACAAAAATGACAACCACAACAAAAAATAGCCAGACATTGTGGCGGGCACCTGTAGTCCCAAATACTTGGGAGGCTGAGGCAAAAGATTCGATTAAGCCCAAGATTTTGAGGTTGCTGTGAGCTGTGACGGATGCCACAGCATTCTACCAAGGGCAACATAGTGAGACTCTGTTTCAAAACAAAACAAAACAACAACAACAAAAAAAGAATTTCATAAAAATAAAATGAATTTTTCTGAGAAGTAGTGAGTGAGTTATCTTGCATTTCTCAGAGTGTCATTTAGTTAAACCCAGACAGTAGTTTCAAACAAAAATCAAGGGCTAACTGCATGGATTATCTAGCAAACTTTAATGTATATACTAAGTCTAAGAATACTGACTATTTCTGAAGTGCTTATGATGAGAATATCATTATTTCCAGCCCTGTAGGGGATTCAAACTAGTATAGTGCATTAGCTCTTAAACATCTTCCAGGTGCATCTTACAAGGGTATATGTGAAACTTAGTAAATGTGGAATGTAAATGTCTTAGCACCGTAACTAAGAAAACGTCAGGAAAGCTATGTTAACCAGAGTGATGAAAATGTGTCAAACAGTCTATGAAACTAGTATATGGTACCCCATGATCGCATTAATGTACACAGCTATGATTTAATAAAAAAAAATCTCCAAATTAAGCTGTTCTATCAACATATGCGGCCTGCTTTACCTTCAGAAGATATTCAGATTCAGTTCATGTCTCAGCATCTCCACCTTCATAACCTTGGACTAAGCTCATCTCTGGTCTGAATTCCTCTATCTAATCTGAGTTCCCTACTCCTCCCCTGCCCACTTCAGTCTGATCTTAACTAGGCAACTTTGTTGTTACCCCTGGAACTTGCCAGGCAAGCTCCAGATTCAGGACTTCTGCATTTACCTGAAATGTTCTTCCACCAGACACTTGCAGGACACAACTACAATAGGGACTTTAACAAATGCAAACACTTTAACCTAATTGTTTGTACCTTCATATTAATCTGAAATTAAAAAAAATAAAAATCATTTAACCACATTATAGTAAATCTAGAAAAGATAAAAATAATTCATAATCACACACAATAAAATTCATTTTAAAGTGTACAATTCAGCAGTTTATAGTATATTTAAAGTATATCTACAAAGTAGTGCAATCATCACCAATACCTAATTCTAGAACATTTTCACCAGACCAATGAGAAGCTCAGTACTCAAAAGTCCCATTCCAGTGATTCCTTTCCTGTTCACCCAAACTGAAAATTCAACTCTCCATACTAACACTTCATACCATCCTTCCTTTTTTTATTTTTTCTTACCTAGCTTACTGGATATATTTATTATTTTTAATATTAATTATGTGTCTCCTCTGTCAACATGTAAGTACCGTAATTTTCATCTACTTTGCTCTTTGCTTCATTCCCATTGTGTAGAACATTGTTTGGGGCAGAGCCGGTGACCAATACATATTCCTCAAAGGAATGGAAAAGCTGATAAAGTCCATAATGGGATCAGCCATATTTGTGAAGCACTCTCTCAAGGCCTGGCCCAGTGCTGATCACTTTCCAGAAAAACGTACTCCTGAGTCCTCGCGTCACAACATTGCTACTGGGACTTTCCCCATGTAAGATGGGGGAAACTAAGGTTCTGAGCACAGCTGGTCAGTGCTAAAGACAGTATTCAAGAATTCACAGATCCATTATGGCACAGGTCACTACATCAAAATCAGGTCCCCCCTTCCTCCTCTCATGGTCCTCAACATAATCAAACAGGTGAGGCAGGTTCCTCCCAAGGAGGACTGACCTGTTGATTGTGATATTTTCCCTGGGGAAGATAATTGAAAGCATTTTCCATCACAGATTTTGATAGATTTTACTTGCTGCTGCATCTCAAGGAAGTCAGGACCTCCTGGTTGCCATGGCAATGGAGAGCAGCTGCTCACAAACTCATTTCCTGTGTAGTGATAATCCATTCTTCCCAGTCTGAGCTGGTACCAAATCGGGTAACTTGTTATGAAGTGTCTGTAGCCAGTGCTGCTGGTTCTATTTAGACCTGTCTGACTTTTTATCTTTTCATTGGTCTATTTAGACGTATGTCTGGCTTTTTCTTTTCTCTTTTTCCTTTTAAAAATCATTTAACCAGGGAGGAGAAAAGGGGGAGAGCGGGGGATTTGTGTGCTCCCACCTAACGGGCACAATGTAAGGGTATATGGAACACCTCCTTGATGCAGGACAGAACTACAATAGGGACATTAACAAATGCAACACTTTAACCTAATTGTACCTTCATATTAATCTGAAATTAAAAAAATAAAAATCTTTTAACCACATTATAGCAAATCTGGAAAAGATAAAAATAATTCATAATCACCCAACCCAATACAATCTTATTGCCATATAATTCACACACAATAAAATTCATTTTAAAGTGTACAATTCAGCAGTTTATAGTATGTTTAAAGTATATCTACAAAGTAGTGCAATCATCACCAATACCTAATTCTAGAACATTTTCACCAGACCAATGAGAAGCTCGGTACTCATTACCAATCACTCCCCATTCCTCACTTTTTCCATCAGCTGGCCACCACGAACCTACTTCCTGTGTCAATAGAGTTGTCTATTCCGAATACTTCATATAAACAAAATCATACAGTAGATAGTCTTTGTAATTGGCTCTTTTTATTTCACCTACTGTTTCCATGGTTCATTCATGTTTTAATAATTAATTCCTTTTAATTAGCAAATTGTGTGATCATATGAATGCACCATATTTTGCTTATACATTCAACAGTTGATGGACATCTGGGTTCTATGATTCACTCTGATGTTCATTTTGCAAAGGGCAATCTATTGCTATCTACTAGCACTTTGGCACTTAAAGAATATGAAGCGAATGTATGATGCCCCATGATCATATCAATGTATACAGTTATGATTTAATAAAAAAAAAAGAATTTGTTAACATTTGTGAGACAAAACAAACCTCTTCAACTCTCAATGATGCTAATAATCCTTTATTTCATAAGGTTTTCTTTTTATATTTCTAGGTTTTTGTTCTTAATTCAGATGATTAAATGAAATAAAGTATAGAAAGAGTATACTTATAGAAAGTTTATATATCAGCTTTATAGATATATTTGTGTTGTCCATAGATTCTCTTCTTTTTCTAAAAGTTTTTCCTCTCCCTACCACTCCACAGATACTACCACTCCACTTAGAAATACATTATAATATTTTAATTTTCAGAAAATAATATACAACCAATAGGAAGGCCACTCCAATATATAAAAGTTAAAACTCTCCCCATGACCTTGACTTACCCAAATGCCAGTCTTTCAAAAGCCACCTGCTTCTCTGCATTGATGGTGCATTGTTAGGACATCTTTGTCTCAAAGCCAAAAATCTGAAGGTCATGGGCCAGTACTGAGTACAGAATGGTCATCCCCAGAACTTGCTTAGATACACAGGTGTCTCATATCCTGTGCTCTGTGTTCAATATCTTCCAAAGCTCTGAAAGCTAGTGTCCCAGCTCTGTCTTCAGCTGTGTGAATGCCAATGTCTGATTTCTCATGTATAAAATGCTAATCATAGTAAGCATAAAATTTATTCATTGTTAGAATTAAATAGGATAATGCACAAACGTGCTCTAAAGCAGAGGTGGCAAGGTGATTATTCATGGGATGAATATCTCACCTTCAGGAAAGAATGGGAGAAAAATATTTAGGTGCATCCTCTTACTGTTCACCTTCTTTACCTACAGACTATTTGGAACATTTCTATCTCACTTTATAAGTAGTATTTCTTTAAGGAAAAAAAATCATTTTCTGTGGAGCCCTTGGACTATTCTCCAATTCTTAGCCTTAATAGACATGCGTGATATTGTACCATCACAACTACACACACACACACACACAGCCCTGTCTGGCATCATATTTGAGATCATTTGATATTTTTTCTATGTCATTAAGGAAATTTATTCCTGCTCATTCTTATTTGGCCACTTACTATTGCTGACTATTTTATTTATGAATGTTTTACTTTACTAATTAATTTGTTTAGAGCAATGCTGACCTCATAGAATGAGTTATAAAGCATTTTATCTGCTACTGCCTTTTGCAAGAGATTAAAGAAAGTTGGTATAATTACTTCCTTTTAATGTTTGGTAGAATTCACCAATGAACCATATGGTTTTGGTGCTTTCTGTTTAGAAGGTTATACCTTATTCATAGGCCAATTCAGATGGTCTGCTGCTTCTTGTGTGAGTTTTGGTAAATCATGCCTTTAAAAGAACGGGTCCCTAAAAAAACAAACAAACAAACAAACAAAAAAACCAAAACTGGTCCCTTTAATTCAGGATATCAAATTTGTGAACATGTGGTTGTTTGCAGGATTCCTTTATTATTTTAATGTTCATGGGATCTGTTCTGATGTCTCCTCTTTCATTTCTGATATCAATGATTTATGTGCTCTTGATATTTTTTTCTTAGTGAGCCTGGCTAGAGGCTTATTAAATTTATTGGTCTTCTCAAATAACCAGCTTTTATTTATTTTTATTTAAAGTGTTTGAGACAGTCTTATTTGGATACCCTAGGTAGAGTGCTGTTGCATTATAGCTCACAGCAACCTCAAACTACTGGACTCAAGTGATCCTCTTGTTTCACCCTCTTAAGTAGATGGGATTACAGGTTCCTGCCACAACCCCCAACTGGTTTTTCTATTTTTGGTAGAGACGGGGTCTCAATCTTGCTCAGGCTGGTCTCAAACTCCTGAGCTCAAGTTATATATCTGCCTTGGCTCCCCAGAATGCTAGGATTACAGGTGTGAGCCACCATGCCTGGCATCAAATAACCAGCTTTTAGTTTTGTTGGTTCCATCTATTGACTTTTTGTTTTCATTCATTGATTTTCTGCTCCGATTTTGTGTTATTTTTTTCTCGCACTTACTTTGGATTTAATTTGTTTTTTTTTTTTTTTTTTTGCTAATTTCTTAAGGTGAAAATTCAGAAAATTGATTTTGGATCTTTATTCTTTTCTACTATATTCATATAATGATATAAGCTTCCTTCTAAGAACTGCAAATTTTGATAATTTGTTTTCATTTTCAGAACATATTTTAATTTCTCTAGAGATTTCTTTTTTTACTCATCTGTTACTTAAAATAAGCCATGTTATCTACAGATATTTTTGGATTTTCCAGCTATCTTTTTCAGCTTTCTATTATTGATTTTCCAGCTATCTTTCTGTTATTGATTTCTAATTTAATTCCATGTGGTCTGAGAGTAGACATTGTGAAATTGTTGTCTCTTAAATGTGTTTTACGGCCTACAATATGGTTTATGGAACATTTATCTTGGTAAATATTCCATTTGAACTAGAGAAAAATGTGTATTCTGCTGTTGCTGGATAAAATAATCTATAGGTGTCATTTATATCCAGTTGATTGATGGTGCTATCGAGTTCAATTATGTCCTTAATGATTTTCTGTCTGCTGGATCTGTCCATTTCTGATACTGTGTTGAATTTTCCAACTATAATATTTGATTCATATATTTCTACCATTTTTTCTCACATGTTTTGATACTCTGTTAGATGCATACACATTAAGGATTATTATCTCTTCTTGTAGAATTGATCATTATATAATTCCTCTCTTTATTCAACATGTCTTGTTCCGAAGCCTTCTTTGTCTGAAATTAATGCAGTTTATCTTAGTTACTCTGGTTTTATTTTGATTAGTTTTAAAATGATATATCTTTCCTCATCCTTTTATCTTCAATCTGTATGTGTCTTTGTATTTAGTTTAGTTTTTTTTTTTTTGTTTGTTTGTTTTTTTGTAGACAGTATATGGTAGGGTCTTTTTAAAATGAAAAATCCACTCTGAACATCTGTTTTTTAATTAGTGTATGTTTGATGTTTAAAGGGATTCTTGGATTAATATCTACTATATGTGTTATTTTTTTCTATTTATTTTTTGCCTTTGTTCTTTGTTCCTATTTTAGTCTTCCACTCTTTTTCCCTATTGATGCTTTCATTGTGTATTTCATATGATTCAGTTTTCTCTCCCTTCTTAAGTATGCCAATGGTGCTTTTTTTTTAACTTTTTTGGATTGCCCTTACATTTACAACATATAGTTACACCTAACTGAAGTCTACTTTCAAATAAAATTATACTATTTCTAGTAGTGCAAATGCCTTGTAAAAACAAAATACTATAATTCCTCTTTTCATTCCCTTATAATCTCATATTCACACACCCACACAGAATGTCATTCCACTCATTTATGTCTTCAATTACTTTCAATGTTATTTCGTAGCTTTCAATATAAAACTCTTTTGCCTCCTCAATTAAATCTATTTTTATTTATTTATTTTTTTTTTTAGTTTATGACTGGGGCTGGGTTTGAACCCATCACCTCCGGCATATGGGGCTGGCACCACCCCAGTTTATTCTTTTTTGTAGTTTTTTTTTTCTTTTTTTTTTTGGCCGGGGCTGGGTTTGAACCCACCACCTCTGGTATATGGAGCTCGCGCCCTAATCCTTTGAGCCACAGGCACCGCCGCAGTTCATTCTTAATTATACAGTTCTCTTTGGTGCTATTGTAAATGGAATTTATTTTTTAAATTTATTTTGTTTTGTTCATTGTATATAGAAATGCAACTGATTCTTGTGTATTGATTTTATATTCTACAACTGTGTTGAATTTATTTATTGGCCTTAATTTTTTTTTTGTCAAACATTAAATGTTTTCTAGATATAATACCGTCTCATCTATAAAGAAATAAAATTTACTTGTTTCCATATTAGATACCTTTTCAATTTCTTTTTATTGCCTTATTACTCTGGCTAGAATTTCCAATTATATGTTGAATATAAGTGGTCGAGACAAAGATACTATTGTTTTTCTATTCTCTATTTAATTTGTTGATTTATAGTTTCATTTTACTGTGATCAAAAAATATATGTTGATCAGAAAATATATGTTGTATAATATGAATCTTTCAAATGTATTAAGGATAATTTTGTGGCCTAACATATGGTCTTTCCTGGCAAATATTCCACGTGCACTTAAGGAAAACATACTTTTTGCTCTTTAGGGGCAGAATGATCTACATATGTCCTTAAAAATGTTTTAAACTTTCAAAATTCAAAATTTTGCTTCTGATAACTATTTTTCTCTCAGGGATTCTCTTCTGCCTCCTTTGAATACCAAATTCCTATATTCTTATTGTTCTAAGCCATATTCTTAATCTAATTCAATGTTTGACCATATTTCCCATTGCCAAACTGATGACATGAGATTTGCATTGTACAATTTAATGATATATGACTGATTTACAGTAGACATAAATTTTCCTGAGAGTTTTAATCATAGCAAAATCATTCTTGTTTGGTGTGCTGCTCATTTCTCAGCATGCTGTATGCTAGAAATTTTTCTCTGTAGCAGTTAAGTGTCATCAGTGAAGACATACATCTCTAGATAAATAGGAAAAAAAAAAAAGAGATGTCTCTCATAAGGTTTTTCAAGATCTGGAGGGAAAAATAAGCATATAGTTGAAGTATAATTCAAAAAGGACAACAAAGTTTTCTCAGCTCAGTAGCTGAAGCAGAAGGCTTGTTCCTTCCAGAGCAGCAGCTGGTATCAGTGTGTCAACATAGCATGATGTTTCCCAGGTGCATGGATGATATGGCTAGCAGTTCCCTGGCATCTAAGGAAGGGAGACATTCAATGACAAAATGTGAATAGCATTACCCTCTGAGTTACAGAAGCAGATGCGTTTCACATCTTATTTATAAATTAGAGTCCTCAAAATTATATGTTATAAAACCAGATTCAGGTTACTTCTGGCTTTGTACAAAGATGAACTATGATCTTTCTATCATCAGCCGATGCCTAACTAACAAAGTATCATAATGAAGCAAGAATTCTCCAAATGGTTCTCTTTATATTCCTTTCTACTATGGTACCTTTTCCCCATACACGGAATTATCCACCACATCTATTTTGCCCAGAACACAGCTGTTCATTTCAGGTTGCCCATATTTTTCTCAGCTGTAATACAATCAAGCTGCTGTTATTATCCTAGACTAATTTGCAAAATCTACAAGGAGGATAAAACTAATGGGCCTACAATGGGTTTGAAGCATGAAACAGAAATCATATATTTGGGGAACAGTCTGTACTCTGTAGCTGTCTGATTTTAGCAAATTCTTCTTAGGTTCTCCTCTTGAAAATACCAATTGTAAAACGAACTACACAGAATTGCTGTAAGTTTAATGCTCATAAAAATATATAAAGCATATAATATTGTCTCAAAATTGTGCATTTAATATTCACTCAGGAAAATTTCTTTTTAATCGCAATTCCTTGTTCCCACCTATAGTACACTGAGATATGGTCCAGGAATTTGCATTTAGCAAGCTTTCTGTGCATCTCTAGTCTTGGAACACAAATAAAACATGTCATTCAATGGAAATAGAGATGAACAACAGGAATAATAACTTTTAAAAGTGTATATAATTAAAACATGAACAGATATCATATCAGTGTCTTGGAAAAGCTAACTTAAGAGCAGCCACATGGTCTTAAATGAGTATAAATTGTACTAGATTTCTTCACATGTCTTTTCTTTATAATCAGTAGACATTCTTCGCACAAATAGCAAAATGTACAAACTGTGCTTTTCAAGAAGTTGACTCTGTACTGAGATTCTCTCAGGAAATCTAAAGTATTTAGAATGAACCATATTAAGTCAACTATATTTGAGTGAGTTTGACCTGCACAAATCATACATTTTTGTGGTTTGAGCTAAAATCATTTTATATATTTTTCAAAACAATTTTATAGTTTCAGCTCTGCTGTCTCCAAAATTCCTTATTATGTTGTTTCAGAAACAAAAAACAAACAAACAAAAAAAAAGGGTTATAGTAGAGCTGTGAGATACACGGCTAAAAAAACAATGAGTTAGAATGTATTACAGGCCTATGGGAGAGTGGAACATTCAATAATATAATGTGCGTATACTATATTAATAACATATTATAACACATAAAATATACAATTATATAAATTATATTTATATATTATGTAATGTACATTACATAATATAATATAAATAAAATATAACACATAATATATACTATATACCATAGCATACAATTATATAAATTATATTTATATGTAATATGAATATAATTTAATGTAAAATTAAAATAATTTTACAAAATTCCACTTAGACAATCATATAATGCTTTGAATCATCTGGTGCTCAACCACTATTAAAACATACACATTTTAATAGTTAGAAAGCATCCAGCTGCTGTGGATCATGCCTGGAACAGAATAGAAAAGCAAGAAATGAAACTAACACCTTATAGCCACCTGATCTTCAATAAACCAAAAAAGATTACACACTGGGGAAAAGAATTCCTATTTAATAAATGGTGCTGGGAGAACAGAATAACCATATGTAAAAGATTTAAACCAGACCCACACAATCTACCACTTACAAAAATAGATTCAAAATGGATAAAATATTTAAATGTAAGGCATGAAACAATAAAAATCCGAGAAGAAAGTGTTGGGATATTTTTTATCGTTCCTTCATTCTCAGTCCTTGAAACTAGTCTATTCAAGTGATCTATTTCTTTCCCCCAGCTCTTAAAGAGAAAAAAAATAAGAATATGTAAGAAAAATAAAAAATATAGTTATTTCGGATAAAAAAGAAGAAGAAAGATGAAACCAGAAAGAAACAAACAAAAAATAAGGGGGGGGGGGATATCTTAGGTGTTGTATGAGAAGTTTATGTGGGAAAGATTAAATAAGCGAAAAAGTCTCTACCAAAGGGAGCAAAAAGGAGAGAAGTAAAACAGGAAGAGAGAATAAATGGGGTTGAGATACCGTAACAAAAACACAGGAGCCCTTGCTCTCGAAGAAAGTAAAAATTGATATTAAGAATGGAACCTGCGCCTGTGGCTCAGTCAGTAAGGCGCCGGCCTCATATGCCGAGGGTGGCGGGTTCAAACCCAGCCCCCGCCAAACTGCAACCAAAAAATAGCCGGGCGTTGTGGCGGGCGCCTGTAGTCCCAGCTACTCGGGAGGCTGAGGCAAGAGAATCGCTTAAGCCCAGGAGTTGGAGGTTGCTGTGAGCTGCGTGAGGCCACGGCACTCTACCGAGGGCCATAAAGTGAGACTCTGTCTCTACAAAAAAAAAAAAAGAATAGAACCTGTGGCTCAGTGAGTAGGGCGCGGGCCCCATATGCCGAGGGTGGTGGGTTCAAACCCAGCCCCGGCCAAACTGCAACAAAAAAAATAGCCGGGCGTTGTGGCGCGCGCCTGTAGTCCCAGCTGCTCGGGAGGCTGAGGCAAGAGAATCGCGGAAGCCCAAGAGTTAGAGGTTGCTGTGAGCCGTGTGACATCATGGCACTCTACCCGAGGGCCATAAAGTGAGACTCTGTCTCTACAAAAAATAAATAAATAAATAAAATAGAACCAACCAAGCTAACATAAAACAAAACACAACAAAACAAAATCAAATAACCATAAACAACTACCACCTCAACAAGAAAAAAGAAAAGAACAAACACCAATAAAAATAAATTGCAGAAGGTGGCAATATTAACAATAGCAAATATATAAATACAGCAATATGTTGCCAGGACACTAGGGGCGCTGTGGTGTTAGGTGATGACGAACACACCCTAGAAACCACTCTCTAGTTGCCAACCAGAATGGGTCCTGTCATACTTAGTTGCCCTTGGTGAGTGCCTGATTGTTTACTAAGCATTCGGTAGGATCTTAATGGTCTCCAGAGTTTTCGGGAGGAAGTCTCACAGTGTCCACAAACAACAATTCCGCTGGGTGCAGGAGCCACTCAATTTCCCCCCTGGAGCAGATGTCGGGTCTTAGAAGGCACCAGGGCCAGCCCTGTATTAGGCCCCTGTGGGCAGACCGTTCCACGATGGCTGCCAAGTTGGCAGGCACGAAATGGCAGCCCAGACGGCGATCAAGTTGATGGGAAATCCCCTCGACCTGGTAAGGTGATTGTATGCTATTTGAGTCTGCCCACTCGTTCAATCCTCCTATGGCAGTTGTAATGCCCAGCTTCCCCTGAAATGCACAAACGGCTGAAGGCTCACTCCTCCGTGAGAGGAACAGGTTCCTAGACCCCACCCGCTTCGCCTTCGGTATCTGTCCTCCACAGCTCCACAGCTCCATACCTCTCTCTGCCTCCTGCATTCCACCATAGTCTTGCTGTGCCCCCAGGGAGGAATCCAGGTAGGTTCCTCTCACAAAATATAGTTGGGTTATCACTTTTTCCCCTGCCTTGTTGGGAAAGGCCAGAGGCGTCTTCTCCTCCGCCATCTTGCTCTGCTCCGTTTACAGAAAAAAAAAAAAAATTTAAACAGAGTCCCACTGTTTATGGTTATCTGATTTTGTTGTGTTGTGTTTTGTTTTATGTTAGTTAGCTTGGTTGGCTCTATTCGTAATCTCCATTTTTACCTTCAACCCGTCCCCCTCAGTAGAGGACACTGGCCTCACTGCTCACAGCAACCTCAAACTATTGGGCTTAAGTGATTCTCTTGCCTCAGCCTCCCGAGTAGCTGGGACTATAGACGCTGGCCACAACTGCAGGCATTTTTTTTTTCTTTCTTTCTTTCCTTTTTTTTTTTTTTTTTTTAGGCAGAGTCTCACTACATCACCCTTAGTAGAGTACTGTGGCATCACAGCTGACAGCAATATCAAATTCCTTACGTGATTCTCTTGCCTCAGCCTACCAAGCAGCTGGGACTGTGGACTCCGGCCACAACTCCGGGATTTCTTTCTTTTTCTTTTTTTTTGAGGCATAGTCTCATTACATCACCCTGGGTAGAGTGCTGTGGCATCACAGCTCACAGCAACCTAAAACTCTTTAAGCGATTGTCTTGCCTCAGCCTCCCCAGTAGCTGGGACTATAGATGTTGGCCACAACTTAGGATTTCTTATTTTCTTTCTTTTTTGCTTTTCTTTTCTTTTTTTTTTTTTTTTTGAGGCAGTCTCATTACATTGCCCTTGGTAGAGTGCTGTGGCATCACAGCTCACAGCAACCTCAAACTCTTTAAGTAATTGTCTTGCCTCAGCCTCCCGAGTAGCTGGGACTATAGATGTTGGCCACAGCTCTGGGCTGGCTGGCTTTCTTTCTTTCTTTCTTTCTTTTTTTTTTTTTTTTAGGCAGAGTCTCATTGCTTCGCCCTCAGTAGAGTGGCATGGCGTCACAGCTCACAGCAACCTAAAACTCTTTAAGCGATTGTCTTGCCTCAGCCTCCCGAGTAGCTGGGACTGTAGATGCTGGCCACAACTCCGGGCTGGCTTTCTTTCTTTCTTTGTTATTATTATTTTATTTTTGTTTTTTTGCTGGCCCTGGCTAGGTTTGAACCCACCAGACCCAGTGCATGTGGCTGGCACTCTAACCACTGAGCTATGAACGCCGAGCTTCTACAAAATAATTTTAAAGAGTCAGTAGAACACAGTGGCATGTATCTATAGTCCTATGCACTCTGAAGGTTGAGGCAAGAGGATCACTTGAATCTAAGGAATTCAACGTTTCAATGAGCTATGATCACACCACTGCACTCCAACCTAGGTAGCAGAGTGAGATCCCATCTCTAAAAAAACTAATACAGTAACAGTGTAATAATAATTAGAAAGCTAGCAAAACTGAATTAAAAACAACCTAACTAACTAAATGGCAGTCTTTAAATTACAGAATTATTCCGACAGGCATGAATTTCCTTCTAACTCTGTAAAATGTGATATACAAGGTTGGACAATTAAGTTTGCAAACTCATCCTAGAAAAGTGCTATATACCTCATTGCTGAATATTACTACAGCTACCTTTAAGATACTCCCCCTGGGAAGCTATGAATTGATGCCAGCACTTAGTCCATCCTTCCAAACAAGTTTTAACTCTTTTTCTGGAATGACCATCAGTGTTGTCATTGTATGAGGTTGGACAATTAAGTTTGCGAACTCATCCTAGAAACAAATGCTACATACCTCATTGCTGAATATCATTACAGTCATCAGATGGCCAAGGGGAGTACTTCGAAGGTGACCATAGTGATGTACAGCAATGTGGTACATAACACTTTTTGTAGGATGAGTTCATCAACTTAATTGTCAGACCTCATGCTTCTTATCCATTTCTCTTCCATACCCATTCCTTTTCTTGATCTTGAATGTAAAAGGGTTCCTTAAGATAGCTGCTTCTTCCCTTTCTTTACTATACAGGTATGCGTGAACAGTCTATTCTCCTACAAGGGATGAATTGCAGACATTTTACTTTGAATACCTATAGAACTACATGACTCCATGTAGACTCAGGTAAATGCAACTTTCTTTTGGGAGATAAGTATCGCTCTAATCCATCTTCTTTCATCAGATAGTAGTTTCCTTGCTGACAGAATTTTATAAATGCCCATGCCCTGGTTTCAGCTGTTGATGAAGTTCAGGCCCACTTCAAGTATTGACATTCATGCCCTTGATGACACCCTCCTTTTCCTTTCCACAGTCATACACAGACATTTGTTCAGCTGTAAAATGGTTCCAGGGCTAAAACATAGACCTCTCTCTCCTCTTCAACCAGTTCAGCATATCTGTGTACAGGTTAGGTCAAAGACTTTCAAGCTTATAAATGTGAGAAAAGATTTGGATCATTTGGGGGAAAAAATGGAAAACACAAAATAGTAAATTCAGCGAGAACTTGATTATTCATTAATATTCATTAAATATGAAATGGGGATGAGTCTCTAACACAAAGCTGTCTACTGCTACATTTTATGCTGTCTATATTTTTTTACCTTTTACTAGCGTTAGGAGGGTGCTGTAATTATACCTACCTTTACAGATGAATAATCTAGGGTTTAGAAGGCTAATTAACATAGGGACCTATGTTCATATGTTCATATCCCTTCGTAGGGATATGAAGATATCTTGAGGTTATTCATATGTTTACATGTATTACTTGAACTGTGATTCTAGCTTTACAGGTATACATGTGTCAAATCCATTATATGTTTTAAACACATGTAGTTTATCTTATGTCAATTACACCTCATTAAATAACGTAAAAAAAAAAAGACATGGTACATAACTTGTCTAAGATAGCAAAGACAAAAAAACAGTGCTTCTGTCTTCTCATCTCTGAAAGATACATTCTTATCCACCAAGCCAAGTAGCAAAGTAGTGGGAAAGACATAATAGCCCAGCTGAAGTAAAGGGAGATAGAATGAAAAAGGAAGACATAAATGCAGTGCCATTTTTCTTAGGATGTTAGCACCTCCTCCTGATGTGCCAACTAACTTAAGTAAAAAGCAAAGCCCAAATTGAATTAGTTTAGTTCCAGTAATCTGGGTTGGCATGTTCTGTAGGGAAACAGATACTACCTAGCCACATTGGCAGGTGCGCCTCTAATGAGGTATCTTCTAAACAAAAATTCTGTGTGGGAAAGCCACAGATCACACCTATATTGATCAGATAGCTCTTGGCCAAAGGAGATTGGTATAACAATTGGCCTTTGAAGAATTAAGAAATATGGTGAATGCAAAACCACTAAGCTGTACACTGAAGACTCAGATTATGAATGTCTTATTCACAATTCTACCTCCATGTACAAGTAGCATATAGTAAATTCTCAAAAATTATTTATCGTGTAGAGTGTTGTTGGTACTACAGTCAAAGGCATGCTTCCTCAGACCAGATGACATTTCATTTGTTGCATTTCTAGTTCCCTGCACCAACTCACCAAAGAAGATTTTACCTTAGAACCAATAAATTTACATTTTGGACCCTAAATGATTATGAGCACACCACAGAATCTAACCAGTACAGGAAACATTCTGATTGGGAATCCATACGCCCCTGCACCAGCAATGATTAGTCAGACACACGTAGCAGAAGCTGCTGTCTGGGTCCCTGGTGATGATAGCAAACGGGCTAGAGAATTTACAAATTCTGATTTTTCAGAAAGTAAACGAAGCAAAAAAGTAGAAAGAAATGAAAAAGGCTTGAGGCATTTTTCAATGAAAGTGTGTGAGAAACTTCAGCAAAAAGGCACAACGTCATATAATGAAGTAGCTGATGAGTTGGTGTCAGAGCTCACCAATCCAAATAACCATTCGGCAGCTGATTGGCAGGCTTACGATGAGAAGAACATTAGGCGAAGAGTTTATGATGCTTTAAATGTGCTGATGGCAATGAACATAATTTCAAAGGATAGAAAAGAAATCAAGTGGATTGGCCTACCTATCAACTGTGTTCAGGAATATCAAAACCTGCAGATAGAGAAGCAGAAGCGGATAGAACGGATAAAGCAGAAGCGGGCTGAGCTGCAAGAGCTTCTCCTACACCAAATTGCTTTCAAAAACCTGGTACAGAGAAATCGTCTAAAAGAACAGCAGAATCAGAGACCTCCACCTCTGAACACCACTGTCCAGCTGCCTTTTAAACTCGTCACTGCAGACAAAGAAACAGTCATAGATTGCAGCATCTCCAGCGATAAGTTTAAATATCTCTTTAATTTCGACAACACCTTTCAGATCTACGATGACACAGAAGTACTGAAGCGGATGGGAATGTCCTTGGGCCTAGAGACAGGCAACTGCTCTCCAGAAGATGTGAAACGTGCTAAGTCCCTGGTACCAAGGGCTTTGCAAAGTTATATTACGGCCATCTCCACAGGACCTTCTTGGCTAAATCAGGGACTACTTCCGACACCTACCCAATCAGTTTCAAATTTCGGGTGGACCAATGGTGCCACCTTACCCCAAACAAGTGTAAACCGAGGGTTTTGCTTGGATACTGAAGTAGCTTTAGCAAGTGGGCAGTTCCAGGCCCCGAAGAGTCACCAGTCCAGCAGTGCTGCCTCTCACTGCTCTGAGTCCCGAGGTGAGACCCCACTGTCGTCTCAACGACAAAGACGAGGAAAATGATGAGAAGGATTCCTCTTCCCACAACAAAGAGGGGAAAAATGCTTAAAAAAAAAAAAGTTTATTGTAATAAATGTTAAATAAATGCTTAAATTTAAAAATTAAATCCAAATGGCTTTCTTATCATTATATGTATATAATAAAGTTAGAACACTATATATATGGCATACTACTTATATATAAAGGAGATGAATAGCAAAGTGTGGAGATTATCTTAAGAAGTTAGTTACCTCTGCCCCCCCCACATGGGCTAATATCATTCAACTATATTTTAAACATCTAGTCTTTACAACTGTAGTGATTGCCTAGTATTTAATGAGAAACACCTGCATTAACAAATAACATCACCTGCATTAACAAACAACATCACATAACTTTGATTTGCTCTGCTCATTTTCTCAAAAAACTTACCTCATAACATTTTCTAGAAAATATTTACTTTCATTTTTGTAAAGTTATTTGTAGTTCAATTTCCACATTTATTGTAGAGTAAGTAAAGTTTTAGATACCATAAATACATTACATACTAGAGGACAGGGGTCAGGTGTATTGTGAGATATGCCAGTGTCATTGGAAAAACTCAAAGAAAAATTTGTTTTTTTTACCATCTCACTTAAAACTTGCTGTCTTAAGTACAAAGAAGAAGTCCATTTCTTAATGATGAAGTAGATTTAGAGCTCAGCAGCCCTGTTTATTTTTAGCACTTGACCCACATTTTTTCCTTGTCACTACTGTAGGCCACATCATCTTTGATCAATAATATGAATTCACTGGAGTTGGAGTTCCTGAGGCTGTTTACTTTCAAAACCTCTGTCTTAGTAGACAAGTTCTATCAGTATAAAAAGCACAATAAGACAGGAAATTGTTATACTGCATTATGCAGTGACAAAATTTATTCCTTGAAACACTTAGAATGAACAAATACAGAGACACAAGAACATGCTTTCTACCCTGTAGACTAAGATTCATTAGGCATGACTAATGAACTTTGAAAATCATGCTAGGATGCATGTTCAGATGGCTTGAGCAGAAAGTTTATGATGTTACAAGGGAATAAAGGATAGTATGCATAAGGTAGCCAAAGTGGACCGAACTCAAAAAGAGATGAGAATTAAAATGTCATTGTGAACACCATACGAATGGAGGAGGAAGTGCTCTATCTGGGGTAGAAATTTCACTGTATTGTGCTAGGAAAGCAATAAACTTTCCTCACATTTTCATGGTAAAAATCCAATTTCTTTGAAATTATTGAGCCCCTTTTCTTTCTGTACCAGGGATATTTTTCCATTCCATGAATCCTTTTGTTTTAAATGTGCATTTATGGTACATTTTAAAGTCTTAGTTACGAAAACCCCCACAAACTGGATTTTAAAAGGTATCAAGTTACCTCTATACTTTTGAGGAAAGGCTCAAACTCTTGTTTTCCTTTTTTTTTTTTTTTTTTTGGATGAATGTGTCAAAAATGAGAATATCAGGCTTCCTTATTTTTTTTTTCCTTTTTGCCAATAGGTTACAATGGTGTTACAGTGGGATTCATTCCTACTATCATTTTCTCATCTGTAATTAGTGGTGTTTAATGGTGTCTTCTCTCTCTCTCAGTAAAGCAATGTGATTATAATTTTTGGTTTAATCATTATTTTAAAATTTGGAGTAAAGGGTAATTTGGTTTGTTGTTCTTCTGTCTGGTTTCTCTATACTACTACTCTGACCATTTACTAAAGGGGAAACGATAAAGCAAAGATCATTTACTTTTGGTAGTAAAGGAGCCAGAACATATATCATGGGATGCAACTTTAGGTCTTAAATGGGCCATGTTTCCATAGTTGAAGCTCATTGAAATGAAGAGGGAGGGAGAGAGATGCAAATGAGGAGTACTCACTGCAGAAAGCATTGACAATGAACTTTGATGCTCTGAGTGTGTTTCTTAGCGTCCTGAGTATTGGTGTCACCAAGAGGCTGATGGAGAATGTGTAATAGGAAGAAGGAGACTTACACTATATTTGGTGTTAATTTAAGAATAGGCTAGAAAAGAAGTAAATACAGCTGAGAGTGATTAGTCTACAACAATTGAGAATGGATCAAACACGGGCAGCATGCCAAGTCAACTTCTTCACCAGATGTAGCAGAGACTCAAGGGATTCATCCGAATTCAAGCCTTTCATAGAATGTGTTGAAGCCTAATCTTAGATCCAGACAAATTGCAGCAGTTCTGTCTTTTCCTCTGGAATAACTTCTACTGCATAAACGACAAACACCCTTGATACTGGGGCGAGATTAAGCCAGCACTCTAGCATCTGGCTGGACAGCTGATTTTGTTCCTCACACATTTACTTGAGTTGGCAGATCTAAAGAACATTGAGTTAAAGAGTCCTGCCTGAGAAATTCATGAGGGAGCCTTCTAGGATTTGCCCCATCACCTTTCAATATCAAAGCAAATTGTACCTGTTTTAGACTCACATAAAACTGCTGAAGAGACTGTGTCTGACACAGTGCAAAACAATAATGAAGAATTTTCATGTTATAGGGAAATGAAGTTTATTTAGGGCATAAAAATATACAATAGTAGGGGGTTGTATCCTGTCCCAGGGAGACTTGTCATTGTTACATCATATCATTTTATGTTCTTTTGTTCTTATTTTATCCTATTGTTCTGAGACTTCTGTAAATTGAAGAGTTCTCTCTTTTGCTCACATCAAAGGTTTTTTTTTTTTTTTTTTTCCCGAGACAGGGTCTCACCATGTCACCCTCAGCAGAGTGCTATGGCATCACAGCTCACAGCAACCTCAAACTTCTGGGCTCAGGCGATTCTCCTGTCTCAGCCTCCCTTGTAGCTGGGACTACAGGCACCTGACACAAAGCCTGGCCATTTTTTTTTTTTTTTTGGTTGCAGTTGTCATTGTTGTTTAGCAGGCCCAGGCCAGGCTCAAACCCACCAGCTCCAGTGCATGTGGCTGGCACCCTACTCATGGGTGCCAAGCCACATCAAAGGTTTTTCACCATATTTTAATACAGGCATTTCTAACCATATGTTTGGTTAGCATACAGCTTAGGAATTCATAGCATCATTATTATTTTTTTTTTTTTTTGAGACAGAGCCTCAAGCTGTTGCCCTTGGTAGAGTGCTATGGTATTACAGCTCACAGCAACCTCCAACTCCTGGGCTCAAGTGATTCTCGTGCCTCCGCCTCCCAAGTAGCTGGGACTACAGGCGCCTGCCACAATGCTTGGCTATTTTTTGGTTGCAGCTGTCATTGTCTGGCGGGCCCGGGCTGGATTTGAATCCACCAGCTCAGGTGTATGTGGCTGGCGCCTCAGCTGCTTGAGCCACCAGCGCCCAGCCAGCATCGTTAATGTTTAAAAGTCAAGTATGTTTTTTTTTTTTCTTTTTTGAGACAGAGCCGCAAGCTGTTGCCCTTGGTAGAGTGCTGTGGCATCATAGCTCACAGCAACCTCCAACTCCTGGGCTTAAGCGATTCTCTTGCCTCAGCCTCCCAAGTAGCTGGGACTACAGGCATCCGCCATAATGCCTGGCTCTTTTTTGGTTACAGTTGTCACTGTTGTTTGGCAGGCCCGGGCTGGATTCGAACCCACCAGCTCTGGTGTATATGGCTGGTGCCTTAGCCACTTGAGCTAGAGGCGCTGAGCCAAGTATGGGTCTTTTTAAGATTCTAAATTATTTTTCTTTGTTTTTCACTTCCTAGAAAAATGTTAATAAAACCTGATCAAAATTGGAATCATGCCAAGCATAAAAATATTAATTAAATGTATATGAGCTAGATTATGGATATGCACACTTTATACATATATTGATATATTTAGCTTATATACGTGATACCCATGCAATAAATATATATGAAAGCTCCAATATGTAAAAAGCCCTTTCTGAGGTATCCTAGATAAAACATAAGACAAAGATGATCCCTTCTTGGAGGAGTTCACAACTTATCTTGAAATGTACATAAAACATTTTAATTGAGAATCATGTTGGCTTGGCGCCCATAGCACAGTGGTTACGGTGCCAGCCACATACACCAATGATGGAGGGCTTGAGCCCTGCCCAGGCCAGCTAAATAACAGTGACAACTGCAACAAAAAATAGCCAGGTGTTGTGGTGAGCACCTGTAGTCCCAGCTACTTGGGAGGCTGAGGCAAGACAATTGTTTAAGCCCAAGAGTTTGAGTTGCTGTGAGCTGTAATGCCATGGCACTCTACCATGAGGGCGACATAGTGAGACTCTGTCTCAAAAAAAAAAAAGAGAATCATGTGACAGGCAATATGAATGGTAAGGTAGTTGTTAGTAGAATAGTGTGCATTTTTTTCATTATGAACTATCTTTGCTTATTTATGCAGCCACGGAAATATTGATAACAGACTATCTCTTATTTAAAGAAGGGTAAGGGCCACGAATATCTACTGAAACATTTCTCATTTTATTTAGCAAGAACAAAATAAGCAATAAAACACAGGCTTCCTTTGCCTTTTAGTAATTGATGTAAAACGCCGTTAGTGAGCCCATCATTTGAGTAAACCCAGGCTATATGTTCTTTTACAAAGGTGGTAAGTACTATGGCAAGTTCCAGTCCATACTTTTAAATGTGAGAACACACAAAGACCCTAAAAATAGAGGGTCCTACGTTCTGTGGGATGATTTAATGTGTAGATTGCTATAAATTCCCACAAGAAGGCAGCATGGATGAGAGGAGAGATGAAATATTCCTCAGTGTTGTAGGTTGATTCTAAGAAAAGCCAATAATCAAAATTATTGGAGACATTGCCTTAGAAGAAAAGAACTGTCAATAAGGGAAAAAATCATCAAGATTGTTACTATTTGGGTTACTCTGTGACTATGTATACAGCTTGGCAGTTAGGGGAAGGGACACCCTCCACCCTTGACTCTCCAAATTACATTTTTACTAATTAGAAACCTGATTTGGTACACTGATGTGAGGCAGCATAAATGGAGCATCAAGAGGTACTCCTGCAACTCTCATGCACTTCATCCTCATGCAAAGCAGGTAAAGCATTCCAAAGGGAAATGTAGTATTACTGGAGAAGGAATTAAAAAAGAGAAAATGAAATAGAGTGATAACTCCCCAAAGTATAGTGCACAATATGTGGTTGGTTTAGTAAGCTAATTGTTTTCCTAAATGAGAAGTCATTTTAAGAACCATCAAACTTGTAAAACCAGGGTCTACAATATTTTTTCTATGGGATAGCTTAGTTTTTGTTTCACTGCAGGGGAGAAAACATTATCAATAATTTGGGAAGGGTCATCATGGCTGTAAATAAACGAAGGGAGTATTGAGGAAAATCAGACAGAACTGACTTACTATCTTGCATCAACAAACTATGAGAAAAGCCAAGGACTGGGGAAAGGGATGTCAGGGTGGCTGTAGTTGTGTTTCCTGGCATAACCTCATTTGTCTTAAAGTGAGAACAAGTGGTCAGAATTAACCAGTGGAAAGACATATTGAGGAGATTTAGGATGTACCCTAATCCAATAGGGTTGATATCCTGATAAAAAGGTAAATTTGGAGATATATATTCGTGAAATATAAAATCATATAAAAATAAAATCATGTGAACATAAAGAGTTCATAATCATGTGAACATAAAGAGATCAAGATGATACTTCCACTTCCCAAGGAATTACAAAGATTGCTAACCAGCCTCCAGAAACTAGCATGTGACAGAATCTCCCTCCCAGGTCTCAGAAGGAACCAATCCTGCCATCACCTTGATCTCAGACTCTAGCCTCCAGATTATTTTATTATTATGAGAAAATAAAAATTGTATTAATTATTTTAATAATCATATTAATTAATTTTATTATTGTGAGAAAATAGAAATTTTATTATTTTATTATGAGAAAATAATTTTTGTTGTTTATACCACCCAGTTTAGTACTTTATTATGATACCCCTAGAAAACTAATAGAGAGGCCTAGACACCCTCTACCCTTGAATCTCCAAATTACAAAGATTTACTTCAGTTTCCCGCTCATAAAACTTAACAAGGAGAGTGAGGTGGGTCTTTTACAGTGAATTTTCCTTTTTATATATTTTTCTAAACTCTCTTGAAGATCAGAGCATTTCATCAATAAAGATTGATGAATACTTTCTAGTGACAGACACTAGAACATTGTTTTAGGCAATATTACCAAACATGGTTGAAAATAAAACAGGTAAGTGTTCATACCCTGGAGCTCAAGGAATATTGTGAGAATGCAATAAACAAATTAAATAGCATAAAATAAAGTGGATGAAGGTACAGAGTAATAAGAGTATGAGGTTATACTTATGAATATTTATGTTTCCATCTCTTTGAGCTGCACTGATTTTGGACTATCATTCCCAAAGACTCTATTAGAATCCCCTCATATAAAAGTTCACCCTTAATCTGGAACCCTTTATCTTATATCCAGGACTGGGTAAAAAATTAAGCAGATGCTCAGTATTTGCCTGTTTTCCACTTCTTAAGTCCTGTGTAATGGATGCATTGATGGATCCTATACACGTAAACACCATAATGATTCTTTTAGTGCAGGTCAATTGCACATGCCCCAAATTTGGTATTTCAGGGTAATCCTGCGTGCCCATGCTGATTCCCAGTGAGTGGTCTTCCCTTTTTCACTAGATTCTCATAATGTCCTTTTCAGATGACCGGACACAGGTCTAAGTTTCCTTCATGTGAGTTCCGTTGACCATGACTCATATCCCAGACTCAATGCCAATTATCATCTGGAAAGCCTGATGTGTTATTTAGTTCCTGGCACCCATCCTTCATGGTCTGCTTCTTATGCCCTCACCTCACTATTCTGATGTGCCATAAAAATACCAAGTGCAAGACTTCTAGTTTGGACATTCAACTAGAACAAGTTGCCGTTTTTGTGTTCTACTACTAATACCATTTCAGCTTATTTCCTCTTTTCCCTAGACTCATGTAATGATATTCTGACTTACATAAAATAGGCCCTGGCTTAGAGAAATGGATGTTTTGCACAAATGAATAATTAACAATACACAAGTAAAAGAGCTATTCTTTTTTTTTTTTTTGTAGAGACACAGTCTCACTTTATGGCCCTCGGTAGAGTGCCGTGGCCTCACACAGCTCACAGCAACCTCCAGCTCTTGGGCTTAAGCGATTCTCTTGCCTCAGCCTCCCAAGTAGCCGGGACTAGAGGCACCCACCACAATGCCTGGCTATTTTTTGGTTGCAGTTTGGCCGGGGCTGGGTTTGAACCCACCACCCTCGGTATATGGGGCCGGCGCCTTACCGACTGAGCCACAGGCACCAGCCCCATATAGCCACAGAGCTATTCTGTAAAAGTATCCTCATCTCTTCTTAAATTTTATTTCTTTTAAATTTCAGACCTCTATCATGTCTCACCTAGACTGCTAATTTTTTTTACTGATTAGCCTCCCTATGTGTGATATTATTCTTCATCCTTCATATTGCTACTAGATTATATTTGGTTAAAATATGAATATACTTTTTTTGCTTTTCTACTTGAAACAATTTACTTCAACCAGTTATTCATAGGTCTGACATTGAGAGCATAAGGAACCAATACTACAGCATGTCTTTCTCTGATTTTCAATGCCATACTCCAATCTGAGCCTCATCTTCTGACATTATTCCTTACGTTACTCCCTCTGCCTTTTCCATTTCTATGGTAGTTGAAATTCTACTCAAGGTCAATTACTAAAAGCTTCTTAAAACCTTTCTACTTGCTATGATTTGAATATTTGTCCTCTCCAAAGTTCATGTTGAAATTTAATCCCTAATGTGGTAGAATTGAGAGCTGGGGCTTTTAAGAGGTGATTAGGCCATGAAAGCTTTTCCCTCAGGAATGGATCAACCCATTTGTAGATTAATGCACTATCATGGGTGTAAAACTTAAGACTTTAGAGCCGTGCCTGTGGCTCAAAGGAGTAGGGTACCAGCCCCATATACAGGAGGTGGTGAATTCAAACCTGGCCCCGGCCAAAAACTGCAAAATATATATATATATAAATAAAAAATAAAACTTATGACTTTATAAGAAGAGGAAGAAAGATTTGAGGTAGCATACTCAGCCTCCTTGCTATGCGATGCTCTGTGCCCCCTCATGACTCTGCAGAGTCTCTACCAGCAAGAAGGCCCTCACTAGATCTGGACTCTTGACCTTGGACTTCTCAGCCTTTATAACTGCAAGAAATGAATCACTTTTCTGTATAGATTGCCCAGTTTCATATATTCTGCTGTAAGCAACAGAAAATAGATGAACACACTATTGATCCCAGAACATTACTGCCTCTTATGTCTTCCAGGGCCCTTTCTTAATATTCTTGTTACATAACTGACAACATCACACGTACTTAGATGGAAGGCTTTCTGTTTTCTCACCAGATGTGAGCTCCTTTAAGATAGTCCTGTGTCCTTTTCATCTTTGTACTATAATTCATGAACAATAACTTTCACCCTATATCAGCTGTTATTCTTCAATTGATCCTTCACATCGAAGGGCGATTCCTTCATAGATTCATATATGATCTATAAATATTGGTGGAATAAATAAAATTAAGACCCAGAATTATAAACAGCCTCCAACAGACAGATGTATATCAGTTGGAGATTTTTCAAAAACCTATCTGTGGCAAACATTCATTACCATTGGAGTGCAAATTTATGTTAATTTTCTGGAATGCAGTTGTGTCCTATATTTCAAGAACTTTGATATATTACAATTCATTGAACTGTAGTAATAAAAAGCAGCTTTTTAAAGGCAATCATAGGTGCTAAAATTAAAAAAAAAAATAGAGTTGTAAGTTATGGATACCCAACCCAAAATAATTTAAACACCCAGGCTCCAAGGTCAAGCAGAAGGAGACAGTATATACCACAGATCTCCTATCATCCTTTTTGCTAGTTCAACTTCAACTTTCAGTTAAGTTTCTTCTCAAGGAGGAAAACATGGCTCCCAACAGCTGCAGATTCCAATTTTCTCTGCTTAGCAACTCCAGAGGTAAAAAACAAAGAAATAAACAAGCAAAAACGCCTTTTTTATTCTTGTTTCCAAGAGAACATAATGGAGAGTTCTGGTTAGGTAAAACAAGAATTCTAGGATATAAAAAAGATAAATACATAAATATAACTACTATGATGCCGGGAGCCAAAACACCTCACAAAAATGCCCCTTACTAGCTTGCTTGATTTGCGGTTTTACGAACAAACTATTCTCAGGAATTCAACCACAACAGCAAAGGTACTTTCCGCTTGCGTGACTCCCCAGAAATGCACTCCCTGCCTTAGGGACTTTCCGCTAGTAGTTTTCCAGAAACTAGCCTCCTCCCCGCCCTGCTAGGAACAGCCCTTAGTTACTTCCTTGTTTATGTGCTTATAAGTCCAGCTGAAAAATAAACTCGTCGGAGCTTGATCAGACTCTTGACTTGCTCTCATTCTTTCGTGTCTCTTGTCCCCTCATTCGACTGACCCCCTTTGTTCCCCAGGTCCCCACTGAATTCCCCGCGGGTCGGGGCAATTGGCGCCCAACGTGGGGCGAGGGTACGGGGGTCTCATCGAACGTTGCTACCGGTAAGGGTACCCTTATCATTGGATTGCCGCAACCCGAAGGTTGTGAGTGAAAATCCACACGGTGATCGCTGCGCCACAAGAAGGACGTGAGTGAAGATCCGCACCGCGATTGCCGCAGAATTGCCCACCTGCGAGTCTGATCCATCAAGGTAAGAGAAAGCAACGAATTTATGGGACAAACGTTAAGTAAACATGACTTGTTTATTCAGGGACTCAAGGAGTCCCTCAAGACACGAGGAACTCGGGTAAAGAAAAAAGATGTCTATAAATTTTTTATTTTTATTGGTGATATCTGTCCTTGGTTCCCCCAAGAAGGCACTATTGATGTTCTGAGATGGACTAGAGTCGGTGATTGCCTAAAAGATTATTATAGAACATTCGGCCCCGAAAAAATCCCCGTTCAGGCATTTTCCTACTGGAATTTGATCTATGATATTTTAAAAACTTACAACCAATGGCCTGACGTCCAAGAGGTTGTTAAATAAGGGGAGAAGGGGCTTAAAGAACACTCCAGACCACCCTCAGCCTACCCTTCTGTTTCTGTTCCTATGCCTGAGCCTGACACTCCCCCCAATCCTGAACTTCCCAAACCTCCTATTAACTCCCTATACCCCTCCCTCGAGGAACCCCCTCCCGACTTCCTCTCCCCCGAAGAAACGGCCACCAGAGAAGAGGAAGCCGCTAAGTATCACAGTTCTGACTGGCCTCCCTTCCCCTCCATCCTAAATCATCCCCCTTCCTATGCTTCTGCCCCTCCAGTTTGTGCTCCGATTCTAGGCGTAGACACTCCAATTGAAAATGTCAAACGCAAATTATGTCAAGAGGTCTCCTCCCTTAAGGACTTACTCCAAACAAGGAAGGAACATTTAAAACTCATTCAAGAGTTACGTGCTTTAGAATTGGAGCTAAAAATCCCCCTCCTCTCACCCCAATATTCCATAAACATAGCTTAAAAGAAAAACCTTTAAAGGTGCTGCACGCCTTTCCTGTAACTAAAATTAAAGGGGACCCCCCTTCCGAATCAGGACCAAAACCTCCCTCCGACGGGGACGACCACCCCTCGGCAGATGACACCTCGGACAATGACCACAAGGCCTCCGACTCAGATGCTGAAAAAACTGAAACTGCTGATCAGCAGTATCGCCGCTTGAATTTCAAGCATGTTAAAGAATTAAAAACTGCTGTGTCCCTCTATGGCCCCACAGCCCCTTTCACTATATCTATAGTTGAATCTCTGAGCGAGCGGTGGCTCACCCCAAATGACTGGTTCTTTATAACCCACGCCACCCTGCCTGGAGGCGATTATGTCCTCTGGAGAACCGAATATGCTGATAAATGCAAAGAAACAGCAGCCCATAATCTTGAAAATAAAACCTCCAAGAAATGGACTAGGGATAAACTCATGGGACGTAGTCCCTATGATACTAACATTACACAAGCTAAATTTTCCCCCGGGCTCCTGGCCCAAATACAGAATGCTGCCCTCAAAGCATGGAGAAAGCTCCCTCCCAAGGGATCGGCAACTACCTCCTTGGCCAACATTCGACAGGGCCCTGATGAGCCTTATAGTAATTTCATCAGCCGCCTTACCCATGCGGCTGAGAGACTTGTCGGCCAGCACAAAAATAAAAGCGAGTTCATTAAACATCTCGCATTTGAAAATGCAAACCCTGCATGTCAAGCCACCATATGGCCTCACCGCAGCGGCAAGACCATTTCTGATTATATTAAACTTTGTGCAGGTATCGGCACCGCTCACTCCATGGGACTCGTTATTGGAGCCGCCCTTAAAGAATTTGCTCAGGGAAACAACCCAAAAACTTGTTTTAATTGTAAACAACCAGGACACTTTTCTAGAGACTGCATGGCCCCTAGGGCCAAATGACCCATACCCCCCTCCCTTTGTCCACGATGCAAGCGAGGCAAACACTGGGTGTCCGAAAGCCATTCGAAAACAGACGCCCAAGGAAACCCCTTAACTCAGAAGCAGGGAAAATTCCTACGGGGCCAGCCCCTGGCCCCCAAATGGGAACAAACCCCTGGGGCTATCAGGTTTGTCCCCCAAAACCCGCCCCCTCAAGTCCAAGCCTCCTCTCCCTCTCCCGAGCAACTGCCGGCAGCGCAGGACTGGACCTCTGTTCCTCCACCGGCGCAATACTAATGCCTGAAATGGGCATCCAAATCTTCCCTACTGGGGTTTATGGCCCCTTGCCCCCCAACACTTTCAGACTTCTTCTTGACCATGCCAGTACCACCCTGCAAGGCCTCACTATTCCCCCCGGCATCATTGATAATGATTATGCCGGAGAAATTAAAATACTTGCTTCCGCCTCCCTTGGCCCTATAACCATTCACCCAGGCCAAAGAATAGTTCAGCTAATATTACTTCCCCTCTTACCCTCCAACCATCCTTATTCTCTAAAAACCCGGGGTACTCATAACCTCGGTTCCTCTGATGCCTATTGGGTCAGACAAATCACACAAGAAAAACCCCTCCTTAAGCTACAATTAAATGGCAAAACTTTTGAAGGATTACTTGACACTAGAGCAGACGCCACAGTAATCGCCAGTAAATACTGGCCCCCTTCCTGGCCCCTCACTACTTCCCTAACCCATCTCCAGGGTATTGGTCAAACCTCCAACCCCCAACAGAATGCTGAAATCCTCAAATGGACAGATGAGGAAGGCAACACTGGTACTGTCCAACCTTATGTTGTGCCTGGCCTCCCAGTCAATCTCTGGGGCAGATATCCTTGCCCAGCTAAGACTAATTATGTGCAGTCCGAACGAAACCATCACCCACCAAATGCTAAAACAAGGGTTTCGCGCTGGTCAGGGATTAGGGAAATATTCCCAAGGAATAAAAGAGCCCATTCAAATAACCACAAATCTTAACCGCTCTGGACTAGGCATAGAAAATTTACCCTGATGGCCATTGACCTTCCTGTACCCCACACTGATAAGATTACTTGGAAATCCAATGAACCAGTGTGGGTCAATCAATGGCCATTAACTACAGAAAAATTAACTGTGGCAGCAACGTTAGTACAGGAACAGCTTACTGCTGGTCATATTGAACCTACTACTTCCCCTTGGAATACTCCTATTTTTGTCATAAAAAAGAAATCTGGCAAAAGGAGACTACTGCAAGATTTAAGAGAAATAAATAAAACAATGCTTTCCATGGGGGCTTTACAACCAGGTCTGCCTACTCCCGTGGCTATCCCCACTGGATTTTATAAGATTATAATTGACCTCAAAGATTGCTTCTTTACCATTCCCTTACATCCCGAAGACAAAGCACGTTTTGCATTTAGCTTACCAGTAACTAATTTCAAAGGACCCATGCCTCGCTTCCATTGGAAAGTTCTACCTCAAGGCATGGCCAATAGCCCAACACTGTGCCAAAAGTTTATAGCCCAAATTATTGACCCTTTTCGAACATTATGGCCTGCTATCTATATAGTTCATTACATGGATGACATCCTTTTAGCAGGAGCAGATGTTTCCCAGGTACTCCTATGTAGTCAGCAACTCTCACAGAGATTAATAGACCGAGGCCTCCAAATTGCCCCAGATAAAATTTAATTAAAAGACCCCTATTTTTATTTAGGATTTGAGCTCCACCATCAGAAAATCACCACACAAAAACTCCAATTAAAAACCAGCCATTTAAAAACCTTAAATGATTTTCAAAAACTTTTAGGCGATATTAATTGGATTAGACCCTATCTCAAACTTACCACCAGAGACCTCAAGCCCCTCTTCGACATCCTTAAAGGCGATCCTAACCCCTCTTCCCCCCGCTTCTTAACCCCTGCAGCGATAACGGCCCTAAAAACTGTCGAGGCGGCCATCCAGAACCAAGGGGTCACTTTTATCTCTTATGACAAACCCTTCTCATTCATTATCTGTGCCACACCTCATACCCCTACTGGAGTATTTTGGCAACATGGTCCTCTCTTATGGACCCACCTTCCCGCTTCCCCTTCCAAGGTTCTCGTCCCTTATGCTACCTTAGTTGCCAGCCTTGTCCGTTTAGGACACGAACAAAGTCGTCAGTTCTTCGGCAAGGATCCTGACAGGTTAATAGTACCCTATACAAAAGACCAGCTAAACTGGCTCTTACAAACCACAGATGAGTGGCCAATTACCTGTTTATCTTTTTCCGGTATGATTGACAATCATTACCCTGCCGACAAATTACTCCAATTCAGCAAAATTCACCCTTTCATTTTTCCAAGAATAACTTCCCCTCAGCCACTTTCTGAGGCATGCCTCGTATTTACCGACGGCTCCTCTAACGGTCTTGCTGCTTACACCATAGACGGACAAACCACCACTGTCCAATCTCCTTTTAAATCAGCACAACTTGTAGAACTTTATGCAGTAATTCAAGTCTTCTTAACCTTAACTAATCATCCTTTTAATCTATATACTGATAGCACTTACATTGCTCATTCAGTTCCTCTCCTTGAGACAATTCCCTATATTAAACCCTCCACCAACGCCACCCCCCTTTTTATCTACCTCCAAAAGTTAATCAACTCCAGAAATTACCCCTTTTATCTTGAACACCTTCATGCCCATTCTGATCTCCCTGGTCCTCTTGCCAAAGGAAACGCTTGTGCTGATGTGGCCACATGCCTCACCTTCCCTATTTCTGTAGACCCTATTGCAGAAGCCCAGCAAAGCCATGCCCTACATCATTTAAACGCCCAAACCCTATGGCTAGCCTTTAAAATTACCCGGGAACAAGCACGACAAATCGTTAAACAATGCCCAGCCTTTGTCACCCTACTACCCTCCCCTCATATAGGTGTTAATCCCAGAGGTCTAATTCCTAATGATATATGGCAAATGGATATTACACACATCCCTGAATTTGGCAATCTCAAGTACTTGCATGTAACTATAGACACCTTCAGTGGATTTATATTTGCTACCCTCCATACTGGAGAAGCCTCCAAAAACGTTATTGCCCACGTCCTTAATTGTCTCTCAGTCATGGGCAAACCTAAAATCATCAAAACTGACAATGGCCCCGGATACACCGGAAAAAACTTTCAAGAGTTTTGCCACCAAATGCAAATTAAACATATTACTGGCATACCTTATAACCCTCAGGGACAGGGCATCATTGAACATGCTCATCAAACCCTTAAAAATACCTTCCACAAATTAAAAAAGGGAGAATTATACCCCACGAAAGGATCCCCAAGAAACATTCTTCATCATGCCCTATTTGTCCTTAATTTTTTAAATATGGATGCCCAGGGCAAGTCTGCCGCTGACTGCCTTTGGCACCCAGAAACAAATAACAATTATGCCACAGTCCTATGGAAGGATCCACTCACCTCAAAATGGAACGGCCCAGACCCAGTTCTTATCTGGGGCCGAGGATCCGTATGCCTATTTGATACCAAAGAAAACGCGGCCAGGTGGCTGCCTGAAAGATTAGTAAAACAAATTGATAACAAGTCTAAAATCCAGGGAGAAGAACCTCCCTGAGATTATCTTTCTCCTTTCCCTTCCAGAACTACAGATTTCCGTCCATGATGCTGCCTTATCTCCTGATCTTCTACCTCCCGACACTGTGCCAACCTGTTCCAGCGGTCACCAAGCCCTTTGCTTGGCGCTTCTATTTAACCGAAAACTCGACTGATGAAAAAGGTTTCAGCCACCTCCTAGCCACTGCCGACTGCCCGCCTTCTGGATGCAGTTCTACCATTTTTCTTAATTTTACCGACTTTAAAATCCAAGCATGGCATCCCCGCCCACATCTATGTTTTTTGTACGATCAAACCGATCGCGATTGTAAAGATTACTGGTACATGCAAAATGTAGGCTGTCCCTATTACTACTGCAATATTCACCCAACCCAATATCCTGATTCAAGTTATTCCCTTAGTTCACTTCCTTACAATAGCCCCATAAGCTTTTTTACTTCCAAGACCACTACACCCTCATCATTCAAGATCCATGGGACAATAGATGGACATCCCCTGTCAAAGGCGCCATGTACCCTACCTCATACAGCTCCTGGCCTTCCAGCAAGCTATTCATATGGCACTCCCTCGTACAAATCCAACCACCCTTCATACCCAGATTCAAAACCAAGAAAACACCTTGCTTAGACAACTTGCACCCCCTTCCCCAGATAGCCCTTTTTCCTGGCTTACTCTCCTCCGCGAAGGTCTCCTCATTGCCAATATGAGCGGGCTAGGCAACCTCACCTCTTGCTTCCTCTGCACCAGTCTCAGCCGCCCACACCTTACCACCGTCCCTTTGCCATCTCCCCTGAATGCTACTGCTTTAAAAGAAACATCCTTTAAACCCCTACTCGATATTTCTCTGGTCTTAAACCCCCAGGAAGACTCTTTCATCTTTTGTTATTCTAACGCTTCTACTAAACTCTGCAACACCACTTCTCCACCTACCCAAAACATCATCCCCCCCCCGGCTCCTACATTTCGTGCAATGGCACGCTCTCCAAAAATCTCACCCTCCCACTTCAGCCTACAGCCTTGTGCCTCCCAGTGACTCTTATTCCTCAACTATACATCCGTACACCTACTGAATTTATTTTCCCCTTGGACAAAATTGACTCTTGTGTTTTTTCCAGAAACAAACATGCTGTTTTCCTTCCCCTAGTTGCCGGTATCTCTCTTGCAACATCTGCCGAATCTGCGGGACTTGCAGGAGGGGCCCTTGGGCACTCCTACATCAGTGCTGCCAAGTTAAAAGAACAATTCCAACTAGCAGTCGAGGCCTCTGCAGAATCCCTCGCCTCCCTACAAAGACAAATAACCTCCCTCACCCAAGTAACCCTACAAAATAGACGAGCCTTAGACCTCCTCACCGCCGAAAAAGGAGGAATATGTCTATTTCTACAAGAGGAATGTTGTTACTTTGTTAATGAATCAGGCATAGTAGAAACACAGATTGACAAACTTCATAAGCTTAGCTTAGATTTACAAAAACAAAAATTTTCTTCTGAGGCAAACGAGTGGTGTAAATCCTCCTTGTACTCCTTACTCATGCCCCTTGTAGGTCCCCTTATTAGCTTGCTATTAATAGTCACCCTTGGACCCATTATTCTTAACAAAATCATGAATTTTATCAAATCACAGATTGACTCCCTGGCATCAAAACCCATTCAAGTACATTATCATAGACTCGATCTTGCAGACTGGGGCCTTGCCGAACCTAACAACGAAGATATTCCTCCGGGAACTGCGTAAGCACTCAGAGCTATGCATGTTGACTCACCATCCTATGTGAGTACAACCTGGGTACCTTTTTACGGGGTGCAATAAAGACACTGCAAAGGGAAGGCATAAACAGCCTCTCTGAGTCCCTTGGAAGCAAACCTGATTTGCATAGAGGTTAGCGTCGTAAAAATTTCTCCTCTCCTCCCCAAAAGACGCTCAAACTTATCATGAGGTCATTATGCCCGTGGGAGGAATCAGGTCAATACTTCCCCCCAAAAGGTTAATGTCCTCTCCTCAATGCCAACAACTGACAGACCCCAACAATTTAAAAACTAAAAGGGAGGAGATGCCGGGAGCCAAAACACCTCACAAAAATGCCCCTTACTAGCTTGCTTGATTTGCGGTTTTACGAACAAACTATTCTCAGGAATTCAACCACAACAGCAAAGGTACTTTCCGCTTGCGTAACTCCCCAGAAATGCACTCCCTGCCTTAGGGACTTTCCGCTAGTAGTTTTCCAGAAACTAGCCCCCTCCCCGCCCTGCTAGGAACAGCCCTTAGTTACTTCCTTGTTTGTGTGCTTATAAGTCCAGCTGAAAAATAAACTCGTCGGAGCTTGATCAGACTCTTGACTTGCTCTCATTCTTTCGTGTCTCTTGTCCCCTCATTCGACTGACCCCCTTTGTTCCCCAGGTCCCCACTGAATTCCCCGTGGGTCGGGGCACTATGAGTCAGAGGATTATGTTCCAGGACATACAGTATATGATAATATTTTAAATATTTAAAAAACAGATACCTACCTGTAGATGTGTGGTTAAATAAATTATCACCAGTATATAAAATAACATTACAATCATAATAAGCATTAATATTGTTGTATAGAATATTTTAGGATGTGAAATGATGATCATGATATTGTAGGAGAATTAGAAAAAAGATACAAAATATTTGCAGAAATACACTCCCCAAATTGAAGTTATCTTAAGAGTATGGATCTATAGGGTATCACATTTTCCTAGATTTTCCAAATTTTTACACTGATCATTGATTTTAAAACAAAATATTTTAAACTACTTGATAGATATTGGGAAATAAAATGTACTATTTGTTCTTAGTGTTGTCAGATGAGTTTGTAGGCCTAGTGGAGAAGCTATAAGAAACCACAATAGTGTTTTTTTTACTACCATCCTTCCTTGTAGTACTTGAATCTTAGGGTTATAGGACAAATATGCCTGTGTTTTTTATTCAAATCTATTATAGTCATATGTGAGTGCTGGCAGAGCTGTTCTAAAATTCACCTTTGAACTCAAGAATTAATGTTCTGCTAGTAACGTGTTCAAAGAAAAGCCAAATTATCTATGTTTACTGACAGTGTGAGTCAAGGTAAATTTAAAAATTCAAAAACATGACATATCTAGTGACAGCGTAGTCCTTCATTTTACTGCCAGATGGGAACTTTATGAAGCAGTGAACATTTTAAATATCAAGTCCTCATTTATGGAAGTCTTTTATAGTTTGCATTGAGAAAAGTAATCTTACATCCCATGGGATGACAGCATAAGGTGAAAAGTATGAAAACAGGTCAAGAAAATCAAGTCACTCTTCTGGCAAGCCCAGAGGAGAACTAAAGGCATTCTTAATAGAGTCACTCACTATAAAACACTAATTGTAACTCTGGCAACCACAAGAAATTCAAATTACTTGACACTGCTATCTCCATGAATTACAGTAACATTAGGGAAGGGGGATAGTATCAAGTCTCTTAAGGATCTAGTTGAAAGTTTTTGGAAGCTGTAAAAGTAAGCCTTGGCCATAAACATGTCGTATTTCAGATACTTGGCAGAAATCCCAGATATAAGTGAACAAAGAAAGCAACAAAGATGGAAGAAAACAGTGGAAACGAGTCTCCAAGTGTTTATACCGAAACTAAAGGAGTTTCTTTTTTTCCTTCTCTCTGTGTGTGTGTGTGTATTTAAATTATTTTTATAGCTTCTAAAATTTCTTCTTACTTAGGTCACTGATAATAAGAAGAAAATATCCCAAACACCAACATATGAGAGCTATTCCTTTGGCATCTGTTTTTTTACTTCTATTATGTAGAAATTAAAGACATACTAGAGTTCAGGCTGAATTAATTCCTACTTCAACTCAGTGGGCAAATGCTATTTTTCCATGGAAGTTTAAGAGATAAAGATCTAATACAGGATAAACAAAATACATCTCAATACTATCCAACGTATCATTTGTTTTGGGTATTTTTTTTTTTTTGAGACAGAGCCTCAAGATGTCACCCTGGGTAGAGTACAGTGGCATCACAGCTCACAGCAACCTCCAACTCCTAGGCCCAAGCCATTCTCTTGCCTCAGCCTCCCAAGTAGCTGGGACTACAGGCACCCGCCACAACACCCCGCTATTTTTTGGTTGTAGTTGTCATTGTTATTTGGCAGGCCAGGCTGGATTTGAACTTGCCATCTCAGGTGTATGTGGCTGGCGCCTTAGCCGCTTGAGCCAGAGACGCCAAGCCCAATGTATCATTTTAAAATTCATCTTTCCTGGTCTTGGATAGTCTGATGTTAGGCCACAAATTGCATTGTGTTTTTGCCTTTCGGACTCTCTATCTCACCTCTAAACCTGGATTATGTGAGGAAAAAATAAAACAAAATAAAATAAAGAATTACCTTTCGGGGCGGCACCTGTGTCTCAAGGAGTAGGGTGCCTGCCCCATATACCAGAGGTGGTGGGTTCAAACCCAACCCTGACCAAAAACTGCAAAAAAAAAAAAAAAGAATTACCTTTTATGTATCTTTTTAGTCTTGCTTATCTAGGTGCTCCTTTCCTTTTGATAGTACATGTCCTGTCCCATCTCACAAACTTCAGAATCTGGTGTCACTTTATTTTTTTGTGGGGGGTGACAGAGTCTCACTTTGTCCCCCTCAGGTAGAGTGCCATAGCATCATAGTTCACAGCAACCTCAAACTCTTGGGCTCAAGTAATTCTCTTGCCTCAGCCTCCCAAGTAGCTGCAGCTATAGGCACCCACCACAATGCCTGGCTATTTTTAGAGGTGGGGTCCCACTCTTGCTCAGACTGGTCTCGAACCCATGAACTCAGGCAATCCACCAGCCTAGGCCTCCAAGAGTGCTAGGAATACAGGCATGAGCCACCTTGCCCGGCCCTGGTGTCACTTTTTTATTCATATTTACCCCATCCATATCATCAATATTTAGATTAATCAATTTGTTTTCTAAATCTCAAGGATTATTGTCCCCCAGTCCATAATTAATGTTCATGTTTCATATCAAACCAATACATTTTTCATATATTTTGTCCACTTTTTGTTTTAGCTGTTTCATGTGGAAGGGTAAATCAAGTACTTGTTAATATATCTTGGCTGGAAGCATAAGACTGGTGTCATTTTATAAATACTGTCATCCTTTACCTTTTTCATCTCACCAAAAGTCAGGCTGATCAGTTTTCATTATTCGCCTTTGAGATTCTCCCATTCTTTTTGAAACTCTCAATTAAGTCTTAGTTCAGTCCTCCTACTGGAGAACAGAACATCATTCACTGACTCTCCCACCATTAATATATCTCTCAGTGCCAACCTGCCTTTAGTTATGTGGTGCCAATCAACAATTTGAGTTCTTCTGAGTTTCAATAGGCACAGTAGTAGCAGTGACCATGAAGGACATTCTTTGGGGAAAGATTTCTCTCAGATTTTGGACTAGATCTATTTATGCAAAGCCAGATATAAAGTGGAGGAAATCATGTGAATAATTCAAATCAAGAAAATATTATAGCCTCCATTTGTTGGATGTCTCAGATAAATAGTCTTTGAACTTGATATATATGTAATTTGCTAAATTTTTCATTCATATCTCATTGACGGGAACAAATCAAACCTCAAGTTCTCCTGATGCCTGTGTTTCTTACAGGGTCCTTATTTAACCTAATGCCTGTACATATTTTGGGTTTTTTTTTTTCATGTTTGAATAAAGAAATGAGAATGGAAAGGTCAAATATATAATTTTATATGATTAGAAGTTTTTTTTTTTTTTTTTGAGACAGGGTTTCACTATGTCACCCTTGGTAGAGTGCTGTAGCATCACAGCTCACAGCAACCTCAAACTCTTGGGCTTAAGCGATTCTCTTGCCTCAGCCTCCCAAGTAGCTGGGACTACAGGCACCCGCCACAACGCCTGGCTATTTTCTGTTGCTGTTGTCATTGCTGTTTAGCTGGCCGGGCTGGGTTCAAACCCGCCACCCTTGGTGTACATGGCTGGCATTGTATACACTGTGCTACAGGCACCAAGTCTGATTAAAAGTTCTTGAAATAAAATAATTCCAGGGAATTAACTTCTACATAAAATTGTCACCTGCAATTTAATATGACAAATATATGCCAGTTTCTAGTTGACTATTTATTCTTTCTTGAGTATAGTGTACAGAAGAAGTTTTTTTTTTTTTTTTTGTATTTCTGATGACTAAGGAGTTAGCATATTATGGATGATTAGTGAACGTCAAATTTAGAAAAATAAGTAAATTATCATAGGCTTCTTGTTTTGTGGCCTCCTGAACACTAAAGGGCTTTTTAAACAGTATTTATGCAAACGATCCATGAATTTATTAATTCATTCTCACAAGGAAATACTAGAACAACTCAGTGAATATTTAGTATAATCAGTTTCTGCTTTTTTCATATGCTCTCGCTTCCAAAAATGATTAATAATGTAAAGTCACTCAGGTAGATATAGCTCCAAGTCTCTAAGGTAATGTTGATTTGTATGAATCCTTCAAATCTGTTTCAAATATGTTCTGGTAGATCTGAAGAGAACATGTAGACACAAATATCAGTTCTTCTGATCCTCATAAAACAGGGGTAAACACACTGCTGAGCTCCCAGGCTATTCCTAATTCTACCAGGGACAACAGTAGAAGACTTCTGCCAATCTGCTCTGACTCTGTCTGGTAGACTTGCATTCACTTCTCAGTGGAAAAGCATATCATGGGTTATCTCATTTTCTTACTTTTTTTTGCATGTTTGCCTTCACAGCTTTATTAGTGTGGCATTTATAAACCACAAAAAGATTCCATTAAAAGCATACAATTCAGTGACATAGTAAGTTTATCTCTGAAATCCAATTTTATAGCATTTCTATAATAAAAAAATATTCTTGAGCCTGTATGTCATTAATCCATGTTCCCACCCCTAATCCTGGGCAGTCATTGATCTGTTTTATGTATTTGTAAATTTGTCTATTCTGGACATTTCATATTAATGGAAACATGCAATGTGTGGTCACTTGTATACAGACTTATTTCACCTAGCATAATATTTTAGAAATTCATCCATGCAGGGCATATATCAGTTTTTCACTCCTTTTCATTGTTGAATAATATTCCATTGTATAGATCTACCACATATTGAATATCCATTCACCAGGCAATGAATATTTGGATTCATTATTCATGTTGGTTAATGGGAATAATGCTTCGTTGAACATACTCATACAAGGCTTTGTAAATACCTATGTTGTCATTTTTCTTGGATACAGTGGTAGAGAATGGCATTTTCTGCTGTTTAGTTAACTTATGTTCAACATTTTCAGAAATTACCAAACTGCTTTCCGAAATGGCTGTATCATTTTGTATTCCACCAACAATGTAAGAGGATACCAGTTGCTCTCTCTCCATACATATAGCTAGTATTACCTTATAGATTATAGCCATTGTAGTGGAGTGGCTAATCCATAACCAGAATGGCTATAATCCATAAAATATTTGCACATTGAAAACTGTAAACCACACAGCTTCATTTTATATATTGGTTATGGGACCAAACTTAAAGAACTAGAATTACAAGGTTGTGTCATTTTCATGGTTACCAAACAAGTTCTCTTAAGAGAGGAAAAGAAAAATATGCCTCTGTATAACCTGACAAGCAAAAATTTATTTTGTAATTTTTTCATATGTTTAAAGATGGAAAGACTGAGCTCAGGTGTGACAGCCTTGAACATAGCATGTCACAAAGGCCAGGATCTGGCCTTGCTATAACTATACTGGCTGGCTGGCAATAACTATACTATCACAATGGAATCCCGAGGGCTTGACTTGGGGGCCATTCAAGTATCTTGTTGTAGCATTTAGAAAGAAGGGCATAGTGACATTTTAAGAGCCATTTCACACTGTGAGCATCCAGGGAGAGAAACACATTGTGCTGAGAATTAGAAGAAACTTTGGTCTTTTTAACTTTTCCATAGTCTTCATGAAAAGGCAGCTAGAAGAAAGCACAGAGAAGACACACCGCATATTTAGCAGCAGGCTTGGGTATGAGTTGTGAGTCCAGGATACCAATGCTATTCTACCAAGACAACTCTAATAAGTCATCCATGTGGGAATGTATCTGTCTGTCTTATCTCTTTGGTCCAGCAAAAAGACTAAATGTAGTCTTCTAAAGAGTAATAATAAAATGTTGTGACTCCATGTTAAAATATGAAAACATTTTGGTCATTTCTTTGAAGCTTTAGTCTTCAGTGAAGTACAAAAGCCATGTCTATTAAATTATCAAGAAATAAAAGGAACTCCTGTAAGTGAGGCCTATGGTGTTTGGAGAGGTGATGATGTAAGAAAAAGAAAACTAAAATAATATAGGCATGGAAAGTTTTATTAAATAGCCTGAAAGATAGCTTACAGTTATAATATTTTAGAAAGCAAATAGTCCATATGTTTTGTTAAAATGCAAAGACGACTTATATATCGGTCTGTGCCCAGATCAGGAGGACAATATAAAAACAAAAAGAAGGAATGGAATGCGAACTCACAAGTCAAATATACTCATAATTATTTTAAAAACTAGTAAAGAGACCTCCTTGTTCCTTGGGATCATGGAGTCCACTGATTTAATCACTGCAAATCATAGAAAATTGTTAACCAATGTATATCCTTGTGCCAAGTAAGTGACTTTAATATTCTTTGCAGAATGCCCTTCTCTTCTTTCCGAGGCTCTTTATTGAATTTTGCTTTTAAGGAATATGATAATGCTTCTTTTTTTTTTAACTATTTAAGATTTTGATATTTCAAATCTATATATTTTTCTTTTAGAATAAAATATATGTATTCCTGTTAGAAATGAATGGATCCAGCAATCTCACTAATGGTGATCTTCCCAAAGGAAAAAAATCAATATACCAAAAAAAGATACATGCACTCATATATTTATCACAGTACTATTTTCAACAGCAACCTAAGTGTTCATCAACAGAGGAATGGGTAACGGAAATGGAGTATATACAGTGGAATACTATTCAGTCATAAAAAAGAATGACATCATGCCTTTTGCAGCAACATGGATGAAACTGGAGGCTATAAAGTACAACAAATCAGACACAAAAAAACATTACATGTTTTTACTCATAAGTGGATGCTAAAAAATGTACACATGTGGACATAGAGGAATGATAGAAAATGGAGATTCAGTGGGGTGCGAGGACAGGAAGGGATGGATGATGAGAAATGACATACCCTAAAAATTCCCTAAAAGCCCTAACTTTACCACTATGTAATCTATGCATGTAACAAAATGGATTTGTACCCTATAAATGTTTACAAATAATTTTTTTTTTTTTTTGCAGTTTTTGGCTGGGGCTGGGTTTTAATCCGCCACCTCTAGTATATGGAGCCACCACCCTACAAATAATTTTTTATAAATAAATAGACCCTAATAATCTTATAAAATGAGATAAGATAAAGAGATAAAGATGTAAGAGATGGTTTTCAGTGAGCTGATTAGTAAAATGGGGATTAACATTGATGCTAATTCAATTCACATGTAAAACTCCTCCTAATGCATGTCCCTGGCACTCTCAAAGGACCACAGTTTCCAGGGACAAACTCAATAACTGAGGGAATTTCAACATCCTCATAATAAAAATCTTTTAAAAATGCAGATGGAAAACTAACTCTGAATTTGTACTTTCATATTGAGGATCATCTCATTCTTCCCAAAATCCATCGCCATATATTTTAAATCGCATGTCTCATATTCTTTATTTGCTGGGCTATTTTTGTTTGTTTTTTGTCAGTCTTTGGCTGGGGGTGAGTTTGAACCCACCACCTTCGACATATGGGGCTGGTGCCCTACCCTTTTGAGCCACAGGCACCGCCCTTTGCTGGGCTATCTTTAACAAAATGTCAGCTCCCTGAGTTTGGTGATTTTGCTCTTATGCGTTTCTGTATTGGTGGAGCACATGTTTTACACACAATCTGGGATTATATAAATGATTGCTGGAAACCAAGCTCACACAGATGGATTTATACTCGGATAAATTTAGTGCAAGCTTAGTTTTATTTCTTTTGCCATTTATTTTCTTGCTGAACATAAAACTTTCTTCATAAAACTATTTTAACTTTAATTATTAATTTTGTTAATATATTAGACAAAATTACATGGTGTCTGTGACTTTCATTAATATAAGTAGCCTGATCTATACATAGAAATATTTATTTGTCCTTCTGGTTTCATCACAAACATATAAAGAGTTTGGAAGTCATCATGCTCATGTTTAAAACAAGAAGTTGCTAGACAAACTGAAAATTTATGACTTTTCTTGGGCTCATCAGAGAACTGAATTCATAGGACAAATTGCTACTCTCAAATCAAAAGACACAGGGATATCCAGAGATAAGGCCAAAAGCTATTTACCTGGAGAATTCAATGGAGCCATAAACTGGTGGGAACATGTAAATACTAACCTTGATGAATAACTGGGTTGAGTGTAGTTAGGTTGGGTATGGGGTAGCACAAGAGTGAGACTCTTCTAGGAGCCATAGTCTTAAGAAAACCTCCACATTCTTTGTGGGAATTATCTCATGAATCCTTTAATAGTTAAATCCAAGAAAGATTCTGTCGGTGCCTGCTGTGGGCACCCCGACACGCACAAATAAAAACAGCCGGGACCACGGATTGAAGGTACAAATACCTGCAAGAGGTGGGCTTCCCAAAAGTGCAGACACAGCCCCGAGCAACTGCTGTCATGGCCTTTTATGGAAGCATTACACAACAGGTGTGGGGGTCTACTACCAGGATCACATGCTTAATGATCCTTATGTGCTCTTTCCCCGGGCTCAACTCTCACCCTGCTGCACCACGAATGTTCAAAGTATAACACCTGTTTGCTAAGGAGCTACTGATCTTATCTCATTAACGCATGTAGCTGCTTGAGGGCTTGTCTCTGGGCAGCCAAACATCTCCATGCCGACTAAGAAACTGTCCTGCTCTAAAACCTGTTCTGCTCCCAGCGCCTTCCTCAAGACTGGGTGACTGCTTCCACAAGCTTGGTGTATGGTCTCCTACATCTCCCCCCATTTCCTGCCCAAGACATTCTTGCACGGGGTAAGGAGAAACCTGTAGTTGTCTGTCTCATCCCTTGTTTTCATCGAGAAGCTCTCCTTCTAGCTAGGTAACTGAATCTTCCCTGCCAAACAATGTGGAAATGGTTGATCAGGGCAGTTATGATACTGATCTTACATATTTTATCACCTGTTTGGCTGACTTGTAGAATCCTTAATCAATGATGCTTCCATAGGAAGTATTAACCAATGCTGGAGGTTTTAATGTTAGGTGGGAGAAGGGTATTGTCAATGAGCTCATATCCTTTCCAAGCTGAAGTCTGGAGGAGCAGTAAATAAATAAAATTTTCTCACCTTTGCTGATGCCAGTGCAATTCTTACCAGGAATGAGAAGTCTTCTGTTTTACCTTGTATCACCAAATCTTTGCCTGCTAATCACCACAAAACTAGCTGCTTTGTTTATGATCTTGTTAGAGTCCAGAGGGGGCATGCTGAGCTCACCTGGGCCTAGAGAATGAGGGATTCCCTGAATGGTGGTACCCTGTATCAATCCTTCCTCTCTGAGCAGAAGCTCTAACTGCCGTTGGGAAAAGGGACGCTGACCACTCCAAACTACTTCCAGCTGAAACTGGATGATGATATTGCGGGGGGTAGGGGTCAGTTAGAGGTTCCTCAGAGGAGGTTGATCCAGGTTTCACAGGAAAAGAAAGTAATGGTCTCTTTGAAATGCGCTTTGGTAGTTTGTATTTGCCAAATATACAGATTTAGAGTTGGTCTTAATGTTTTCTAATTGTCCTTTTAATATCTTAGTCAGTAGCTAGAGGCTGACACATCCTATAAATCCAAAAATATTTTTAATGCACTCAAGATAGTTATGCTAGAAACTTTAAATTCTTAGTAGAACCACACCATTAATACTTAATACAATTTCTTTTAGCTACTAATTATGGTATATAATTTATAATAGAATATCTTAAGTCTCCTGTTATGTTCAAACTGCATCAAATTCAAACTATGTTCAGCATAAGGCTAACGTGCCAAGCCAAACCATCACAAAAGATTACCTAAACAAGCAACCTTAGTCACAGATGTATTTTGCTATCCATCAGTTAATCAGTAAATCAACATTTACAGACACATAATTAGATGTTACTTAGAAAATCCTTAAGACTGGCAAGGTTTCTTGCTCATGTGGAGGTTCGATCCAGTGGGTAGACCCTGCTTTTCTTGCTTTTCTGTAATGATATAAGCAAAGCCTCCATCCCAAGGTAGCACATTACCAGGTTAACACATTATCAGGTTCCCATTCAGACATACCAGGTTTTTCTCTATAGGAAATGAATTGTTTAGATCTCCATACTCACGTTTTTTGCCAGTGTGCCCAGAGTTTGCAGGCCAACTGATGGTTTTTCTGCTGTAAAGGTGTTCCATTCCTCTTAAACTGAAAGCAGCATTCATTTGCACAATGGAACCTTTTTCTACCCCTAGGGCAAACACCTGAGGGTTTGCATTCTCTTTGTTTCTTTTAATTATTAAGTGAAAAATGGTCATTGTGATTTCAATTCCTCCTCCAACACTTTCTCACATGGCCTAGCTTTCTACCATTATGGCATTTAGTACTTTTAACTGTGAGGCTTTTCAAGTGGTCTTCTGCATAATTAATCTGAATTCTGATTCTTTTAGGCAGTTGTCCTTAGTTCAGCTCAAATAAGTTATTTTAAATTATAATTTGTGCCTCAGGCTCTTTCTTTTAAGTTACTGTTAAGTTCTCTTAATGAAATTAAACACTTCTTTTTTTATTGTTTGCCAAAAGGTCCCGCTTACTCCCAGTGGGGCTTTTTCTTTTGGTTTTCTTTTTTTACTGTTTGCCACAAGATCTCACTACTTTATAGGAATTCCTTTGATTTACAGAATGAGCCCTCACAATTTGACAGACAAACAAACACAGACACATCACCAAGATGAACAAAATGACTCCACATACACACTGCTGTTTGCCAAAAGGTCTCACCACTTTGAGTTTTCCTTTGGTTTCTTTCCCTACTGTTACTTTTCTTTTTGCTGAAAGATGCCAGAGTTGCACTTAACCCAAGCACAGCTCCCCTGTTGACTAAAAGAGACCAAAGGTCGCATTGAATCCAAGCACAGCTCCCTCCTTGGCTGAAAGAGACCAAAGGTGGCACTTAACCCAAACGCAGTTCCCCTTTAGCTGAAAGGGGACAAAGGTCGCCCTTACTCTAAGCGTGGCTCCCCTTTGGCTGAAAGGGGACAAAGGTCACACTCCAAGTGCCACTCCTCTTTGGCCATAAGGGGCACTCTTGCCATTTTCCAAAGGATTCACTTACTTTGAGTGTAGTTACCCCTTTCAGTCCATGACCCAGTCCAGATTTGTCTGTGTGTGTCCACTATCCCATCCTTTTCACCATTATGTTGGTGCCCTCTGTAGGCACCCCATCACCACGGGAATAAAAACATCCAGGACCACAGATTGAAGGTACAAATGCCTGCAAGAAGGTGGGCTTCCCATAAGTGCAGACAGAGCCCTGAGCAACCGCTGTCATGACCTTTTATTGAAGCATTACACAACAGGTGTGGGGGCCCATGTACTAGGATCACGTGCTTAATGATCCCTATGTGCTCCTTCCCTACGGGCTCAACTCCCACCCCGCTGCATCATGAATGTTCAAAGTATAACACCTGCTTGCTAAGGCGCTACTGATCTTATCTCATTAACACATGTAGCTGCTTGAGGGCTTGTCTCTGGGCAGCCAAACATCTCCATGCCGGCTAAGAAACTGTCCTGCACCCAGAGCCTTCCTCAAGAACCCGTGACTGCTTCCACAAGCTTGGTGTATGGTCTCCTACAAGATTCTCTCATGGATCTGGCAGTGAAAATTAAAAACAAAAATAAAAAAGTATAAAATTGTGAAACATATCTGGAGCCCTCTCCACAACAAAAGCCTACTCTGGGGTGCAAAAGGACTTAACCAGAGTCTTATCACATCTCTGAGAAAGGAATTCCTTCCGCTCCAGTTTCCTGAAGACCTCTTGTCTCACATAAGGGAGAAAAAGCACACAGCCAACAAGATTCATGGATTCAAGGAAATAAGGTCAGGCAATATAAAATTGAGGAGGAAATAAAAACTATACCCTAGAGAAAATTTTGCAAAGGTCACAGCCACACAGCTCCAGGCCACCACTAAAAGACTAAGATTTAGGGCTCGGTACCCAGAGTACAGTGGTTATGGCACCAGCCATGTACACTGAGGCTGGTGGGTTGGAACCGGCCTGGGCCAGCTGAACAACAGTGACAAGTGCAACAACAACAACAACAACAACAACAAAAATAGCTGGGCATTGTGGTGGGCGCCTGTAGTCCCAGCTACTTGGGAGGCTGAGGCAAGAGAATCGCTTAAGACTAAGAGTTTTGAGGTTGCTGTGAGCTGTGATGCCACGGCACTCTACCAGGGGTGACATAGTGAGAATCTGTCTCAAAAATAAATAAATGAAGGACTAAGATTTAGTTAAAAAAATTATATATATATATATATATATGGCTATACCAAGCATTAAATACAGCCAAATGCTGAGTAACATTAACATCCTCACATTAAGAGCCCATTTATTAAAGCTCCTAACACCTCTTACAACATGTCTGTCTTTCAATAAAATGTTAAAAGGAATGCCAAAGGGCAAAGAAAAGAATCTGAAGGAACAAAACAAGCATCAAAATGAGAATTATATATAGTACACATGTTAGAATTATTAGAAAGGAAACTTAAAATAACCATGATTAATATGTTAAGTGCTCCAGTGGAAAAAGTTAAGAATATATGAAAAAAATAGTTATAGATAGGTAGGGTTAGCAAAGAGATGTAAGCACTAAGTGAGAAGCAAAAGTAAATGCTGGGAATCAAAAACACCGTATCAGAAATGAAGAAAGCCTTCAATGCACTTATCAGTAGGTAATAGATACTTTCTGAACTGAAAAACAAAGAGATAAAAGCGCAAACAAACATAAAAGAAAATCTAAGATTAGGGAGATAATATCAAAAGGTGTAATATATGTGTAATTGGAATATCAGAAGCAGAAACAAGAACATAAGAAATATTTGAAGTATTAATGGCATAAAACTTCCCCAAATTTTTGAAAGTAATAAAACCACAGATCCAGGAAGCTTCAAAAACACCAGTCAGGATAAACAACTCAGTGACCCAGGAAAATGGCAAACAAAATAACACACCTATGCATATCACATTCAAATTGTACATAATGTCAAAACGAACTTGAATGAAGTTTGTGATAGGGATGTAAACATCTTACCTATAGAGGAGCAAGGACAAGAACTACAGCTGACTTGCTTTGAGAAACTATGCAAGTAAGACATGTATAGCATGAAATATTTAAAAAAAATTTAATGAGATATTTAAAGTGTCAAACTGAAAATAACCACACAAACCTAGAAAAAAAAATGTTTTCAAAAGGAAAGTAAATATAAAAACTCCACTAGACAACTAAAAATGGAGGGAAACCATCTCCAGTAGAGCTGTCTTGTAAAAAATGGTAAAAATCATTTTTTCATGCAAAAAGAAAATGATTAGGCTCAGGCTTATATAAACAAAGAAAGAATATTGGAAAAGGACTAAATGGAGGTAAAATACAGTAGAACCTCTATAGTTTGCCATCTCCCTACATTGACCACCTCCTTAAGTTGATCTAATTTTCATAGACCAGACATTGACTACATGTAGGTATCAGTACAGTAGGCCTAGTTCCTTATGGTGACCACCTCCATGTTGACCAGTTCATTACATTTCGCTGGATCGTCAACTAACAGAGATTCTCTTGTATTTATTTTTTAACTTTATTGATATAAAAATAACTGTTTAAGGCAATAATAGTAACACTGTACTAGGTGACTATAACATGTATCTGGTTGAAAGGAAGGACAACAATGTCATAGGGAAAGAGGGAGGAATTGTTATAATGTACCTACACTATGCATAAAGCAGTATATTACTATTTAAAAATGGACTCAGATCAGTTAAAAAATGTAGATGGTAAACTCTAGGGCAATCGCTATTTTTTAAAAGAGCATAATTTATATATTGAGACAGGAAATATAACAGAGTAATTTTAAATGGCCAATTAAAACAGAAAAGGTAGAAAACAAAAAGGAAAAAGCCCAAAACAAATGCAAGAAGTAGAAAGCAGTTATATATGTACAGATATGTTAGATATTCATTCAAATATATCAATCCTTACATTAAATAAGAACAGTTTAAATGTACCATTTATAAGCCACAGAATAAAAGCTTATTATTAAAAATAATAAAAATCTGACTTTAAATATAAAAATAACTCAGATGGTTTAAAAGAGAGGAAGAAAAAAGCTATAATAGTCAGGAGCAGTGGCTCATGCCTGTAATCCTAGCACTGTGGGAGGCCGACACAGGTGGATTTCCTGAGCTCAGGAGTTTGAGACTAGCCTGAGCAACGGAGAATTGCTTGAGTCCAGCAGTTTGAGGTTGTTGTGAGGTATGACACCACGGCACTCTACCCAAGGGTGACAGAGTGAGACTCTAACTCAAAGAAAAAAAAAAATGAAGCCATAACAATCCTTAACGTCTGCACAGAACAAAAGGCTTTCAAAATTTATGAGACCAGAAATAATAAAATTGAAAGGAGAAATATGACAAATGAACTCTCATGCTGTGAAATTTCAACATCCTTAAATCATTAATTTATACATCAAGCTGACAGATATCATTAAGAATACAGATTACCTTATATATTTTAGAGATGAACCTCTCATCATAAATATAATTTTCAGATATTTTCTTCCATTTTGTAGGTTGCCTTTTTGTTATGTTGATTGTTTCACTTGCTGTAAAGAATCTTTTTAGTTTGATATAGTTACATTTGTTTATATTTGCTTGGTTAACTGTGCTTTTGGTGTCATATCAAAAAAAATCAATGCCAAGACCAATATCATGAAGCTTTTCCCCTAAGTTTTCTTTTTCCCCTAAAAGAGAGGAAAGAGTTTTATGCTTTCTACTATCAATCATTCTTAAATAAAAGAAAACAGATTTTTGGAGACATTTCTGTTCTGGAACAAGGACAAGAAATATATGATATGATCCTCAGGCATCTGGTAGTATCATAAAGTAAGAAATTGTTCACACACATACATATACAGACACATATTGATGTGAGTATATTGTACACAGACACATGGATAGGAGCCAACTAAAAAAGATCTGAATGGAACAATCTGAGCAGAAAAAATGAAACAGTATTGGATTACACCCAAAGTATACAATAAATATTCATGGGTCTGCACTGATATGAATAAATTATTGATTTATTTATAAATAAATGGTTAAAATGGTTAGAAGAGAAAAATTTCCTGTGTAGAAGTATGCTAATAATTTTGTATATGTTCTATCCTCAAACAGGTACAGCATAACTCCCCACTCCTTATATGTGGGATGAACATAGTGAAGGGGGCAAGGGGGGGAAAGGATTAGCTTTACAGTGGGGAAACCTGACAAACAGTACCTGAAGTGAGGTTGAGGCTAAGTGATCAAGGTTAATATCAGCACTGATATATATGTTGATAGAATAAACCTTGGGTAAAGTTTGAGGAGAGTAGTACTTTTCCTCTGTCATCTTCCTCCTAGAAATACATTACTTCTGTCTAATCATGAGGAATACACCAGAAAAATAAAAATTTAGGGACATTTTACAAAATACCCTACCAGTGCTCTTGTCAAGGTCAAGAACAAGAAAAGTCTGAGAAACTGTTACAGTAAAGAGGGTCCTAGGGAGATGTGATGTGGTATCTTGAATGTGATCCTGGACTAGATAAATGACATAGGTAAAAACTAAGGATGTCTGAACCAAGTGTGGACCTTTGTTTAAAAATAACGTATCAGGGACTGTCAGCAAGATGGTGGAGTAGGAAATCCCTCCCTATGTACATATCTGTTTTTGTTCATGATGGTGGAGTAGGAAATCCCTCCCTATGCACATATCTGTTTTTGTTCATATATACACATATCTGTTTTTGTTCATGATTCCCAGGTCACGATGCTAATATCCCCTGTTATAATGTTAGGGTATTTTAGGTGTCACAAGTAGACCTCAGACAACAGAATCTCTCTCTCTGACTTTCTTCTGCCCTCCATTCACTTTATCCTTGTTCTCCCCCAAACAGAAACCTCCCCTTATCATTCTGTCTTGGAGCTGGCCATAAAGAAATTCTATGATCTACCTTACTTAATTGGAGGTCATAAGACCCTCCACATCCTGGAAAAAGAAATGTTACACAGAAAGGAATCTGAACAGACAGGCCTTGCTGGGTTTCTCTACCCAGCCTATTAGTATTAGATCATATCCTTTTTATCTAGTCACATTTCTACACTGTCACCAATCATGCCTATCCAATGAAGTCTCCATAAAAGGTTCAAGAGGAGAAGGTTCAGAGAACTTCTAGGTAGTGGAACACGTGGAGGTTCTTGGAGGATGATGTGCCCAGGGAGGGCAGGGAAGCACCGTTATCTTTCCTCATACCTCACCCTATGCGTCTCTTCATCAGTATCCTTTGTGATATCCTTTACAATAAACAAGTAAACATAAGTCAGTGCTTATCTGAGTTCTGTGAACCGTTTTACCAAATTAATTGAACCCAAAGAGGGGTTGTGGTAAGCCCTGTTTAAAGCCAATCAATCAGAAGTGCCATAGGCCTGGATCTGTGATTGGTGTCTGGGAGAAAAAGAAGGAAGTCTTATGTGACTAAGACTAAGCCTTCAACCTATGGGATCTAACACTGTCTTCATATTGATAGTGTCAGAATTGAATTGGGTAATCAGCTCGTATTCACCACCAAACTGATTGCTTTCTTGGTAGGATAACACACACACACACACACACACACACACACACAACCACCCTCACACACATTTAGCCACAGAAGTCTTCCATGTTGATTATTGTTGAATGAAAGAACAGAAAAAAATACTTTCAGTGTATTTTTATCCATATAGCATCCAAAATGTAAAGAAAGAAATAAAACGGTCTCTGTAGATGATGTGACATTATTTTATTTATAGAAAACAAAAAAAAGTAAACTTACAATAGACTCCATGAAAAAAGCCTGTTAGAACTAATAAACAGACTTAGTAAAGTTTCAGGATACAACATCAACATACAAAAATAAGTTACAATTCTACACACTAACACTAAACTATATGCAAAAGAAATTAAGAAACCAATCTCATTAACAGTAGCATAAAAAGGAATAAAATACTTAAGAATAAATGTAACAAAGGAAATGAAAGATCTATACACTAAAAGCTATGACAAACTGATGAAATAAATTGAAGAAGACAAAATTGGAAATATATCCTATGTTCCTGGATTGGAAAAATTGGTATTATTAAAACAAAATACTACCCTATGTTATCTATACATTCAATGCAATAGCTATCAAAATAACAATGACATTTTATACAGGAAGGCAATACTATAATTAATGTGGAACAATAAATGACCTCTAATATTATAGAAATTTTGAATAAGAACAAATCTGAAAGTATCACATTTCCTGATTTAAAATTATATTATGAAGATACAGTAAAAAAAAAAAATAATATGGTACTGGCTTAAAAAGAGACACATAGACTAACAGAACAAAATAGAAAGCCCAGAAATAAATTCAACCATCTAGGACCAACTAACTTGACAAAGGCAACAAGAATATGCAATGGATAAAGGATAGCCTCTTTGATAAATGGTTCCATGAAAATTGAATATCCACGTTCAAAATAAATTAACTGGACTCTTATCTTACACCATACACAAAAATCAGCTCAAAATAGTTCAAAGACTTAAACGTAAGACCTGAAACCATACAACTTCTAAAAGAAAGCAAAAGGGAAAAGCTCTTGACATTAATCTCTTTTTTCCCTTTGAGACAGAGTCTCACTATGTCACCCTCTGTAGAGTGCTGTAATGTCACAGCTCACAGCAACTTCAAACTCTTGGGCTTAAGTGATTCTCTTGCCTTAGCCTCCCAAGTAACTGGGATTACAGGCACCTGCCATAATGCCCGGCTCATTTTTGGTTGTAGTTGTCATTGTTGTTTGGCAGGCCAGGGCTGGGTTCAAACCCACCAGCTCTGGTGTATGTCGCAGGCACCCTAGCTGCTGAGCTACAGGTGCTGAGCCATCTTAACATTAATCTTGACCACAATTTTTTTTTTTTGAGTGGGATTTTACACTAAAAGCACAGGCAACATAAGCAAAAATAAATAATTAAGACTACATCAAAGGATGTAGTCTTTATTGATGTGTTCCTTTCCCTCACAGCAAAGGAACACATCAATAAAACAAAAAAGCAATTTACCTAATGGGAGAAAATATTTTCAAACCATATCTGATAAGGGATTAATATCCAAAATATGTAAGGAACCTATATAATTAAGCAGCAAAAACAGAAAAAAAACCCAGAAAACTCTAGCTAATAAAATACACGAAAGACTTGAATATGTATTTTTCCACAGAAGACATAAAATGTCCATGAGATATATGAAAACATGTTCAACATCGTGAATCATCAGGGAAATATAAATGAAAACCACAATGAGATATCACCTCACGGTTGTTAAGATAGGCATTTTCAAAGTCTAAAGATTGGCTTGGCACCTGTGGCTCAGCCATATACACTGGAGCTGGTGGGTTCCAATCCAGCCCAGGCCTGCCAAACAACAATGACAACTGCAACCAGAAAAATAGCTGGACATTGTGGAGGGAGCCTGTATTCACGGCTACTTGGGAGGCTGAGGCAAGAGAATCGCTTAAGCCCAAGAGTTTGAGGTTGCTGTGAGCTGTGACGGCACAGCACTCTACCCAGTGCCACATTGTGAGACTCAAAATTTTTAAAAAAGTCTAAAGATTGTGGAGAAAAGGGACCTCTCGTACACTGTTGGGCAAAATGTAAATTAATATAGTCATTGTGGAAAACAGTATGACGTTTCCTCAGATAATTAAAACCAGAGTTACCATATAATTCCGCAATTCCACTTCTGGGTATATATCGAGAGGAAATGAAATTGGTATCTCAATGAGGTAATTGTACTCCAATGTTTGTTGCAGAATTATTCATAATAGCTAAGATGGAAACAACCTAAGTGTCCGTTCACAGATGAATGAATAAAGAAAATGTGGTGCACACACACACAGAGACACACTCATGCATGCGCGTGCACGCACACACACACATATAGGAATGTTATTTTTAAAAAGAAGGAAATTTTACCCTTTGTGACAATATGGATTAACTTGGAGGACATTATGCTGAATACAAATATCCATACACAGAAAGACAAACACTGAATGATCTCGTTTATACATGTGTTAGGATTTGAATGTTTATGCCTCCCCAAATTCATATGCCGAACTTAAATCCCAAATATAGTATTAACAGGTGGGGTCTTTGGGAAGTAATCAGGTCACGAAGGCAGGGCCCTTATGAATTTGATTAGTGACCTTATGAAAGAAGGCCCAGAGAGTTGCCTTGTCCTGTCCACAAGGTAAGTTTTTAGTGAAAAAGCACCATTTGCGAGGGGCAAGCCCTCACCAGATAGTGAATCAGCTGGAGCCTTGATTTTGGTCCTTCTACCCTCCAGAACTGTAAGATTTTTTTTCCTGTTCTTAAGGCACCCAGTTTTGGATATTTTTGTTATAACAACCCAAAAGGATTCTCACCATGTGGAGTATAAAATGTCAAACATGTAGTAAGAGTGTAAATTTATCCTGAGGCTACCTTCATAGTTTGAGCTCCTAGCTAATGAACTTCAACTTAACTTACTGTGTAAATAAATTTCAACCTGAGATAAGCATATATTCTTGGTAACAAATAGCTGATCAGACCATGCCTAAATAAGCGAAATGCCCGGATGTAGCCAATCAAGCTATATCTGTATGTCGCCTTCTTTTACCGTCTGTAAATACTGCCTGCCCAGTTGCTGGCTTGAGTTCTCTGAACCTCTCCTGGTTCTGAGTGCTACTTAATGAATGAATTATTCTTCACTCAAATAAACTGCTAAATTTAATTTGTTTAAATTTTTTTCTTTTAACTTATGTTTATCAGGGGCTGGACCTGGGGGGAAAGGTGAGATGCTGGTCAAAGTAACTTTCAGTGATAATATGAATAAGTCCTGGAGACCTAGTCACTATAGTTAATAATAATGTATTGTGTACTTGAAATTTGCTAAGAAAGTAAAGTTCAAGTTTTCTCATCACCCACACATAACAAAAGGCAAGATGCAAGGTTATGATTATGTTAATTGTCTTGATTGTAGTAATCCTATCATAATGTATATGTATATCAATATATCACATTGTGCACCTTAAATAAGTGATGTTTTTATTTGTCTATCATGCTTCTGTAGATATGGCTTAACATATGACAAATGTAGCATACTATAATAATATAAATTGTTACTAATAGCAGAAACTTGATATGGGCATTATGGGAATTCTGTGTACTATGTTCAGAATTTTTCACTAAATATAAATCTATTATAAAACATACAGCTATTTAACAAATAAAAATAGAAGTGAAACTAAAAAGGAAATAACAAAGGAAATGAAAGCATCTATAATAGTTATGGGTTGTAATAAAAAATGTTCATGTGATTTATTTTTCTTTGAAAGTAATTATCAAAGTAATTATACTTTGTATAGTAGGAAATTAAGCCGTGAATTAAAAGTTTTATTATCAATATTTAAGGAATGAAACAATAGAGCTTAACATTTCAAACAATAAAATCTGCTTAAAGTAATGATGTCAATTAATAATTATTATGGTCTGGGCTTTCTGAATTAGAACTTATAAAATGCATATATGGCTTTAAGTTGTAGGCCGAAGAACCTAGAGAAACTGAGCCACGATTTTTGTCTTGAATAAAAAGGCCCAAAAAGGCCAGGTGCAGTGGCTCATGCCTATAATTCTAGCACTCTGGGAGGCCAAGGTGGGTGGATTGCCCAAGCTCATGGGTTTGAGACCAACCTGAGTAAGAGCAAGACCCTGTCTCTAAAAATACCTGGGCGTTGTGGCAGGCACCCGCAGTCCCAGATACTCAGGAGGCTGAGACTAGAGAATTGCTTGAGCCCAAGAGTTTGAGGTTGCTGTGAGCTGTGACGCCATGGCACTCTACCCAGGGCGACAGCTTGAGACCTGTCTCAAAATAAATAAATAAATAAATACAAAATAAAAAAGCCCCAAATAATGCCATTTATCAAAATGAGGATGATTAGGAGAAAGAGTACATGCATTAAGCCTTTTCATCCTCACAATTATTTGTAAGCTAAGTAACCCTCTCACTTTCTTTTGCCACTAGAAAAAGAGAGGTTAATATTGGTTTAATAATATGTCCAGGTTCTTGCTAGTTAAATAATAATCATGGTAGGATTTCAATTTAAGTCTTTCCAACTCCAAAAACTGTAGTTGTAGTGTCCCTAGTGGAACACCAAAGAAACTCCTACACCAACATCCATTTATCCTTCTGTTATCTCAATTACCTATTGTATAGAAATCAGCTCTTTAAACATGCCACCATTAACAGTTTTCCATGTAGTCTTGTGGCCTTCAGAGATTTCCCTGACATTGCATGTCAGGAGGCTTTCTCTCATATTCTTCTTTCTTATCCTTCACGATTCCACATATTTTATGGAGCAAGTCGAGATCACTCTCCAACCTTTGTCTGGTTTTACTGTTTTTCCAGTTAAGGATTATTCAAAGAATACTCTATATTGCTAAATCAGAGAAAATCCCATCTGTGGGGTAGGAGTGATGAGAACATAATAAATTACTGAAATTAACACTTTATCTTCTGTGCAGTATTTCCTAATACCTACTATTTCTTTTGCCAACTAAGTGTTCTCTTGATGAGAGCTCAATATCCTGCCTAATTCTAGATAATATTTTGTTTTTTATAATATCCTTAATTAATATAATCCTTAATTTATTTTTTTTTATTAAATCATAGCTGTGTACTTTGATATGATCATGGGGCATCATACATTAGCTTCTTAAACCATTTGACACATTTTCATCACACTGGTTGACATAGCCTTCCTGGCGTTTTTTTAGTTATTGTGCTAAGACATTTACATTCTACATTTACTAAGTTTCACATATATCCTTGTAAGATGCACCGCAGGTGTGATCCCGCCTGTCACCCTCCCTCTACCCACCTCCCCCCTCCCTCCCTTCCCTTTCCCCCTTCCCCCTATTCTTAGGTTGTAACTGAGTTATAGTTTTCATGTGAAAGCCCTAAATTAGTTTCATAGTAGGGCTGAGTACATTGGGTACTTTTTTTTCCCATTCTTGAGACACTTTACTAAGAAGAATATTTTCCAGTTCCATCCATGTAAACATAAAAGAGGTAAAGTTTCCATCTTTCTTTAAGGCTGCATAATAAATTGTGGTATATGTACACCATGGAATATTATGCAGTCTAGGTAATATTTTGACTGATGTTCCAATAGTCTCACTCCCATGGTTCAGACAAAATGCCTTTGGGAGTACTAGAATGCCTGTGCTGTTCTTATAATCAGAAAAAAATCTCCCCCCAAGAAAAATGTAAAATACTTTTCCTTATAAATTCTAAATGAAAAGGGCAAGGTAGAGAAGGGTGAAGATAAAATAACAAACCGAGTTCTGGGAAGGCAACGTTTTACCTGCTGTGTTTCCTCAGTGGTACCTGCCCCAAACACTCACTCCTACATCAAGACACCACACACTTAAACCATTCCGCATTTCCCCAAGATCTGAAATGTCTGTGTCAAATTTGTCACCTAAGAAAGTCTATTTGACCCTCAAAGCTCAGGATAAACTTCATTCATTCAGTAACACATCCATGGCTCCACAAGGCTCCAAACATTACCCTTTGGAAAGAGCTTTGGAGCTCCTTATTCTTATGGTCTCCCCTGAGCTAAATCTATGAACCATTGATACAGAGCTAGGGACAGGGAATGTGGTCCATTTCTCTTATAGTGACACCTATGTTTCATGAGCAGGGTATGGGGCTGGGCTACCAGACTGGTATTCTTGGCTTGCCTCTTCTGACATAGTACTTCCACCCAATGAATGAGTTAGGGTAATGGAGATTACCTGGGGCCTGGGGGAGAACATCTACCTTTGGATTGAAGGAGAAAGAGAACCCCAATCTTTCAACCTGATCTTGAACTGAAATAGATCATCTGCAACTTGAAACTCTAGAGCAGTGTTTTTCAACCATTTTTTAAAATATCACACCACCCTTGAACCTATGGTTAAACTTCCATGGAACACTTAAATTATGTTGATCCAAAAAAAAAAAAAAGAGTAAAAGAAAAGAATATGCTTACTGTGTTTTGAACTACTTTGGAAAATAATTTAATTCATGACCTTTAAAGTTTTTTTTTGGCACACCTGTGTGCTATAGCACTCTGGTTGAAAATGATTTCTCTAGAGGGTGAGAAATGCTGGTGCTTTGACTGTCCTAGGAGATACTGTAATCCTCAACTGGGACCTGTGGAGAGAGAGAATCCTGTGTTCTTGTTTGTACCTCTCACCTCCTGAAATGGAGCATCCATCACGCTGATCTGAGAAGAGATGTAAGGAAAGCCCGTGAAGGGTTACACTCACCCTGCTAGTATCCCCTTACCAGAGGAGACATGCAATTAACTAGCTAAACAAAATAAAAAAAGGCAACAAACCCCAAACCAACCCAACAAATTAAATGTCATGACAAGTTCACAGAAAGGAGAGATTTTCATATTTTATAATTAAGAGCACTTTTCCCTGCTTTCTAAAATAAGCGGCCTTGTATTTTTGTTTTGTGTTGGGTCCTACAAATAATGTTGTTGTCATGTGTTTTATACATCAGTGTTGAACACAGCAATGCTTAATACATGCCAGGTGCAGTGCTGAGCATCATATATTCGATGAATAAGTATTTAATACCAATTAAATAGACGAAGAATTCTTACCTATGTCATGTTTGGCCTGATGTTTGAAAGATGATAAGGAGATGATGGGAGATGAAGCGAGAAGAATGTGCAAATGCATAGAGGAGGTGTGGTGTAGCTGATCATCCGGGAGTCAGCCAGCTGTTTCCTGGGAATGGAATATAGGGGGCAAGTCTAGCTATAGCAGTCCTCATTCAGAGAAGAAATCTGAAGTCCTGGGTTAGGACAGTGAGGGGCAGTGAGGAAGGAATGGATTGCAGTGACCCTTAGCAGGACTTTAGTAGACTCGATCACGGATCGGACATAGACAATGAGGAAAGAATAACTGCAAATGTTCCTACTCAGGTTTCTGGACAAATGGGGATACTGTGAATTGGGATAGAGGCAGAGGGGATGGGAAGATCTGCAGTCGGATGCATAAGGGAAAATGAGGTCTTTGTTGTACGTATGTTGATTTGGAAGTGCCTATGCGCCATGCAGGTGGTGAGATGGATTAGTCTTTATCAGCCATGCATGGCAGTGGGAACCCAGAAACACCGTTCCTCAAGTAGACCATGGGTCAAATGGCCATGGGATGTTTGCCTGGGAGCTGTGCTGCCTTTCGATACGTAAACCTATTATGAGCCAAAATGCTAACTTAGAAATGGAACTTGGGGACATAATACATTTATAAACTGGAGTCAACCTATATTTGCATTTTTATTTGAATTTGGGGTTAACATTGAGAATAATATAAATATGTAGCCCTTCCAAAAATAACAATAACAATAATTACCATAATAATAATAAGGAAGCTGCAAAGCATATCAAGGGCTTGGAAACTGTCCCTCTACCCCATTCCTAAACTTCTTCCCTCTCACTTTGATTTATACCCATGTAAAGACAATATACTTGCATCAATTTTTATTCATTTGATGTCCATATTCATGGGAAAACAGAAATGTCTTCATGTGCCTTTTTCTGCAGTAGGAATATCCCCTATGCCCTAAAATAATATCTGGACAATATGTTGAGCCAGATGATCAATAAGGTCACAGAATCACCCTCCACTGTATCATCACCACCACCTCCCATGCCCCCTGCTTCACAAGTATGCATGTGCTTGCATGTGAATGCACACACACGCACGCATATGCACACAAGACTTGTTTAAGACCCACTAGTCTAGGCTTGAATCCTTCACTGTGCTAAGGTCCCTCAAACCTCTAAGACTTTGACCACACTCTTCAACATGTGGATTTTATTTTACTTCCCTGTCTTTATGATGATTTTTCTGGCTAATCCTCACTCTTCCTTCAAGAATCAGTTCATTTGATGCTCCCCTCCTCATGAGAATCTCTCCAGTCCTCAGGCTGAGCCAGGAGAGCCTCTGTTTTGGCCTCATTGCACAGCGCAGCGATCACTGAGTTTATTCCACATATTGTCTAAACTGAGCATCTTGAAAACAGAGCTGTCCAGTGTCTGGTCCTTCACATGTGTCAATAAGTAGTGATCTTGGTAATTCTAATGAAGTAGAGGCCATGGCTGGTGGATAAGGAAAATCTTCAAAGTGCTTTTGGAATGAAGGAACAGAAAGTCCACAAGAAGAAAAAAGTCAACAAGAAGAGGCAAGAGAATTGCTTAAGCCCAAGAGTTTGAGGTTGCTGTGAGCTGTGATGACATGGCATTCTACCGAGGGCGATGATGGGAGAAAGGGAAAAAGTCAACAGAGAACTAATAAATTTGCTTATGATAATGCACTACATTTATACACCTCTTTAAGAAAAAAATGCTGATCACACAAGTAAAAATATAAGTTGCTGGAATTGACTGGGCCAGATCCAGTTTTTTTTTTTTTTTTTTTTTTTTTTTTGTAGAGACAGAGTCTTACTTTACTGCCCTCGGGTAGAGTGCCGTGGTGTCACACGGCTCACAGCAACCTCCAGCTCTTGGGCCTACGCGACTCCCTTGCCTCAGCCTCCCGAGCAGCAGATCCAGTTTTATTCCTCAGGAATAGACTAGTAAATTTCCAAGAGCAGCCTTATCCACCAGTTACATTTATTGACAGGTATTCGCAGGGATGTTCTGATGGCTTATTATTCATCATTTGCTTCCTCTGAGGAAGCAATTTTCATTCTAACCAGGCACCAACAGCCTCAAAGTTGGCAGCTGAACACAGATTCACATCTACAAGGACTGAGAAGAAAATGAGCTTTCTGTTTTCCCAAAAGGACCTCTGGACATTTGCCACCGTTGGGGGCTACTGTACCTAGTGTGTAATGATCAGTAAACCAAGCACCTAGTTTTAGGTTCTCATTGGACTCACAAATGATTCATCTTTTCACAACCACCTGCGGCAAATCAACGGCAAAGTAACAGAACCTCACAGTGAAGGCCACCTGCAATTGCCAGGGAGAAAAGGAAGAGTCACTGGCTGCAGATCATACTCAGAAGGGAGAATTGAAAATCTTGGAGCATTTGCAAATTCAGCCTGCATTGCATTGTTTCCTGCAGTAGCACTCCTTGAGGATGTTTCCAATTCTACCCTTTATAATTTGGCTTAACCATCTGTCATGCAGAGGTTCACTTTTTAGTTCACAATACGATGCAAATACATGCCTCACTGTACTATTCTGCTCACCAGGATGAGATGCTCCCCTTCAGTCAAACAAACTACAATACTATTTCTGTTTTATTTCCCAACATCGAGATTCTCCCTTATCTTGCTACATTTTCTAGTGATTTTTAAAATTAATTTAGAGTTAATTGGTAATGCTTCTGAAGCAGCAAACTGACATTATAGAAGAGAACCCCATTATATAAAAAAATTAAAACGAATTTTGTATAAAACATTACACAAAATGGGAGACAATTTTCTCATTACCCAGAGGGCTATGATTTTCTCCTTTCTGGAGAATAAGTTAACAAAATTTACCTAAACAGATGACTACATGGGAAATGCTATAAATAAAATATAGCCATGTATTGTTAAATAATGGAAGGAGAAAACTGTAGGATATAGTTATTTTAAACCAAGGGCTTACAGGTCAATTGCCTTTCAAAGAAAAATAATCAATTTTCAGACAGAAAATTAGGTATTTACACCAAACAAGATTGTTTTAAACTTTCTTTTCCAAATGGAATAGTACGTGGATGAAAATACATTTTTTCATAAATATATATATTTTTAGAATTTTTAAATTCTTTTATTAAAGTTCAATATAAAAATATCCATTGTATACCATTAACAATTAGAGAATTTGGCTTGGTGCTTGTAGCTCAGCGGCTAGGGCACCAGCCACATACACCGGAGCTGGAGGGTTTGAATCCAGCCCAGGCCTGCCAAACCACAATGACAACTACAACCAAAAAATAGCTGGATGTTGTGGCGGGTGTCTGTAGTCCCAGCTACTTGGGAGGCTGAGGCAAGAGAATCGCTTAAGCCCAAGAGTTTGAGGTTGCTGTGAGCTGTGACGGCAAAGCACTCTACAGAGGGTGACAAAGTGAGACTCTGTCTCAAAAAAAAAAAAAGAGAATTAAAGCTAACGTGACAACACAAAGTATGAAACACATAGAAATAATTCTTCAGAAATATATAGTATTTCTACATGGATGAAAAATATTTTTAAGAAATGACCCAAGGAATAACATTTAAATCCATCTACATATTTTTGTCTTATTCAACAACTAACATAGGTCTGGAAGCAGGGGCTGGGCTTCGATATAACAAAATACTTATTATTGACATTTAAAGTATAAGACATAGCTCAGTCATTTTTACTTTCACTAAAACCAAGGGATTCTAATGGAAAATGTCTATTATAGTTGTCCACTTTCTGGGACACAAAGGTAGATATGAACTCTGTGCCCGGGACTCAGAGTTCTCCTGTGAGACTTGAGTTGTACTCAGCTCCTCTTTGATGGTGAGGCTGTGAGGACAAGAGCTGTCAGAGACTGAATGAAAAACATGTGGAAGAAGCTGACCTATGGCAGACAGTGGAGCCCACACAGAAAAATAGAGCCTGGCAAAGAGCATGTCATCGTTCCCACTGAGGCCAGGCTATACCAATGCATTTCACTTGGATTATGGAGTCAGCAATGTCCTCTTTGTGCCAAAATGGGTTCAGATTGGTTTCTAGTAGAGCCCCTAACTAGCGTCTTCAAGAGAAAAACATATAGACTTCATTCATTTTTTTCTTTGCTTTGCTTTTTGATCTTTTGCTCCTAGGAGCGTGGAGCAGAAATTCCAAAACATAAAAAAATAATAAAACAAAATAAAAAATGGTCTCAAATAATGATCCAGTCTTCTCTTTCCTGCATGAGTATTCATGATATAGTGATATGTTAAAAATACTAATAATGTGAGCAAAACAATTACATCTAAATGGAGATTGAAAATTTAACAGTGCAAAGGAAGATCAGACTTACATCTTGCATTCTTTCAGGGAGTTTTCACAGAAGCAAAGTCAAGAAGATGGGTTTTAAAGAGGCAGGAGAGGCAATTGATAAAAGAGGTAAAACAAATCCACAGAGGACACCAATGTCAGGATATGGACGCAGCATTCATGTTTTGTTTTTGTTTTCATTTGTGTAATGGATTCTTTATTTTTTAATTACATTTTGCTATATGTTCTATGGTTTTGGAATTGGCTTACAGATTACCAATGGAACTAATCATTGCTACAGGTTGGGGTAGCACAGAGAAACAGTTTTGGTTTAGACAGATCTCTATTGATTCAATCAACAGAGTTCTGCAAGTGCTCTTATAAGGATGTATAAAACAAATTCGAAAACTATTATACTCAGTTGACAAAGAATTAGAAATTCAAAAGTCAAAGAAAACGGTCATACTTGTAAGTTCAAGGTGAAGAGATAGTGAGAATAGAGAAATAGTAATGAAATTTTGGCATTGGGATAGAGGAGAAAAGAATAAGTATAAATACTTTCGTAGGGCTTACACTAGCATTTAATCTTTGTATTGTGTTAAAAAAGGCATAATATAAAATTTTAAAACACTAACCATTTTCGAATGTACAGCATGATAGCATTAACTTTGTGTACATTGTTGTGCACCAGATCTGTAGAACATTTTCATCTTTCAAATATAAAACTCTATACCCATTGAATAATAATTCCCCTTTTCCCCAGCTCCTAAGTCCCTGACAATTACCATTCTACTTCCTGTTTTTAAAAGTGATAGGCCTAGTGGGCCTAGGCTAAGACAGAAATGGGTCAGGCCTAGGCTATAAGGGAAAAATACCAGTTAACTCCTGGTAAATTTCTGGACTGCAAGCTTTCAAATGAAATGAAATAATTCTAGTTCACTTCCAAGATAAATGAGAAAGTACTAATTGATTTCTTGCTTTTAGTTCATTCCCAGTTTTTTGCTTGGCTAACTCCCTGGGAAACAGACCGGGAGGTACCAACTGTTCCTGGACTAACTTTTAAACAATACCTGGTGGAGAAAATACTGAAACTAAGATGTATGGGGGGGAAATACTGAAACTAAGATGTATAGGGGGAAAATATTGAAACAAAGATGTATGACGTGTAGCTAATTAACCGCAAAATTCTGCTTCTGTACAGTGCTTGCTCACTATCTACCCGGAGACACCTGGACAGCCTGCGTGCCAGCTGCGTGCCAGCCAGGATGCAGACCAAGCCTTAAAAGCCCGACCCCTTAAACACTCGGGGCTGCTCTCAAAAGCCCCATGTTGGGACACTGAAGCAGTTGCTGGCAGGCTGTTCAATAAAAGGACTCTATTGTAAATTTGGCTTGTTTGACAGTGTGGTCTTTGTATAACTCCTGGGCACAACAGAAGTTTGACCATTTAAAATACTTCTTATTGAAAGAAGGATGAAGTGCTGGTTTTGTTTGTGACTGGCGTATTTCACTTGGTATAATATCCACACGGTTTATCCAGGCGATAGCATGTGATACAGTTTCCTTCTTTCCTAAGGCCAAATAATACTCCATTGTATGAAGGCACTACATTTTCCTTATACATTCTTCTTTGAACTAACATTTAGGGTGTTTCCACCTCTTGACTATTGTGAATAATTCTACGATGAACATGGGTGTGAAAATCTCTCTTCACAATCCTGTTTTCAATCATTTTGAAAATACACCCACAGTGGGAATTGCTGAATCATATGTTAACATCATTTTTAAATTTCTTGAAGAATGTTCATTCCTTTTTTCACAGCAGCTACACCATTTTTCATTCTCACAACAGTGCACAAAGGTTCCAATTTTTCCACATCTTCACCAATACTTATTTTCTATTTTGAGGGGGGGTAGTGGCTATTCTTTGGATAAATGTCTGTTTAATTCCTTCATCCATTTTTTAATAGGTTATTTATTTATGTCTTATTAAGTTGTATGAATTATTTGTATATTTTAGTTTTAATTCTTTGTCAAAAATATAGTTTACAAATATTTTGTCCCATTCCATAGGTAGGTTTCACTGTATTGATTGTTTCCTTTGCTGTGCAAAAGTTAAGTTTAATGTAGTCCCATTTTTCTATTTTTGCTTTTTTCCCCTGTGTTTTTGGTATCATATTCAAGAAATCATTGTTAACAAATCTAATGTCATGAAGATTACCTTTTTTTCTAGAAGTTTTATAATTTCAGGTCTTGTGTTGAAGTCCTTAATCCATTTTTTAGTTTATTTTTTTGTGAATGGTGTAAAATAAAGGTCTAGCTTCATTATATTGCAAATACAAAAATTATCTGGTGCAAATACATCTTACAGAATTTATTTGTAGATTTTCTATTCTATTCTATTGGTTTATATGTATGCCTTTATACCAGTACCACATTGCTTTGATTGCTGTAGCTTTGTAATATATCTTGAAATCAGGATGTGTGAGACCTCTCGTCCTATGTCTTCATATCATGTTTATGTAAAATATAGAACATGAAACTGCATATGAATTTTTGTATTTTTTTCTATTTTGCAAAAATTAATTTTGGGATCTATAGAACACTTTGGGTGGTATGATCATTTTAACAATAGTAACCCTTCCAATCCATGAACATGGGAAGTCTTTCAATTAATTTATGTCTTCTTTAATTCCCTTCTGCAATATTTCATGGCTTGCAGTATAGAAATTTTTAACCCCTTTGTTAAATTTATTCTTATGCAATTTACTTTTTAGATGTTATTATTAATGAAGTTGTTCACTTAAATTCCTTTTCAACTGTTTATTTTAGTGTACAGAAACACAACAAATATTTTTGTGTGAATTTTATATCCTGCAACATTACAGAATTCATTTATGAGCTATAACAGTTTTTAAAGTAATATTTATGGTTTTCTATGCATACAATTATGTCATATGCAAACAAAAATTATGTACTTCTTTCTTTGTGATTGAATGTCTTTTATTTCTTTTTACCTTTATGAAAACTCCATAAACAATCAAAAAGGTTGCAGTTTCCCAGTCAAGGGTAAAGCCAAAAACAAAAACAACATTGAAATATGTAAGAGAAATCATTGCATTTTGCCTGTGATAACACTTTCCCCAGCTAGCAAAGCTCAGTGTTATGATGAGAAAATGCTCAACTTACAATTTCTTTGAGGGAAAGAAACAAGATTGGAATAAATTAGGGGGATCCTGCTCAAAGAACTAGTTTCTCCAAGTGACTTGGAGTGCTAAAAGGAAATCTGCATAGTTTCGATGCCCAGGGGCTTAGAATTCTTATAGTTTCCCAGTGTAGGCTGAAGTTTTTTATCCATTGTAACTTAATTTTTGTAGCGGTGAAAGGTGCAGATCCTTTTTTAGTCTTTTAAAAGTGACTGTCCAGTTTTCCCACCACCATTTACTGAATAGGGATTCTTTTTCTCAGTGTATATTGTTGCTATTGTTGTCTGCTCTGTCAAAGATCAGTTGACTGTGGATTTTTTTTTTTTAATTGAGACAGAGTTTCACTTTGTCATCCTCAGTAGAGTGCTGTAGCGTCATAGCGCACAGCAACCTCAAACTCTTGGGCTCAAGTTATTCTCTTGCCTCAGCCTCCCTGGTAACTGGGACTATAGGCACCTACCACAATGCCCAGCTATGTTTTGTTTTGTTTTGTTTTGTTTGGCAGGCCCAGGCTGAGTTTGAACCCACCAGCCCTGGTGCATGTGCCTGACGCCCTAACCACTGTGCTACTGGTGCCTAGCCAATGTGGATGGTTTTATACCTGGGTTCTCTGATCTATTTCATGGTCTATATTCCTATTTCTTCACCAATATCATGCTGTTTTGTGACTATAGCCTGGTGGTATAGTTTGAAGTCTGGTAATGTGAGGCCTCCAATTTTTTTCTTTTTTCTTCAGATTGTTTTGGCTATTCATGCTATTTCTGGTTTCAAATGAATTGTAGAATTATTTTTTCTAGATCTGTCAAATATGATGTAGGTATTTTGGTGGGAATTGTATTGAATTTATAAATCACTTTAGTTTAGTATGAACATTTTAACAATGTGAACTCTGCGATCCATGAGCATGAATTGTTTGTGTCATCTATGGATTCTCTCCTTAAGGTTTGTGGTTCTTTTTTTGGAAATCGTTCACTTCATTGGTTAAATTTATTTGTAGGTATCTTATTTTCATTGTAGCTATTGTGAATGATATTGAGTCTTTGATTTGATTTTGAGCTTGGCTATTATTGGTGTAAAGGAATGCTACTTATTTGTGTACATTAATTTCATAATCTTAGATTTTGATGAATTTATTTATCAATTCCAGGAATCTGTTGGTGGAGTTATTGGGGTTTTCTACAAGAAAAAGCAATAGTTTGACCTTCTCTTTCTCTATGTGGACACACTTATTTTTTTCCTTCTCTTGACTGATTGTTTTGGCTAGGACTTCCAGAACAATGTTTTTTTTTTTTGTTTGTTTGTTTTTGGTGTTTTTTTGGCCAGGGCTGGGTTTGAACCCACCACCTCCGGCATATGGGACCGGCACCCTACTCCTTGAGCCACAGGCACCACCCCAGAACAATGTTGATTAGAAGTGATGGCTGTGGGCACCCTTGTCTTGTTCCAGTTCTTAGGGATAATGCTTTCAACTTTTCCACATTCAGTATGATGTTGGATGTTGGATGTTGGATGTCCCATATAGCTTCTATTATTTGGGGGTATGCTCCTTCTATGCCTAGTTTGTTGAGGGTTTTTATTATGAAGGAGTGCTAGAATTTATCAAATCCTTGAATGATTTTTTTCTGCATCTATTGACCTGACCTTGGTTTTGCTTCTGTTAATGTGATAAATCGTATTTACTGATTTATGTGAGTTGAGCTATTATTCCATCCCTGGGATGAAGCTAACTTCATCATGGTGTATTGTTTTTTTGAGGTGTTGTTGAATTTCGTTTTCTAGTTTTTTTTTTCTTTTTTATTAAATCATAGCTGTGTACATCAATATGATCATGGGGCACCATACACTTGTTTCATAGACTATTTGACACATTTGGTCTGTAGTTTTCTTGTTTTTTTTTTTTATGTCCTTTCCTAGCTTTGGTATCAAGGTTGTACTAGCTTCTTAGAATGAGTTGAGGACGTTTCCTTCCTTCTGGATGTTATGGAATAACATCGAGTTTTATTTCTTCCTGATTGAGTCTTGAAAGTTTGTGTGTTTTCAAAAATTTGTCCAGGGAATCACTCCTGCCACCTGCCAGCTTTTCCTAACAGAGCCTTGGACCTCTTAACCTGCTCCATAAACACAACTGAGCGGCTTAAGTCCTGACTCCCTTTGGCTGTCCAATCAGAAATAGCCATACTATGACGTCAACAGTAGCTGGGTAGGATGTGTCAACCTGAGTTCTGAGTTCTAGCCTCTTCTATCTCTAGAGCCCCCAAGTTGGTATCTAGGTCTCACCAGTCTTTCTTCCTCGCCCATTCACTTCTGTGTCCAAAGCCTCAAAGGAAAATGTATCATCCTTCTGTTATTTTTCTTTTTATTTTATTTTGTTGTTGTTGTTGTTGCAGTTTGGCCGGGGCCGGGCTTGAACCCGCCACCCTGTTTATATGGGGCCGTCGCCCCACAGACTGAGCCACAGGCGCCGCCCCCTTCTCTTCTTTTTCTTTGAAACAGATTCTCACTGTCATCCAAGCTAGAGTGCCATGGCATCAGCCTAGCTCACAGCAACCTCAAATTCTTGAGTTCAAGCAAACCTCCTGCCTCAGCCTCTTGAATAGCTGGGACTATAGGTGGGCACCAGAAAGCCCAGCTAATTTTTCTATTTTTAGTAGAGATGGGTCTTGCTCTTGCTCAGACTGGTCTTAAACTTCTGAGCTCAAACAATCCTCCTGCCTGGGTCTCCCAGAGCGCTAGGATCACAGGTGTGAGCCTCTTCTACTTCTTACTACCACACCGTCCCACACCCAAGTCATTTTCCAGCTCTGCCAAAGTCCACAGCTCCAGAGTCAAAGGTCAAGGGGACAGCCTAGTCCTAACGAAGTGGCTTATTCTTCATCATCACCCTCTGACCCAGATGCTGTTCTCTTACCTGAGATGGCCTCACTAGTCTGGCCTGGTACCACCCCAGCAAAATCAAAACATCTGGGGGTGGTCTCAGACATTCATACCTTTTTAAGGCTTCCATATATCCACTCACAGAGCTCAACCGTGCCCCTGGCTTCAACCAGAATCTCTGGGGAGACAGATTCCAAATCTCCTCACCCAATCATCTTCTGGGATCCTGCCCTCCAGCCTCTTGACCTCCCCACCTGGTTAGGGAGCACCTGGATATAGCCTCACACATATCAGCACCTGTCTGTCCTAAAACCTGTGCTTTAGGTTTGCACTCATGAGCACCATGGCCTTCCCCAGGTGCCAGGCACTCAATGTCAAGGGTATATGAGAGTGGAGTGAACATAGGCTTTGGGGTAGACTGCCAGGTCTCTAATTTCGACTCTCCCACTTACTATGTAAGCTTGGGTAAGTTACTTAGCCTCCCTGAGCCTCAGTTTGTACACAAGTACTAGCAACCTCACAGGGATTTCAGGAGTCCTATGGAAGAAAATGAAGCAAAGCCCCTAGCATGTGGTATCCCTTTATAAATGGCAGCTCCAGTTATTATTCTCCTACTCTTCCCTCAACACCCAGTCTGTCTGTTTTTCTTTCTAAATGCCTCACATCAGTCCTGTCCCCACCTATGGGCATTTGCTGCCATCAGTCACCTCACCTAGAACTCAAGTCTTCCTTAACTTCACTCCCTCTTCAGGTCATTTCCACTCTGGCAAAAGTCCTCCCACATCTCCTTCCTGCTCAAAAACCTCCCTAATCTCTATGATGCCAAGGCCCTAAAAATCCATTCTTATCCTGGTGTTCAAGGTTCCTGACAGTTGATGCCTAACCCACAGTTTGGGGATCCCCTCCCCTCTGTCTCTTCATGGGGCCTCTATCCTGGCTCCACTGGTGCACACCTAGCTTCCAAGTAAAACCAAGCCTATTTCACTGCCACACCCTTATTCTGGGGCCTTCCACCCTGAAATGTTCTCTTTTCTTTGTACCACCCCAAGTTCTGCCTGTTCTTCAAGATCCAAGACACATTCTAAAACAGAGATCAGCAAACTTTTTCTGCAAAAAACAGACAGCAAATATTTTAGTCTCCATAGGCCATACCTCTTCTATTGCAACTACTCAACATCACCATTGTAGCACAAAAGCATCCATAGATGATACCAATGAGCATGGCTGTGTTTCAATACAACTTTATTTACCAAAATAAGGAACTGGCTGAATTCGGCCTGCTGGCACTGGTCTAGTGCTATCATACTCCCTGGGTTGGCCTAGTCCTATGTTGCTCTGAAGTCCTGAGTCCTTTCCTGTCTAGCCCTGAGCCTGAGCCTGCATCTTATACACAGGTGCCCTTTATCCTGGGGTGGGGAGTAACTTTGGAGAGATGGTATCTGTTAGTGTTCCATAGTCTGACACAGCAGAGGTTAAACCGAGATCAGTGAATGGAAATGAACCATGCCCAATCTCTTGTCTCACCCAAGGGTCACATGTGTCTCAGTAAAGAGAGCAAAGGGAAGAGGAGAATGAAAAGAGAGATAAGAAGAGAAGGAGATCGAGGAGAGGGGGAGAATGAGAGAGACCAGAAAAAGTAGCCAGGAAGAAAGAGCAAGAGGAATAGATTTGTAAACAGAAAGAAGGAAAATGTGATACCAAGGGAGACAGGCGAGGACCCAAACAGGAAAAAGCAAGGAGAAAAAGCATGAACCTCCAAGGGCCAGACATGTTTTCTCTGAAAACCTTGAGTGCATGTTCACATGTGGCTCCGTATATACACTTTGGGTTCCCTGCTCAGCCCATGCCGAGGATAGCCCTGCTTATGATTTTGCCATAGGTCTTTTCCCACACCCATTGTCTCTACCCACACATTGCCCAAGATCAAAGGGTTGAGGAGTTGAGTTCTCAAGGAACAGGGGAGGAGGAGTTGGAACTGGAGATGGAGGACAGGTTGCAAAGTATTCAAAGCTAAGCGTGAAGAATTGGTGAGGGAATAAGATCTTGTTTAACTTTCACACTTCACTTCCTCCAGGCAGCCTTTCTGAATTTTACCAGTCTCATTACCAGAAGTAAGAGAACTCTCCACACTGAATTTCTTTAACTTTTTGGGGAAAAAAATTTGTCCATTTCCTCTACATTTTCAGGTTCATGTGCATGGAGATTTTCATCATATCTTAGTATTTCTGTGGTATCAGTTGTAATATCTCCTTTTTCATTCCTGATTGAACTTATTTGGATAACCTAGCAAGAGCACTTTTGATTTTTTTTTTAATCTTTTCAAAGAACCAACTTTTCGTTTCATGGATACTTTGTATTTTCTTTGTTTTCCATTTTGCTTCCATTGATCAAACTTTATTTATTTATTTATTTTCAGTGGGCTTCAGGTTTGGTTTGCTCTTCCTTTTCTTGTTACTTGAGATGTATCATTAGATTGTTCATTTGTGATAGTTCAACCTTTTAGATGTAGGCATTAAAGGCTATGAACTTTCCCTTTAGTATTGCTTTTGCTGAATTCCACAGATTTTAGTAGCTTATGTCCCCTTTGTCATTCAATTTGAGAAATCTTTTGATTGCCCTCTTAATTTCAATATTGACCCAAAAATCACTCAGCAGCAAGTTGTTTAATTTACATGACTTTTTTTGTAGAATTGAGTCTTCTCTTGGAATTGACTTCTAGTTTCTTCAACTATAGTCTAAGAATATCCAAGGTATGATTTCTATCTTTTTTAATTGGTTGAGACAAGTTTTGTGGCCTAAGATATGATCAATCTTGGAGAATGTTTCATGCATTGATAAGGTAAATGCATATTGAGTAGTTTGGGGGTAAAATGTTCTTTAAATACCTGTTAAGCCCATTTATTCTAAAGTCTCATTTAAGTCTAGAGTTTATTTATTTTTATTTTCTGCTTGGATGATGTGGCCAGTTCTATTAGTGAGGTGCTGAAATCACAGGCAATTCCAATACCGCTGTTCATCTCTGCTTATATATAGTACAGTCTGCCTTATGAATCTTGGCACTTCTCTGTTAGATGCATACATATTTAGGATTGTTATGTTGTCTTGCTGAATTATTTCCTTTATGTTCCCTTTACCATAGTTACCATCTTTGTCTTTCTTTACTATTGTTGCTTTAAAGTCTATTTTATCTGATGTGAGAAAGGATATATCTACTTTCTTTTGGTTTCCATTTGTATGATTTTCTTCTCTCATTTCACCTTGATTGTGTATGAGTCCTTATGGGCTAGATGTGTATTCAAGAGACAGTCGATAAATCAGTTGTACTTTTTTTTTTTTAAACAGTTGTACTTTTTTATCTGTTCATCCAGCCTAGTCTCTTGAGTGGTACATTCAGACCATTTATTTTTATTGATAGAATTGATATGTAAGATGCTGTTCTGTTCATCCTGTTGTGTAGTACCTTATTGCTTTGTTTTACCTCTTTTTCTGTTATTTATATAAGCTGTGATCTTTAGCTTTTGTTTGGTTTTCCTATGGTGGATGTGTATAAATGTTGATCCATGTATAATTCATTTTATAGTATTTCCTTCAGGGCAGGTCTGGTCTCAATAAATTCCCTCAACTGTTTCCTTGCCTGGAAAAGTCTGTATTTCTTTTTCATACGCGACACATAGTATGCGGGTTACAAAATTCTATGTTGGTAGTTTTTCTGTTTTAGAAGACTGAAGATTAGGCCTCAATCCCTTCTGGCTTGTACGATCTCCATCGAGAAGTTTTCAGTTAGCCTGATGGATTTGCCTTTGTGAGTTACTTGATTATTTTACCTCACTGCTTTCAGGAGTTCCTCATGTTGAATTTGTCCAATCTGATGACTTTGTCTCTTGGTGACTGCCTCTTTGCAATGAATTTCTCAGGTGCTCCTTGAGTTTCCTGTATCTAGATGTCTAAATCTCTAGCCCCAGACAGGTTTTACAGCCCTTATGCCTTTTCTTCTTCTTCCTAAGGGTTGCCTATGATTCTTATATTTGGCTGTTTTACATAAACCTATATTTTTATAAGCTGTGTTCATTCATCTTAATTCCCTGTTCTTCATTTTTAACTGCTTGAGTTAATTTGTAATAGTTGTCTTGAACTCTGAAATTCTTTCTTCTGCCTGGTATAGTCCTCCTTGAAATATTCTACTGAGTTTTGTATTTCCTTAAATGAATTTTTAATTTCCGTAAGTTCTATTTTTTAATATGTCAGTCTTTTCAGTAAATTTTTCATTCATTTTCTGAATTGTTTTTCTTGTTTTCTTGAGTTTGTTTTCTATTTTCTCTTATATTTCATCGAGCATCCTTAAAACCCATATTTGGAATTCTTTACTTGTCACTTTAATATTTTCATTTTGGTTGGAATTCATTACTGGAGATATGATGTTCCCCTTTGAGGGTGTCCTTTCATTCTGATTTTTAATGCTTCTGGAATGTTCTCACTTCGTCCTTCCTATCTGTGGGAGCTGTCATTTCTTATTTTTGGAATTTCTTTTGTTTAGATGGAGCTTTTTTCCTCCCCCTTTCATTCATAAGGGTGTGTCTGTAGCATATGTTAGATGTGAGCTTTTGGCTTCACTTGTGGATGCTGTGAAAAGGGCCTAGTTTCTGGATAGATACCTTAGTTGTAGATATTCTTACTGTAGTGGTTATCTAAGTTCCTAGTTATTTGTAGACTGTAGCAGTGGTGACCTATATGTGTGGGCAGATACCCTATCTCTCTTTGATGAGGGAGAATGAAGGTCTTTGAGATCCTTTTTCTTTTCCCAGCCCTATAGTATTCTTAATAGTGTCTTATAGCTTTTGCCTCATTTATTGTGTTAACGATTATTATGTTAAGACATTTACGTTCTATACTTGATAGAGTTGACTTGTACCCTTGCAATATGCTCCATAGGTGTGGTGATGTTAGCACTCCAAATTGTATTAAAAAAACAACACATTGTACCCCACATATGCATAAATGTAGTCATGATCTATGTGTATATGACTTAATAAAAGGAAATAAAATAAAATAGAATATAAAAAATAGTGTCTATTATATAGGCATGACCAATTTAATCTCTGAAACAGTAGTTGGTGCTTGTGGGTAAGAATCTACCATACTGTGAATGATTAAATCAGTAAATGATGTAAACTGTAAAGAGTTGTGCAAATTGACCTCCCTGTCAGTAGGTGGCACTTACCAGAAGGGACAAGCTACAGAGCTACATTGTTGTTTCTGGGACCTGTGATCATCTTTAGCCCTTCAAAGGAACCACTTGAATGGCCCAGGTGATAGATATGGCCCTTGAACTTCCAGGGCTGTCCTTATTTTCCACCACAGCAGAGGCAGGTGGGAGAGCGAGGCTGGGTAGGCCTAGGTTGGGTGAGCCTACCCTCAGGTTCCACAAAATCTGTTAAGGTATCTGTCTCAGCAAGATTCAAAAATTAGCTCCCAGACTTCTAGGAAAAGCCACTTTTTTGGGGGGGGGCTTAAGAAAGTCTGCTTGTGGAGGCATAATCTAACTATTAGGAGTGGGCTTTTCTCCCCACCCCCTCCAGCTCTGTGGTCTTTCTCCAGTGTCTGCTGGAAGACAGGAGAACAAACTAGCTCAGGTTCCCAAGGATCCTGTTCTGGACTGTGAGTGAAGCTTTTCTTGTGGGAGGAGGGTTGCTCCATGAGTGCATTGTGGTTGCGACCTATACTGCACTCTCTTTTTAGTTCTTCCCACAAGGGCTCCTTTACCTCCAAAGAGTAGTTCACAAACCCTCTCCCCAAGCAATGTGACTGAGTTGGGGAGGGTGTCCTGGGGGAGACGTGTCCTGGGAGAAGCTTGTTGGTCCTGAGATGCCTATAGAATATGCTCAAACATTTTTGATATCCCTCTGCTTCAGTGTATGTGCTCTCTGATGGAGCAGCCAGAGATGCAGCCTGGGGAGGGCTGGCAAGCAGGAAGCTCATAGTCCATTCACCTTCTTAGTCTGTTGCAGGCTTTTAAGAGAAAAGAATTAGGCCCCACTCTCTGTGGAAGCTTTGATCCAGTTGGCATACTAACAGAGGGAAAACAACGGTTCCTAAGACCCTGTCTTAAGCATCTCTCTTGGCATATGTGAGTGAGGGAGGGGCAGGAGTATAAAAGAGTGGATGGAGGAAAACTGGCACTCTAGTCATCTGTCCCTCTCTCCAGAAGGCAACCCACCTGTAATATCCAGACTCCAGGGTCACGCAGATCCCTCAGTCCCCACTGGCTCCCTGTGGCTCCCTCAGTCTGGGCTACAGTTGGGAAATGCTTGTGTGGGAACCAGGGAAATGATCACTGAGTGGCCAAAGCCCAATGGGGAGGACAATGGTGCACAGTGGATGGAGAAGAAATACAATGCCTGCTGTCTCAGCTTGGTTCTGTAGTGATGGGAAGCACCCCCAAAGAGTATGGTACCCTCTTTTTTTGTCCTAAATAAATTCCCAGTTTACCGGCAGCAGCAGCTTTTGTGCTCATGAGGGTAGAAAGATTCTGGAGAAGCTCGGGAGCCTTCTGATTAACAGAGACGTGATGGAGACAGAAACGGACCACTCTACCTGCCTTTTGGCTGGACTCTAAACCTCTTGGAGGTTGACCTCTGTCAACATCTTCTTCCTTTTTGTTCTGCTCTGCAACTCTTCCCATGAGCTCTCTCGCAGGCTCTGGCACATTTCTCTCAGACTTACGCCTGATCTCTGATTGCTTGTTTCTGTTTTCTTTGTCTGTTTGTTTTTCTAAAAAAATTCTTTCTTTCTGAGATGATCTGGTAGCTTGGGTCTTTAGTCAGCCATCTTTAAAACTGAGAAATGGATTTTTACTAGTTTCCTTATCGGATCATATGTCTGCCACATGAAGTAATCCTGGTTGCCCGTTAGGAAATCCTCAATAAAAGTAAACTAGCAAGCTATAGATATATTTAGTCAATTGAAACCTCCATGCATGCCTAGAGGCAATTTTCCAAACCCAGTCAGAAGTGAATATTTATGGCACATTGGCTCCCCAAAAGATAATTTCATGCGAACCCCACAAAACACAGAAAAACATTATAAGCTGGTCCTACCCACAACATTCTGAGCATCTAATTCAATAAATATTCCTAGGGTACATAATGATTTGGGGAGTTTTTATCTCTGCCAAGGCTCCAGACTCAATTTTGCTATGTTCTTTAATTAATTCAATCATAGGAACAATTTCTAGGGCATATTTTATTGGTAATCTCTCTTCAACTATCTACTTTTGTCTGTCTTGCTGGGTATTTCTGTGGTGGTGTTGCAGCTTCAGCACTTCCTGTGTCATGGGGAAGAAGGATGAGGAGCATTGAGCAAATATTTTTTTATCAGATATTACATTTGTTCTAACCCTATCTAGAGTGCCAGTATTTACAAAATATTCACTCTATTTCTCATGTTTTAGTAAAACCCATTAAAAATACTAACACATAATTCAGGGTCAGAATTTTTAAAAATCAGCACTATATTCTTGTTTATAATTTATGACTTTCTTGATTATCACTCACTAAGGATTTAACTAATTCACAAAGTTGTGGCTTGCAAATTACCCTTCCTGCCTGTAGCCAGTTCACTTCCAATCTTTTTCATTGCATCAAGTAATAATCATCTCTAAAAGTAAAAAAAATTAAAATTAAAACAGATTCCCAAAAGCACAGTTTCTAACAAGCCAAGAATTTATGAGAAAGTAAATTTAAAAGTAAGGTATAAATGTAACAGAAAAAAGTCAACAGTAGAACAAAATTTGAATAGAACTTCAGATGGCATTATTCACTATTTCTGACCAAACTCAGAGTTCACTTATTCTAGGGAAACTAGGGAAAAGTAAGAGGGAAACTAAAGTTGGTCAATTGCCCTTAGTGCTTCTTATTCCCTCAGCATGTATCACCACATTATTCCACTTAAAAGAGAATGCATAAATGTCTTGCACTGGTCCTTGGGAAACTTCTTCTGTGCATTGAATGCCATTTCATTTGCCCTCAAAAATAGCTGTGAAATACTGTAAGGGTATGTATTATTAGTTTTAATTCTACTTGATAAGACTGTCTGCAAGATACAGAGAGGCTGTCAAAGCCCTCAGGGTATTCAAGTCTTCTGCCTCTTGAAACAGTCACTTGACAACACAAAAAATAAAATTATCACATGGCACCAAAAATAACAGATTGGTTCAGCAGGAAAAGTGGCATGCACATATATGGAATACTGTACTCAAGCAAATATGAACTGACAGATTTGTCATGCTTTCATTTTAATCTGGATGTTGTAAACACACAGCTGAAGTGCAGCAAAGCCCAAGATAGTGATTTAAATTCAGAACTGCCAATTTTAGAAAACACTTATTGTGTTGATATTCTAGGCTAATTGTACTTTTTGACGTCATGTCTGCCCTTTCTATGGCCATCACAGCTAAACATTTCTTATGCCTGAAATACAGCAGAATGTGAAGTGCCACTAATTTCTTTAGATGTAATGATTTTAAAGCAGTGCATAGAGAGCAATGAATAGCTTCATTCAGTGTCATAGTGACAGTTTCCCTCTCGTTGTACATAAATCTAAACTGGAGAGTGTATATGATGTATAACTGGCTTGAGCAATGAACGAAATGTTCTTTGTTCGTGTTCTTTCATCACGTTAACAGAGGAGCTCTGAAAAAATATTTAGCCCTTTTAACCTCAGTTCCCTGAATTTCAGAAGAAGGGCAAGAGGGAAGAAGTTAGGGAATGAGGGAGGGAGCGAAGAAGGAAGGAAGGGAGGGAGCGAGGAAGGAAGGAAGGAAGGAAGGAAGGAAGGAAGGAAGGAAGGAAGGAAGGAAGGAAGGAAGGAAGGAAGGAAAGAAAAGACAATTAGATGGGAAGGGAAGGAAATAAATAAAAGAGGGAAAGAGGAAGAAAACAAAAATAAGGGAAGTAGGGGACATGATGAACCTTTTACATATGTTCAAAGAATTCATCTCTCATCTTTTGCCTCATGCTATCCTTCTGTTTAATCAGAGACATTTCCAATACACTCATTCATTCAAGAAACTTGTACTAAACACTTGTTGTTGCTAAATATTATGCTTTATATTAGAAATGCCACAATAAATATGGCATCGTGCCTGCACTCAGTGTTTTCAGGGTGTAGTTAGGATAATATATAAAACATATAATTATAATGCCTTCATGTCAGCGAATAAATCCAATCACAAAGTGTAAGATATTTTTTTCCATGAAAAGGTCGTTTTTTAAAAAAAGTTCATTTTGCTTCCTTTCAGTGCTCTCCTGGTGTTACTTTCTTTATGTTTTCTGACTGTGCCACTATTTTTAGGCTTTCCTGGACCAGGAGGTAGGTTGTTCTTGACTGAAATAAGATTTCTTTAGTGTCTTTCCTTAGCAAGACACTAAGCTCTCCCTCTGCTTTAATTTTCTTAATATTTCTCTCCCTCATCTCTCAAGCTGTTTTATCATTGAATGTCAATCTATCAATAAGGAGGGTGCCTTAATCATAATTCTGACAGTGGCATTTCCCCTAATGGTTCTCACCTGCTTTTTTTTTTTTTTTGCCATACAGGCAATGAAGTTCACCACACAGGCTTTGGACTCTTGGCTCTGTGTTCCTGGGGATTCATACAAGGGGCCAAGGCATGGTGGTTTGTGCCAATACGCAGGTTCAATCTGCTGCCAGACCTGGTATGATACATCTGTCCCCTGTCCTACCTGCAAAATAATTAAACTATAAACAAATCTCTTAGTCAACAGAGCTTTTGAGGCCTGAAATTTATTGCCATCTGTGTTTTTGAGAGGCAGATTGTGCCTGGCAGGCCTTCTCTTCTCCCCCAACAGGTACTTATCAATCAACTAATTGAGTGATTTCAAGCTCTCCGCTGAACAAACATCACATCTCATTTGGTAGATTTGGAAGAAGATGTTTCCAGGTAGCAGGCTCAGAAGTAATTTGAGAAATGTTTTTAACAGGTAATTCTGCCAAATCTCCACTCATATAAATATGCCCACTTCCTACCCACTGCCATGCTATGTTCCAAAGGTACGACCAGGAAGCAGGCCATCTGCAGCCTTCAAAGGAAGGAAGGTTCAACTATCTGGGGGCGAATGCCTGGAAACACAACCACTAGGACATAGACCAACTTGTCCATTGATTAAACTCTTTTTAGTCCATATATAACAAGAGCAGCTAGAAGATATTGGGAGGATAAGAACTGATAGGGCCCCAAAGCCTCACTTTTAGGTTATAATAAAAGCAGACTTCTGATAACATTCTAATATATGCCCATGTATTAATTATTCATTATCAAGTTTCCATAAAACAATTAGGGCAACTTGGGAGTGGTACCTGATAATTACAATTTTAACTACTCTGTTTCCCCGAAAATAAGACGGTGTCTTATTTTAAGGTGTGCTCCCAAAGATGCACTAGGTCTTATTTTCAGGGGACGTCTTATCTTTCCTGTAAGTAGGTCTTATTTTTGGAGGATGTCTTGTTTTTGAGGAAACAGGGTAGTATTCTAGATGATCCTGAGACACACAAAAATGTTAAAACCACTGCCTCAAGCTGTGCATGTATCAGAGCTAATGCCTGCTTTAGCTACCTTCAATTTGGTCTTTGAGAGACCACGAAAGCGCTTATGGAAGAATGCCTAGTGATAGCGACATTTGAGGCAGACTAAATGTCCATCATACATGTTCTTCAGCTTTGTTTACTTTATAAAGTATAGAAATTGTGTTTTGACATTGTTCTTAAATACAGAGGCATAGAACCTACTTCAGGCCTGCTGTGTCTACACATTTGCTGAGAGAGAGTCATATGTATTTTACAAAAGCTCTGTGGTTGATTCTAATGCACAGGAGTGTTTATGAATTATTCATATTGAGCTAGCTAGCTGGAAGTCACTTTTCATTTCTCCCCTCCAAGTTCTAGGGCTTCCAGCAACAGAAAAACACTATACTTTTCTCTGCCCAAAGTTGCTATTAATTACCATTGTAATCTTAGGCAAGTCACTTAATATATCAGGGCTCCAGTTTTCTCACACAAAAGCTTATTAAATGTAAGCTAATACAGGTATCAAGATAAAATGTTAGCCCATGTGTAGCTATTAAATTTGCCACAAGTCTTTGTTAGATCCTTAGCACTCTACTCACTGAGTCAGTAGTATCCCTTAAATCAGGGAAGTGCTAGCTCAACTGAAAATTGAGAAGTCAGTGAGTTTATGAGTAGTTTTTTTAAGCACATAGAAAAATTGCAAAAACCTGGTATTACAATATACTCATGCTTGAAGAAATCAGACCTGGAGTGTATACCATATATATTCAACTCAAAATATTATACGAGAATGTGCGAACATTTTTCTGCTCCTAGAAAGAAAAAACCATGCACTAGAGACATGAAAATAATTGGGTAGAGAAAAGTACGTGTGATAAAGTGTGCACTGAATTCCCCAGGGCCATGTCCTCATGTTTTGTGTGTGATAGCAATTTAGACTGGTTTAGTGAAACCCAAACATAAAGAGGAGTTAGTGAAGGGATCTTGGAGAAGTCACAAGACCACTTTGTCACTTGAATTTTAGAGTAGCAAGCTGTGAGTACATATTCCTCAATTGATGTGTGGGGAAACGTTCAAGAGTAGACTGAAGCCTTCAGAGGGACATACTAAGAGTGGGCCGGAGATGTGTAGAGTCCTTAGGATGATAGGAAAATGAAGATATGTACGTATCAATATGCAGTAAATTGTGCACAGAGCAGAGGGTGCATGGACATTCGAACCACAGAGGCAGTGGAGAGAGAGCAACCAGTAAGATCAATTAAGATTACATATAGCTCAGCCAAAGTCAGCATGTATTATGGATTCCTATTGATTCCAATGTTATACATAAGTGCTCTCTCTCTCACACAGTTTCATGTTATTTATAAATCATCTCTATAACATCACCTTCAAGACAAATAGAAAATTCTTAAATTAAAAGAGTGCTCCCCTAGTAGAGATTGAGTTTCGAAACAGAATTTATTTAATTTACCTTCGATTTGAAGGATCACATTCTCCAGCCATAAGCTAAAATGAAAGCCCAGTATCTAGATTTAGTTTTGTTACAGAGCCAAAAAGATAGGGACATGTTTGCCCTCCTGTGGTCAATAGCTATACCCAACAAATATTTCTCGACCTGGTACAATTTTGCTTTCCAGATTAAAGACAAATTATCTAATGTCTCTACCACTTGATTAATATGTTAATTAAGTCTCTATCCAGAATACAGTACCACAAAATGGTAACTATCTTACACAAAATAGCCCATGGTTAGGTGAGTAACAGATTACATCCTCCACTGCCAGCACCCAGTGAAATCTAACTTAGGCTGATTTTTCTTGCACAAGCCTTAGGTTAATTTTGATAGACTACATTGCCCAAAGGTGGAGATTAATAAGGGTAATTACTTCCCCCATACACTTTCCTGTCAGGGTAAATTGAGTCTTAGAATAATTGCTACTATATATGCAGACATGGATTAATCAAACAGTGGTAGGCACAAAGCAATTCACACAACCTCTTCTGTGGGCTCATGAAGTCCAGTTCTCTGTCTCTTTAGGCACTTTAACAACCTCCTTACATAAAAGGGGCACTCTAGGCAGATCCAAAATTATTACAAAGCTGGACACTATATATCCTCTCAGACTAGTGGTTCTAAAAGTAGATTGCATGTTGGAATCACCTAGGAAGTTTTTATTTAATTTTGAGACAGAGCCTCAAGCTGTCACCCTGGGTAGAGTGCTGTGGCATCACTGCTCACAGCAACCTCCAACTCCTGGGCTCAAGTGATTCCCCTGCCTCTGCCTCCCAAGTAGCTGGGGCTACAGGCACTGGCCACAATGCCCAGCTATTTTTTGATTGCAGCTGTCATTGTTGTTTTGCGGACTTGGGCTGGATTCGAACCCACCAGCTCAGGTGTATGTGGCTGGCACCTTAGCTGCTTGAGCTACAGGTGCCGAGCTACCTAGGAAGTTTTAAAAGCCACTAATTCCTGGACTCTTCTTCCAGGGATTCTGATTTAATTATTATGAACTTTGGCTAGGACATCGGCAGCTTTTAAGAGCATTCCAAGCAATTCCAATGTGTAGTGGGACACATGGCTGTTTAGGAGTGCTATTCCAAAGGGTAAAGACTATCAACCTCATTACATTCTTAAAATATCTTTGTACAGGGATGGGCAATATCTCTTACACTAGGATCAGTCAGTTCATAAGCCTTAACTACTTTTCATTTCACTCAGGAGAGTCCATTAATGAAAACTGTCTAGTGAACATACCTGTTTCACCAATAAAATTCCATTCTTGGTATTTAATACTTTAATTGGAAAAGCCTAGTTTGTTCGTTGAATTATGAAGAACAGAAACACTTTCAGTAGCTGCAGCTTGAGTTTGGACTTCTTATTTGAGTGCAAGATTTTTTTTTTTTTTTTCAGTTTTTGGCTGGGGCTGGGTTTGAACCCTCCACCTCCAGTATATGGGGCCATCTCCCCACCCCTTGAGCCACAGGCACCACCCAAGATTTTTTTAAGATTACGCCCTTTGTGTTATATCTGAACCCAAGTTAGTGCTTGGACTACATATTGAAACAATATACAGTGAGTGTGTGTGTGTGTGTGTGTGTTTGGTATTTTAAGTATATTGTAGACATTAAAACACTCCTGCCCACTGTCATCCTGGTAGGATGGATTCCATAAATTTCAGGTGCCATTTTTCAACTCCTTCCATTGGGAGTTGATTCTTATTTCCCACAGTAGAGTGCATCCTTTTAGCATTGGCTTCATCTTTCTCTCACTCCAACAAAGAAATCTTAATCATGAGAATAGTAGTACTCTGCCTTAAATGACCTTAAAAAAACAACAAAGAGCATTGCCTTTGCATGAAAAGTGCAAATAAAATGGTATGATTCCAAAACTCATTCTCTGCTCATGCTTCCCTATCTAGAGAAAAATCAGAATACACTCTCTTGGCATTAACTGTTTGGCTCCAAATAAACATAGAGAAGGACCATTCCCAAGCTTTATCATTAATAAAGTGTCGCTAGTCCTGAAGGCTCTTTGGTCTTGGTGACCTCCTCTCCATATCACTGGCTAAGTTTTCTTAATAGCTATAGCTTATTATAGAATTTTTTAATTTTGCTTTTGTTTAGTAAATAAAACAGAGATTAGAATGTGTGTGCTATAATGACAGCTTTGGCTGTCAAGGAAATGTTCTACCATCTCTTGTTCAAAAACTACAATTTTTAGATAAGGTCTTGGGACCTGTTTTTTTTTGTTTTTTTTTTTTTTTCTAGAAAGACCTGGAATTGCCTTTTGCCTTCTTAGAAGTTTAATACTTGCAGGGACAATTCATAGTCCATGCCAAGGCATTTGTGGGTTTTTTTCTATAACCATCCATAGGTATTTTTTCTTCTGCTGGCAGTACTATATCAACCCAGGGGATATGATGGATTCTGTCATATTCTTACACTGTCTTATCGAGGGCCACTATTTGAAAATTAGCAATGATTTCTGAGTCACTCTTATACTTCTCACAAGGTTAGAGGTTTGGTCCCAAGCTGACTCACTGCCCTTCTCATCTAAGCTTAATATGAGCTCTTGAGGCAGATGTGCACTGCACCCAAATTCTTTGGAATCTCAGATAAGCCCCCACTTAGGATACCATAATTACCAAAGTTGTAAAACGTTTTGTGCAAAGATGCAATGTGTGTTACCTTTTTACCAAACTTTACTCTCCATATTCCAGTTTGTAGAAGAAAGGAAACAAACTTGAAAGTTGGTGGTAAACTCAGCCACTCCTTGATTTTTAAGGAATTATTTAAAGTATCCAACTATTATGCAAAGTACTATTTAAAGTATTATTTAAAGGACAACATTTTGGTTTTCACCTCCATTATCTATTTTCCTCTGGACTATCTATACTGTAGATGGTGGGATATTTTAAATGGTCACATTAAGGTTTACGGTTGTTTCACAAGCTTTCCCTGCCCATTATGGCCTCTGCCAAGATGTCTCTGACTTTGCCATCAGTCCCATTTGTTGATATGTCTCTGCTGCCAAAGCTACAAGAGACATATGCCACCATCCCCATAGAAAACAGAGTCAAATTATATATAAAACCAGCACATTGTACCCCATCATTGCATTAATGTACACAGCTATGATTCAATAAAAAAATTATTTACTTAGATTAAAATAGATATGACTCCTGAAAAAATAAAAAGAAAGAAAACAGAGTCTCTTCATAGCCACTTAGCATTCCTCAGACTATTTCCACACTTATTTCAGGTCCACTAGAAGTGTCTAGCTGTTAAAAACCTACGCCATTCTCAAGATAGTCAAACGGGACTGCAAAAAATGTGGAAATACAAGTCACTTGAAAGAGTTTCAGAATTTCATCACAAATATATCTGTGGCCATTTCTACTGCAAGGTTGAAGATGTTGGCATATTGCACTCTTGGAGTTTCTCATGGGAAGCATGGAGTAAATCATGTCTGCAATCCTATCTCATCATAAAATTGGGAATTACTTGGCTACACCTAGTAGCATCCCCTTTTCCTGAGCCTGCATCAGTGACTTTCTCTTCACCCAGTTTTCTCTTCTCTTTCACGGAGATGGGGTAAAAATGACTAGGTCTTTCATTGTTATGGGGTCTTACAACCTGTTCAATGCTTGGGGGCTTACCTATTGGTGTTCAAAACAGAGATTTTTCAAATGTAAGCGTACATACAAGTCAAATAAGGAAAAACCAATTTTCCCTTGTGCAAAAAAAAAAAAAAAATAGAAAGGTATTTCCTCCTTTCTTTTCTTAGAGCACTTCCTTTAGAAAACTAGAAATGGTAATATTTTCTCTCTCCTCCTTTGAGATGTACATAAATCTTTTTAAAGTACAAATGAGCCTCTTGCCTATTTTATAATGCAGGCACATATTTTTCTAAACGCCTACAGACATTTCTTTGAAATGTAAACATTAAGAAAGATAGCACCCCAGCATCTGCAATCTCAAAACTGCAGATGCTGGCATGGATGTGGAGAGAAGGGAACACTTTTACACTGCTGGTGGGACTGCAAACTAGTACAACCTTTCTGGAAGGAAGTATGGAGAAACCTCAAAGCACTCAAGCTGGACCTCCCATTTGATCCTGCAATCCCATTACTGGGCATCTACCCAGAAGGAAAAAAATCCTTTTATCATAAGGACACTTGTACTAGACTGTTTATTGCAGCTCAAATTTACAATCGCCAAAATGTGGAAACAGCCTAAATGCCCACCAACCCAGGAATGGATTAACAAGCGGTGGTATATGTATACCATGGAATACTATTCAGCCATTAAAAAAAATGGAGACTTTACATCCTTCGTATTAACCTGGATGGAAGCTGAAGACATTATTCTTAGTAAAGCATCACAAGAATGGAGAAGCATGAATCCTATGTACTCAATTTTGATATGAGGGCAATTAATGACAATTAAGGTTTTGGGGGGGGAGCAGACAGAGGGATGGAGGGAGGGGGGTGGGGCCTTGGTGTGTGTCACACTTTATGGGGGCAAGACACGATTGCAAGAGGGACTTTACCTAACAATTGCAATCAGTGTAACCTGGCTTATTGTACCCTCAATGAATCCCCAACAATAAAAAAAAAGAAAGATAGCACCCCAATCTTGTAGTCTCTCTGAGAGTTTAACTTAGGCATCTGACTCCAAGTTTTAACTACTCATTATATAGATATGGGCATTGTGTTATTCATTTGATGGAAACAATTAGCTAACACAGATGGCCACCTTGATTGTCAAGTAAACTTAGAATAAATTCTGTGTGATAAATGGCACTGCCATGTCCTCTTACTTGGAGATTAATTATCATTTATCACAACATTTGTGCCATGGGTTGTGTCTGCTTGACTATAGAAAAAGATGAAATTTCCCTCTTTGCAAGTTCTTTAGCTGGTGCCTGTGATGAACATTTGTAGTCTGGTTTAATACTCAACAATAAAACTGTTTTCTTTCTATGCTATTTTTTGGTGGAAAGTTTTTCTTGGTTGGCAGGAAATTTTGTTCCTAATTATTTCCCCATATGAAAGGTCTACCTTCTACATCTAAAAGTCCGAGATATTAAGAATTTTATTTCAGAGTTTTAGAAATTCCATGAAGAAGCAGTGGAAGTTTAATTCTGTATGGGAGAAAAGGTAGAAGGAAAGGGGAGGTTAAACCATTCCTCACTCATCATCAGGATCATGGGCAACACTCTTCTAACAAAAGAAAGGTTAACCAGATAAAAGCATAACACATGATTTAAACAGGAGCCTTAGGAAATGAAAACAAAAAGACCCAGGGTCTGGGTCCAAAATAAAGAAAAAAAGAAAACAACAAGACCTAGGAAAAAAATGCCCATTTATTTGCTTAGTTCAATTAAGAATTTTGGACACCCATATCGAAATGTCACTGGACTAAAGAGTATTATCTAATGATAAAGACAGAGAAGGGAAACCCAGCCAGGCCTGCCTGTTCAGATTTTTCTTGGCCTCTTTGTACAGTTTTCCTTCTTCCTGGGTATGGGGAAGGACTTTCTGGAATGAGGGCCTTCAAGGAAGAAGGGAGACAGTGACCTTTCTAGGTTTTTATGGTTTGCTTTGGGGAAGAGAGGTTCTGGTTTCTGTGCTCTGCCTTAGGAAAGAGGAATTCTGGTTCCTATGACTTGTTGCCTGGGAGGAAGAGGGACTAGTGACAGAAGGGCAGGAGAAGATCAGAGAGACTGTGCTTTGGGGCCCTTCCCATCTCTTTTAGTTCAAAGAGTTCAGTACGTCAAAGCACCATACATTGAGTGCCATTATTAGAGCTCCAACAGTTCCATGCTAAAATACTGTTTCTGTTGAATTTTGGTTTCGGGAAATGGTAGGCTAAGTTATTTATATGAATTCTGTCTCACACACACAAAACCTGAAAGCTTTGGCTATAGAAATGTGAAACGTCACTTTAAAAGTGTCTAAGAGCAAACAAATTATGGGAAAATTCAAGATCAAAGTTGTACTCTACAGTGGGAATCCAGGGAGCTTAGCAGAACACAGAATATATGAGCTCACCTCCTTCTCTCTCATCCTTGAAGACTTTGTGCTTTCTTCACTTTGAGGGGAATTTTCTCTGGCTTTAGTAGAGATGAGGGCAAGGGTGACAGAGGGGTATAGAAATCATAATTCAGGGCCTGTGGAGGAAGAGGAATCTGGAATCTGAAAGGACTGCATCCTTAGTGTTAGAGAAGATTAGTACTAATCTTATCCCCAGAGGGTGCAGGAGAAAGTCATGTTGGGACCGAGTGGAGAGGGAGAAAAAGAAAAAGCGAAAACATCAAGAATGCATGGCCATGAATCAACCCTGCGATAAATGTGTTAAGCCAAAAAAAGTATTATAAAAGAGCCAGTTAATAAAGATAAGAATTTAATTTCATCAGGAAAATAAGTACATAATAAATAAATATATACATACTAACATATATACATACATATACAAATATATGTCAGCAGATATGAACTAGTGCATATATTGATACAGGAGCATATATACCTACACTAGTGTATGTTTATATACTAGCACATACATGTACACATTAGCATATGTGTATGTATAGATACATGCACTGGCATATATACATACTAATACCTCCATACTCGTGCATATATTTATATAATAGCATATATACACACCTAGCATGTCTATCTATATACATATACACACATTCAAGAGTTGTAAAATTACAATGAGTTGTGGATAAATCCCCAGAATCATTGTGAAAGATTTTTTTTTTTTTTCCCCATGCTCTGTTTACTGAGTTGTTTATTCTTATACAGTACTTTGATTTTGCAGTTTTGGCTTAACAGCAAGTTTGCTCAATAGAAAACTGAAAATGCTTTTGCTTACACCACACTTCTGAGAATTAAAAACAGACATGATGTAAGTATCAATGTTGACTATTTTAGAACAAAATGAAACATACAAATTGTGAAAAGTTAAAAGCAAATAGGTTGTGTAAAAAAATAAAGAATGGGTTCTAAAAGAAGCAATAATTCTTATTGAGCAGTAAACTTTGCATCTAATCTAGTATTTTTTTTTTTTTATTGTTGGGGATTCATTGAGGGTACAATAAGCCAGTTACACTGATTGCGATTGTTAGGTAAAGTCCCTCTTGCAATCATGTCTTGCCCCCATAAAGCGTGACACACACTAAGGCCCCACCCTCCTCCCTCCAGCCCTCTTTCTGCTTCCCCCCCTATAACCTTAATTGTCATTAATTGTCCTCATATCAAGATTGAGTACATAGGATTCATGCTTCTCCATTTTTGTGATGCTTTACTAAGAATAATGTCTTCCACGTCCAACCAGGTTAATACGAAAGATGTAAAGTCTCCATTTTTTTTAATGGCTGAATAGTATTCCATGCGTATGCCTCTATTAGTAACTATCACACACAAAAATCAATTAGGATAGAGAAGATTTGAACATCAATAAAACAAACATGGCCCAGCAGTTATGCATATATAGATCATTTCACCCAACAACAACACCATACATATTATTTCAATCACATAGAGAATATTTACAATGTTACCATAAATAGACTTCCTTAACTGTCACAGCAAGAATAAGAAGGGAGTCATTACTTTAAGTGTCAAGGCAGGGATAATTATAAAGATATTCACTTCCCAATTTTCTATTAAAAGCTATGCTTTTATATTTTATGCATTTTCTATATGTTCATTATATTTCATAATGAAGTTAACTAAAAAATAAAGGCAATACTTTTACTGTCTTCCCAGATCATACAATGAGCTAACTGCACTTCAGCTAATTTCATCCCAATTTGTAATGTCACCCTGCATTTAATTCTATTTGTAAAGCACTTGGACATTATTACTATGTTAACACAGTTCATGTGCATCTACACACACATTTACCATTCTTTGCTCTTCATGCCTTCTTGCATTTTGGATCTTCCATCTTTTCTCTTTTTTCCCCCTTGTGGTAGAATATACTTGTAGCCTCAATGTTCTGGAAGTATTTAAGTTCTTGACTAGATTGTACATTTTAATCATGTGGTAAATTGTATTTTTATGGTTTATGCACTAATATGTATGCAAAACACCAATAAAAACAAGGAAGGTTAAAAAATAATAACCTCAGATTATATTTCAAATATATTTTGAATATACCAGTTTGCCTTGGTTGTATGGTTAGCTAAGTAAAGCATACATAGTTTCCTACCAACTTCCTCTGAAGTATATAGTTTGTTTCACAATGAAAATGATTTGTTAAGAAATTATGATGCTTTCTTTAGGCACTACTGTAGCCAAAGAGACACATAGAATTTATCAAGAAAAGGTGATGTAATTTGTGGAGTCAAGGATTTGGAATCTAAAAATCTAGATTCGGATCTGCACACTAATATTTTAGTAGCTGTCTCACTTTACAAGAGCTGCTCAACCTATTTTAATTCAAAATAATTCTTCTATAAAGGGAGAAAATAGTGCAAGTTGTCCCATTTCACAGAGCTATTGAAAAATACTAATGGGACAAAATCCAAGAATAAGCTTCATAAAATGGTTGAGTAATACTTTATACTACTTTATGCATTGATTTATACTATTATTATTTATGTAGATATGAGAAATAAAAAAATAAATGTTTCGTGTAAATCAAAGATGAATTTATACTTAGGTGTATAGCAAAGCATTGTGGTATAATGGACATAAGATTTTTTGAGTTAAATGAAGTTAATTATAATATTTTGTTTCTGCTCCACTACTGGTTAGGTCTATAGTGTCTTTCAAGTAAACTGTTCTGAATCTCAGTTTCCTCATCTGTAAAATGGTAATAATAATGTCTCACTAATACTTTCATATACTGTGAATATCAAATAGAACACTATGTCTATAGTGCCTGTGGCATAGTTCTAGTGCACCATCAATTTGAGTCTTGACAATAAAAATTCAGGAAAGAGAAAGATTAGAATAGAATAAAATTTGGGTGTTTATAGAAAATTGTTTATTCAGATTAGATTGTTCCTGGAAGTGAGAATTAACCAATATGACTAAATTTCAAAATTATAGCATTGTAAACTACAGGAGTCATTAAGCATTTTTTTTAATTGTCCTTCGGACACATCTCTGTCATTTGCTGAAATTTGGTTAATCAGCTTGGTTGGAAGTTCATTTCCTCTTGTCTCCTTTGGCTCTTACTGAGTTGACAGGAAACATTCCTGCCCAAGAATTCAGACAAGAGAAGATTTATACCTGATCTCTGCAGGGGAGGAAGAAAAAGGGGAAGAGTTTCTAGGCATCCCCAACTTCTAGGGATGAGCATGTCCCATGGTCACAGAATTCAACCTGGGGACAAAGAGATCCAGAGACTGCTTCTACCTCACAGCCTTCTCAGAATGCTTTCCATCAACTCTGTTCCCACTCTATCTCCAATTTCTGTAGGGAGAATATTGTCTTTGGAAACACACACACACTACAATCCTGCAAATGTCCTACTTTGCTTTTACTTTGGATCAATATCTCAACCATTTCCAACTAATCTTCCATGTCCCAGACCCTCTTCCAAAAAGCAAATAAACTGTCAAGTTAAAAAAAAATGAACTTAGATGAGATTACAAGGATTATTGCAAGAGAGAAAAAAGAACTTATTGCAAAAGGGAAAAAATTCTGATCATGAAATTTGCAAGCTTCTCAAGTTTAAGGCAGAAAGAATTCTTCTCTAGTAGGGAGGAGTAAACCAGCCTAGAGAACTGGGTATGGGAAAATTACATGAAAGTGGTAGTTGGATATTGAATCAGAGATTTTTTCCCCTAAGACCAGAATGTTCTCAGGTGAGGTTATGTGGTACCTCAGGCTGAGAGTAGGCCAAAGTTTAAGGGCCTGGGACAGGAGAGAAAATTAACCAAAGTTGACTAAAAAGCATTTTATTCTAATTTCTCAATAGGAACAAGTTCAAGTGATCATTTACTGATGAGTTCAGCCAATCATTCATGATATAAAGAATGGGAATTTGGAGGGTCTGCATATAGCCTATCACAAGCAAACCAGGCAGGTACCCATGAGACTTGTCTAAGTCAAAAGGGAAAGAGTATTTCTTTGTAGTAAGCCATTTCCTTGGTAACAAAGAGTTGGGGGTGATTTCTTTAACCATTACTGTTTTCCAAGAGTACAGCATTCATATAAAATTCAAAATTGTCCAAAACAAACTAAAATAGTACAGGATTCCCCCCCCCCATTGAGCTACCAAGAGCATGATTGTCAGGGAGGCAGACTGGCCTAGGAATGAGCTTGAGAGAAGATGTGAGGTTCAGCAGCTTGAATTAGCATCGTTTCCAGCTTGCTGAGACTGGTAGTAGCCTCCTCTGTAATGGGGAAGAAGACCCTGCGGTGAAAATTTACGTTCATTAAGAAAGTGTCCAGTAAAAACTAGGGAACAGTATGGCAATGAGATCTGGGGCTGCTGGTACTACAAGATGGAAGAGAGCAAATTTGGAGTCTCGGGGCCTAAGGGTCAGAGAAAACATGGGTGTGATACATAGAGACTAAATGTGTAGAACAGCTCTGTGGCTAGTAACAGTGACTTCATGCACCGAATGGTCACTGTGTACCTGACACCTACCTGAAGGATACTTCACTTCTTGCATGTTTTTACTTTTTAGTCCTTTAAGACTCTTTTTTTGTTGTTGTTGTTGTTCTGTATTCTTTTTTTTATTATTAAATCATAGCTGTGTACATTAATGTGATCATGGGGCACCATACACTGGTTTTATAGACAGTTTGACATATTTTTATAACACTGGTTAACATAGCCTTCCTGGCATTTTCTTAGTTACCGTGTTAAGACAATTATATTCTATATTTACTAAGTTTCAAATGTACCCTTGTAAGATGCACCGCAGGTGTAATCCCACCAATCATCCTCCCTCTGCCCATCCTCCCTCCTCCCTCCCCTCCCTCTCCCCTTTCCCCATATTCTTAGGTTATAACTCGGTTATAGCTTTCATATGAAAGCCATAAATTAGTTTCATAGTAGGGCTGAGTACATTGGGTATTTTTTCTTCCATTCTTGAGATACTTTACTAAGAAGAAGATGTTCCAGCTCCATCCATGTAACCATGAAAGAGGTAAAGTCTCCATCTTTCTTTAAGGCTGCATAATATTCCATGGTGTACATATACCACAATTTATTAATCCATTCATGGATCGATGGGCACTTGGGCTTTTTCCATGACTTAGCAATTATGAATTGGGCTGCAATAAACATTTTGGTACAAATATCTTTGTTACAATGTGATTTTTGGTCTTCTGGGTATATACCTGGTAGAAGAATTATAGGATTGAATGGCAGATCTATTTTTAGATCTCTAAGTGTTCTCTAAACATCTTTCCAAAAGGAATGTATTAATTTGCATTCCCACCAGCAGTGTAGAAGTGTTCCCTTTTCTCCACATCCATGTTGACCAGGCCAACATCCCTGGTCTTGGGATTTTGTGATATGGGCTAATCTTACTGGAGTTAGATGAGATCTCAAAGTAGTTTTGATTTGCATTTCTCTGATGATTAAGGATGATGAGCATTTTTTCATATGTCTGTAGGCCGTGAACCTGTCTTCTTCAGAGAAGTTTCTCTTCAAGTCCCTTGCCCAGCCTGCAATGGGATCACTTGTTCTTTTCTTGCTTACACGTTTGAGTTCTCTGTGGATTCTGGTTATTAAACCTTTGTTGGAGGCATAACCTGCAAATATCTTCTCCCATTCTGAGAGCTGTTTGCTTGCTTTACTTACTGTGTTCTTGGCTGTGCAGAAGCTTTTTAGTTTGATCAGGTCCCAGTAGTGTATTTTTGAAGCTGCTTCAATTGTGCAGGGGGGGGGTCCTCCTCATAAAATACTCACCCAGCCCAATTTCTTCAAGGGTTTTCCCTGCACTCTCTTCTAGTATTTTTATAGTTTTGTGCCTTAAGTTTAAATCTTTGATCCAGTGAGAGTCTATCTTAGTTAATGGTGAAAAGTGTGGGTCCAGTTTTAGTCTTCTACAGGTTGCCAGCCAGTTCACCCAGCACCATTTGTTAAATAGGGAATCTTTTCCCCACTGAATGTTTTTAATTGGCTTGCCAAAGATAAAATAATGGTAAATAGCTGGATTCATCCCTTGGTTCTCTATTCTGTTCCATACATCTACCTCTCTGTTTTTGTGCCAGTATCATGCTGCTTTGATCACTATCAATTTATAGTATAGTCTGAGGTCTGGTAGCATGATTCCTCCTGCTTTATTTTTATTTCTGAGTAATGTCTTGGCTATTCGAGGTTTTTTCTGGTTCCATGTAAAATGAAGTATTATTTTTTCAAGATCTTTAAAGAATGATAGTGGAGCTTTAATAGGGATTGCATTAAAATTGTATATTGCTTTGGGTAATATGGACATTTTAACAATGTTGATTCTTCCCAGCCTCCTTTAAGACTCTTATTTTAAAAGTATCATTTCAGGCCAGGCATGGTGGCTCACACCTGTAATCCTAGCGCTCTAGGAGGCCAAGGCGGGTGAATTGCCTGAGCTCACGGGTTCGAGACCAGCCTGACCAAGAGCAAGACCCCATCTCTAAAAATAGCTGGGCCTTGTGGCAGGCACCTGTAGAACCTGCTGCTCGGGTGGCTGAGGCAATACAATTGCTTGAGCCCAAGAGTTTGAGGTTGCTGTGAGCTATGACTCCAGGGAACTCTACGGAGGGCAACAAAGTGAGACTCTGTCTCAAAATAAATACATAAATAAAAAATAAAAAGTACCATTTTACAAATGAGTTGACTGGGACAAGATGAGTCTCTGGTTGCAGCAGTGAAGCAAACTGTAAATTCATAAGACAGCTTTCAGCACATCCTTCAAAAAGTAGGCTGATTATTTGATGTATCCTAATTATGATCACTTGCTCAATGATGAACAAATTATGTTTGTTTTCCATACGTAATTTGTTGGAATTTACAACGTTTCTTCATCAAGCATTAACTAGGTAAAAATATAAAAGAAATCACCCTCTGACACGAGTAGCCAAAGCTTAATGTTTTTATTAATTTAATCATCATTTTCTGAAGTACATCTCTGAGGTTATGGCCTCTCTGGTTAGGATAAAAAGAAATAGCAAGTTCAGTGATCGAGTTTCACTTTATGTTTCTGTTCCTAAGGCTGAGTAATTTACCCATAGACTGCATCCTCATGCCATTGCTAGAATGATCCTTATGCTCAAAGGGGAAAACAATATACTGTTCGTAATTCAAACTACTTTTATTCACTGTGAGATATAATCAAGGCACAGCAAAAGAAAAACCTGTGTTTGGTTGTCACTTCTTTGGTAGGCAAGTATGCAGAGAACCTTGGAGAAAACCTTGTACAGAGATGAGGAAAAACTAACAGGTGCTGGGACTTTGGGAGAACTCTCAGCAGGTATTAGGCAGTAGCTGTAAGCTTAGATTTCTGATCATGACACCAGGATTTAGTAAACGAAATAGCAAGAGTAGATATGGCCCCAAATTCTAGGAAAGGCCTCAGGAGTTTTTTTTGTTTTTGCAGTTTTGGCCAGGGCCAGGTTTGAACCTGCCACCTCTGGTATATGGGGCCGACGCCCTACTTTTTTGAGCCACAGGCACTGCCCAGGGCTCAGGATTTTGTGGACAATTGTTATAGGAAAGAAGGGACAGGGATAAGGATTAAGACAAAAGCCAAGGTCATAGCAGGAGAATTAACTTGATTTTGATCCTTGATATATTAAATTTTCTTTTCCCCTAAGAGAAAGTAAAATGACTCTGCTTTCATTTTTCTATCAGTCTTTAAGTACTTGTCAAATAGGGAAAGTGATACTAAGTGATGTAAATACCAACCTTATTAGCCACAGTTAACATTGGTATGTACTTACCAATGTAGAAGAAACAATGTGTTTTGTTTAGAAATAAATACGTTATAGTTACAAATTTGTTTTTGCAAAAAGCCTTGTAGGAGAAATTTAAAATTAAAATGCTTTCTTATGGACAAGTAAATTCATGCCACGTACATAGTAGATGCATTAAAATGTTTAGCAGAGGCAGATAGAGATATTGAGCTAAACATCAAAGGACTAGTGTGTACTTTACAATTTTGACATGTAAATCTAATTTACTGCAATAAATACTCTAACAGGCAACATTCTCTATCAAAAACATGTGCAACAAGGCCTTTGTAATTGTAGTCTTAAGCTTAAGGATTACATTTTACTTGGGAGAAAAATAATATTCTGCAATGAAAACAGTGTTACAGGAAGAAGTATCTTCTATTTGCAACAAACTTGCCTAAAAATGAATTTTGTAAAGACAGGATAAAGAATATGTAGAGATTTCTTATTTTTTTATTCTTTCAGGTTGAGGGTACAATGAATAATGTTACCTTGTTTGCATTTGCTAAGTACAGCCCCTTTTATAATTGTGTCCCACCCCCAAAAGGTATGCCATATACCCTAATATTGTGTCCATTAAGTTGGAGCACACTCATCTACTCCCTCCTCGCCCTCTCCCTGCTTCTTCATTCCTCTGTCCCCCCAATTTGAATTGATTTGAGTATACCTCTTATGGGTGTGTATTAGAACATCTACTGGCTTCATATTAGAATTGAGTATGTTGGATTCTTGCTTCTCTATTCTTGTGATACTTTACTAAGAAGAATGAGTTCCAACTGTATCCAGGTTAATACCAAAGATGTAAAGTCCCCATCTTTCTTAATGGCTGAATAGTATTCCATGGGATACATATACCACAACTTGTTAATTCATTCGTGGATTGGTGGGCATTTAGGTTGTTTCCATGTTTTGGTGATTGTAAATTGAGCTGTGAAAAACAGTCTAGTGCAAATGTCTTTATGATAAAAATGACTTTTTCCTGCTGGGTAGATACATAGTAGTGGAATTCTGGGATCAAATGGGAGATCTAATTTGAGTTCTTTGAGGATTCTCCATACTATTTTCCAAAGAGGTTATATTAGTTTGCAATCCCACCAAGAGTGTAAAAGTATTCCCTTCTCTCCACATCCACCTCAGCATCTGTGGGTTTGGGACTTTGTGATATGGACTAATCTTACTGGGTGGTTTTGATTTGCATTTCTCTGATGATTAGGAATGATGAGCATCTTTTCATATATTTGGGAGACATTTGTCTGTCTTCCTCAGAAAAGGTTCTGTTCATGTCTCTTGCCCAGTGATAGATTGTAATTAACTTAATTTGCTGATTAATTCGAGTTCTCTATAGATCCTAGTTACCAAGCCTTTGATGAATTCGTAATATGCAAATATCCTTTCCCATTTTTAAGGTTGTCTATTTGCTTTCATTGTTGTGTAATTGAAGAACATGAGTGAGGAGAGAAAGTGAGATTGAGAGTGACAGGAGAAAGATGAGAAATGCAGAAAAGTCTCTAGCAAAAGAGAAAAAGGGAGAGAAGTAAAACAGAGAAAGAAAATAAATGGGGTTGAGATACTGTAATAAAAAATACAGAAGCCCTAGCTCTTGAAGACATTGAAAATGGAGATTAAGAATACAACCAAACTAGCATAAAGCAAAACAAAAGAAAAACATGAAATAACCATAAAAAATCTACCACCTCAACAACAAAAAATAGAAAAGATAAAAACACTAATAAAAATATAAATAAAATAAATTATACAAAGGGGCAATATTAGTAAAAAATATATATATTGCAATATATTGCTGGAGTACCAGGTGGCGCTGTGGTGTTAGGAGATGGAGAACACACCCTAGAAACCACTCTCTAGTTATAAGGAGAATGGGTCCTGTTATTCTTACTTAGTTGCCCTTGGTGAATGCCTGATTATTTATACAGCATTGAGACCCCACTGGGTTGAGGTCTTAATGCTCACCAGCATCCTTGGAAGATAATTCTCATAGTGCCCCCTGACAACAATTCTGGGGAGTGTGGGAGCCACTCAACTCACACCAGAAGTGGATACCTGGGATAAGCAGGTGCACCAGGGCCAGCCATGTACTAGGCCCCTGCAAACAGACCTCCCCGCAATGGTGGCTCAGCTAGCATCCATGACCTTCCCACAATGGCAGCCTAACCAGCAACTGCAACTTTCCTGCAATGGCAGCCCTGCCAGCAGTCAACCTGAATGGGAAATCCACTCCAGCCGGTTTTCAAACCTGGTGGCTGTACAGCTGTTTGAGTCTGTCCTCACATCCAATTTTTTACCACCGTTCCAGTGCGTGGCTTCCCCACAAATCCACAAACTGCAGAACAGCTTCCTCCCGTTCCGCGACCTCTGATTCCCTAACCACTCTCACGCACTTGTCTTCTGTGTGGGACCGCCACAGCTCCAGTTCTTCTGTCTCCTGCAGTCTACCACTATCTCACTGTGCCCCCCAGGGAGGAATCCGGTAGGTTCCTCTCACCAAATATGGTTGGGTTATCACTCCCCAGCGGTCTTATTTTAAGGTGTGCTCCCAAAGATGCGCTAGGTCTTATTTTCAGGGGGCGTCTTATCTTTCCTGTAAGTAGGTCTTATTTTAGGAGGATGTCTTATTTTCGGGGAAACGGGAGGAGAGGCCAGCCGGGAGATACTTCCAGTCCCCCATGTTGCTCTTCCCCTTACAGATAATGGCTAATTCTTTTTATAGCTTCACTCTTTAAAGTAATTATTTTGTAAGCGTTTCCAACTTTCTCTATTATCTTTAAATAAGGATTCTAAACAGTACTGTTTCCTGCATTCCCAAAAGCACATGAACCAAACACAATGATTTTCCCTGAAGTTTTGTTTCTATTGAAATATTTTGTTTATGGTTTTATTTAAATCAAGGTTAATCATAATACAGATGCTCAAGTTGCAGTGGGATTATGTCCCAATAAACCATTGCAGATGGAAAATGTTGTGAGTCAAAAAAGTGTATTTTTAGTACACCTAACCTATTAAACATGGCAAGCTTAGCCTCTTCTACCTTAAATGTTCTCACAGAACCTTCACATTTTCCTACAGTTGGGCAAAAAACATCTTGCAACACAGAACACTATAGCATATCAGTTGTTAACCCTTGTGATGGTATGGCTGACTAGGAGATGTTGTCCAGCATTTCAAGAGAATGTCTTAGTGCATATCATTAAGTGGGAAAAGATCACAAATCAAAATCCAAAGTGCACTTTCTACTGCATATGTATTGCTTTTCTTTTTTTTTTTTGCAGTTTTTGGCCAGGGCCGGATTTGAACCCACCAACTCTGGCATATGAGGCTGGTGCCCTACTCCTTTGAGCCACAGGTGCTGCCTGATATGTATTGCTTTTGAAACATCTTAAAATCAGCTCGGCGCCTGTAGCACAGTGGTTATGTCGCCAGCCATATACAGTAAAGGTGGTGGGTTCAAACCGGCCAGGGGCCAGCTAAATAACTACAACCAAAAAATAAATAAATAAGTAAATAACCAGACAATGTGGTGGGCGTCTGTAGTCCCAGCTACTTGGGAGGCTGAAGCAAGAGAATTGTTTTAAGCCCCAAGAGTTTGAGGTTGCTGTGAGCTGTGACACCACGGCACTCTACCAAGGGCGACATAGTGAGACTCTGTCTTTACAAAAAAAAAACAAAAAAAAAGAGGTTGGCGCCTGTGTCTCAAAGGAGTAGGGCGTCGGGCCCCATATGCCGGAGGTGGTGGGTTCAAACCCAGCCCCAGCCAAAAACTGCAAAAAAAAAAAAAAAAAAAAGAAACATCTTAAAGTCAAAAAAATCTTAAGTTGAAATATTGCAAATTGGATGTTGTCTGTATTTGCTGTGTAAAACCTTTCCAATTCTGCAGTATATCCTGGATGATGTGCTTTGATACGTTGCAAGTATTATTTTATTTGGCATTCTTTAGAACTTTATGACCTAGGTATTCTTATTTCTATTTTACCTACAAAGAAACTGATGACTGGAACAGAGCTGTTCAGCCAGCCTATACCAGAACAGGAATTGGAATCCACACATTCTGTCTTCAAAGCCCTTTTTCAGAGATGTAGGGAAAAATGGCCTAAAACAGGGTGACGATGGTAGAGATCACAGTCCAATTGGCAGAAGTGCATTTATCGTACACTGTCCACATAGAGTCTGGTCTTAATGGACACTTTTTTAATCATCTAGCCATATCACCTGTGTGCAATCCATCAAATCCAATTTAAATAGACTTCAGAGTTATCTGGTAAATGTCTCATTTTATAGGCAAAAATTTTCCTGGTGCTTCTGTGAGTTGACTTGCAAACTATAGGGAGCTGATGACATTCACATTTGAGTGGGCTGCTTTTTTTTTTTTTTTTTTCAGAGATGTATCTAGGATGATTTTTCACAGCAAAAATCCCAGGGAGGGACTTCTACCACATAATGACTCATTTGGATTAAATGAATCCTTGGCAAGTGAAACAACTTGTAAGTATCATTTAATGACACGACTCTTTGAAAAATAGCAACGAGATTTCTTTATTTTAGAATGGATATGTTACTGACAAATTATATCTCATTTTCTATTGAATTTTGTGATAATATCAAAGTAATCTTTGTGCCAAGAAATACTAATATTTTATTTAAGATAGACACTCACTTTCATTTATTTAATGGGAAAGTTGATAATTTGAGGATGACATTTAAATACTCTAATTTCCCATATGTCAGTATCTTCAGAAATTAATAGCTTACAGTCTGTTCAGAATAGAACAGCAGCCTACTCAAAGAAGTTCTATAGACTCAAAGAGTGGGGCAGTAAATTATTTTTTGAGGGTCTCCCAAAACTTTAATTTTATGATTATATTTAAAAAATATATATTCACACAGGGGTATCTACAATACAGCAGGAGAAGGCGCACAGGACTGAGAATTCAAAAATTGATATTTTCGGCGCCTGTAGCACAGTGGTTATGGCGCTGGCCACGTACACCGAAGCTGACAGGTTCAAACCGGCCCAGGTCAGCTAGATAACAATGACAACTGCAACAACAACAACAACAACAACAAATATCTGGACATTGTGGCGGGAGCCCATAGTCCAGCTACTTGGGATGCTGAAGCAGAAGAATTGCTTAAGCCCAATTTGAGGTTGCTGTGAGCTGTGACGCCATAGCACTCTACCGAGGGCGACATAGTGAGACTCTGTCTCAAAAAAAACCCCAATACACTGATATTCTAATTTCACACTTTTTACAGTGGAGGAATCAAGAACAAGTTATGACCTGATTTGATCTAAGACTCCTATATTAAACATTCATATATTGAAGTAAATCATTTTAAGATGACCTTCAGGTGTTAAATTCTACAACTTTAATGCATTTGAATTTCATTGCATTAAGATGACTTTAGGTGGCTTTTCCCCTAAGTTTATAATTTAAAATTTTAAGTCAACAATGTAAAGAAAATATAGAAGTAAGTTCAGTTTTTACAATTTGATTTATCTATACACCTGTTCTGTGAATAGAATTCCAGTCTGTATTTATAGAAAAATATGTTAGACAGTCAACATGATATAAAAATGCACTTATACAAAAAACAAACTTATATGCAATCTGGAGGTTACATTTTAATAAAGATGCCAGTAATCTGGGAAAATGAAAACATCCAATATAAATATAAAGAATATTGTTTCCTTGCTCTTAAAAGAAAACACCATACATAGTTAAGATTTATTGTCAATACAATTGGATATGCAAAGAAATATTGAATGTTTCAAGCAATACCTTGCACAAGCCATTTGATACCACAACCAATAGCAAGTACTTTCAGATTTTTGAGAAGTCTCACAAATAAGAGTATGCATATTAATTGATGCCAATTTTTTCAACATATCCATGATATTTTGCCATCATGAACCACTAAAATTTCCAGAATTGCCCTTGATTTCCCTTTGAACAATCCAGAATACCCTGGCATTGACAGCACCAGGTGAGAAGCTTTGTGAATTGATTAACAACACTCTCTTGACCTTTGGGGCTAAGTATGCCATCCTTTGAGCATGGTCTCAACATGAACTTTTCTAAGTCTCACTTAACACCAGCAGGAATCAGGTAGGATTATACTCTGACTATAGGAATATATGTTTTAAAATAATATTTAACAAAATATTTACCATAGCAATTAATCTATTCTTGTTGACTGGATTAACCATGTTTTCCTACTCATCTCTTTCATGTGGAATACCTTATCTCCTCATTTTGTCTGTCTGGACAATTCTTCACCATTCTGTGCAAGGTCAAATGTTACCTCTTATAAGGAGTCTATCTATCTCCCAGATATCCCTTTATATTGTCTCATGGTATGTTGTATATAGCTTCTTTAGAGCACCCACATGCCACATTAGAGTTAGTTGTTACATATGTGCTTCTCATTGCTTAAAATTTGATCAATGAGTGGTTCATCAAGGCACATGTCCAGACGATATCAAGGTCTCAGGGACTGATAAAACATCACTGCAATAAATTGGAATTTGATTGCTAATAATTCAGACTTGCAACTGTTTGCACAAATTCAAGATAGTTAAACCACTATAGACTGTACCTCAGAGATTATCTCAGAAGTATTTATAATCTCAGAACAGAGATTATAAAAGAAAGAAGGGAAGGAAGAAATGAAGGAAGGAGGAAATGATGAAGGGGGGCAGAAAGGAGAGAAGGAGGGAAAGATGGAAGGAAGAAAGAGAGAAACCCTTTGTCAGTTTTTAATTCTTATGTTTGGTGTTATTCATATGTGATTTCATGGTGTAGTATGTGTTATTTTGCCAACCCTGACATGGCAAGCTAGTAGTCAGAGTAGTGAACAGCTATTCTCACTAAGGGTAAAATTACCCTACATGAATATAGTTGCAAAATCTTAATTAAAAAATGCTTAAAACATGTTTGTCCTGATTTTCAATTTGGCTATATATATATATATATGTATATATTCTTTTTTATTTTTGAGACAGAATCTCACTATGTCACCTTCAGTAAGAGTGCTGTGGTGTCACAGCTCACAGTAACCTCAAACTCTTGGGCCTAAGCGATTCTCTTGCCTCAGCCTCCCAAGTAGCTGGGACTACAGGTGCCCACCACAATGCCCGGCTATTTACTTTTTGTTGTTGTAGTTGTCATTGTTGTTTAGCAGTTTAGCAGGCCCGGGTTGGGTTTGAACCTGCCAGCCTTGGTGTAAGTGCCTGGCTCCCTAACCACTGAGCTATGAGTGCTGAGCCTCAATTTGGCAATATCTTTCTGACGTTAGCATAAATTTTCTGATCTCCAGTTTTTCATTTTTCTTTTAGGTTTTCAGTTCTAGATATTGGTTTCTGAACTAGACATCTTAAAAATGCATTACAAGATTTTAAGTAGGATAATAAACTCAATCATTCATAGAAAAATGATTTTATTTTGTATTACTTGATTTCAGAATTTAAGATTTCAAATATTAAATTTATTTTTGATGGGCATTCCTTTGTATAAAATTGAATATGACATAGGTTCAATAGACTGTGGGATTGGAATGGGACAAACATTTTAGGATAATGGGAAAAAATATAAAGAAAAGAAAAATTTGCAATTTATGTATTCAGGATAAATCTGTAAGAGTATTAATTTGTACAAAAAAGGACAAATATATTATCAAGGTAATTCTGTCCTCAATCTTCTCCCATAGTTAGTTCTTTCCGTTTCATTGTCATATGGATTGTATTATTATTATTATTATTAAATCATAGCTGTGTACATTAATGCGATCATGGGGCACCATACACTGGTTTTATAGACCGTTTGACACATTTTCATCACACTGGTTAACATAGCCTTCCTGGCATTTTCTTAGTTATTGTGTTACAAGGGTACATGTGAAACTTAGTAAATGTAGAATATAAATGTCTTAACATGGATCGTATTGTTTTATACGCTGAGTAGCCTGGTAGAGTCTTTTCCCTGAAATGACTTTTAGGTTAACTTTCACATTTTCTGATTTCATGAAATTCTAGACATTCTAAGACAGGGGCCATGCAACATTTCTGTCCAGGTTTCCTCTATGATAGATGTAATTCCCTGGAAAAGCTGGTAATGAGGGTTTTGGAAGGCACTCTGATAACTCTTTTGAGTAATGATGTCTCTCTACTGTTCGTTCATTTCTTATTGTATTACATTAATCTTTGATGTGAACATTGACATGCACATCAAATTACTCTGCCTTATTTTCCTGAATTGGCCTGCTTTCTTCCTGAAACAAACTCTCAGATGTTGGCTTTGGTGCCAAATATGGCTGACATTGATGCTGACATAAACATTGGTGATATCCACAAGACTTAATTAAAACTCTTAAATTGGGGCAGCGCCTGTGCCTCACTGAGTAGGGTGCCGGCCCCATATACCAGAGGTGGTGGTTTCAAACCCAGCCCTGGCCAAAAACTGCAAAAAATAAATAAACAAATAAAAGGAAACAAAGTGTTGTGCGTTATCTGTTTATGAAGAGGTCCTGTTTCATAACATCATATTTTGGTGCTGGATTTTGGTTCAAGATTATAGCTGTTGGCATCTTGGCAGCATTTCAGAAAGCAGATGTCACTACAAGAATTCTCTCTCAAATCTAGATCAGGTACACAAATTATTCTGGCCTCTTGTGTGACTGAGCATGATGTCAGGAATCTTAACAGCAAAGAGCATTCCAAAACAAGAATTTGCCACTTTGCATGTAAACTAAGAGTTAAGGAGGAAGCTGAAGCACTAGCACAGGTCAAGCAGTCAAGGGACCACTTCTTTTACTTTTTCTGACAGGTATCATTTCTAATGCTTTGTGGCCACTGAGGTGGCAGTGGAATGGTTATGGGGCCTGAATAGTATTGCACTACTTCTGTGACACTTATTTAGCCTTTTAGGGACCTCAAATTCATCATCTGCAAAATATCACCTAAAAACTCTGTCTTTTTACAGAAGCATCATGCAAAGTATACAAAATAATTATGCAAACACATTTTGGACGCAGTAACATGTTATAAATGTGGTGTATTATCCCCATTCAGTCACTCTTTGAACCATTCTATATTTATAGAGCATCCCCCTCCACACGGCATCTTTGCACTTTCCCTTTTGGCTCTCAGGCCACTGACAATCTACCCCTCCCTCCCTCGTCCTACCCACACCAGCCACTCTCCACTCTTATGCCTGATTATTCCTGGCTCATCCTTCAAGACTCTGGTTGAACAGTGCATTTGCTTTTCCTATCCAATGCACATCCTCCCAACAGAGTTTAGAGGCTAATGCTTCACCAATTGCATATCTAGGATTTTATGCTTTAGTAGAGTTGCTTTGGGTTTGGATTCCTCTTGTATTTGTGTGGTGTTTGTTCCCTATGAATGCAACACGTTCATTTTTGTATTGTTGATGATGGTGTTCATTCAGAGGATGTTCTGAGACTGGGGCTGTTTAACGGAGTAATAATGGGGGCAGAGACTATAGGATGGTACAGATCATTTCATCTTCAATATGTATATTATAGGAGTGGCAGGGGAGGCTTAAACCTATGTTTTGTACTACACAAAATTCATGCCTGTCCAGGAAGTCTAAAGAACTAGTTACCTGGCCCGTCAGAGTCCTGTGTACAAGAAAGACTTTAGAACTTTCTTTCAGATAATTCTTTTTTCAAAAAAATCCTTAATCAAACATGCATGCTTAACCTTAATTTGTTATTAGAGAAATAATTCTAACTCCAGTGTAGGATGATATTCAGATTTGTCCAAAGATCAGCCATTTATGAACTCATGTCTATGCTTCAGAGGCAAAAATGTGAGTAAATTCTCCAAAGAGATAATTTCACTAAAACTCCTTGATGACATAAAAGCAGATTGCAGTAGGGCATACCCCAACTTCCACCCAACATAATAGTTGTGACGCAGAAAGGAAGGAAGATTCTCCTTAAATTCTCAGAGCTTTGGCACCACAGAGGCCATGGAATATCAGTAGTGATAACCAACAAAGAAACATGAGCTCTGATTATAGTCAGAGTGCCCAGAAGAAAAAATAAAATTGTCAGGCATAGGCAGGAGGACTCATGCAGTAGTAACACCCACCTCTGTAGGCTTCACCTGAGGACAGGTGAGGACAGGATGACTGACCGTCTAGGACCTTGTTCCTCAGAAGCCAGCTATTGACTTTCTTTCTCTCTTTTTTTTTTTTTTATTTTGGCAGTTTTTTTGGCTGGGGCTGGGTTTGAACCCTCCACCTCCAGTATATGGGGCCTATATTCCTTGAGCCACAGGCGCCACCCCAACTATTGACTTTCAAACCTCACCTTCCCCTACTTATTTCCCCAGTCAATGGAAGTCCCTGTCACACACAACACTTTCATCCCCCAATATTTTTTTTTCATCCCACAATATTTTAAAAAAGTTTTTAGAAAGAGGGTCCCAGTCTGTTACCCAAGTTTGAATGAAGTCATGCCATGAAAGCTCATTTTAACCTTGAACTCTTGGGAGCAAGTTATTCTCTTGCCATAGCCTCCTCTGTAGCTGACGCGACAGGCATACACTATCACGTCTGGCTAATTTTTTATATATATATATATATATATGTATGTATTTGTTTTGTTTTGTTTTTGTAGATATGGGCTCGTACTTATTGCCCACGCTGGCCTTGAATTCCTGGACTGAAGTGATCCTCCCTCCTTGGCCTCCCAAAGTACTGGGCTTACAGGCATCAGCCACTAAACCTGTCTCATCCCACAATTTAGTGACTTTTTTTATCCTTCAAGGCTATTGTCTAAATTCCTTTTACCTTGATTTCTCCCTCTGCCAGGAAGACACTGTCAGGCACTTTTGTGGCCCTTGAGCTCCCTTACAGCTTTCATAAGAATCTAAGACAGTAGGATTACAGAGGGTAGGTGCTCCATCTTCTGGGCCAGAGGGTGCCCTGGTTGCAATGGGAACCACGTGGTTTATCTGATCTTTGAACAAATTTTCTCTCTGTAAATCTCAATTTTCTTATCTGCAAAATGTACAGATTGTACCCAACCATAGTCTATTGCCTGGATTAACTGAGAATACAGCAAGCAGTCAACACAGTAAGCATAACACTGGAAGCATTCAATGAAAGTGTCAGGTATGTTTATCATTCACTTGCCAACCCAGTTCTTAACCCCACAATTGTTGTTCTAGATAGGCTGAGAACTCTTTGGGACGAAGGCCATGTCTCTGTATGCCTTTCCTCTTTATATCCCCAATATTTAGTACATATAATGCCCAGGCTTGGTTTGTAACATGCATGCAATAAACGATTGTTAAGCTATGTACATGATTGAATAGTTAACTTAATAAAGAATGTGGTGGTAATAGATGGACATCTTATATTTGTGCAGCAGGTGCTGCTTTCAGGAATGATAAGCAGGCAGAGGAAATATGTCACTATAGGAGAGTTGAAGGAAACCAACTCTGTGCAGTCAGTTTGGAGGTTATATGGCTGCTTCCTTCATGGGATCATTTGCACAGCCTGGCTTTTTGTAGTCAATGAAATGTGATTAGCCAAGAATTTTGAGTCTTCATATTGCTTCTTTCAGTTGCTTTCCCTTTAACTTTTTTATAGCTGATATGCTGCTTTTTTAATGATACATTATCTAGAAGAGAAAAGCATAAAGGAAAACTAAGAAATATGAATAGCCTCAGAAAAAGCAGATTTTTTTTTTTTTTTTTTTTTTTTTTGCAGTTTTTGGCCGGGGTCAGGTTTGAACCCGCCACCTCCCGTATATGGGGCCAGCGCCCTACTCCTTTGAGCCACAGGTGCTGCACAAAGCAGATTTTTTTTAATACACAAAAAATCAAGTTCTTTTTAAGGACTACATGAGAAGATTCTTTATTTGGATAAGATAAATACTGGTGTAAACAGTTGCTTAGAGTGTTCCCTGAGCCTCCCTGTTCATTTTATTCTGTCCTTCCTGTGCTTTATATGTCCTATTTCTTTCTTGTTCCTCTATTTTTCCTAAGCAAAGTTTTTACAGGAGAATAACAGATTAAGATGAGTGACAGATGGACAACTTGATGAATTTTCACAAAGTGGATATACTTGTGTAACTAGCACCCATATTAAGAAACAGAACATGACCACCCCATCCAAAGCTCCTCCCACATATGCCCCTGCTGTCACTACCCAGCAGGCTTCTCAGATTTTACTTTTTATTATGAAATATTTCAAACACAGAGATAAAAATAAAGAATATTCTCATGAACCTGTGTGTGCTCACAAACTAGCAATTTCAAAATTTTAATATGATTCCACATACCACATTTGCTGCAGTTCTATTTTCTTCTTTCTTTCTTTTCTGTGAAAAAAAAATCAAAACTTTTAATATACTTGAGATACCCTAGGTGAATAAAAATTTTTATGAATAAAGTTCATTTTATATCCGTAAGAATCTTTAAAGCTTCTGGCATGATCATTCTTTATTATTTTTTTTTTTTTTGTAGAGACAGAGTCTCACTCTATGGCCCTCGGTAGAGTGCCGTGGCCTCACACAGCTCACAGCAACCTCCAACTCCTGGGCTTAAGTGATTCTCTTGCCTCAGCCTCCCGAGTAGCATTCTTTATTTTTAAATATGCATGTACATGATTATGAAATGTAAATGGTTCAAAAGAGTATACAGGGAAAACTAAATCTCCTTCTCAGTCCTGGTTCCCAGTTCCTTGGCTTCTCTCCTTAGAAGTAAGTATAATTGTCAGTTTATAGTGCAATCTTCCAGTTTCTCTATATTAGACGCACACACACAGCCATACCTAGATGTAGACATAGTTAAATAAAAATGTATAAATATATGTGTGCATGTGAATTGTAGAACATGTAAATTAGAATAGAGATGCATAAATAAGATATCTAATAGCTTTTAAATTAATACAACTTGGTTTTGTGAATGGGATATAAGGGAATGAAGGTAAGAATAAAAAAAAGAAATAGAATACTGTATATTCTAATATGGGCTGTATTCACCAGCCCCACCATATAGATGATTAAGGATGATGAGCTTTTTTTCATATGTCCATAGATCGTGTGTCTGTCTTCTTTAGACAAGTTTCTCTTCAAGTCCCTTGCCCACCCTGAGATGGGATCACTTGTTCTTTTCTTGCTAATACGTTTGAGTTCTCTGTGGATTCTGGTTATTAGACCTTTTTTTTTTTTTTTTTTATAGAGACAGAGTCTCACTGTACCGCCCTCAGGTAGAGTGCCGTGGCATCACAAGGCTCACAGCAACCTCTAACTCTTGGGCTTACGCGATGTTATTAGACCTTTATGGGAGGTATAACCTGCAAATATTTTCTCCCATCCTGAGGGCTGTCTGCTTGCTTTACTTAACTATGTCCTTGGCTGTGCAGAAGCTTTTTAGTTTGATCAGGTCCAAGTAATGTATTTTTGGTACTGTTTCAATTGCCTGGGGAGTCCTCCTCATAAAATATTCACCCAGGCCGATTCCTTCAAGAGTTTTCCCTGCACTTTCTTCAAGTATTTTTACAGTTTCATGTCTTAAGTTTGAATCTTTTATCCAGTGAGAGTCTATCTTAGTTAATGGTGAAAGGTGTGGGTCCAGTTTCAATCTTCTACAGGTTGCCAGCCAGTTCACCCAGCACCATTTGTTAAATAGGGAATCTTTTCCCCACTGAATGTTTTTAATTGGCTTGTCAAAGATCAAATAGTGGTAAGTAGCTGGGTTAATCTCTTGGTTCACTAATCTGTTCCAGACATCTACCTCTCTGTTTTTGTGCCAGTACCATGCTGTTTTGATCACTATCGATTTATAGTATAGTCTGAGGTCTGGTAGCGTGATTCCTTCTGCTTTGTTTTTATTTCTCAGTAATGTCTTGGCTATTTGAGTTTTTTTCTGATTCCATATGAAACGAAGTATTATTTTTTCAAGATCTTTAAAGTATGACAGTGGAGTTTTAATAGGGATTGCGTTAAAATTGTATATTGCTTTGGGTAGTATGGACATTTTAACAATGTTGATTCTTCCCAGACATGAGCATGGTATGTTTTTCCATTTGTTAACATCTTCAGCTATTTCTTTTCTTAAAGTTTCATAGTTCTCTTTATAGAGATTTTTCACGTCCTTTGTTAGATAAACTCCCAAATATTTCATCTTCCTTGGCACTACTGTGAAAGGAATAGAGTTCTTGACTGTTTTTTCGACTTGGCTATTGTTGGTATATATAAAGGCTACAGATTTATGGATGTTGATTTTGTAGCCTGAGACATTGCTGTATTCCTTGATCACTTCTAAAAGTTTTGTAGTAGAATCCCTAGTATTTTCCAGATATACGATCATGTCATCTGCGAAGAGTGAAAGTTTGATCTCTTCTGACCCTATGTGGATACATTTGATCGCCTTTTCTTCCCTAATTGCAATGGGTAAAACTCCCATTACAATGTTAAAGAGCAGTGGAGACAATGGGAAACCTTACCTGGTTCTGATCTAAGTGGAAATGATTTCAATTTAACTCCATTCAATAAGATATTGGCTGTGGGTTTGCTGTAGATGGCCTCTATGAGTTTAAGAAATGTCCCTTCTATACCAATTTTCTTAAGTGTTCTGATCATGAAGGGATGCTGGATATTATCAAAAGCTTTTTCTGCATCAATTGAGAGAATCATATGGTCTTTATTTTTTAGTTTGTTTATGTGCTGAATTACATTTATAGATTTATGTATATTGAACCAGCCTTGAGACCCTGGGATAAATCCCACTTGGTCATGGTGTATAATTTTTTTGATGTGTTGTTGGATTCTGTTTGTTAGGATCTTATTGCATATTTTTGCATCAATGTTCATTAGTGATATTGGTCGATAATTTTCTTTTCTTGTTGGGCCTTTCCCTGGTTTAGGGATCAAGGTGATGTTTGCTTTGTAGAATGTATTGGGTAGTATTCCTTCTTTTTCTATATTTTGGAAGAGGTTTAGTAATATAGAAACTAGTTCTTCTTTAAAGGTTTGGTAGAATTCTGACATAAAGCCATCTGGCCCTGTGCTTTTCTTTTTAGGGGGATTTTGTATACTTGATGCTATTTCAGAATTTGATATAGGCCTGTTCAACATTTCCACTTCGTTCTGGCTAAGTCATGATGGGTGGCATACTTCCAAGAATTGGTCGATTTCTTTCAGATTTTCATATTTCTGAGAGTAAAGTTTCTTGTAATATTCGTTAAGGATTTTTTGAATTTCTGAGGGGTCTGTTGTTATTTCATCTTTACCATTTCTGATTGATGAAATTAGAGATTTTACTCTTTTTTTTCCTGGTTAGGTTGGCCAAAGGTTTATCTATTTTATTGATCTTTGGATATATCAATCTGTTGTATAATTCTTTTGTTTTCAATTTCATTTAATTCTGCTCAGATTTTGGTTATTTCTTTTCTTCTGCTGGGATTGGGGTTGGCATGTTCTTCCTTCTCCAGTTGCTTGAGATGTCCCATTAAGTTATTAACTTCCCCTCTTTCCGTTTTCTTGAGGAAGGCTTGCAGTGCTATAAATTTCTCTCTTAGGACTGCCTTTGCAGTATCCCAGAGGTTCTGGTAATTCGTGTCTTGATTGTTGTTTTGTTCCAAAAATTTGGTGATTTCCTTCTTAATCTCATCTATAACCCATCTATCCTTCAGCATAAGGTTGTTTAGCTTCCATGTTTTTGTATGGGTATGCAGATTCCTGTTATTGAGTTCAACTTTTATTCCATGATGGTCTGAGAAGCTGCAAGGGCAGCACCTGTGGCTCAAAGGAGTAGGACACTGGCCCCATATGCCAAAGGTGGCAGGTTCAAAGCCAGCCCTGGCCAAAAACTGCAAAAAAAAAAAAAGGAAGCTGCAAGGAATAATTTCTATTTTTTTAAATTTACTAAGGTTAGACTTGTGGCCTAGGATGTGGTTGATTTTAGAGTATGTTCTGTGAGCTGATGAGAAGAATGTGTTTTCAGTCTTGTTGGGATGAAATGTTCTGTAGATGTCTGTTAACTCCAAATGTTGAGTGGTTAAGTTTAAATCTAAAATTTCCTTGCTTAGCTTCTTTTTGGAGGATCTATCCAGCACTGCTAAAGGGGTGTTAAAATCTCCAACTACTATGGAACTGGAGGAAATCAAGTTGCTCATGTCTGTTAGAGTTTCTTTTATAAATTGAGGTGCATTCTGGTTGGGTGCATACATATTAATAATTGAAATCTCATCATATTAAATATTACCTTTAACTAATATGAAGTGTCCATCCTTATCCTTCATTATTTTGGTTGGTTTAAAGCCTATTGCATCTGCGAATAGGATTGTGACACCTGCTTTTTTCTGCTTTCCATTTGCCTTGTGAAGCCACTTCGTTGCTTTTGGGGATCCCTATAAGATGAATATTGGTTTTCTTCTAATTATCCCAGAGCTCTCTGAGAGAGTGATCTGTTTTTGTCCTCCGTTTCTCTTCCTCTTTGAGAGTTTGGGAGCATTCAAAAGCTTTGTCTTCAATGTCAGTAATCCTTTCTTCTGCTTGCTCCATTCTGTTACCGATGGATTCTACTGTGTTTCTCAGATGTTTGAGGGCTGCAACTTCTTGTCTCAATGTGTCAAAGTCTTTGGTCATTTGGTCTTTGAATTCATTGAATTCTTGAGACATCTTTTGGGTTACTGCTTAGAATTCTAATTTGATCTTATTTGCTATCCAGATTCTGAATTCGATTTCTGACATCTCAGCTATTTGTTTATGCATGGGATCTTGTGCTGTGTCTGCTCCATTGATCCTTGGGAAAGTTGATCTACTCTGATTATTCATATTGCCGGAGTATTTCTGTTGATTTTGCCTTATGATTATTTTTCACCATTGCCTCTGGCCGTCCTCAGAGTTGGGGAGGTGTCTCTCCAAGATTAGACCCCAGCGGGATCACTCTATTGTTGCTGGATCTTTGTAGGGAGTGACCCTGTGTAGCTCCTCTGGGGCTGCCCCAGCCAGGGAATTCTGGTTGTGGGAGCAGCTCCGGAGTGTGACACACCCAGATCCAGCAACAGGGCAGGGGGTGGTGCACACAGTTCTCGGAGTGCCTGGTGCCCAGTGACTTTGGCACAGAGAGCCCAATGCTCCAGCAGTCTCTGGCCAGGAGAAGGGCTCTGCACAGAGGTAGGGAGGGCTCCGAAGGGCATGTGGCTACCAGAATCCCTGGCCAGATGAGCAGGCCATGTGGAGGCAGCGAGGGTACAGGAGGGAGGACATGGGGTTGTGTGGCTCCCGGAGTTCCTGGTCAGGGCATGTGGAGGCCCGGCAGGTGCAGGTCACAAGTTGCAGCGCTGCTCTTACAGAAGTCTAGGCAGGCACTGGTAGTGTGTCGCGGCTCAGCTCTTCCGGAGGTCCGGTGGCCGCCAATCTCGGCGTAGCTCTTACAGAAGTCTGGGTAAGCACCAATGTGCTGCAATTCTGAGATCCCAGCCCTCCCCTCCACTCTCACTCTGGGGTCTGGAGGCCTGTACCCCAGGAGTCCAGATTCTTGGGTGATTTTTCAAGGGGTGTGGACAGGACCTGGACTGCAGCTGGTCAGTGCTGATTCTGTGACACAGGAGTGAGGAGAGGTCTGCTGAGAGACAACCACGCCAGAGAGGCGGTGCACCCATTTTTGGCAACAATAGGGCTCACCCCTGGATATTCTGGAGTCACATCCACTGTCACTATGGGCAACTAGAGGGGGCTGGGCATCTTCTCAGGTGGCAACCACCACAGAACCCAATACTTATTTTTATTATGATAAATATATAGAGAAAGATTTCTGATATGTGGTACCCTCTGGCCTAAGCAAAGAAATTTAATCTTGTATGTTGGTCATCTTTGAAAGTTAATTGATCATCAATTTAATTATTACTCAGACTCTCTGGGCTTTTGCCTTGATTTGTTTTTTAAATTCAGCATCTAAATACCCTTTCTATGTATGTGTGAGATGGAATAAGGGCAAGAGAGAGGAGATTACCCAGGGTAATGAAATCCATACATGAAGGCCCAGTGACTCCAGAAGTGGTAATAGTGGATACCCAGTTATAGATTGTTATTACCAACCTCAATATTTTCAGATGATTATTCCTATCATGTGATTCTTGATGCTATCAACCAATTCCTGCACAATTTCTGAGACTGATTACAATTCCTATGGACTCTATACTTTTTTACAAAAAATATATTTTCCTGACTAAATAAGCTATAATTGTCATTTGTTTTTTTCCAACTGAAAATCTTGATGGAAATCAATAGGAAGTTGGCATGCATTTATTTGCTGATTTATAATTGTTTGAACTGACAAAGTGACAAATGACTTGTGAGCAGATATTGACTATCAAAATTTTATAAATAAAAACATTATATATGATAAAATATAAATTAAAACTTGGATGCTAGTGATTAGAGCTTGTGCTTCTTTATTGAAAGGGAAATGTTTCAAAGTTGTTATTATAATTTCACTTCAGCTTGACTATCTTGTCTACTCATTTTATAAAATAACCTCCCACATACTGATGTGTACTGTAAAAACACTCAAAACTTCCCAATTTTTCTGTACACTGTGGAAGGTTAGGAAAAAAACCCTTCCAAACTTTACTCTTTAAGTATGAAATAAAAAATACAACTTCTGAGCAATTTTGGAAACGTTTGAAAGAATATTTCTAGTTTTCACATCTTTTGATGCCTTTAGCTCACAGTGTCTCTGGGTCTAGGTAAATGTATTATTTTCCATCCGTCCACACAAGTATTATCAAGATGAAAGAACTAAAGGGGAAGAAAAAGAAAGATTTTACTCTTTATTTAATACTGGAAAGTAGGTATTTTCTATGAGATATATATGGACATACTAACTTAGTTTTCTCCTTACAACTGGAGAAACTTAAACAAATAAAATCCACCAATATCACAACTGTATAGATGAGAATTATCATGTGCTTGCCATTTATAACCAGAACCCTAGGAGTGTCACTACAAACTGCTGAACTCCCTGTAGAGGTATTTATTCATCATCATATGATGATGGGAAAGAAATAACTTTGGAAGGAGAAAACTTGGTGGGAAATTCATGAGATGTATGTATCTTTAATAATGTGATTTTAAAAAAAACCCTAATGATAGTGGCTTAAATACACAAAAGTGTATTTTAATCACCTAACCTGTCAGGAGGTAGCCTGTGCAGTAGGATGTGCACATGGAATCATGGCTGCCTCTATATTCCAATTCCATTATCCTTTGCTCAAATTTCAGGCATTTAGAAGGAAGAAGAGTGATTTTTTTTTTTCTATGTGGGTAACATAAGCCTTTATTCCCACCCTGGTGTGGGTGAGCCGAGTTTGAGAAGGAAGTCTGCACATAGGTTAAGCTGGATGGAAATTTAAAGGGTTGAAAGGGTAGGGGCTGGCACATTCCCTTTTTCCTGGGTGGGACATTCTATTTGGTTCACTCTCTTTGAGGGGGTCCTTCCATTTGACTTTATCATCCCAGTCTTTGTAGTCTATTAAAAGGAGGTGGGATGATGGGCACGGTATCTCTTTGACTGCTTTCTGTGGGGTGAAGGGCAGGGTGGGCTGCCTGTAAGGAAAATGTGGGGGAACAGGAGTGATGTTTACAGGAACATTCTTGGGTCTTCAGTCTGAACTGGTTGATATCCATGTAGGGTGAGGATATGAGCGATTGTTTTCTGGGTGACTGCTTTCCATTACCAAAAATACCTGGAGTTCAAATTTCGTGATTGTCCAGGAGGCATCCTGATTTTCTGGGGATCATTAGTCTTCTGCAGCTAGGTTCACCAATAAATGGATGAATTTTTTGTAGGGGTCAGAGAGGCTCCCCCATGTCCCTTCATTGCATTGCATCTGATGGGGTGTATTTTGGCCCCTCAAGGGGTCTTGTCCCCAATCCGAGTTACAGCACCAAATGAGAGGTCAAAGACTAAAAATAAAAGATTATTCCAAAATGTGAATGAAAGGTAACAAAGTCCAGGTTTTGTGTGGGTAACATCAGCCTTTATTCCCACTTGGGTATGGGTGAGCTGAGTTTGAGAAGGAAGTCCACCAAGTTTTCTCCTTCCAAAGTTATTTCTTTCCTTCATTTTTTAAAAGAATTTTTACATAGATCTCACTTCCTTAATTACCACATATCTTACCATGCTGGCTGTATGAGAGGGTGAGCCAATGATAATTAGCTGTCCAATGTATTCAGTACAGAACAGCAATAAAGAAGTGAGATTCTGTCTCAAAGGAAAAAAAAAAAGGAAGGGGTTATAAAGAGATTTTGTGTTGCCAATACACAATATCCACCACTTGTGTTTATCTGTTAGAACAAGTTAAAAGCACTTTGCATGAACTAAAACAACTAATCTAATTTGCAGTAGTTATTCCATACTTGCTGAGTAGGTTTATCTAACAGGACTAAATCAGTTATTTTGACACTTAGAGAAATTTCTTGAGAAGGACTCAGGCCTTTGGGAAAATTATACAATAGCAAAATCTTTTGGCTGTATTCAGTAAAACAAAGATTCTTATATGATTATATGATTTTTTTTGTCTCTTGTGAGAGACAAAAATGTAAGAAATGTAAGAAAATGTAAGGAATGTAAGAAAATTTTCTGATTAAGAGGACAATTTCTGTCAGACTTTATATTAAAACATTTGTATCGTAAGAAAGGATGCATTGGGCGGCGCCTGTGGCTCAAGGAGTAGGGCGCTGGTCCCATATGCCGGAGGTGGCGGGTTCAAACCCAGCCCCAGCCAAAAACCACACACACAAAAAAAAAAGAAAGGATGCATTTTATTTTCAAGTAACTGTGGGTACTGACAAAATCCCATAATATCACTCTTTTCAGAAAGACAAAGATAACTCAGTTGAAATTTAAAGATCATTTAAGACTATCTGTCCTTAAAATTGCACTGTCTGTACAGAGTCTGCCTGTGCACAACCCTCCTAGACTCTCATTCTGATAAGATACTATATATTTTCCCCCTTTTATTTCCTTTTATTCATTTTTTCCCTCAAATTGTCCTTTATTATATAGGACAGACAGTCTTAAATGATCTTAAATTTTGTGAATTGTATTCACACTTTTGGAATATGGGTACCTTTGGAAGAAATGCCTAGATTAAATATCTTTCATTACTTTAGATATGAACTAGAAATAAACATTATGAGCAGTATTCCAAAAATCCATAGTTTACTTTATTCCATTTTATTTTTTCAGAAACTTGTTCCTTCCTTTTTTAAAATTTAATTTTGTTGCTGATGCTAACTATTTTAGATATGATATTCTTCTTTATGACGTCATTCAGCAGGGAACTGCATTGCTAAGTTGTACTTCCCCGTCAAACCTGTGGCTTTAATTTCTTTTCAGCCATGAGTTCAAAAGCAAATGAATCTATGTGCCCAAGGCACACCCTATGCTTCCCTGACCCTTATACACACACACACACACACACACACACACACACACACACACACACACTGAAAGTTTTGAAACCAACTGTGTTATGGTCCATTATTTCACTTCCAAGGAATACGGCAAGTCAACAGTGTCCTATGTCCGTTCAAGTTTCAACTTGCTTAGCTTATCGGTGCTGCTGGAAGGGCTCCATTTGTTTCCATCTGCATGGATTTTACCTTTCTTGATTTTTGTATATCTCAAAACTTTCATAATTTAGAAGCTCAAAGAGAATAATTACAAAGCATTTGATGTAATATTTTCATGAATTAGTCTTATAACATGTTTGATGCCTTCTACTTTCTGACCTTTTTTGAAAACAAATCATATATAGTAAGTAAGAGGAGATGGCTCTTCCTTATAATATAATTCCAATTAATGAATGAAAAAGAGTGATGGAAGTCGAAAATCTCATTTAAGCAAACCCAAGAGAATCATCACTGGAAGCTAAAATTAGTAGGCAAACTATATGACCAGAAATAGGACATTTGCCCAGTATCAAAGTATTACATGTATATCTCCGCACAAAATGCATGTTAGTTAAAAGAAGAAAATGGTAAATTCACAGTTAAGGAACATGGCAGACTGTGTCTTACCCACCCAATTAAAGTTAATGTTGCCACTAATGAGATGTAGTGTTTCTCTGCTCTTCCTCCTGACAGATACACTGGGAAGGACACGGCATCACCAGATATCCTGATGGCTCTGAAGCCTCCCCTCTGAATCCTGGGCTCCTTGCCATCTCTTTTTCTAAGCTCCTACATTGACAGCATATCTCCTCTCAAGGCCATTTCTCCAGGAAACTTCTAGGAGCATCCTCTATACAGAAGGCTGAGTTAGTGTAGTGGGGATACAAACCGAATGAAACACACTGTTGATCCTTCAGAAGTTCAGAGCTTCGCCAAGGATGCATAAATCTGAGCACGTAAATATAAGAAAAATGTAACCAAGTTGTATGAGGCAAGTAGGAACAGCCTCACCAGCACTGGTAAGCAGGGCCTGAACAGAATCGTTCTTAAATTCCTTTTCTCATATTTTCCAGGAAAGACAGGATATGATTCAGACAGTTCAATTGATTGTTCTCATGAAGCTGCCATATCGTCAAAGAATGACAAAAATGTGCTGCATCCCTGAAAGGAGAGAATAATACAAAACAGTGACAAAAGGAATCACAATGACACACATGTCCCATAATAGGCTTTCATTGATCAGTCAATGCCCATCTCCAGATTCAATTCTATTCATAGCATTAAAATGCATAACTATCCTGTACAACATATCGCTGATAAAGATATCTGTTGAAGCTGTTTGGCATTGTTTAGGTTTTAGTACCACGTTGTCATATTTTTTTCCTTTGAGTAAAGTACTGATGTCAGATTATTTATTTTAAATCAGTGCACTGATGTTAAGGACAGGCCCACTCATATATAGGCCTTACCACAATCATTCACAATCCAATCTTCTAAATGACTCATCCTGAAGACTTCTAGAATTTTTCTGAGCCAATTAGTACTCATTTGGAACTTTCAAATGAAGTTTGAATGAACCACTAAATGAACTACTAAATGAAGTAGACCGATTCTTTTGTAATTTTCCAGTTTTCTTGAAGTGTAAAATTAAAAATTAAATAAATTCAAGATGCACGCCTCATGATATGATATACATATACATGGTCAAGTAATTGCCATGATCAAATTAACACATCAATAACCACACATAGTTATCATTCTGTGTGTGTGAGTGTGCGTGTGTGTTTATGGGGGGTAAGGACACATAAGGTCTACTATCCCAGTAAATTTCAAGAAAACAAAAGTATTATCAACTATAGTCACCATGTTGTGCATTAGATTACCCAAACTTATTCACCTCATAAATTCAAGTTTGTAACTTTTGATGAACATGCCTAACATTTTCCCCTTCCTTCACTCTCCACCCCTACCTGCTCTAACTCTTTGCTTTTCTACGGATTTTACATGTTTAGATTGTACATATAAGTGAGATTACATGTGGTATTTGCTTTTCTGTGACTTTATTTCACTTAGCATAGTGTCCTCCAGGTTCATTCATGTTGTAACAAATGGAAAAATTTCCTTCTTTTAAAGGTTGAATAATATCACACTTAATTTACCCATTCATCCATCAACAGATCCTCCTAGGTATATATCCAAAGAAAATGAATTCAGTATCTCAAGGAAATATCTGCATCCTCAAGCTTATTGCAGCATTATTCACAATAGTCACAATGAACCTGGGGGTGCAGATATCTTTTCAAGATACTAAATTTCTTTCCTCCTGATGTATACCCAGAAGTAGGATTGCTTAATTTTCTGAGGAAACTCCATGTTATCTTCCACAATGGCTATACCAATTTACATTTTCAGCAACAATGTCTAAGGGTTCCCTTTTCTTTAGGTTTACCATCACCTGTTATTGCTTTTTCATAATAGCCATCTTAACAGATGGGAGGTGATATCTCATTGTGGTTTTGATTTGCATTTCTCTGGTAATCGGTGATGTTGAGCATCTTTTCAGATACTGGTTGACGATTTACCTTCTCTTAAGACAAGGTCTATTTAGAATCCTTTGCCCATTTTTACTGGCTGTTTGTCTGCTTTTTTGTTTCTTTTCTTGCAATTGAGTTATATGAGTTCCTTATATCTTTTAGATGTTAACCCTTTAGTATATATGGCTTGCAAATATTTTCTCCCTTCCCATAGGTTCCATTTTCATTTTGTTGATTGTTTCCCATACTGTACAAAAGCTTTATAGTCTGATAAAGTCCAACTTGTTTATTCTTGCTTTAGTTGCCTATATTATTTGGAGTCATAGAAAAAAATCCATGCCAGGTGCGGTGGCTCACGCCTGTAATCCCAGCACTGTGGGAGTCTGAGAAGGGAGAATTGCTTGAGCTCAGGAGTTCGAGACTTGCCTGAGTGAGAGTGAGACTTCGAGTCATAAAAAAAACAGGCGGGTGCTGCAGTGAGCGCCTGTAATCCCAGCAGCTTCTGGAGGCCGAGGCAGCGGGATGTCCACAGCCTGAGTGTGAGGTTGCATGAGCTATGATGCCATTGCACTCTGCTCAGGGCATAGGGTGGGACTCTGTCTCAACAACAACAACAAAAGCAAGGAAATAAAAGTAAAAAAAATAAGAAAAGGAATAAAAAATATATATATTAAAAAATCAGTGCCAAGACCAATATCAAGGAGCTTTTTCTCCATATTTTCCTGCAGGAATTTTACTGATTCAGGTTTTATATTTATGTCTTTAATCCATTTCTAGGTATGTATATGGCATAAATTGAAGGTCCAATTTCATTTTATTACATATGAATGTCCAGTTTTCCCAACACAGACTGTCCTTTACCAATTATGTACTCTGGACAACCTTGTTAAAGATTAGTGAAATTATTTCTGGGCTTTCAAGTCTTTTCTGTTAGTCTATGCGTCTGTTTTTATGCTAGCACCATACTGTTTTGATTATGATCACTTTGTAATACAACTTGAAATAAGGAAGTGTGATGTTCCAAGTTTTGTTCTTTTCCTCAAGATTAATTTGGACAATAGGGATCTTTTTGTGATTCCATAATATTTAGAATTTTTTTTTTATGTCTTTGAAAAGTGCCATTGGAATTTTGATAGGAATTTCACTGAATGTGTAGATTGCCTTGGGAGTAGAGACACTTTAACCATATTAATTCTTTCAGTCCATTAACATGGGATATTTTTCATTGATTTTTGTGTTTGTTAATTTCTTTCATTAATGATATTGTAGTTTTCTTTCATTAATGATATTTCACCTCCTTGGTTAAATTTATCCCTAAATATTTTAAGCTATTGTAAATGGGATTAATTTCTTAATTTCTTTTTTGGATAATTTCTCATTTGTGTGTAGCTACACAAATGCTTTTAGATATCGATTTTATGTCCTGAAACTTTGCTAAATTTGTTCATTAGTTCTAACAACTCTTTGGTGGAGTCTTTAGAATTTTCTACATACATTCATACATCTCTTAACTATGGAGGTATCTTCTGAGAAATGCGATTTTGGGCAATTTCATCTCTATGCAAACATCATAGAGTGTATGTACACAGCCTATTACACACATAGGCTACATGATATAGTTTATTGCTCCTAGATTACAAATCTGTACTGCATTTAAGTGTATTGAATACTACAGGCCATTTTAACAAAATGGTAAGTATTTTTATATCTAAGCATCTAACATAGGAAAGGTACAGTATAAATACTAATAAAGGTACAGTATAAATACATAAACTAATCTAAATTAGCATAAATATATGCTAATCTGTGTAATGCACTTACCATAAATCGAGCTTATAGGACTAGAATTTGCCCCCAGCTGGCCAGTGAGTGAGTGGTGAGTGAATGTAAAGACCTAGGACATTACTCTACTTTAATAGATTTATAAACATTATACTGTCCACTTAGGCTACACCAAATTTATGAAAAAATATTTTTCTTTCAGTGATAAACTGACATTAGCATATTATAACTTTATTTTATTGATATAAACTTTATAATTGGTTTCAGTTTTTTGACTCTTTTGTAATAACACTTTGCTTAAAACACACATTGTACAGTTGTACAAAAAATATTTTCTCCCCTTATATTATTAATCTATAAGTTTTTTTTTCTTTTTTATTTCAATAGATTTAGAGGGTACAAGTGTTTCTTGTTACATGAAAGAATCACATAATTGTGAAGTCAGGGATTTTAGTGTACCTGTCACCAGAATGGTGTATGTAGCATCTGATAGGTAATTCTTTATCCTTTATCTCCCTTCTGCCCACCTGTCTTCTTGATTTCCAATGTCAATAACGCCACTTTATGACCAGACACATTCATTAGCTCTCAAATATAAATAAGGATATGTAGTAATTGTTTTTCCATTTCTGAGATACTTTAGTTTTGATAATGGTCTCCAGTTCCACCCAAGTTGCTGCAAAAGACATTATTTCACTCATTTTTGTGGCTGAGTAGTTTTTCATGGTATGTATATGTGTGTGTGGCGGGGGTAGATGCAAGGTGCCAAAAAATGTATATACATTTTAAGAAAGGAAAAAAAGGTAAAAATTGTATTAAAATTGTAATATTAAATATATAGATAACAAAAGATAAATACAAGCCATGTTTGAGAATGTCTTGCAATTACAGAAGTCAAATGTGACTTGAGTATCAATACAAGATACAATATACAAAATAATAAATGTTATAGGTATATATTGAGTATTATAATTTCAATATAGTTTTGTCCTTTCTTAAAATGGTATACATTTTTTGGCACCCTCTGTGTGTGTATGTGTGTATTAAAACCTTGTAAGCTGACCACCCAAAGGACTGTAACAAACTGGTCAACATAAGGAACTAGGCCTACTGTACTGATATATACATGTGATGTATGTCCAGCCTATTAAAGTTAGGTCAATATAAGGATGTAGTCAATGTAGGGAAGTGGCCAACTATGGAGGTTCTATGATATACCCTTGTTTTGTTCCAGTTTTTAGGGGCATTTCTATTTCTTCCTGATTCAAGCTTGGGAGGTTGTGTGTTTTCAAAAATTTATCCATTTCCTCCAGATGTCCTACTTTGTTTGCATAGAAATTTTCATACTAGTCTCAGGTAATATTTTATTTTCTGTAGTATGAGTTGTAATGGTTCCTTTTTTAATTCCTGATTGAGCTTATTTGCATCTTTTCTTTTTCTGTTTAATATGGCTAGTATTCTTTCAATTGTTTATGTTTTCAAAGAACGAACTTTGCTTTGTTGATCTTTTGTACTGAATTTTGGGTTTCCTTTTCATTAGTTCTATTCTGATCTTTGTTATTTTTTTCTTCTGCTGGCTTTTAATTTGTTTTGTTCTTCTTTTTCTAGTTCTTTGAGGTTGGATATTAGGTTGTTAATTTGTAATCTTTCTGTCTTTTTTTGATGTAGGCATTTAGTATTTTGAACTTTCCTCTTAGTACTGCTTTTGTCATATCCCAGAGATTTTGGAAGATTGTGTTGCCTTTGTCATGCAATTCAAAACATTTTTTTATTTCCACCTTGTTTTTATCAATTGATCCAAGGATCATTCAGCAGCAGATTGAAACCATAAAACTTCAGAAACTGAAATTATTATTTTCTTAGAAAGTTCAGCATGCTATTACTTGACATCTAAATTTAAAAGAGGGCAGTTGGGTTTGATGCTAGAATGTTCACCTGACAAATGGGTAGAGAGAAACTTTTGCTGAAACAATTTTCTTGCAATAATTTTTATTCTACATTGACCTCACAGTTTAGTTTCATATTCTAGTATTTGAATTCATGATTGCTTGTTAAATCCTTACACATTATTTATCTGAATATGTACAACAATAAAACATTAACTAGGGTAACCAAAAGATAAATAAATAAATAAATTTAAAAGAGGATAAGGCTATTTATAGTCTTTATGTATCACAGGGTGAAACTTCATTTCAGATTAATGTTATGATACAACCAACTAGGTTATAATGTTTGCATTTGTTAGGTAGAGTCCCTCTTGTAGTTGTGTCCCACACCAAAGAGGTGTGCCATATACCCTTACATTGTGCCCATCAAGTGGGAACACAGCACATCAATCTCCCACCCTCCTCCCCTATATCCCCTTCCTTCTCCCCTTCCCCCCAACTTGAATTGAGTTTTTCTCTTACATGGGCAAGTATTAGATTGTTTACTGGCTTCATATTAGTATTAAGTACACTAGATACTTTCTTCTCCATTCTTGTGATACTTTACTAAGAAGAATGTGTTTCAACTCCATCCAGGTTAATACAAAAGATGTAGTCTCCATCTTTTTATGGCTGAAGAGTATTCTATGGTATGTATGTATGCATGTGTGTGTGTATATATATATATGCATATGATATAATAGTTTGTTAATCTGTTCCTGGGTTGATGGGTCTTTAGGTTGTTTCCACATCTTGGTGATTGTAAATTGAACTGTGATAAAAAATCTAGTGCAAATGTCCTTATAATAAAATGAATTTTTTTCTTCTGGGTAGATGCGTAGTAATGGGATTGTGGGATCAAATGGGAGGTCTAATTTGGGTTCTTTGAGGATTTTCCATACTTCTCTCCAAAGAGGCTGCATTAGTTTTGCAGCCCCACCAACAGTGTAAAAGTGTTCCCTTCTCTCCACATCCACACCAGCATCTGCAGGTTAGGGACTTTGTCTTGTGGGCCATTCTCACTGGGGTTAGGTGGTATCTAAGGGTGGTTTTGACTTGCATTTCTCTGATGATTAGGGACAGTGAGCATTTTTCATGTTTGTTAGCCATTCGTCTGCCTTCCTCAGAGGTTCTGTTCGTGTCTCTTTCCCAGTGATAGATGGGATTGTCTGCTGTTTTTTTATTGATTAATTTGAGTTCTCAGATTTTAGTTATCAATCGTTTGTCAGATTCTCAAAAACTACTCCAGGGTAAAGAGGTAAACAGAGGCCCAAATTGGCTTTTTCAAGCCAACACAGACGTTAGGGTTATAAAACTATTTAGCAGTCATCTGGGCTAGTGAGTTGAGTGATCTTTATTGAGCTTTAAGGCTTTTGCAGGCCTTCTCCATATATCTTAGAGTCAGAGACAAATCTTTGATCACAGTTATTTTTGCATATAGTCTATAGATTGGGACAAGAATTTTAGAATGCTTTTATAATGTTACTTCTGGGACAGCCATCTCAAGATATGTCAGAGACATGTATTTTGGGGTAAATATTTTTAATTTTGTTTTTCAGTGTCCACTTTGAAATTAAAATATTTTGGGGCAGCGCCTGTAGCTCAAAGGAGTAAGGCGCTGGTCCCATATACCGGAGATAGTGGATTCACACCCAGCCCCGGCCAAAAACTGCAAAAAAAAAAAAAGAAAGAAAAAATATTTTGTATATTAAAACTTAATATATTATCTCAGGACTAGAAATCAGAAATAAAAAATAAATTGGAGCAAATATGACTACTGTATATAACTTTATATCCTTGGCCAGTCTCTTAGATCAATTTGGTTAAACAGCTATGTCTCAATCCATGAGCTGGCATTGCAGACAAGGCTGGCATCTCTTTTAGGTGGGCCATAGTTTCTTATTTTGGAACCATGTCTTTTAAAATTGGCTCTGCTGGAACCTTTTGTAAGAAATTTCAGGTTAGACGTGAAAGCCTCTCATAACCCAAGGTTTCGTCTGAGCCATTAAATACGTGCATGCATTGGGTAAATTTCTCTGTTTAAAGATTTTAGAACTGCCACCTCTGTAATATTTCTAAAATTATCTGGATTTGACTGCAAGATTATGTTATTAATTTTGAGCCTCTGCATTCTGAGGTCAGATAGGTAGCGGTGATGAGGCCTAGGGACATGTTCTCCTGCCTAGGACAGCAGCTACAAGGCACGGTCCAGTTCACATGGCCCCTTCGTCTCTGCTCCATCTTCGCCCTTTGACTATTCTGGGAGAAATTGAACCCTCCAGTCTTCCTATTTTCTGTCTTGAACTCTCAACCTGGTAAATGAATTGAGGACCCAGATAGATCCTGTCCTTTGTAGCCATCTTTGATGTCATGTGGCTATGTGAGACAGGAGAATCAGGAAAAACATTAGGGATGGTGCCTATTTGTGGTTTCAGAACACTTTTCAGTAACTTAAACCTTAAAACCATGTTGTTTCATAAAATGTCTTGAGTCATTTGTAAGATGCAATACTTAGGCTGTTTCAATTGTTTGGGAAATTGAGCCTTTTCTCTGTCAAAGAATAAGGTTTTTGCCTTTTTAAATCTTCTAATTATCAGTTTGGCTAAGTGAATGGTTAACTTTATAGTAATCTGTGATCCTGTTTTCTGCAAAGTGGGTTGTTTTAGGTAAGAAACAAACAGAAAGGAAAATAGCATTGTGTAAGAAAGAATCTTATGTGGTAAACTTTTGTCCTGAAATAGAATGAAGAAAAGTGAAAGGGAGGACAAAACAGAGAGTTTAGCATATTTGTAGATTGTGCAGGTTAAATAGAACTTATAAGAGAGAATTTATGAAGGAATTTGCATGTAATCCAATTGGCTATGATTTATAAAATTTGGTTATGTGTTTCCCTTTAATTTAAAAAAATCTCACCACAAGAGATTTGTTTTAACCTTTTCAGTAAATGGCCCAAAAGAAACAATCACTGTGTTGTCTGTATTAGGGTTTTGGCTAACTGGAGATGACTTAACTTTGAATGGGTTAAGATTTACACCCATATAACCTCTTGTATTGCCTTTAGAACCTTTTGACTTGTAATCCTCCTTGAACAAATACTTTAAGCCTTTGATATTTGACAAACCTTCCAAAATCAAAATTCTAAATTTGGTCTTTTTGACCTCAAAATAGCTTTTTAAATATTAAGACTGCTGAAAGTCTAAGAAAGATATATTAGGCCTATTTGGTATGTTAAAACTGCATAAAAAATCATCAAATGTGAAATTGTGTTCAATTATCTATGAATTATGCTTGCATATATATATTACAAAATAATGATATGTCTAAGTGTATGTTATCAGTAATAATTTTTGATTCATCTCCGAAGTGTTTTGTTATAACTGGCTAAGTCCAAAGTTTGTTCTTCAAGGAAAGTAAAGGAAAAGTTGACAGGTTCTCTTAACTTTCCAATAACTTTAATGATTATATACCATAGGACTGAAAACAAACTTCTAGGACTTTAATTAGAAAGCGAACATGTCCACAAGTTTTGCTAACTTAACCTCTAACAGAACATATTAATTACACAGGACTGAGCCAATTTTTATTACTTTTTGTTTAAAACATTACTGATTCTTTCTATGTTCTGTTTTCCAGAAGTCAAGAAGATACTTTTTCCATCTTTTGAGCAACTTATAGCATTTTACAATGCGTCTAGTTGTAAGCAAAATTTGAAACATTTATATTTTTTCTCTCCTTGATTTCTCTGGAATTTGAAAACCATTTGTAAGTATTCTTAATTTCTGACAATATAGTTATTTGCCTAAGTTCAATAAGAATCTGTTTTCTTTTTTTTAATTAATTTATTTTTATTCTTAAATCATAGTTGTGTACATTAGTGCAATCAAGGGGTACAATGTGCAGGTTTCATATACAATCTAAAATATTCTCATCAAACTGTTCAATGTAGCCTTCATGGCATTTTCTAGTTACTGTATGTGGGCATTTGTATTCTGCATTTAGTAAGCTTCGCCTGTACCCATTCTAAGATGCACCGTAGATGTGGCCCCACCCATTACCCTCCCTCCACCAAAACCTCCCCCCTCCCTTCCCCTTCCTTGGCCCTTTCCCCATAGTCTTGTGCTATAGTTGGGTTATAGCCTTCATGTGAAAGCTATAATTTAGCTTCACAGTAGAGCTGAGTACATTGGATACCTTTTCTTCTATAGGACACAATGAAAGACACTGGTTATTTTACTAAGGCTTTGATTAGAATAACAGTTTCAAAAGTGTCCAGACTGCATTATGGAATTAAGGTTGACTTTATAAGGCCAATAGAAAGCCTGTTGAAAAAACTGGCCAGATACATCATCAGTGACATTTCCTGAGCCCAGTGAGAATGGCCCATATCACAAAAATCTCAAAACTGCAGATGCTGGCGTGGATGTGGAGAGAAAGGAACACTTTTACACTACTGGTGGGACTGCAAACTAATACAACATTTTTGGAAGGAAGTATGGAGACCCCTCAAAGAACTCAAGTTAGACCTCCCATTTGATCCTTCAATCCCATTACTGGGCATCTACCCAGAAGGCAAAAACTCCTTTTACCATAAGGACACTTGAACTAGACTGTTTATCACAGCTCAATTTACAATTGCCAAAATGTGGAAACAGCCTAAATGCCCACCAACCCAGGAATGTATTAACAAGCTGTGGTATATGTATACCATGGAATACTATTCAGCCATTAAAAAAGATGGAGACTTTACAGCGTTTGTATTAACCTGGATGGCAGTGGAACACATTATTCTTAGTAAAGCATCACAAGAATGGAGAAGCATGAATCCTATGTACTCAATTTTGATATGAGAGCAATGAATGACCTAGTACATGGTGGGGGTTGGGGAAGGGGGGCAGAGAGAGGCAAGGAGAGAGGGGGTTGGGGGAATCTTGGTGTGTGACACAACTTTTGGGGGCAGGACACAATTATAAGAGGGACTTTACTTAACAAATGCAATCAATGCAACCTGGTTTCTTATAGCTTCAATGAATCCCCACCAATAAATAAATAAATAAATAAATAAAATAAAATAAAAGAATGTCAGACAGGTCCAGGAACCCCAAGTCACTTTTGGTCCTTGAGGGTGAAACTTTTTATACAAAACTATAGAAGTGTTGGGGCAGTGCCTGTGGCTCAGTGGGTAGGGCACTGGCCCCATATACCAAGGGTGGTGGGTTCAAACCCGGCTCTGGCCAGCTAAAACACAGCAGTGACAACTGCAACAGAAATAACCAGCATTGTGGTGGTGGCTGTAGTCCCAACTACTCGGAAGGCTGAGGCAAAAGAATTATTTAAGCCCAAGAATTGGAGGTTGCTTTGAGCTATGATGCCATGGCACTCAACCGAGGGCAACAAAGTGAGACTCTGTCTCAAAAAATAATAATAATAATAATAAAATACTATTTTAAAAACTATAGAAGTGTCAATGTGCTTTTACAATTGCACACACATGTACCTGCAAATGAGAGCATTTTATGGAGTTTAAGTACAGAAAATTCTAGGTGAAATAAAGATAAAGGATCACTTTTTTGTTTCCTCAGTCTTTCAGTTTGCTCATTTTTTTTTTTTTTCACTTTTCGAGGAGAGTTTTTCCAGAATAGTGAATGAGTAACCACTTTAGCAAGAAGCTTCTTATATGCTAATTTATCCTCAGAACTTTTTTGGAAAAAATATATAATGATAGGAAGACCAACTGCCCCAAATTTGGACAATTACACAATTTGTTTCATTTCCATCACTCACAGAAACTGCACATGCAATGTCATCAATTGTGTCCACATCGCCAAGTCCAACCCATTATTCAGTCCTCGTCTTTACTGTTATAGCATCTGACACTATTAATTACCTTCTTCTTGAAACTTTATTTGGCATTCAAAACACCACACAGTCCTATTTTTTTTTTTTCTGTTAACTCATTTGCTGCTATTTATGTCTTCTTTGTTAGAACAACACCTTTTTAATCTCTAAATGTTGAAGTGCCCCAAAGTTCAAGTTTCAGATCTGTTCTTTTCTTTGATTGAAGTTTACTCTCTATTTAATCTAATTCCCAAGTTCCTAACTTGAAAGTTTCATCTATATTTGAAAACCCTCAATAGTGCGCATGTCCCCTAAATCTCTCTGAAAATATCCAACTTACTTCACTTTGATGGAATTTCAATAGATTTTATTTTTCCCTTGTGATTTTCTCCATATAACGATAGCATTTTGGCATATATACAGATATAGCCTTCATTCCACATGGTTTTATTTAAACAATGGACTTTCCCCATGCAAACTAAATCCCAATACCCAGGCCTCAGAAAGGATAACATAAGTTAATTCATGGCTTTTAAGTTGGAAAATTTCAGATTTTAAACAACAAAGTTGGAATTATTTTTGAGTGTGCCTATGCTTTATTTCCTTTGAAGCCTTAAGATAGGATATGGTAGTTATTCTCTGTTTCCTCTCTTTGCAGATCCATTCTATGCCACTTCCTCCTTCATTATTTGTCCTATGAGGCTGAACACTATGAACTATATCCCCTGTGATACTCTACTTCATCTCTAGCTTTCATTTGGGGTTAGTTAATATGAGTCACCATAGGGAGACAGAAAAAGAGAGAAGTTAAGGTATGTATGCCTCTTGCTCCCTCCTAGCTTCAGTGATGTTATAAAAGTAGCTTTCTTCTGTTGTGACTATACTCTTTTTAGTCTTCCTCTTTATCATGGTTCCAGATTCCAACCTGGCCCCACTGACACTATTTCATTCCCACATCATTCCTTCTGGCCTAGGTGGAAATAGCTTCCTGCTTTTCTAGACCCTGGACATTTCAGAATCCCTTGTGAAGACACTCAAGGTAGCCATGTTTATTCTCCTATTCCTGAAGCAGGCTAAGTGAAGGGGAACTTTCAAGATTTATGTATCCATCTGTTAACTGGACAGAAACCAGTAGTACCCTCAGGAAATACATTAAAGAGACTTCCAGCACAGACGTGGACAAAGTTAAGAAAATTACCAAGGTGAATCATTTGTTAAATGTCTTCATAGGAATCTGATTGAATGCTTTGGCTCCAGAATTGGTTTGTTATGCTAGGTTTGTACTGATTCCTGCCTCAGAATTTTGCTACATTATTTTCAATTTTCATTATTAGTAAGAATAAGAATATAGATGAAAACAAGCACTCAATGAATAGGTGAATATAATTTTAAAATTATACTTTCACCAACAAATTTATTTGCTGCCAAAAAAATTATACATAGTATAGGTGTTTATAGATATGGTTGATTGAGGCTAAATGAAAATATAAAATATGCATATGTATATATGTGTGTTTACATATATATAGCAAACAAGCAAAAGTTTAGTAAAAGAAAACAGAATAGAAAAGGACAGAACTAGATTTTTTGTCAATATTTCATCTATTTGAATTCTACAACTAACAATATGTAGTGCATGAAAGCATGGTGGAGACATTGGAATTTCAGGAACAACTAAAATATCTTCAGAAAAAAAGATGCACCTAATGTTTCTCAAGGAAATATGGCTATGAAACTTATATGTTTTTCTTTTCTATTTAATTATACAAGAAAAGGGTGCATTGATATTTGCATTAGATACTAAAAAGAAAATACTGTTGGAATTATGGTAAGAAAAATAACTGATTTTTTCAAAAGCTGAGGGGGATATTCCCAGGAATAAAAGAGAGAAAGAAAACAAGAGTAAATATAGTTATAGATAGAAAGATATTTAGATTAATAGATAATTCCAGAAATAAGTAAAGATATGTTGGAGGAATGTAAGACAATGGAAATTTATACTTTATCATAGAATACCAAATGTAGAAAGAAAAGTAAACATGCAGAAATCTATTTCCTCATGGAAAAATAATTATTTGGTAATCATAATAAAAACTAATTTAAGTAAGAATCATCAAAGTATGCTGAAACTAGTAGGTCAAAGTGTACAAAACAAGTGGACTACAGCAAGATGGCCCACTAGAGACAGCTTTCACCAGAGGCTCCAGTGCAGAAGGAGAAAAATTGGGCTCAAGTGAACTCAGAGCAATTGAAGTTGAGGGATTGAACATAAGGAGAAGAAATTAAGGTGCTTAGCATCCCCATAGAGACCAACGAAGATGTGAAAAAGGAAGGGACTAAAGGGCCCTAGTACCAAACCAAAGGGTAAGGGAGGCCCTCTCCCTCCCAGGGGCTTTCCTTGGGCTCTCCATATAGAGCAGTGAACATGGGATTTCTCACCCCATGGGAGAGAGCCAAGAAACTCCAGTTTTTCCTGCACCTAGGAATTTGTACCCCCAGGTCCCCATCCCTCCTGACAGAAAAGTGAACAAACTTTGTCTCTGCCACCTTATATCCACTGCCCATCCCCTAGTCTTTGGTTCCTCCATAGACTGCCTCCTACGGAGACCAGCCTCCTAGCATCCAGGCAATTGGAGTGCTAGCCCAGTGGCCCAGGCAGTCTGGAGGGCCTGCCCCACCCCCAGGCACCAGAAAGGTGAAGGGACTCTGATGGGGCCCACTGAGGAATCAAGGATTACAGGGGCCACTTGCTCCCTCACCAGAACCGGCTGGATCTTAATTTGGCAATGGGGAAAAAAGGAGGCAGGTCCTGCCCTCCTAAATGTCAATGGTGGGATGTCTGAGGCTCCTCTGCATTGCATGTTCAGTGAAATGAGTGTTCCTTGCCTCCTTACTGAGAGGAAATTGTAGCTTTGCTGCACAGATGTTGTGGCCACATGAATGATCACTCAAAACATGAACTGACAGTACAAGCTGCAAGAGGTGAGGCTCCCCAAAGGTGCAAGAGAGCCCCAAACAACTTTTGAATGATAGCTAGGTTAAGGATGAGATTAAGAAGGAAATTGTTAGATTTCTTGAATAAAATGATAATGAAGCCATAAGCTATCAAAGCCTATTGGATACTACAAAGGTGGTCCTAAGAAAAAAATTTATAGCATTAGATGCCTTCATCTAGAATATTAGAGAGAACAAGTCAACAACCTAATAGACTATCTCGAGCTCTTTAAAAGGAAGAACAATTCAATACCACCCCTAGAAGAAAGGAAGAAATAATCCAAATCAGAACAGAATTAAATGAAATTGAGAACACAAGAATCATTAGGAAGATCAGCAAATCAAAAAGTTGGCTCTTCAAAAAGATTAATAAAATCAATAAAGCCTTGGCCAGACTAATGAGAAACAGAAAAGTAATATCTCTAATGACCTCAATGAGAAGTGTAAAAAGGGAAATAACAACAGATACCACGCAGATACAAAAGATCCTCAACAATTAGTACAAATAATTATGCCAAGAAATTTGAGAATGTAGAGGAAATAGGCCAATATCTTGAAACATATCACCTTCCTAAACTCAACCAGAAAGAATTAAAAACGCTGAATAGACCTATATCAAGCACTGAAGTTGTATCAATATGCAAAATCTCCCTTAGAAGAGAATCCCTGGACCAGATGGTTTCACACCAGAATTTTATCAAACCTTCAAAAACATATTGACTCATCTTTTTATTACTGTTTATTATTTTATAATTGTTATTGTAACTATTTTGATAATGATTTTTAGATTTTTATTTCTTCTCAATAGCAAGAAAGGGAGAGAAAAAAAGAAGGAAGGGAAGCAGGAAGAAAGGCCAGAAGGAAGGAAAGAAAGTAAGGATGGAGGAAGTGAGAGGAAAAAAAGAAAAGCCAGAGAAAATCAAAATAGAATGATTATATGTAATACAGCATGGGACAGTCCATTAACAGAAAACAAACAAACAAACAAAAAGACATGCTTCAACCAGAGGAAGTGGAAATGAATGCTGACCATGGAAATATCACATATATTTACTATGCATGAGTAACAAAAAAGAAAAATGTCTTGGGGTCATCTACATGGCCTCACAGATAGTCACTTGGTTCATCAATAAACAAGGACTTTAAGAAATGTTGGGAAATGGACCAGGTACTGTGGCTCATGCCTATAATCTCAGCACTTGGGAAGCTGAGGTGGGTGGATTGCCTGAGCTCACAGGTTCAAAACCAGCCTGATCCAGAGCTAGACCCCATCCCTAAAAAATAGCCAGGTGCCTATAGTCCCAGCTGCTTGGGGGGCTGAGGCAAGAGAATCACTTGAACCCAAGAGTTTGAGGTTGCTGTGAGCTAAGATGCCATGGCTCTCTATGAAGGGTGACCAAGTGAGACTCTGTCTCAACAACAACAACAACAACAAAAGAAATGTTGGGAAAGATAATACATTTTGAGCTATATGTAAAGGAGCAGGGGCATACAATGTAACAGGCCCTATTAAGGGTGTTAAGGGGCACAGTGCTAAGGTCCCATTATAGATCAAATGGAAGGAGGTGGCAGAATTTGGAGCTTCATAGAAGGTTGATGCCAGAGAATGACATTACAGCAAAAACTACACAGATGTGCCTTTACTTCCTAGGCCTGGAATAATTTTTATTTATCAAGGAAGAAACTAAATGATACCTGCCTCTAAGAATATTTAGCTTCTGATGTATCTTTTATGTTATCAGCTTTTAAAATGAGTGATAGGGAAGATCACAATGTTTTGATCTTTAAAGGAATACCTCATCACCAAAAAAAAAAAAAAAAAAAAAAAGCCTTATATTACCTACTGGACATAATGAGGTATTTCAAGAAAGTACTTCAAGATCAGAATCTAATGTCTATGATGAAGCTAGGGAAATCTTATATTTGAGGTCATGGCCACTTTTAAAACTATTTTTCTCTGTGTTATCATCTTCATCATTATTAATTTATTGCCTATGGGGAAAATTTAAATATCAGAAGTTGACCTGGAATCCATTATCTTAAGAATTCTCAATATATTAGTCATAGTGTTTAACAACGAATAAGGATATAGTTTCATATGAATATAGTGTCACTCTCAAAATAATTGAATTCAACCCATTCAGATGAGTAGAGACCCTGAGAGACTAAATGACTTGGCTAAGGACCTATCTAAATGTTTCAAGTCCCTTTACAAACATACGCACACACGAACAAAGGAACTATCAATACAAAAACCGGAAGGAAGGGAAACCATTTACTTTAAATAATACTTATTAGGGATGGAAGGATATTAAAGGAGCTACAGAGGAGGTGAGAGAGAATTACAGTCTTCTGGATAAGAAAGTTGGAAAGGACCCTGAAGCAAAATAAGGAATTTTGGGTGTGTGTGACCTAGTTAAATAAGTATGTCCTGTTCCTGAAAAATAAAACTTCTAGCCTGTGTCACCTGACCTCTAGTCCATGCACAATCCCCCCATAAAACTGAGATAAGGACCCTCCCCCCACAGAACAATGTACACCATAATGCCAACAAACATCACAAGACTAACAGACACCACCACTCCATCACTGGTAAAATAAGTTAATAATTACTGATATAGAGTAAAGAAAATTTGATTTATGTCACAACTGAGGTAATACACAACAAATGAAACCAGGACAGGAATCCTGAAGGCCTCAGGGGAACCAATGGGAATTCTCATAGATAAATGTAGAAGGAATTGGGATAAAAGCACTCGTATTGGTATACTGCCTTTGCGTAGCATCTCCTCTCATTCATGAGGGAGACCCTTTTCCACTCTCCTAGAAAAGTCTATGCTTATCTCTGCCTTCCTTTAAATAAAAATTGCACTTCTTTCTTGGCTATAATGGAGTCCCAGCTGCCTCATTTTATACTCCCCCCGTTTCTTGCTCTCCCCTTGACTCAGAGGAACTTGCTAGTTCTACTGGGTGAAACAAACTAGGTCTACTGAACAGCTCAAAGGTGAACACATCTAACAGGTACAATTATTATTATTCCTTTAAATAATGGTCATTTAAATAATTTATTTAAATAAATGACCATGAGCATATTAAGTTCATATACACTCATAGTTATATATAAAAACAGAGAGTGTTAATAGGAACTGGGATTGGACTATATGCTATACTCATTCCAAAATCGTTATGGTAGTATTAAATACTGACAAATCAAAGAGATTGTCTGGACAAAGAGTACCATATTTTCATCAATAATTCTAATAGGATTTCATGAAAATTCTAATGAAATAGGTGAAAATTTGATGGCAGGAAGAAGAATATAGCCAGGTAACATACAGACAGACAAAGCAGCCAAATCCCAAAATCATGGAACCCATTTCAATCTGAGGGATTGAAGTATGTTCACTCAAGAGCATTCATCAGTGTGGCATATCCTTTAAATAGTTTTTAAAGGACACTTTGCACCATCATTTCAAGAACAATTACAGGGGAAATGTTTGTCAATAACAAGGTCTGAGATTTTACCCTACTTGCAAGCCAACAAGTTAGCCTTCCACATTTTCATGTATACTGGCAGAAGACATAATATTCTGAGGTCAGAGAAAAAGTTCTTTATTACTCACAGAACTGTACATAACTTGAGCTTTATATCTGCTTCTCTAGTCCTTCAATAGAACTGATATGGAGCAGTCCAGTGAATGCTGCTACATACTCACTAGATCTCTGTCACAGATGAGGAACCACAAATTTAAGAAACCTGAATCTTTCACAGGAAACTACTAATATACCTACCTGATTTCTATGCTAAGGGAGACATTATCTTCACAATCTTTCAGAGCTAATGAATCTTTCTCTTCTAACCAAGGACTGAGACATCTTTATCATCCAAGGCTATTTGCTCATACAAACCTTATTGCAAAGAGAGTCTAGAACACAAACTCTCAATAACTCTAATCAAAAGCTGTAAAATAAAAATAAAATCTTAAAACCTCCCGCTAACTGAATGGACCCCACTCTTGGCCAAGAAGACCCCCCCAAAACCACAAAACTCAGTTCCTATTCATAATAGAATAGAGGGTCATACATTTCTTCTTATATCCTCTCCATTTTGGAGTTTAGAAAAACCTACAAACTTGCATTAATGTTAAAATAGAGATCATAAGACTGACAAAACAGACTCATTGTGGCACTAAGATACTAAATTAGAAACAGGACCTAAAGTCATCTAAGGCAAAGTTTAAGTCACATCTGTATGCCATCAATTTGCTTAACAGTTCACTTTGAGTGTGTACATTGTGGCTTATCTATGATTAGCAGACTTCCTTATCTTAAATTAAAACATTCCTTTCAATTGATTCCAGAGTTTAGACAAAGCTTTATATCTTTAATCAATTACAAATCAAAAACATTCTAAGCCCACCTATAAACTGTAAGCTTCTCCCCACTTTAAGATGTCTGATCTTTTGGGATCAAAATAATGTATACCTACCATGTTTTGATTTATATTTTACCTGTAATTTCTGTCTCTCTAGAATGTATAAAACAGTAATAAGAGGAAAGTTTACAGCAATAATTTCATACATTAAAAAAATACAAAATTTTAAAATAAACAACCTAACTGTGCATCTCAAAGAACTAGAAAAACAAAAGCAAACCAAACCCAAAATTAGAAGAATAAAAGGAATAACAACAATCAGAGCAAAGATAAATGAAATTGGTCCTAAAATTGTTACAAAATATCATTAAAATAAAGATAAACAAAACTGACACATCTTTGGCCAGAATAAAAACAAAAGAGAGAAAATACAAATAAATAAATTTAGAAATGAAAAAGAGAAATTACAACAGATAACTGCAAAAATTAAAAGGATAATTAGAGACTACTGTGAGCAACTATATCACAATAAATTGGAAAACCTAGAAAAAATGGATAAATTCCTAGAGACCTACAAGCTGCCAAGATTGAACCAGGAATAAGTCCAAAACCTGAATAAATCAATAACAAATAATAAGATAAAAACAGGAATAAAAAGTCTTCCAACAAAGCAAAGCCTGGGACCAAATAGCTTCACCACTGAATTCTACCAAGCATTCAAACAAGGACTAATACCAATCCTACTAATACTATTCCAAAAAAATTAAGGAAGAGAAAATATGCCCAAGCTCATTTTATAATGCCTGTATCATGTGATGTCAAAATCAGATAAAAATACACCAAAAAGAACACTATAGGCCAATATCTCTTATGAGCATGAATGCAAAAATCATCAACAAACTACTAGCATACTAAATTCAACAACACATTTTCACAACTGTTATTCACCATGATCAAGTGTGATTCATCCTAGGGATGTAAGAATGGTTCGACACACACAATTCAACCAATGCGATACATCAGATCAATAGAACCTTATGATTATTTCAACGGATGCTGAAAAGGCATCCAATGGAATTCAACATTTCTTTATGATATAACTCTTCAAAAATGGTATAGAAGGAATTTATCTCACCAATATAAAAACCATATATGACAGACCTACAGTGAGTATCATACTGAATGGGGAAAAACAGAAAGCCTTTCCTTTAAGATCTGGAACATCACAGATACCCACATTCACAACTGCTATTCAACATAGTATTGGAAATTTTGGCTAAAATAATCTGACAAGAGAAAGAAATAAAAGGTGTCCAAATTGTAAAGAAAATGTCAAATTATACTTGTTTGCAGATAATATGATCTCCATCAAAATACCAATGACATTCTTCACATAAATAAAAAATAATAATCCTAAAATTTATATAGAATCATGAAAGACCCAGCATAGACAAATCCATCCTGAAAAAAAAAAAAAGAATAAAACTGGAGGAATCACATTATCAGACTTCAAATTATACTACACAGCTATCATAACCCAAACAATATGGTACTGGCATAAAAACAAACACATAGGACAATGGAACAGATTAGAGATCAAGAAATAAATCTACATACACACCTATAGCGAGCTTATCTTCAACAAAGATGCCAAGAACCAACATACTTGAGAAATAACAGTCTTTTTAAAAATGGTGCTGGGAAAAGTGGATACCCATAAGCAGAAGAATGAAACGAGACCTTTATCTTTCACCTTATTCAAAAATCAAATCAAAATGGATTAAAGACTAAAAGAAATGTTGAGAATATGCTTTAGCACATTAGTCTGGGCAATGATTTCTTGAGTAATAACCATAAAAAATACCAAAGCAAAATTGGACAAATAGGATCTCATAAAGCTAAAAAGCTTCTCGAGAAACCTTAAAGAACCCAACCTAGACCTCCCGTTTGATCCTGCAATTCTGTTACTGGGCATCTATCCAGAAGGGGGAGGGGAAAGAAACACCTTTTATTATAAAGATACTTGCAGTAGACTGTTTATCGCAGCTCAATTAACAATCCCTAAAATGTGGAAACAGCCTAAATGCCCCTCAACTCAGGAATGGATTGGCAAGCTGTGGTACCTGTATACCATGTAATACTATTCAGCCATTAAAAAATGGAGATTTTGGCGGCGCCTGTGGCTCAGTGAGCAGGGCACCGGCCCCATATACCGCGGGTGGCGGGTTCAAACCCAGCCCCGGCCAAACTGCAACCAAAAAATAGCCGGGCGTTGTGGCGGGCATCTGTAGTCCCAGCTACTCGGGAGACTGAGGCAGGAGAATCGCCTAAGCCCAGGAGTTGGAGGTTGCTGTGAGCTGTGTGAGGCCACCGCACTCTACCAAGGGCAGTAAAGTGAGACTCTGTCTCTATAAAAAAAAATAAATAAATAAATAAAAAATGGAGATTTGGCAGTATTTGTATTAACCTGGATGGAGGTGGGAACACATTATTCTTAGTGAAGCATCACAGGAATGGAGAAACATGAATCCTATGTATTCAACTTTGATATGAGGACAATTAATGACAATTAATGACATGTGGGGCATGGGGGAAGGGGAGAGTAGACAGAGAAGGAGGGAGTGGGTAAGAGAAAGGAAAAGAAAAGAAAAGAAAATAGTGACTTTAATTTTGACCAAAGTATATTACTTGAACATTAATTTTCAATTCAACTTGTTAATCTGTTGTTTAGGATATTGCATCCTCATTTATAAGTGAAATATGTTTGTAATTTCCCTTTATAGTAACATATTTTTCCAATTTTAATATCAGGTGTATACAGATGAAGTAAAATGATTTTGAAGCATTTCTTCTTTTTCTATTGTCTACAAGATTTGGCATGATCTGTTTTTTGAAATTATCTTTTATTTTTATTTATAAATATTAGTTGTCTATTTTTTGAGACTTTGGGAAAAAATAAGAAGAAGTAGTTAACTGATGACTCCATACTGAACCTCAGAGTCAAAGCATTCTATGATAGACATACTCTTATCTGACAAGGTGAATGTTACTTTTTTTGCATTATTATTATTATTATTGCTCAATATTTCATTGCAACAATTGTCTGATTTGTTTTCTGACTGTATTTATCTTCATTCATTCTTTATGAGGTTTTTGTTTCTAGTCTTTATCTTAAACATTGTTATTGTTATTAAATTTTAAGCCTTTTTAATTTTGTGAAGGCAAAAAGTGGAAACCAAATAAACACATGTATATATATAGAGAAATTTTTTTAAAAAGCTAAAAAGTTTCTGCATCACAAAGAAAACAATCAACAAAAAGAAGAGATAATCCACAGAGTGGGAGAAAATATCTGCAAACTACCCATCTGACAAAGGATTAATAACTAGAATATTTAAGAAGCTCCAACAACTTAATAGGAAAAAACCCAAAACAATCCAATTAAAAAATGGGCAAAAGATCTGAATAGCTACTTCTCAAAAGAAGACATAAAAATGGCAACAAGTATATGCAAAAGTGCTCAACATCATTAGGCATCAGAGAAATGCAAATCAAAACTTCTCATCTCACCCCAGTTAAAATAGCTTACATCAAAAAGAGAGGGAAGAATGAATGCTGGTGAGGATGTGGAGAAAGAAGAACGCTTGTACACTGGTGGAGGGAATGTAAATTTGTGCAATCACTTTGAAGAACCGTAGGAGCTTCCACAAAACTAAAAATAGAGCTACCAGATAACCCAGCAATCCCACTGCGCCATATATATTTAAATGAAGAGGAAATAAGCACATTGAAAAGATATCTGAACTCTCACATTTATTGCAGCACAATTCATAATAGCCAAGATATGCGATCAACCTAAATGACCACCAACAGAATGGGATATTATATAGCCACAAAAAATATGAAATTCTGCTACTTGCAATATGAATGGAACTGGGTTAATGGTTGAAAGTATATAGTTAAACAGAGAAAATTAACAATTTCTACTTGGTAACACTGATGCAGTCCCACTCAGGGCTGGACATGGACCCCATTTTCTGGGCCTAAGCAAGCTCAGTAATCAGCTTGGTCACAAGCCTAACAAAAGAACTAGCTGGTCAAGCATCCCACCTAAGTCACCATTCCCAGAGCAAAAAACACATCTTGAATAAGACAAAAAGACAGTTTTAAAATTAACTTCTGTCCACAGCCCTGTGGTGCCAAATGGTTGTGACATATTTTAAAAATTCATTCCATCTCTCCAAATCCCCCTGCCCAGAGGGTAGGAAAAGCTGCATACAAATCCCTAGACAGAGCACTCAAATGGGCTATCCGCTTGGGATTCCCTGCTTCATTGCACCTGAGCCTTTATATTTCTTCTCCTCTTACTGAAAGAAAATATTACCATGAGAATGTGACCACTTCTCGCTCCCTACCATAGGAATGTGACCTTTTGTAACTGTTCCAGGAGATAACCCCAGGAGCTTCAGCAAATGTTTACTATTAAGCAAATATTTGACTGTTAGTCTTGTCTTAAGACAGTTGAATAGTGAACTAGAGTTCTTCTTATCTAGTTAGAGTCCCAGGTGTGTGTATTCTCTCTTACTTTATTAGAGCCCCTGGCATGTCTGCTATTCCCGCCTACTTTGTAGTTTTTGCCTTTATAAGCTTGTAAAAAACTGCTGTGGGGGGCTTGATTTCTCGGCTCCTAAAAGAGTTGTGAGTCAAGTCCCAGTATACTGGAATAAAACTCCTCTTGCGTTTTTGCATCAAGCGACGTCTCTTGCGGTTGATTGGGGTGGTCAGAGCTCCGGGCTGAGTGGGGGGTTCTGCCCCAAGTCTTTCATTACCTATCAATAAAATCTACTCTTTTGCTTACTCATGGTGGTCCGTGAATTCATACTTCAAATTACCAAGACCAAGGACCAGAGAGAGAGAGAGAGACAGAGAGAGAGAGATACCAGTTACAACACAACAAAGCAACTATAATTAACAATTGGTTAGGGTATACTTTAACTAAAAGAGCATAATTATAATACTCCTAACACAAAGAAATGATAAATGCCTGAGGCAATGGATACCCCCCAAAACAAAACAAAAACAAGGATGAAACTAGGGTGTGTTACATGGGCTTGCACATCAGGAAACTTTGTGGAGGAAGGAGGGAAGTAACCCCAATTCCCTGAATGAGAGGTCTGTCTGGGGAGATAAGGTCTGAGACCATGATATCAAATACCATCACACCATTCACTGTCACTGGATTGATCCTTGGGTTTACCATTCAGTGCTTTTTAGTAGTTCCTGTACAAAGAGGTGGTAGAGGCAGCTCTTAATGAGGACAGAGCACCATAATGAGGACAGAGCACCCCCACAATTGCTGAAAAATTAGCCCCCACCCCCAACACCCCCTCAACAACAGCCAGATCTGTCTTGGTAAAATGTTCAACAAATCCTGAAATGGAAGGAATTTCAGAGTTGGAAATTACTCCACCTATCCTGATGACAGTAGTTTATAAAGCATTTATTTTCTCATTACTGATTCAAGGGTTAAAATTATTAACTATCTGCCTTCTGTCTAAGGAGCAATTAGCATGTTTAAGACTCTGCCTCTTCCTTACTTAATTACAGAGAATTCAAATGCAAGAAAGGCCACTTAATTTCTGTTGCTGTTTTTAGCTCTTGAACTCTCAGACTTTATCATAACAATGTATTAACAAAGTGTTTTAACAGAATATAACATCGAAGAAGGATTTAGCTGAAAGTTCTCTGCCTTCTTTCCAGGGAAAGATTAAATTTTCCCTCTTAAGATAAAGGACATACATACTACCAGAATTTCTTTGCCCATCCTTGGTCTTGGGAATCAAAGAACAAATTCACAGATCAGAAGTGACAGGCTAGATTTTATTAAGGATAAGCGACAGAGAAAAAAGTTTCTAGCACAACAGAGGGGGTCTCAAGCATTTGCCATCATGGGTTATATATTCTGGCTGCTTATATACAGTTTCTAAGCATATCTCCTTCTCTGCAAGAAGAGGGGTTGGGGAAATGGAATTTATGTCTAAACTATATGTCACAGCCATGGTCACCAAAGGCCTGTGGGCAGAATTTAATTTTAAAACTGCCTTTGTGTAGGAATGTGGAGATGTTTTGGGCATTCCACTCTTCTGGGGAGTGGTAGCTTAGAAGGAAGCTTCATTAAACTTGTTTACAAGCCTGCTTAGGCCCAGAAAATGGAGTCTGTTTTCCAGCCCTGGATGGAGGGCATCAGACAGACTGGAATATTGAGTCACTTTTCAAGTCAAAAATGAAACTCTGGAAAAGAGATATTTCTGCATCCATTGGTATCAGTCTTGCATTTAAATTATTATGACATTTTAGTTGTAAGGTAGGTAATTTCCAATTTGATCAATTTCTAGAAGATTTTAGTTCTATTGCAAACAGGGCATTTCAAGATATTTTCCCCTTTATTGATACATGTTTCGACTTCATGTTTGTGCATGCGGTTTTCAGAGTGACAGTGACCTATCTGCAAAAGATGAATGTTCTGCATAAATCGGTTAATCTTGTTTGTAATCTGTTTTACATATGAAGATGGAATATATATTAGAGTTGCTACAGAGAGACTAGAGCTAAACATTCAGTTAACTTCAAGTTATGAACTTTCTGAATTTATGTGAATTTGTTGAAGTGGGTGTTCTTACTCATTTGAAATTATTCATCTTTTAAAATAAGTATTTACTCTTTTCCATGCTTTACATTGCCACTGTGTTGAATAAGACACAAATCGAGAAAATTATGAACGATGTTGTAAGTTTTCATTAAATAATAACATATTCAGAAGTAGATTATTGAACTAAAGCAGATTTCAGTGTGGTTCTGAGAAACTCCTTGGTTTATCATTCCCACTGTTACCAGCATAGACCAAGCTATCAAACTGTATTTGGGCATGTGGCTGGGATTTATCAATATTTTGTTGCCAACCCCAGTTCTAAATATACCATGTACCTGAGCAAATTTATGGCTTTTTCTGTGTGAAAAAAAAGAGGGAAGTCTCTATCCAAGGGTACAGAGTCCTTTAGAGTAGCAATCAATGGGCTCTTTGAAGTCTGTGAAAGAAATCCTGCTTTATGGATCTTCAAAATTTATCGAAATGTCAACGTGCTTTCCAAAAGGCATTGAAAGACTTGGGGCAGAACCCCCCACTCAGCCCGGAGCTCTGACCACCCCAATCAACCGCAAGAGTCGTTGCTTGATGCAAAAACGCAAGAGGATTTTTATTCCAGTATACGGGGACTTGATTCACAACTCTTTTAGGAGCCGAGAAATCAAGTCCCCCACAGCAGTTTTTTACAAGCTTATAAAGGCAAAAACTACAAAGTAGGCGGGAATAGCAGACATGCCAGGGGCTCTGATAAAGTAAGAGAGAATACACACACCTGGGACTCTAACTAGATAAGGAGAACTCTAGTTCACTATTCAACTGTCTTAAGACAAGACTAACAGTCAAATATTTACTTAATAGTAAACATTTGCTGAAGCTCCTGGGGCTATCTCCTGGAACAGTTACAAAAGGTCACATTCCTATGGTAGGGAGCGAGAAGTGGTCACATTCTCATGGTAATATTTTCTTTCATTCCCCCATTTGTTTTTTTGGGAAGTTCTAATCATGGAACTTCTGGCTCTATGTATTCATTCTCATGGCTATCGTCTCGGCGGAGAGACTGGTAATGCTGTCTGAGCATTAATACTTGTACAGCACTCACTCTCTCCCGGACGAAGGTGACTATACGGTTGAGAATGTAGGGCCCAAAGGTAAGAATTAGAAGCAGTATAATAAGAGGGCCTATTAAACTGGAAACGAGAGTGGTGAACCAAGGTGATCGGCTGTACCAACTTTCAAACCATCCTTGATGGGCCTCCCGATCTCGTTGTCTTTTTTCTAGTCTCTCCCTGAGTTTAGACATGGAGTCTTTTACCATACCAGAGTGATCTACATAGAAACAGCATTCTTCTCTTAGTGCAGCGCATAACCCTCCATCTTTTAGGAACAGGAGATCGAGTCCCCGTCTATTCTGCAATACTACTTCTGATAAGGATGTTAGTGACTCTTCTAATTTTGTGATCGATTGTTCTATGGCTTTTAGGTCCTCATCTACAGCTGCTCTCAGTTCTTCGAGATACTGTGGGGTCTGGACAAGCGCAGCCGTTCCTGTTCCTACTCCGGCCACCACCCCTATACCCATCAGGACAGCTAGAGTAATAGAGACTGGTTCCCTCTTCTGTCTACGGGGTCTGAGATCGAATTCTGCCTCGAAGGAACTCGCCTCATGATAGATAACTCTAGTATTAATTGTACGAGGATACAGTAGTCTGCAGTGGAGTTGAACACTGATGAGGAAATGCACGGGGTTAGCCCAGTGCTGCAAGCCCACCATCCTCCTTTAGGGGGCACTAGATAATAATTGATAGTGGTTGATGGGCTTTTAATGGTCTGATTACACAGATGCTGGCGATTTTCGGGGATCATGCCTAGGCAAATGCCTCGCCCAGAGACTGCTGTAAGGGTGATCTTGGATCCCCAGTCACAGGAAATATGGGAGGTGGTATTTTGGAAGATACTTGAGAAGGCGATTCCTTCATAATAGGGCGGGCCTGAGGCTAGACACAACCAGCAAGATTCGGTAAGATTAGGGTTGGAAGTATTGAGGACATTGAAAGCCCCCTGTATTAAGTTAAGAAGTCTCTGCCCGGTGCTTGGAGTCTCCGGGGATGTTACCTGGGGAGACAGTTTCGCAGGCGATGGGGCTGTGCTGGCCTCAGTAAATTGGGTGCTCCCCGGAGTCTGGGGCATACGGGGAGAAATAGGTGGCCTAGCTGGCGGCTGCTGTCCTGAGAGTACAATGTTGGGTCCTATCTGGACAGCGACGGGGGTCTC